>NC_030684.2:30163456-30896989 GCF_000004195.4 Xenopus tropicalis | reverse complement strand
TACTAAAGCCAAATAAAGAATAAAAAGAAGAACCCTTGACTCATTGGGGTTGTAAATGTCAATCATTTTTTCCTTTTATATTAGGTTCCTGGGTAAGGCCTCACCTTGATGAGTATGCAGTGCAGTTTTGGCTTCAGTCCAAGTTACGAAGGATATTAATGAGCGTAGAGAGAGTGCAGAGACTGCAATAAACTGGTAAAGGGGATGGAAGATTTAAGCTATGAGGGTTCAGTCGGGGTTGGGGTTGTTTCTTCTCTGGAAAAAAGCGCTTGTTAGTGGGCATTGATTGACTCTTGTACAATACAATTAGAGGATTCGAGGCAGATAGGGGGGTTCCTTTAATTATAAAATGTTTCTACGCACACAGGGCCCCCCCTTTAGATTAGAGGAAACTTTCATTTGAAGCCAGCTGATGAGACCGAGTCGCGTTTTTCAAACAGTGCAGGGCCAGTAAGGTTGGGGACGAATGCACCTTCCCAGGGATTGTTGTCGATGTGCAGATTATGTTAATGCCTGACTAAACGAGATGTGAGCCTGTGATTGATCTTCCGAAACAAGCCATAGTACTCTATAAGCGCTATGTGAATACTAAAATGCTACAGTTGTAGTTTAGATGTTATTTGGTTGATGTTGTAGTGCAGGGTGTATAGTATAGCGTTCCAGTATGGGTCGATGTATGTCTGAGCTGGAAATGAGGATCCAGGTAGGTTCTGTATGTGGTCGATGTAGTAGTATGGGTCTTTGGAGTTATAGATAGGTCAGTATGGGTCTTATGTGAGCTGTGATAGATAGGTCCAGTCAGGTGTGGCTGTCTGTATGAGTGCTTCATGGGTGCCTATCTTGATATGGATAATAGGTCAGCGTGACGGGTCTGTATGTGAGTGGTAAGTTATAAGTCAGTACGGCTCTGTATGTGAATGTGATGTAGATAGAGTCAAGTTAGGGTGTCGGTATCTATGTGAGCACCTAGCTCTCACCTTCAAAAAACTCAATTGGTAGTTTTTGCCCCACTTTGGTTACACTCTGACCACTACTACCCAGAGAACCTAAGTAGGAATAAAAATAAAAGACTAAGTGATATTCTAAAGTTTTTTTCTTTTTTTTTTTTTATCATATATTCTTTAATACTCTATCATTTTAACAGTGGGATCGAGGTAGGGGTATCAGAATGCATGGGAAGGGGGTGAGGGGAATCAGGGAAAAGATTTTCTAAAGTTTTATATATTACAAAAATTAATTATTTGTATCTATTTATTATTAGTACATGTATTCATCCCTTATTTCCACACTGGGAGGCGAAACTCATTCGTGTCGGATGCATTCGCGTGAATTGTGTCTACTGCCTGTTTCGCTCTATTGTAGTGTATTGACACCAGCCTTTATTGAATTAGTTATTTATTTGGCCTGGCCTTACCCATGGAACTTTACTTTTATATCGGAGCTCGGCTTATCTGGCATTCATGCACACCGTTTGGAAATGCAGAGCACAATTCTCGCTACTCCTCCTTAAACAACGCAGATGAGGTGGCTTCCTCATTTCTTTGTGATTGTACTTGGCAGATGGCGTGTTTCCATTGGGACAGTGGAACTCGTATGCGTGGCAGATCGCCACTCATAAACACCATCAGTCATATCCGTGTTTGGTCTGTTCGATCAACATCAAGTTACTTTTATCTGAACTTGCTGGATCTCTTCACCAGTTTCCAATAGATAACCAAATTACTGTATCTGTACTCGTCCTATATTGTGGGCCAGTACTCAGCCTGTCTTATATAGCTGTCCGCCGAATCTCTACATTGCTTTGCATTTAAAGCAGCTGGTTAACAGTGGTGTCTCTCGGCTTATCAGCTAAAAGCGTAATCTGACTACAGAAACGTCCATAATACAGGACGTTAAATTCCAGCTTGAAGAAAGATCGACAGGACTGAAGTTCCTCTTCACAACTCAAAACTGACAGTTCAGCCTCAGCAGGTCTGAATAGCGTGCATCTGCAATGTTATTGAATTATCAATCCAGCCAGGCATTACGTCTTCAGTCTCCATTTGTTATGCTTTGTGTTAGATTGAGTTTCCCAGGCGTAGTCCAGTTATTGTCCTGGGCTTTTCTGCCTCTTAGGGACAAAATCTAGATCACCGCTGGTTTGCTCTCTTGCTCTGCTTGGACAATTCTGGTTTGTCTCTTGTTTTCTTTCGAACATCTGCGTTTTCTCTCTGTTTCTTTGGAACCAAATTCTGGTTGTCTCTTTTGTTTCTTGCGGATAATTCTGGTTTTGTCTCTTGCCGACTTTGGCTGGGATCTGGTCTCGGTAGAGGCACATTTTTTCGTTTCTTCTCCCTTCTGAGATTCATGTGGACGCCTCTTGTTTTCCAGCACTTGCGTGTTCTTGTGTATGCCTTTTTCCTCCCGGCTCTCGTTTTTCTTTATTCGGGTAATATCCTCCATTTAAACACATAGTGGGACGTGGCGCCTAATGTCTCGATTAATGTATTTTTCTCATTTGGATATACAGTGACAGCGCGAAGTCAGGTTGGCTTCCAGTTATGTTCTCACGCTTGTTTAAGCGCGGGTGGATCGTATCGCTTGCTATTTGCTCTGCTTCGATCTATGAAGGGTGATACCTCATTTTTTTTCTTCCTTTATTGTGCACTCGAGTTGAGATTTGGTTTTCCCCTCAGTATGTGAGCTATACTGGTATGGTGTATTTTTTTGCTGGATTCAACATTTTGGTCTGTTTTTCTTTTTTCTTTCCGTTTCTTTTGCACCTTTTTGGAGGGATCATTTTTCTGTTCCTCCTTTACGCAGATTGAGTCATTGCCTGATTTACTTGCCTCTGCTTGGCAAGGAATGGATGTCTTCTGTTCTTCTCATTCTTGTATAACAGGTGGAATATTGCCTATTTCTTGCTCTAGATTGGCCAAGAGAAATAGGCGCCTCCATTTTCTCCTTCTTACTTGTATACAGATGGAGTTATCGCATATTTCTTGGCTCTTGATTGGCAAGGAATGGGGCCCAATTTTCTCCTCATCTTGTATACAGATGGAGTTAAGGCATATTTCTTGGCTTCTGTCTTGGCAAGAATGGGGGGCCTCAATTTTCTCCTCTCTTTGTTGCACAGAGTGGATTTCTTGCCATTTTCTGCTCTGATTGCAAGTAAGTACGCCTCAATTTTCTTTTCTCTTCTTTGTATCTGGCAGAGTGGTTGAGGTATACTTGACCTCTTCTTCACACATACAAGGTTGTGGGCAATATTTATCAGACTCAGCACTGCTGCTCCCACGTTTTTTCTTCCTACTAGTCTCTTAAAAGCCCAGGAAAAACAGCCACAATCTGTGTTGTAATCGTTTCTTCTGATCTTTGTTTTCTATGTGTCTCTTAAATAATTTGTTAAAGTAAAAGGAATATGTTTTTATAAAAGAAAAGTTTCCAGCAGAGGCCATGGTTTATCTCTCTCTTTTTTGGATAGAGTGTATAGTAAGGAACATTGGGGGCGTTACTGTTTATTGCATGGGGCTGCTATACATGTGGGTACATACAGCAGGTCTCTTCACAGATACAGGTCTGCGATTTTGGAGAGATTATTTAAGGGTGACTGCACACGGGGAGATTAGTCGCCCGCAATAAATCTTAACTACTGCGGGCAAACACTTTCTTTAAAATGCTTTCCCACTGCCAATAATGTTACTCTCTGGTGGGAAAATATACACGGTGCTCAGGGGCATTTCTGGCCTCCGATGCTGCCCCCTCGCCCCCCCTGCGCTTATTTTTACAGCGCCAGAGGGGGGCGCAGCGCTGGTGTAGAGAGTGTAATAAAGCTCTCTACACTAGCAGAGCCGAATTTCCATATTAAGAAATGGAAATTTATCTCTTAAAGTTACTAGGAATGGCTTTTTGCCGCCCCTGGTAACTCCGGGGGCGCTGCCGTCTGAGGTTTTTGAGACATTTCTAAGTTTCCTTGTGAGAAACGGTGGGAAAGTGGTTTCAGGGAGATCTGAGGTAGTGAAGATTTATCTCGGGCGGCTAATCTCCTGAAACTCGGATGGTAGTTTACGAATTAGTGTAAATGTAAAACATAGAAATTCGTATGCCCAAGGTATATTTTGGGGTCTCTTTATGCCTTGTACTTTCATAAACCTTTGTACGTTGGGCATTAAACTGTTCAGAGGACCCCTGGCATTCATATATAGAGTGTTTTATCTTGGTACCTAATGATATGTAGCAGATATGATTCTGGAGAGTGGAAGTTTTATGGGGATTTTAGCAAAGCTTTGCGGCTTGGTACTTTGGAGTAGAAAGACATTTGGATGGATTTGAGGGAATAATATATAAATATAGTTTGTTTTCATCTTGGGGCCTTTACAAACCACATACTTAGGTAAATCTATGTACATTGGGCATCAAACTGTTCAGAGGACCCCTGGCATTCATACTTTGGGTGTTTAATCTTGGTACCTAATAATATGTGGGATATAAGAAGCTGCAGAGTGGAAGCCTTGAGGGGATTTTTGGAAATGTCATAAAAATCACCAACTCTAGGAAAGCTTTGCCGTTTGATAGTTGGAGTTGAAAGAGGTGCGCTTGTTTTGGTCTTGGGGGAATGTGTACTTTTCAAAACTATATGACTTTCTGGGGTGAGTGCACATGAAATGCAATAAATGTGTTATTTTTCCAGTAGCTAAAATTATTTTTATTTTGGGGCCCCTAAATGGCACATATTTAGCCATGTACCTATGTACATTGGACATCAAACTGGTTATTGGACCCCTGGCATTCGTATTTAGGGTGTTTTATTTTGGTACCTATTGACCTGTGGGAGATTAAGATGCTGTAGACTGAAACCATTTTTAAAAAGTTAATAAAATTTTTATTAACAAAAACGATAATTTTAGGAAAGCATTGCAGTTTGGTAATTTGGAGTAGAAAGGCACAATTACCTATATTGGATTTGTCAGAATCTGTTCTTTCCAGAAATGTATGGTTTGCTAGGGGAAACCTACTGTTAGAGGAACATTTGGCCTTGAAATCAGAAGTGTGCGGCTTATTGGAGCAGTGCTGTAGGAATGGGTCAGTGTGCTGCTGGGAGTTTGTGATCTATAACAATTATGTTTAGGCATTTTGAAGCCAATTTCTTGTTGCAGAAGGGAAATTACACCAAATGCTAGCATATTTTAATATTTAAGTGTATTTAAAGGCAAATAATAATAACTACTATATGCATTCTTTATTCTATAAGGAACAATTTTGCAATATGTTCTGATTAAACTTATCCACCATTTACAAGACTGAAGCACTCAAATTGCCCTCGTCGGGGAAAAAAATTGGTGGTTGCATATCGGCGCCAAAGTGAATTAGCAGGCAGTCCCTGTTCCCAATTGCCAATAAGAATAGTGCTGAGGTGCCTCTTACTGTGTGCGCCTATAGGCCCGCTCAAATCTTATTGGTGGCCAGTAACAGAAAGTTCTGGTCGGCCAGTGGCCCTTAGTGGGGAGGCACGCAGAGCTCAAGCAGGGGGGATATGCCCAACAAACAAAATTCCAGAGCTCCAATGTGCAAATGGTTTGAGTCAGTGTGTACTGCAAAATTGCTCCCCACGGCGCAGTGAATGTGTTCAGCAATTATTCATATTTGCCTTTACGTCCCCTTGAAGTTGTCCTGAAAAAATTATACAGTTTTGTTCCCCTTGGTAAATTTAAATGCCCCCCAGGAAATGCCCCCTAAAATTAAAGAGTGTACAAATGTTCAAAATCTGTTGGGCAATAAAAGTACCTGCAAAGTGAGCAAATCGGCTGTCGGTGAAAGGGTTAAGTGACTGGTAGATGTGGAAGAAGATCATGTGCGCTTTTTGGTAAAATATCCCAGGGAGACAAAGTGCCTTGTGTGACATGAGCCTAACCAGTGGCAGGAACACAACCCTATGGCAATTAGAGTGTGTCAGGGCACTACAGGGGTTTCTTTTACTGGCTGTTCCAATGTAATGTATTTTAAAAAAACAACATTAAAAAAACAGTACGATACCAAAGCAGGAATGGGTAACGAAAAAGTACGAAAAATACGACTTTTTCGTGGAAGAATGAACGTACCACGGAAAGTCTTATTATTTTAACAATATTATCGTGGTACGAATGGTTATAAACATTGGAAAAAATATGATTTTATTCTGAAAAAAAAAAATCATACTTTAATGAATGGGCCCCTAAGTGCAGTATGCCCATGTATTCTAATTGTGTTATCAGAATATTGACTGTTAGTGACATCTAGTGGGAAAATAAGGGTAGTGCACAAATTGACTAAGTTTTGAAGTTCAAACCTTCAAAGAGTGGGGAAATACCAGCGCACATATTCTGAAGCACAGGGATAGGATCTATTATCCAATGCTTTGGGATTTTCTGGATAAGGGATCTTTCTGTAATTTGGATCACCATGCCTTAAGTCTGACAAAAACCATTTAAGCGTTAAATAAACTCAATAAATAACTATTTAGGTTTTAATAAACCCAGTAGGATTGTTTGCCACTAATATGGATCTAGTCAGCTTAGTTACCATCAAGTACAAGGCATTAGCCATTTGGAGTCTTTTTATATAATCATTGAATGTCATGTGGATTCACATACCCCCACTGAGACTCTGTGACTTGTCTTAAAGAAAATATATCAACCTGTTGATATTAAATCTATTGAGTGGTGCGACTCCCAATCCCAACCGATTGATTTGTGTGATTTATTATTTTATTTCTTTTGGGAATGGTTCTCGTTTGGGTAAAATGTATTTGTCTATACAGGAGTTACTGTTGTTGTAGGGCCCCCTGTAGGGTATTTTAGAGCAAGCGGCATATTAATAAACTTTATTGATTTTATATATATTATACTGTACATGAATTATATGTACCCTGGACACCTGAGATCCACTGGACTTAATGTTACATTTGTGTGGAGTTAGAAGGATATACTTTTTAGGATATTCATTGCTCTTTTGTATTATAAAATAACAACAGACAAAGCAATAATTAGAATAGAAACTGCAAAAAGTTCAAAACTGCAAGTTTTAGTTCCGCACACAGTTTAGTAGGACACGAGTGAGACTCTAGGCCAGGGGTCCTCAAACCATAGGCCGTGGGCCAGATACGGCCCACCAAGGTCATTTACCGGCTCCCGCTGCGTCTTCACCCCTGACTACTGTCACCCCTGTCTGCCTCAGCGTGGTCCTTAGCCCCTTAGACACTTGGGCCGGTGTGACACGCTGATGCACACTGTAGTCCCCTGTTTAAAAAGTTTGAGGACCCCTGCTCTAGGCTAACAGAACTAAATGATATAAAGGCCAACATGGATGAAACATAAAGGATATGTCAGTTTGCTCTGTAGTGTGGGCACATGGAAATGCCTGGGTGCTACAGTAAGTGAGTGGCCAATACGGTGGGGACTGTAGGTACCGTAGGGGTCTCCCCCTGTGCCATTACCCTTAGACTGGGTCACTGTTTTACTTTGTATTTTGGGAGATACGTTTCCTGTGGGATCTGTAGGGCTGCACAGTGATCAGTCAGATCCTTACCGTACTCTAGAACTCACATTCTGTATTCCCTTCTACTGTTGTGCCGTAATCAGCTGAGCATATTAACGTCAGTGAATTGTTCTCTCCGGTAGAAACCATCTCAGACACAGGGGGAAGATAGAATCTCCTAGAGCTCCATGAGGCATGAGAACCTTGCTTCTGGGGCAGCATTGGTAAATATACAGGACAAGGAAACCCAGACTTTATTACTTATTGAATAGGATAATATTTCATTTAGATGCCATTATTTTTTGTTTGTGGATCACTAACCTGACACCCTTGGTTCCCTAAAAAAGAGATCAAGTTATACATATACCCTTAAAGGAAAAGGAAAGGTGGAATCACTGGATGGTGCCCCCCAGTGATTGTATTCACATTACTCTAATGTTTTCCAATATCTGTACTTATTTCCTTAGCTGAGGCGGGGCAATGACCAGAGGTTGGACCTTCATGGATCGACTCGGTCAAAGGTTGAACCTTTTGAGAGAAGCTTGAACTGATAATTCTGACTGGCTGAAAAGCACTGCCCTAAGGTAAGATGGAGGAAGTTCTTGTTCTTCTTCCAGTATCTGGGTCCAATAAAAGGCTCAATGGTCAGATCAGCCCTATTTGGCCCAGTATGTCCGTTTGGCAAAAAATCCAAAATCTGTAAACTAGATGTATTTAAAATGGTTTAAAGTTCAGTAGCTCAAGAGTTTACAACCAGCAGTGCATCTCAGTAGTAATCAGTAGTGCATTTAGTCATGTCAGTAGCTCAGGAGTTACAATAAGCCGTGCATGTGTTACAGTCAATAGTTACAAGAGTTACAATCAGTAGTGCATGTATTTCTGTCTTTAGTTCAGGATTTACAATCATCAGTGAAGGTTTAACTGTCCTTAGCTCTATAGCCCTGATACAAAGTGTGTGGGCGATGGGGAGAAGGAGTATTTGGCCGGTGCAGAGGGTAAAAATGAGAAAATGAGTATTCGGTTTTGGTAGAGGGTAAAGAGTTACTTAGGTGGGATACAAAGTGTGTGGGCGATGGGAAGGAGTATTTGGTCGGGGCAGAGGGTAAAGAGTTACTCAGGTGGGATATAAAGTGTTTTAATGATGGAAGGAGTATTTGGTTAGGGCAGAGGGTAAAGAGTTACTCAGGTGGGATACACAGTGTGTGGATGATGGGAAGGAGTATTTGGTCGGGGCAGAGGGTAAAGTGTTACTCAGGTGGGAAACAAAGTGTGTGGATGATGGGGAGAAGGACAGAAGGACTGCGCTATTTAGATTTTGGAGTTTCTATAGATCTGATACTTTGGTAATTCTATGCACACTGGGCATCACATTGTTCGGTTTCCCCCTGGAATTGGTTTTTAGGATGATTTATCTTGGCACCTGATGATGAGGGAGATAGGGTGCTGGAACATGCAAGCTTTGTGGTGATTTTCAGGTATTTTGTCAAAGCTGTTAATTTTAGGGAAACCTTGCGACTCATTAATTCTTAGGAAACAAAAAACTATTTACCCATTTAGGATTTACTGTCCTAAAATACAAGGTTTTCTTGAGTCAACATTTTATTTGTGGTTTTACCCAGCATAATATGCTGAAAATGTGTTGATTTTTCTGCTGTGTTGTGACTATTACATGGCTATTTGTATGCACTTTTGTGATATTTAAGTCTCTACGAGCCAGATCCTTATGTAATGCTATGCGTACCAGGTATCAAACTGCCCAGTAGCGCCCTGGCATTCATATTTAGGGGATTCAGGCTGATTTACCTTGGTTCTATAGGAGCACAGCACATCCCTTTAGCCCGGCACATTAGAGGGACATGTACCTGCGTATACCCCCATTCCTCCCAGTTGCACCGCTTTCTTCTTTGCCGCAGCAGCACCTCCTACAATCATATCTACTCACAGGCCAAGCAATGTGTCCGCTGTGGCGGGGCCCACAGAGTTTTCTCCCAGTGCCTCGCTCGCCCAAGGGAGCACATCCCTTGTATTAAATTGTGTCTTGTGTCATTTCCCTCTTTTCTTTATCTTGTTGGTCAGTCTCTTCACTATGGCTTTTATCCCAATAACTTTTTGTGCACCCCCTTCCCATCGAGTCTGCCTTCAACTTTAGTTGTCGGAATTTGCCCAGCTTTCTCTCCCTGCAATATCAGTTGGTAATTTCTGGACTATTGTGTTGACTGAGGTAGCCCCAGTACATTGTGTTTCCATCTGCTGTGGCCCTCAGGTGGCCAAAGTTTGTTTATATGGGGGTCATACACACTGAGATGGTGGGGTGGACACTGAAGGCATTGTAATGTGCCTGTCACCATGTGTGGGACCCCTGTAGATGAAGCAGATCAGGGCTGGAACTAGGGGTAGGCAGAGAGGCACGTGCCTAGTGCGCAATGGTGTGGGGGCACTAGGAATGTATATCTTTTGTCACCCCTTTACCCCTGGGCCCTGTGACTGCACCTATGCACATACTGGTTTATTCACGCACCGTAAATGAACAAAAATGTGCAAATTAACACACGCAGGGGAGGGGCGAGGTGCCCGGCACTGGTGTAGGTAGGCATTAAACTTTGCTGTCGGGGAGGGGTCAGCTGTCGTGGCGGTTTTTCATAAATGAACTCTGTTATAATGTGACACTAGGCGGCGGGGAAACAATTCCGTTACAGCGCCTAAAGTAAAGGTGTGTAATGGGAACCTTCATTCTGCTGGCTGCTGCACCCTGGCAACTGAGCAAATGGGAAATAGCTCTGGTTTTTCTTAACCCTACATGTTTTGGGGGCATTAAGTATTATTAACATGTATTTGTAAACCGCCAACATATTCTGCAGGGTTGTACAATAAAAGCATGTATACATTAAACATACAAGAAACCATACAAACCAACCTATAACAAGTACAATAGCTATAGAGGGCCCGACCCAAAGGAGCTCCCATCTAAAGAAAGGTATTGGCACTAGTGATGAGCAAATTTATTCGTTAGGCATGGATTCACAGTGAAATTATACATTTCGTAATTGGTAACATTTTTCGTTAAACTGGGAAAAAAACTGACCACAACAAAAATAACAATGATTTTGATATATTTGGAGAAAATAGTTGTGTTCAAAAATGTGCGTGAAAAAAAAGGCACGATAGTAAAATTGAGAAAAAAACACCTATTGACTGATTTGAGTGTGAAAAAAGTTGCACAGCAAAAAAAGTTGGCGGTAGGAATCAGAAAAACCACTCATTGACTTTAATGTGTTTGGAATGAGAATAAAAAATAGTTGTATGTGAAAAAACATCACGTCTGCATGTCAAGAATTACCATTTCACAAATTTTTACTTTTTTAGTTGTAATATTGGTGTGTAGGAAACAGGGTTTCCCCTGCTTGGGTGCTATTCTCATGCCTACCACAAGGAGGGGCTACTGAGAACGTTTGGCAACACAAAAGATTTCTGAACTCTTTCTGAACTCTATCATGCTGAACTCTTCAGGTAAACCTTAAGGCAGCCTTCAGGGGACCTGCTTTTTGGAAGGGTAAAAGGGTCTGGGGTTTCAGAGATCATTGTATGTAATAGGTTTGAAGCTATGGTTCTCACTGCTTCTCACTGTGTGTATAATTAGTGTATTTTGTGTGGTGTTAACAAAGTGTTTATTTCCCATTTCCCAGTCTTTCAGGCATTTCTGGAGTTAATGGACTGCGTATACCCCATTTTCCAGCAATATTTTGGCATGTGTCGAGTTAATGGAATGCTTATTGCCCATTTTCCAAGGATCGTACCGGCATGTGTGGAGTTAATGGAATGCTTATTGCCCATTTTCTAAGGTTGTACCGGCATGTGTGGAGTTAATGGAATGCTTATTGCCCATTTTCTAAGGATCGTACCAGCATTTTTGGAGTTAATGAAATGCTTGTTGCCCATTTCCCAAGGATCGTACCGGCATGTGTGGAGTTAATGGAATGCTTATTGCCCATTTTCAAGGATCATACCGGCATGTTTGGAGTTAATGGAATGATTATTGTCCATTTTCCAAGGATCGTACCGGCATGTGTGGAGTTAATGGAGCGGTACATCAGGGTCGGGGCTCATTTCTGGCCAGACTATACAGGTGGGGGCACATACCATGAGCAGGAGAGAAGGAGGATCAGAGAGGAGCTGCAGGGGGTGAGTATGGGGAGAAATCCCTCTATATTAACTCTTAGCAGTGTGTTTGCTCTCTGCTGTCTCTCTTCAGCCCCCTCTGCCCCTGCCCCCTACCAACTCCCTGGTAAGGATGATGGCACACTAGGAGATTAGTCGCCCGCAGTAAATCTGCACTACTGCCAGCGACTGCTCTCCTTAAAATGCTTTCCCATTGGCAATAATGTAAATCAATGGTACTTGCAAGTTGGGCTGAGTTGCAGATCAGTCACAGTTAGGGTGCCCTTCACATGTTCATTCTATGGGTGCTAGTGCTCTGTGTCCCATAGGAGCCATTCCACCCAATGTTTTATACAAGCACTTGCAATGACTGCAAACTCACATTAAGGGGTGTAACATTTTATTAACATTTTATTAACATTGGAGACAAACATCGCTGATGATGTTTCCCGTAGCAACGTATCAGTCAGATCTTTGCTTTTGTTTTCCAACGTGTTGGTGACTGTTGCTGATCCTATTGCTGATCGGTTGCTATGGGCAACATGACTGGTGATGTTTGTGTCCAATATTAAGAAATACGCCCTTAAGTGTGCATGCCCTGCTGTGCTGTTAGGTGCCCTATGGGGGGCACACAGTGCTGCCATCTCTATGTGGATCAGGACAGAACTCTGAAATCCCATCTCTATATAAGGTGGCGGCTGTGAATGCACTGCAGCATAATTAGAGTGCACATCCGAAGCACCTAAGAGGGACCGTTTACAGGCACTTTTGTGAGTTTGTATTTTAAATTGAACATTTTACATTGAAATGACATTTTAACACCTTTTTTCCAGCCATTAAAAATGAAGTAGCGCTCAGTGTAACCCTGTCAGATCAGTTCTAAGCTCTTCTGTTTTGCTTTGTTTCACCCAGTCTTCACCTCACACCTCTTGGCATCTCTGTGGGAAAGTTCCTGCAAGCGCGGAGAAATTGCTCTGACAAGAGGATCTTCTGGGAACAAGCTGAAGACCTAAGGGGACCCTTTTTGGCAAGAGGCTAGCCCAAATCGTGTATTGGGAAAGGTATGTCATACGTGCTATACATACCCAAGGGATCTACTTTTAGTGCACAAGGGTAAAATGAGGGTAAAATGGCAGAACAAATTTGTTTAAGTGTTCCGTGTTGCAACGAGTGGGATTTGATTGAAGACATTCTGTCTAATCATTGGAAGATTCATTCCTCAAACAGGTGCTTTCTAACTGCCGCCTTTTGTCGGCCAAGAGGTCAAGAAGACTAGGTTACCTGTTGGGAAAAGGTCATTATACAGGTCCAAAGAAACACGCAAAGGGAATGGAACTAGATTGGCACTTATTGTTGCTGAATGTGTAATATCTGCCCATTCATTGATAGGGCCAAACTGTATGGGATGCACATAACTGAGTTTGTCTTTAGACAGTTTATAAACTGGTAACGAGAGGAGTCATTTATTTGCTGACTTGTCCATGCAGTAAGCAGTATGTGGGCAAGACAGACAAGGCCCTGACGAAGGCCCCCAAGGGCCGAAACGCATTGGGTTTGTTGGGCTTTAAATACATTTAGCATATTTTTTCTTAAGGAGTGCCCTGTTGGGTGTATCTATTAATAATTAATACGGAGACGCTCAGGTAGTCCCCTACAGTGAGCACCCTCGCTTATTCTGATAACTTTTTATGGTGTGCCATCCTGTTTTGAGCATTTTTCATTAATCGGTAACACAGAGAGAGATAGGAAAGAAGGGCAGGTCCCAACCCTGGCAGCTGCCCATTTTCTTAGTGAATATAATTGCAGTCCAGAAGGGGTTAAAGCTATGGGTTTGGAGAAAATATGTCCTGTTTCTGGAGATGGAGATATAGATCTGATCATCTTGCAGAGGCAGGTGAGATGGATTTTTTATTTTAAAAGAAAGCATTCCTACACAGTTACATGGCTCAGTAGCCCTATTTTCCAACCCTCTTACCAGCCTAATTAGTCCCCTTTACATGTGTTCCTATATTATACTCCATTAGTATAGTAGGTTTCCCCACTTATCCTGCTGGATACTTTTCAAATATTAATATTTTTTCTTTATCTTTGATTGTTTCTTTATTTCTTATAGAATTGCGTACCTCACATTTGCAATGTTATGTTCGTTTTAGCTTAACGAATGAGGCAACAATGACAACTTTTTGAGTGACTATATCATATACGTTTTTATTTAAAGGAAAAGTAAAGCCTCATAGGCAATTTTCTTTTATTTTAGCAGCAGTGCCTCCTCTTTAATCACTTCACTGACACTTGCCACAACTTTTCTGTGCCCCCAAATCCTGTCTAGAACTACACCTGTGTCCCTTCTGTTCCAAGCAGCCATCTTGGTAATTAGCAAACAGTATATACACACTTGCGCCCCAAACTGGGATATTGGGGTACTGTGAATTTAAAGTTGGACTGGCCTAGCAGGCACTGGATAAAAACCTGGTGGGCCCTGGTCCTGTTGGGCCCCTTTTTACCAGGTATGTTGGTGGGTGGAATTACACTAAAAATGAATTAGAAAGCCCAGTTTGTCCTGAATAAAATGATGTATAGTTTACCCAGGCAGATTAAAATTACCCTTCAGGAGAAGCCCCTAAAGTGCAATGACTGGAAAATGAAATGCAAAATCTTTCTGGCAAAATCCCTATTCCAAGGCTCATATAGATGTGGGACTGTGTTTGATGGCAGACTGGCTGATTTAATATGAGCTATAGACAAATTCTTAAAGTGTCGGTAAAATGATATGTAAAAGACAAAATCTGAAAACATTCACAAAAGTAGACATAGAGATTTGTGAATAAGGTGGAGAATCAGACAAATCAATCTCCACTTATATTTTGTCTTAATATCACCACTTTTGTGAGTTCCCCCCATTGAGTTGCTCTATTGAATGTATATTATGGATGAACTGGCTTTGGACAAGTAGGTGTATTCACACAAATGAGAGCGAGCTTCATGGGCTGAGCAGGATTGAGAGTTTGTTCTGGGATATAGGAATGATGTATTTACACTGGGGTCACAGTGATAATGGAGTGACAGGGATTGCTCCAGCAGTGCCATATACTGTATGTGAGCCCAAGCACTTTAAATGTTTGAATATCAGTGCCTGTATGCGCCCAATAGGATATTGTGGTACATTTTACACACAGACACACACTGGCGCTTGCACAGTAATAAACACCATGTGCTTGATGGAATATTCCCTGGCAGGTTGTACATGCACAGAATATTCCCTGGCAGGTTGTACATGCACAGAATATTCCCTGGCAGGTTGTACATGCACAGAATATTCCCTAGCAGGTTGTACATGCACAGAATATTCCCTAGCAGGTTGTACATGCACAGAATATTCCCTGGCAGGTTGTACATGCACAGAATATTCCCTAGCAGGTTGTACATGCACAGAATATTCCCTGGCAGGTTGTACATGCACAGAATATTCCCTAGCAGGTTGTACATGCACAGAATATTCCCTGGCAGGTTGTACATGCACAGAATATTCCCTGGCAGGTTGTACATGCACAGAATATTCCCTGGCAGGTTGTACATGCACAGAATATTCCCTGGCACAGATAGAATGTGTGCGCTGCTGACAGGGATACTCCAAAGGTGCACACTTTGCTAACCCATGGGTTACACTCCCCTCACATTTACTACTTATAGTCGGTACAGTGTGGCGCTTGCTACTCCTGACGAAGCTGCGTGGGCAGCGATATGTATGGAGTGAGCGGGCACCTTCCCCCGGTTATGTTACACCTGCCTCTGAGCTATTGTACTGAGATAAGTGTGCCCCCACTTACTGTGGCACTGTGTATTTTTCATGTTTTGTTTGATTCAGTTATAGGGAGGTTTATAAGATGAGTGGTGGGGGCATGTGGCCTTTTTTTTATTCGATTATTGCAATATTGCAACTGGGTAACGGCATGTTCATAGCTGTGATCTTGATTGAGGGTGCGTATATATGCCCTGATATTTACTTGGTTTGGGGGAGGGATCAGGTGTATTTTTTGTTTTTAATGCAGTCTGTTCCATATATCCTGTGGTTGATATTAATAAAGATTGCCTTTTATTGGAAATATATTTGTGTTGGTGCAAAGCTTTTGAGTCTTTTGTGTGTTTTGTATTTAACCCTTGCCCATATTCACAACATGATTTAAATATAAGAATATCTTGTATAAATAACTGATGATGGGGTCTGAACAGTAGTGAGTACGCAGGTATCTATGGCAGCCCGTCGGGCACCCACGTTATGAGAGAGACTGGTTCATAGTTTTTTCGTTGGCTCCAACTATCTTACTGCACATACTCCTAAGGTGCATGGTTCTCAGTCCTGCAGGAACTGTACAGCATGTAACGATATGATGCGATGTAAGGATTTTTGGAACCCTGATACTGGGAGATTGCATAAGATTCCCAATAACGAGACATTTTGGTGAGACGATTCCTTTTGGGACCAGTGTTGTGAGAAGGCTGATAACTCCTGATAGTTAACGGGGTGGGTCACTTTTACATTAACTTTTAGTATCTTATAGAATGTCCTATTTCAAGCAACTTTGCCCTTGGTCTTCATTAATTATTTTTTATATTTTTCACACTATTTGCTTTCCACTTCTACATCTTTCTAGCTTTCAAATGGGGGTCACTGACCCCGACAGCCAAATACTATTGCTCTGTGTGTTAACAAATATATTAATATGGTTATTTTTTATTATTTTACTATTCAGCCTCTCTCCTATTTATATTTCAGTCTTCATTTGACCCACTGCATAGTTGCTAAGGTAAACAGGACCCTAGCAACCAGATAGCTACTGAAATTCCAAACTAGAGAGCTATTGAAGAAAAGGTTAAACAACTGAAGAACCATAAAAAATGAACACCAATTGCAAATTGCCTCAGAGTATCAATGTCTACATCAGAATAAAAGTTAATTCAAAGTTGAACTACCCCTTTAAGTGCTTACATTACTGAGGGAAAAGAACTGAGCCCCGGTTGTTAATTATCCCTGAAATTGGTCCTGTTGTGATTGGGAAACTAAATATCACCCTGCTCTGCCCATAAAATAAGGAGATGGAATGATTATATAGAGTCTGTACAGGTTAGCCCTCGCTGAGTGGGATTGGCGCCGCTCACTATATACTACAGTATTTAAAAACCTTTTTGCCAATCCGGCTACAGTTTGGGGCACTGCTCTTATGGACTTGGTTTCTATATAAACTGCTGGGGGTTAAATGGAGTGTTGTTATTTTAATGAAATGTTGTAATTTACAAATGATGTACTGTAATTAGTAGGCCGGCCAGCCACTTTGTTTAATGTTTTTTTCCACAAGATTCCACCTTTGACCCTTTTCCTGCCAAGGACCAATGTGATACATACTTGCCGGAAAAGGTTTTATCTGCCAAGCACATATTATAGTACATGTATAGGATGCGTTATACAGAATAACGGGACCAAGGGTATTCCGGAGAAGGGGTCCATAAAACATTAATTAAACCCAGTAGGATTGTTTTGCATCCCATAAGGGATAATTATATCTTGGTTGGGATCAATTACAAGGTACTGTTTTATTACTACAGAGTAAAAGGAAATCAGTTTTAAAATTGTGAATTATTTGATTAAAATGAGGTCTATGGGAGACGGGCTTTCCGTAATTCAGGCTTTCTGGATAATGGGTTTCCGGATAAGGGATTCCATACCTGTACATGTATGCTTAGCAGTAAAAGGGTTCTTTCTCAGCACTGTCGGCTTTTGCTGCTGCTGCTGAGAGTCCGGTGCGCCCCTAACCCCCTAACCCTCTTACCAAGGGGGCCTGTCAGGTTGATCACCCGCAGTGTCTGCTGATAATGCTTCCCTTTCTCGTCCCCCAGAGCCGGCCCAATAATATCTTGTCAGGGGACTCTGTTTGCAAAAGCTGAGTTTGCAGGTTAGAAAATTCATTCATTTGGGGTCCGTACATAACACATACGTTGGTTAAATCTATGCATATTGGCCATCAAACTGTTCAGTAGACCTTTGGCATTCATATTTTGGGAGAATTGCCTTTGTAAAAACTTGTGCAAGATAAATGTGGCAAATTGTAACAAAGTGCTCCACGTACTCTGTTTGCTGCCCCCCCCTGCTGTTAGTGAGCTGCAGACTTTTTGCGGAAGTACGTGAGGCGGTTTTCTGCAGCGTGCAAAATAGCGCAATGTCCTGGGTAAAGAGGCAAGGGTATATATTCTGTTGTGAGAATGATTTCCTTCTGCCCCTTTTTCATTTTTTCCCTGATGAAGACCCTTTACTGGGTTGAAACGCATTTGGCTATATTTCTCATGATGTGATTTTGTATTTAATAAATTTTCTTTTGGCATTTACTTTTTCTGAGTGTGCAGATAATTTTTGCCTCTTTTGATTATTTTTGGAGTTACTAAATGGGTTTTCTCAATGTCTTTGCACCTCCATTATTTATTACAAGAGAAGGTGTGCGCTCTTACATTTTGCAATACTTTTGAAGGGAGGACAGGAGCTCCGGTGCCTGCATATTGTGTACTCTAACACAGCTTTCCGTACTGTGTAGGGGAAAGTCCGGTAGAGCCAAAAAAGGATTGGATGGGTGAAGTTAGAACTTCTCTTCCAGCCTATCCAATCCCTGTGTGGCTTTTACTTTCCCCTACATAGTACGGAAAGCTGTGTAGAGTACAGGACATGCAGGCACCGGAGCTCCTGCTCTCCCTTCTGAGGTGTGCAGCTCACTGACAGCAGGGAGGCCCAGCTAATCCAGTAAGTGCAGGGCGCCCGGGGCCCCCCTAACAGCTAAACAGCCACCAGACCCGGGATTGCCCCCCAACTGCACGGCGGCTCTGGGAGCAGGACTGGGTTGGCAGGGCCCGGATCCACCATGTGTTTTCCGGGGTTCCGCTGATCCAGTCCAACACTGAACGCATGTAAGACATTGTGCAAGATAATGAGGGAAATTCCAAAAACTGAATGTGCACCTTCAAAAAAACAGGTATAGGACCCGTTATCCAGAATGTTTGGGACCAAGGGTATTCCGGATAAGGGGTCTTTCCCTAATTTGGATCTCCATACCCTTAAGTCTACTAAAACAATCAATAAAACATTAATTAAACCAATAGGATTGATTTACATCCAATAAGGATTATTTATATTTAGTTGGGATCAGTTACAAGGTACTGTTTTATTACTACAAAGAAAAAGGAAATCAGTTTTAAAATTCTGAAGTACAGGTATGGGACCCCTTATCAGGAAACCCGTTATCCAGAAAGCTCCGAATTACGGAAAGCCTGTCCCATAGACTCCATTTTAATGAAATAATTCAGAATTTTAAAACTGATTTCCTTTTTCCTCTGTAGTAATAAAACAGTACCTTGTAACTGATCCCAACTAAGATATAATTAATCCTTATTGGATGCAAAACAATCCCATAGGGTTTAATTACTGTTTTATTGATTCTTTAAGACTTAAGATATGGAGATCCAAATTACAGATAACAAATTCTGGATAATGGGTCAGATACCTGTATTTGATTAAAATGGAGTCTATGGGAGACGGGCTTTCCGTAATTCGGAGCTATCTGGATAATGGGTTTCCGGATAAGGGATCCCATACCTGTATATGTTTTTCAACACATGCTCATGTGGTTATGAATTAGGTAAATCTAAGCCATAAAATTAGTATGCACAAGGTGTATTTTGGGGTCTCTAAGTGCCGTGTATTTTGATGAACCTTTGCACATTGGAGATCAATCTGTTCAGTGGCCGAACATCGACTGGCAGTGTTAACGAAGCGCCACATATGCCTTCCCACTAGCGATTTACTTTATTGCTGGTGGGAAGGCATTCAGGGGAGATTTAACCAATTTTACTTTATTTTTTCCACTTCTTTCTTCACAAACTGCTTTTAATTTCACCTTTTCCCATCAAGCCCAAACCGTAGTCATGCTTTCCACACTTTTACCTTCCTGTTTCTGTTTATTCACTTAACCCTGCCCTTCTTTTGTGCTAGCTTTCTTTTTAGACCCCTGTCCTCCTTATTTCCCTCTTCATCTGAGATTCCATTGACTTGCTAGCTGTTGGCCAGTACGCCATTGCACACTTCCAGGCTGAAGTCTCCCAATCATATGCCCCAGTGTATGCAGAGGATCTAAGTACTGGCCAATTACTTTTTAGGGTGAACTAGATTTCTCCAGAGCCTGAATGCTGCACAGAACTTTGACTTGTAGGTTAAACTAGACCAAGATGTGAGTGGAGCATCTTGGATTGTCCTGTTATTCTCTACTTTGACACTGCTAGAGCTTTGATCATGTGGATTTTTTTTGTATTTTCCGTATTTCTTCATTTAATTTATTTCACCCATCTCTATTCCTGTGTATGTTACCCCTACCAAATAATTTACCCCCCAGCTCCCCAATATCCAGAATAAAGACACACACAGCAGCTTTGTGTTTAATCTGTGTAAGTCACAGCTTTATTGGTAATAAAAATTGGGCTTTTTGGTCCTGAGGAAGGCAAAACCCTATCAGAAGCTAAGGGCCAATCTGCTTCATGAGGGAAAATTCCTTCCTGACTCCTTAACGGCAGTCGGATATGCTCCCAGGATCAATGCGCCATAATGAATCAGGGCAAGCAGGTTGAGAGAAAAAGAAAGCAATATGGCAGGATACACATGAGCGCCATTAGCTGCTAGGTGAATGATGCATTCCCTTCCATTCCATTGGACCCCAGGCAGCCCGCAGACCCCGGCTTCTGCAGTCTGTGGGATGGAGTGGAAAGAAAAGCACCGTATACCAAGTAGCGTAAGGGTGCTTCTGTGTATAAAGCCACATTGTGGGTGAATGAAGAGGCACCACTGGTGGATCTGTGTTGAGAGGAAGGGAAACAGATGGGAAATGGCAGCCATTAAAACCACAGTGAATGCTGCAGCATCCCCCAGGCAGACCGGCTTTTGCAGTCTGAGGGACGGGGTGAAAACGAATGCAGGATCCATTCAGTGGCATAAAGGTACTTGTGTGTTTAGCCATATTCCTTTTTAAGTGACATGAGTGACAGAGCGACAGATGGAGAAATGTTCAGTAGAAATACACATAAATAACCAGATGAAATATGGATCATGATGTGCTGCTCTGTGTCCTGAGGTTGGTGTCGGCCACTTCCCTGTACTGTCTCTGTCCCCGCTGCAGGGATATTCAGCTGTATCCCCTGATGATCCACTCCCCAGTATGGTACTGCTTGCCCTGCTGTCAGCTGTGACTCACGTGTGTGTGTGTAAATATGTAGAGCGGTGCATGTGTGGGTATGTCATAAGGGCATATTTTGGTGGGGGGGAGGAAAGACAGTCATGTCCGTGGGATGAAAGTGTTTGTCTTATTATCTAAATGTGTATCTGTGCCAGTGTGCTGATATGTGTGTAGGTAGGTCAGAGGAAGAAAAAGTCAGAGAAGCCTGTCCTGTTCAGTTTGTAAGTCAGAAAATATATATTATGCGTGTGATTTCTCCAGTCAGGAGGCTTTCAGCACAGGTTGCACTCCATTCCCCGACAGTCCCTTGGGGAGCTGGTTTCTGGAGAGACAGAGCAGCTTTCCCCGGCACAGCTCTTGATTATACCTGACAGTCCCCATGCACTGACTATCAGACTGGGTACTGTGGGGAAGTTTCTCTCTCCCTCCAGAACCCAGCAGGGCAAGGGACTGATGAAGTGCAGCCTATGGAGGGATTCAGCAATACATACAGACGGAGCGCATGTGTAAAGAAAAAATATACAATAGTGCAACAGAGTACATATAGAGGAGATCCTTCTCCAAAACGTAACTAAACAGTGTAACAGTTTAAAAGAGAAAGTTTGTGCTCATTTAATTTACACTAACACCCAAGTGCGGTACTGCAAACTGCTTACCAGATGGCAGTATAGATGTAGCAGACGAATTTATGTATCCAATAGCGGCATCTAACTAGATGGATGAAAGTAGCATTCTTGATGAACCTCGCAACTGTATCCTCATGTGAAGTTAGTCTGATTGCAGAGTGTCGCTGTATCCTCAGTGAGGCACAAAAGGGGAGACAGCAACTGGTGCAATATTATTTATTATAAAAGCTCAAATAAAAGAATAAAACTTACAAATTACGAGGTAACACAGAGCTTGTGTTACCTCGTAAATTGTAAGTTTTATTCTTTTATAATAAATAATATTGCACCAGTTGCTGTCTCCCCTTTTGTGCCTCACTGAGGATACAGCGACACTCTGCAATCAGACTAACTTCACATGAGGATACAGTTGCGAGGTTCATCAAGAATGCTACTTTCATCCATCTAGTTAGATGCCGCTATTGGATACATAAATTCGTCTGCTACATCTATACTGCCATCTGGTAAGGCAGTTTGCAGTACCGCACTTGGGTGTTAGTGTAAATTAAATGAGCACAAACTTTCTCTTTTAAACTGTTACACTGTTTAGTTACGTTTTGGAGAAGGGATCTCCTCTATATGTACTCTGTTGCACTATTGTATATTTTTTCTTTACACATGCGCTCCGTCTGTATGTATGCTGAATTCGTCTTTGGGACCCAGTCAAAGGGGTTGATCTGAAGCGGAGCTGCAGGAAGTTTTCGACACATACACTTGATTGGACTTATGATTCACACAGGATTGGAGATTACACCAATTTTAGAGCGCTGAGGACTGTGGTATTGTATATATAGCCCTCACACAGCCTATGGAGGGAGACTTCTGACTGGAGGAGCCTCCTGAATAGAGGAGACGGGCATTAAAAGTGCAAGTTTCTGTAGTGATTATAGTGTGTTTGTGTGGAGTGAATGCGTGTTTGTGTGGACTGAATGTCTGTTTGTGTGGAGTGAATGATTTTGCAGTACTTACCTGCGCTCTTTTTTATGGTGCCATATCTGATTGAAACAAGAGGCACTGGTGGAACTGGGGGTGAGTGTAAGGGATGGCACTGCTGGTGGAGCTTAAGCGAAAGAAAAGGTGGAATGCAATGGGAGGCACTGCTGGTGAGGCAAACAGAGATATGACAGCATACACATGGGTGCCATGAAGCTACAAGTGAAAGCTGCATTCCCTTCCATTCCATTGGACCCCATGCAGCCTACAGACCCCGGCTTCTGCAGTCTGAGGGATGGAGTGAAAAGGAATGCAGAGCCTACTGAGTAGCTCATGTTTATGATGCCATATCTTGTTGAAGAAGTTACCATTGGTGAAACTGCGGTGGGTGGCAGGTGAGGCACTGCTGGCGGAAGTGTGGTGGGCGGCAGGGGAGGCACTGTTGGTGAATTGTGGCATGGGAGGCACCACTGGTGGAAGGGCAGTATTTGGCAAGGGAGGCATCGCTGGTGGAATTAAAATGGAAGGATGGGCATAAGCTGCTGGTGGAATTGCTGGGGAAGTAAGGCATACACTGCTGGTGAAGTTATGGCAGATGGAATTAAGGCACAACTGAGGTGTGTGAAAGAGAAGATGCGGCTGGTGGAGAGAAGGAGATGCATTGCTGGTCTTTACCTGAAAATGCTACTGGTGGAACGGCGGTAGCGCATGAAGGGTCATCACTGGTGGAATTGTGATTTTGAAGAGGAGTTACCTAACTGGCGGTACAGCAGTGTTTGGAATTTTAGGAAACTGCTGCTGGTGTTGTTTGAGTTGCCTTTTCTGAACGCTTCCGAGACCCGTCTGCAAAAACAAAAGATTAAACTTCAAACTCAATCCACGCATTTTTCATCTTAGCAAGTGATATTACTGTAAAAACACTGTAACGCTTAAGGGATACACTTCCCATGCTTTTCATTGGCATCTCAACAGGTTCTGGCTGCATGGGATTTACATGTTTTATTTTTTTTTGTGCTTACACATTGCACGTAATTGCAGAATTGCAATTATCTCAGGGATCACCTCAATATTCCCAAAGACTCCCCTTTTTCCTGCAGTTACCCAGTGTGCCTTCTTCCATAACCAGCTGTGTTGTGATCGGTACCCCATAATGTAAGGAATCCTAATGAAAAACATTTTTTCTTTGTATTTGTGCTGCTTGTCTTTGTACTCGGGCCCTTTCTTACCTATGATTGTATTAGGACTTAAAATGCCGAATAGGTGAAGTCCTGAAAGGCTTCTTCGATCGGAATTTCCATTTCGGCAGAAGGTCCTTTCGGCAGCGTCAGATTGGCTGACAGCTTAGTAAACTCCTCTTCAAAATAGGTGACATCCTCCGGTCCGTCGAGGCTGGGTATGAACGGAGCCGTCGCCTTCCTTTCCAGTATGTCATCCCAGACTATGTTCTGCAACATATGCACCATAAAAATGCTGATTATTAGAGGTTCTTCAGAAAGCTGAGGATATGAGAGGACTGTACCTCGCAGATAGTATCCGAGGGTATAGCCAGAAGATCTTAGAATGATTATGATAATACAGACAGAGGACTTACGTTAAAGAAGGGATGTTCGGCTACATCAGCTGCATCTCCTTCGGTAGAACCCAGTCGCTCCTCGGGATTCTTGTTCAAGAGCTACAAGAACAGAAAATGGCAGTTACACGTACAGAAGCATGGGGGACCCCAGGAGATTGAGAAAGTGGTTGCTGAGCTAAAGAGCTGACTGCAACCAACTGATAGCTCAGCGCTACTTACCTCTGATATGAAGCTCACTGCTACTGGTTCCAGCGACTCTGGGAAGTGCGGTTCCGCCTCCTCGATATATTCACATAAGCAGCTGTTGTTATGTCCATCGAAGGGTCTCTGTAATGTTTAATAAGAATATATTGGGGGACCAGGTGTATTATAAAGAGTGCTTTATGAGGTTAGATAAATAACAATATGTGTATGTCACTTCCTCTTATAACTGGTCAGTGGCAGTTTGCGCTTACCTTCCCGAGGAGCATTTCGTACGTGATGACTCCGAGAGCCCACCAGTCGACGGCTCTTGTGTACTCCTTTTTCCCCACAACCTCTGGTGCCATATAAGCTGGAGACCCAACCATGCTGTTTGTTCGGTCTCCATATCCAATTCCTTCAAAAAAGTCAAATTGTTAGTGATTTTTATTGAGGCATTTATGCCAGAGTAAACCCAAAATGAGCCCCCTTTGTGCTCGATAATAATACAAGGAGCCCCTTACCGGTCTTGCCCAGGCCAAAATCGGCGATCTTTAAATAGCCGTCCTTATCCATAAGGAGATTTCCTGGCTTTAAATCTCTGCATTGAAACAAAAGGGAACTATTATAATGACACATTAAAACTGCTGTGACATAGCATTGGAGTCATAAGCCAAGCTTAAAAATGCTGCCTCCTATTTCCTTCCCTTAGACTTCCAAGAAGTAACTTTGAACCTGTAGCTGCACTGCTGCTAACTTGCAGCCGGTATTAAACTCCAGGTTGTACTCACCACTAAAGGTACCTAGCCCCTTATATACTCTTACCTGTGAACAACATCCTTCATGTGGATCGCCTCCAGGCCTAGGAGTATACAGGCAGCGTAGAACCTGCAAGGATAAGGAAATACTTCTTGATCACTATATGGTGCCTTCATAAAGGAATGTTAATATTTAGTGTAGCATAACTGCCAGTTCTCTCATCCTCCCCTGCTCTTCAGTCTCCTGTAACTCATCGGCTGTATGTACAAAATCCCAAATAGTCACCTAATTTATACTTACTTAGCTCTCTCTAGGTCGAAGTGCCCACAGATCTTCAGATGGGTTCTCAGACTTCCTCCTGCAACAAACTCCAAGACAAAAAAAAGATGGTATTTGGTGGTAAATGTGGCGTATAAATCCACTATGAAGTTGTCTGGGTTCACCGTCTGCCCGATTTCCTTTTCGGCTAAAATGCTGAAAGATAAAAGAGGAAATAAGTCCAGCATAGAGTTAAATATAATGTAACAAGAGCAACTGGGTGAAAGGAAGGCAAATGAAAAGTTTATAAAAAGGAGAAGACTGCGAGACAGAAAGTGACTTCTAAATAAAACCTAATCGAGAGATTATGGAATCATTCCCCATGAGCTCACCGTTGTATTTCCTCCAAGGAGTATATTTCGTCCTTCTTGAGTACCTTCAGGGCACAGTATATATTAGCCGGAAGGTACTCAACAAGTAGAACCTGGAATTAGAGAGTGGGTTTAGTGACATTGAATATTCCACTGTATAAAATGCTAAGTTCTAATTAGAGACTGAATTAATTACCTTGCCATAACTCCCCCTGCCTAAAACTTTGATCCGGCGAAAATCTCTTGCCGAGAAGCTGGAGAACTGTAGCTCTCTGAAACGGAAGAAACAGGAATTGTGTTTTGTGCAAAACATAAAATAATAAAAATAATATATATATATATATATATATATATATATAAAATGTATGTATTAATTTTCAGTATTGAGGGTTTGTCTTACTGAGTGCTTTGGGTCTCCTCTGATGGCTCCTCTGCCTGGCAATCCTGAGTTGGGCAGTAATCACCAGGGTGAGGGCCCTGCGATGTTTCAGAGGAGTCTTCTCCATGCACTTGCACGTCGCTATTGGAATAAGGTAAATTAGGTAAAAGATCATTATAATGCAAGTGTACAGTAATAGTAGAAAGCAAGCTAACATGCGGCCTTGTGTATTAACCGTGATCTTACCTTTCCTCTTCATTCTCAGGCTGTTGTTCCGGCTCGGCAAAAAGAGATTCCGCCTCTCCCTGAACCACCTCCTCTTGTGCTGGTACGTCACTGTAAGTATAATACAGGTTAATGTTCATTCTACTTCATTTTATCCCTTGCTTAGTGATTGGTTACCTGTAAGCTACCCTATGGCTTCCCTTACTTGCTTCCTTTTCCATATTCCCCAATACTGCAGCACCCCCAGCCATATCTCATAGATGGCACAGTGCTACTGAACTGAGTATTGTGGAATCTCCCAGCCAAATGTATGCATGTGTATCTTACCGTTTGTCCTCTTCTGCGCCAACAATTTCTTCTGCAGGTACTTCACTTTAATTAGAAGAATAATTCAGTTATTGTTAAGATTGTGTTGCTCTTATTTGATGAAAGTAGGGGGCAGGTTTTTAATCTGGTCTTAAAAATCCTTACCTGTCATCAGGTGGAACTTGGGGCTGTTCTTTCTCTGGCCCCGGTTCTTTAGAAGAAGCATCAGGATGATGCTGCAAACAAATAAGGGGCACAAGGTGAGCAGTCAGTGAATGTGGGGTCACAAGGATATGATAAGGGCAGTGTTTTTGTTCTGCCCAAGAAATGAGTGCAATGTCAGTGTAATGTACTCACTTGGGACGAGTCCCTGGTCGGGTCTAAAATGACCAGAACCTCAGGCCCAGTGTCCTTTTCTGCTGGGTATGCTACACTGGTGTTAATTGTAGTCTCCGTAGTCTCTGGTACCGCATCTGAAAATATAGAACACAAGTTTGATAGATATAAGGAATTTCAAATATAAAAATTCAAAGAAATGATTAAACCTAAGGTTGCTAAGGAACACAAATTCAACCGCCCGTGGTTCTGTTCACATGATAGAATGGTACCAGGTTAAGGCTTAAGGGCTGTTTCTTGTTTTGGGAAAATGCTGTGTATAATCACTGGTTTCAAAAAAAGTCATCTATAGTGCTGTGGGGCTCATGCTAATGTCCATTTAGTGGATGTGCCGCACTGGTTCCCCATATAATGACAATAGGAAAGAGACCAGAGATTGTTATAGCTCACCTTGAGTTCTCTCCGCTTCCCTCCGAGCGATCTCCTCATTGAGCTTGAGGAGAGAGGAGTAAAGGGCTTTCACCCTTTTCTCACTGCTGTTCCTCAGCTCCTTCACCTGGGCTTTAGCCTTTTTGCCTTTGCTGGCCCGGTACATCTTTTGCGCCCCCGCTGCTATGCGCATCTCCTTCTGGATGTCCCGCACCAGCTGGTGTCTTGTATCCAAAAGGCAAGGCCTTGCCCAGGGCTCGGAGACATCAAAACACTGATTGATGGTGTCGGTCTATAGAGAATGGAAAAAATAATGAAGTGCTAATAACGCCTCCAAACTATAATGAATATTCAACTATTAAACATATTTGTGAGAACAGCAGAGAAATACAAACAGGGTAACTAAATATTTATTGTAAGCAGAGGAATTTCTCTTTGCAGTGACAGTTCCCCTTTATATCTGGGGGCAAGGCCTCTCATCCTCAGGCAGGAAACAATGGCTTTATATATCCATCAGCCTTACCTCAGTGTGACGCTGCTGATGTAAGATGTTACTCAGCTTGGCACCCATCTTGAATGTCCTGTATCAGGAAAGAAAGGTTGGTATTAGTCACTGCTTTAGTGGGGATAAATAATACAACTGTTTGTAGCTGCTGGTAACCTACAAGCTCAAGCAGTAATGAAATGATCAGACTTCTTATCCCATTGGTTTAAGCCAGGACTAGTCAGATCAGCCTATCATTTCACAGCTTCCGCTGCCAAAGGTAAAAGCGTATGTTTAAATATTATACATTACTGCTAATGACTATGTTTGCTAGCGTATGAGCCCCTCAATAAATCACAGTCCCGCTATGTCTAATGCACAGTCACACTGCAATGGCCATAACCCCTGCAAGACAATTATATGTCCAACTAAATGTTCAGTTGAGTTTAGGCACAGTGTCATTCTGTAGCTGCAGTAAAACTACAACTTCCAGCATCCTCTGCCCCCCAATGCTCACACTTTGTATCAAAAGGAACAATAACGCTCCAACTGAACTAAATGATATAACATAGGGGTGCTGGTTTGGTGGCGCTGCGGCTTGTATCATTGCTTAGGGTGACAAAGTGGCAGCACTGTGCGTCATGTTCCTGACAGGATGCGCTCCCAAAAATTGCTTGTTAAGAATATATGAAGTATTGCTATTTTGCGTATTTCCAATATACAAGTGATTATGCTCTGTGGTTATCGGGTCACACAACCTGGCAACCAAAACACAACTGAACTCTGTGGGTTGATTATTACTTGTGTTATTGTTAAACAATCTTATTAAAAGGGGATTTATTTTGCTCACATAGCATTACCTTCCTTTATATCCCTTTACGTGGGTTGCTAGGAATTGTAACTCTTCTTTTAATTAATCTTTCAATACTGCCATTCTGGCCCCTAGATAACCAGTTGTTGTTAGTTGGGAAACCCCTGGAATGACAGCAGTGTGACTGTTGCACTGTGGGAACCCAGCTCAAATCTTACTTACAAATCTACAGGTGGGAAATATGAAAATAGCTGAAATAATAATAAGCAGCATGACAGTTCCTATAGCCAATAGGGAAAGATCATCTTACTCATATTATAGAGGGGGAAATGTAGGACCAGTACCTTTGTCCAGAGGACCCCAGTTAGGAAGATGTAAATATCCTCTGGGCTGAGAACCACTCGAATCTTCTCCCTTCTTCTCTCTTGTTCTCACTTCTTCTCCCTTCTGTATCGCTGATGTCGCTGTTGTTCTCTGAATTTTCTGTATCGCTCTCAATAACTTACACTATAGGGGAAAAGAGATACAAGGGATTGTGAGCAGGAGAATACTAGGGGCAGAGGGCCCTGCCACTTCTGAAGCCGCAGGAGAGTAGGGGGCCCATTGGGACCAGGTAATATCAATGCAAAGTTGCAAAACTGCTCATGTTTAACATTTCAGGGGCCTCAAAAGGCTCTAAGAGCAACCAGGGGTACAGTGTATAACCCCCTCTATCATATATAAGAATATGAGCTTACCAATATCCCATAACAAAATGACATGGAAGGAATCAAACTATAAATCCAATAACTGTCAGGTTTTCAATTTCTTAAAACTATAATTGGACATAAAGGTGCCTGACAGCTCTTGTGTGTGCTATTTAGCTAACAAATATGATGGTCATCGAGAATGTAGACTTTCCTCACTGGCTTGTGTAAAGGGCCTTCATCTCCCATGATGCACTCTGAGGTCAGGCCATTAGCATTGTATTGCTTATAATGTCAGGGCTGGCTTGTGACATGACTACAGATCCCATCATGCACTGAGATTTCCCAGTCCCATAAATGCAGGGATCATCTCAATATTCCAATGGAACATGCTTCTCCCTGCACATACCCAACGTGCCTGCTCCCCCATAGCCAACTCTGCTCTGATCAGTGCCCCTGCACCCCTAATGTAAGGAATCCTAATGCTAGCTATTTATTCTTCTGATTTGTGCTACTTGTCTTTCTATTGTGGCCCTCCTTTACCCATCATCCACTCTAGCGCTGGTGCTACTGACCGTTGCTAGGAAGAGTGGGACCCTAGCACCCAAATGACAGTTGTCAGTTACAGCCAGAGAGAGGTAGTGTAAATGGTCTAACAGTTGAAAAGCACAAGTAAGTAAACAAAGAATATGAAATACACATTGCCTTAGAACTACAGCTCAGCCACATGGGATTCTGGGACTTGTAGTTCAGGGACAGCTAATTAAGCACGGGTGTTGGGTCAGCGAGACAGTGATTATGATTTTCTGTTTCTCAGCTTTTAACTCCCTCTGTGGCCCAGCACAGGTGTAATATCCAGCCCCCTTGTGCCATATAGGACAATAAATGATTTTGTTTTCCACACCCCATAACTAATAGGCCCCTCTGCAGTGTTACCCCCTGATGAGTGCACTAGGTGACAGTGGCAAAAAAAATACCCCCACTCCTTCCTGCCTGTCGGGCAAATGTAATTTGGAAACACACTGACATATTTCCAACAGACACTTTCATGATAATCTTGTCCCCAAACAAAAGCAAATAATGGGGGCAATTTGGGGAGCTTTGGTGCCAGGGGCACTTTTGGGAACTTTGACTCCACTCCCCAAGCTACCATTAATCATGCAAAGTTGCCTAAAATGCCCCCCCCCCCCCCTTATTTTGCTTGTCAGGCTAATTTTGTTAGCTGTTGTGCCAGGGGGCAATTTTGGGAAACACGCCCCAGGCTACTATCGATGGGTGCCAAAGTACCCCAAATTGCCCCTTGTATCATTGTATTTAATTTGTTCCTCTACCCCAGTATCTGTATCTGCTCCACTCACCCATGAACAGAAATAATATAACTGCCATCTGTACCTTAGCATTGTCAATATTGGAAGCAAAAATGTATGTATTGTATGGCCCCCAAATGTTTATGGGGTCCCCAGTCAAAAAAAAAAAAGGATATATTTGCTGCAGCCCTGCCAACTGCCAAATCCTGTGTCTGTGTCTCCCAACCAGCGCTAAGATTAATGTCATCTCTAAAATTCTCCAAATTCACTAAAACCTGTGAGAGGAGCAACTTCCAACTATTTCCCATCTTTTTTTAGCTAAAATAAGGGTTAATTGGCAAAAAAATCTCTCAGAGGGGATGCAGACTTACCTCTCGTCACAAGTCAACCAACGGACAAAGCCAACTGTCACATTTCTAGGGGTGAAGTCACATGTCGTGAAACAATGTAGCAGAAACAACATGATTGTTAGACCTGGGTAAAAACATTTCGCTAGATTATTTTTGCTTCAATCATCAGTACCAGCGACCAGAAAGGGATAAACAAATGCTGCTTCATTTGTCTCTGGCATAAATAGTGTGAGAATGGCAGTATTTTAAAGGTTAAACAATGAAATTCAGTGAATTAAATCTGATTGGCTGTTGGTAGCTCTGTACACTTTTGGGTACCCAAGAAAAATCTCCTTTTCGTATGGGTTTCCCCCTTGACTATGTGATTCAAGTTTGGTGGGTTTGGCTCCAGAGCTCTAAGATTGGCAGCAGTTTAAATGTCTCCATTAAAGTCAATGGGTGAAATTGGATTGGCCGCTGTTGGCCCCTTCCACTTTGAGTTGTCCAACAAATGTCGCTGTTTCATTTGGGGTGACCCCATGACTATGTTATTCAAGTTTGGGGAGTGTAGCTTCAGAGCTGTAAGTGTGGCAGCAGTTTGAAAATCTTTCCTGTCAAAGTCAATGGAAATATTGGGGTGTTCAGAGCGGCGCCACAAAAAGACGGGGGGTGGGATCCCTTAGAAAAGCACAAGCAGCCTGCTCCGCTATAGGGCGAAGAAGTGTAGAGAGTTTGAGTGTTGTACCCCTAAACCTGTAGGAGGAGAAGCGTTTAGAAAATGGGGGGCGCTAAGAATGGGCTGAAGAATAAGCTGAAGTGGAAGAACAGTTTTTCAAAGCAACATAATAAATCCCAGGCTGATATGGGCACTAGTACTATGGATGGGGCACATATACATTTATCCCAGTAAGGTAAATGGCCAGTGAATTAAAGGGTAATCCCAGAACGTTTCTCTCTGTCTCAGCTTTTTTATATGTTAAATATGCTCGAGAACAGTAAACTTTAGACTTCCAGGGTTGGAGCTATAAATATATATATTCACAATGTGATTCATGAATGTTTTGCATAAGTTACACATCAGTATGTGTCCCCACAGCTCAAAAATATATGATTTTGGGTGGGTCAGTGTATTGTTTTGTGTGTTTTTACCCCACAAAAATGCAGAAAAATTTCTTTAAAGTGGAAGCTTTGAGGTGATTTTTTTTTTTTTAGAATTTTCATACAATTTTATAGAGACTGCTACATCCAGTGGTCCAACTACATTCTAGTGAGAGTCTGACTGCTTACGACTTGATATAATGAATTATGGGAAATAAAAATATAATCTATTCTCCAATAAGTATTAAGTCTGTGTAAATAGAATGTATAGTCCTTTTCAGTGTGGCAGTTCTCTACATCATGTCAGACGTCTAGAAGGAATACCGGGGTGTCTGGCCGAGCAGTCTAAGTGTGGATCCAGAAGTATGTTGGAGTCCCCTCCAGCCGCTAACGTGGAGGAGGGGTGTCTCTCGTGGTTATGGCTATTTTATATGGAGAAGGGCTGCTAGGCTTTGGCAAGCACTCATATTTTAACAGCTCGGTGTCAACCTGTCCCCTGCCAAGCTCATCCCGCTTAGGCTGTAGTTACTGTACTGTTTCCTCAGTGGATGAGGCAGTGTGGGGGTCTGCCTCTGAAAGAAATCATTGGACATCATTCCCTTTTTGATTGGCCGCTCTTCTCGCTCCAGCTATAGCACCAAGTAATGTCCCCGTAATTGTAGCCTTACAATCGTCCCAGACTACGTCAGGGCTTGCAGTGTTTTTATTAGTGTCCCAGAAGTCCATTGAGGCTCCTTAGAGACCACCTCGGATAGCCACGGCGAACTAAGGCTCCAAATTTGGGATCGTCCTGCTGGTATTATATTTATCGTAAGGAGGACTGTATGGGCAGACCAGGCCATATAGTATTTGGTCCACTTGTCTATGTAAGTGAGATAGAGCTAAGGCTAAGTTGATTCTGGTTAGTGTGTTTATACTTAGTGGATTGGCAGGAGCCCATGTGGATGGATTTTTCCACTTTCAGATGTCGGTGAGGCCCAAAGTAACAGTATAGTGTCCATCAGGGTGTTGGATTGGGTGTTGGGGGAGTGATAGCCATGAGCCTCCCAAGGGCTTTTTTAATGCCAGTAGGCATTGTCCCTCGAGATGGGTCTCCTGCAGTAGCAGGATATGGGGCTGATATTTTGTAATATAATGGAAGACTAGAGATTGTTTGAATTTTGAATGTATGCCCCTTAAGTTCCAAGATATGAGAGCTAAGGGCTCCTCACCTTCTCGGTTTGACAATGACACATTGTGCAGTGACATGCAGTGCATTTCATTAATTGAGTGACCTTAGCATAGTAAACTTAATATAAATATATTTATACCAGTTCTTGGGATTTCAATCTTCACACAGTTTAATCACCAGTATCATAAAACAAAGCAATTTCCCCCCCCCCCAAAATAACTGTCCCTGTCCCTCCGTGCCGACCCCTAGTGGGGAAAGGCCTTTTCCCTGTAATTGTAAATGTGTTGTTAACACTGGGGAGATTAGTCTACTAATCTAAATTATGCTCCAGATAGTCCCGTAGAAGATGTGGATTGGTCCTATGGGAGGTAGTGGAGGCTCCTACCCATTAAAAAGCTGCCAAAAAATGGCCATTCATTTCAGGTATAAGTGCATGTTTGGGTGCCAGTACAGTCAGCTAATGGATCACCATGGGTGAAAAGTATATTGAGCCTGTGTGTGATTGGTCCCTTCCTGAGTATCTTGTCCATAGAGGTTGATATGTCATGGTGGTCAAGTCGGCAAGTGTGTGTGGCTAAATCCCGAAAGGACCAGGGATCAGGATACTGCATGTTACAGTCTGGGACAGATGCCAAGGGATATCCAGCAGTGAGCACTGGTTGTTGGGGTGCCTTCCAATTGTCAGTAATAACAAGCAGGAGGCTTGGGATAGTCCCAGTCTGCCTGGGGCACCCTACCTTTTGGATAAGTCTGTGTGTCCCTGCAGTACGGTACCCGGGGTCATTATGGCCTGGTCTATTGCCCGCAGAGCAATTGCTGTTAATATCAGTTGTACTGTCTGTTCTGGTAGTGGTTGTGTGGGTGGGGGAGAGCTCTCAAAATCGTACTCTGAGCGTGGGGAGCCACCGCCATATTGCACGCTCTCTGGATTGCTGTCTCTATCAAAGGGTTCTAGCCAGGGGCAATTTCCACCTTGAATCTGCCCTAAGATGGCTCCTGTGATGCCGCCCCTCTGCACTGGAGGGGGGTCTAGTGGAGTCCCACATCGCTAGAGAGCAGTTTCACTCTCTGCACTATAGAAAAGCAGAATTTCCAGTTAATAAATGGAAATTTGTCTGTTAAAGTTACCAGGAGTGGTCTTTCTGCCACTTAACTGGCCTCGTGGCAGCTGCACCCTGGTTCTAGCTTCGCTGCTGCGTCGAATGGCGCATGGTGGCAAAACACAGATTCCCATTAGGCACAAAATTTAGAGCTTATTAAATGTTTTGCAGTCTGGTAAATGATGTTTTGTTACTTCCATTTTACATTTAGTTATCACTTTTGTCTTCTAGAGGAATAATCCTGGTTACAGGGGAATATCTCTGCCGGGTACATTTTCTGGTTTATTTGGGCGGTCAGCCGGTTAGCAAACCTAAGGGACAGTTCTTATAGTTGGCTCTCCCAGTGTTTACCATGTTTACCTTTAATTTACCATTGTCTTTAGGTTAGACCCCCCCCCCTTGCCTTGGCCCCCAAGGGTGCAGACACATGGAGCTACTACAAAAATGGACAATGCTGATAATTGTCTCTACGTGTTTTTTAGCAGAGGCAATTCTCAGTATTGTCTATGGTATTTTCTGGCTACTACTAAGTAGCTCTATGTGTCTTCGCCCTTATGCTTTCCTGTAAGAGATGAACAGCCTGACATATTTGTTTTGGGAGAATACAAACAGAATTATGGCAGTAAGGGCTCTGGCACACGGGGAGATTAGTCGCCCGCGGCAAAACTCCCTGTTCGCGGGCGACTAATCTCCCCGAGTTGCCTTCCCCCTGCCATCCCACCGGCGAACATGTAAGTCGCCGGTGGGATGGCAGACGCGGTGGGGCAATTTCGGGAAATCGCAGAAAAAGACTTGCGAGGCTTTTTCGGCGATTTGCGTGAAATCACGCCGCCGCGTCTGCCATCCAACCGGCGAGAGAAGACAAGGCCTTTTATTCAAAGCAGAATTATCTCTGAAGCCTCTCTACAAGCAACAGAAAGGAAGATTCACTGGTTTGGCAAGGTCCCATGTATGTATGAGTTTTATATTTGTATTACATTTTACCATCTTCTCCTGTCACGATCAAGTTGTTAAACCTACCTTCTGCCTCTGAGAGGCTTATCAAGCACTTTATGTAGCTCCTTTTTTCCCATGTGGAGGTTGTAGAATTTAGAATGCAAGAGGTGGAACAGAGAATTCAGGAATGGGTTGGCATTTAAACTGTAAGCATATTGTTCATACACAAAAGAACAGAATGCTGTGTATGAAGGTTGGAATAAACTAATCGGAGGGATTCCATAGGGTTCATTTGTGAATCTGAGCGCAGCATGCAAAGTGCAAAAATGGCCACAATCTGGCGTATGTATGGCATACATTATACCGGGTGTTGCAGCTGATATATGCAGCTTCTGTGCAGTTTATTCAATTGTCAAGTCAGCATATGCAGGAGGGGAGAGTGAAAGGAATGGAGTAAAGATATTTTCAGTGCAGCATATGTAGATTATCGGTACAGGTTCCATATGGGCAGTGTATGCAGGTGTATATGCCAAGATGCTTTGAGTATGGGTGTGGGACCTGTTATCCAGAATGCTCAGGACCTGGGGTTTTCTGGATAAGGGATCTTTCTGTAATTTGGATCTCCATAACTTAAGTCTACTAAAAATAATTTAAATATGGAATAAACCCAATTCTTCTTTTGCCTCCAATAAGGATTAATTATATATTAGTTGGGATCAAATACAAGGTTCTGTTTTATTACTACCGAAAAAAAGAATATATTTTTCCAAATTAGAATGATTTGCTTATAATGGAGTCTAGTAGTACAGTATAGTATAGTAAGGCAAGATGGTCTATTTCTGTCCCTTTCTCTACTCTGTACTGCTGGTTCTGACTCCTGACACAACTTCCCAATATCCATTCTTTCCTCATTCTCACTGGGTTTATAGTTATGTGTAACTGTCACTGTGTCTGTCTGTCCGTTTCCCTTCTCTGCACTGCTGGTTCTGACTCCTGATACCACTTCCCAATATCCATTCATTCTTCATTCTCACTGGGTTTATAGTTATGTGTAACTGTCACTGTGTCTGTCCCTTTCCCTTCTATGCACTGCTGGTTCTGACTCCTGATCAGCTGGCTTCTGCTATATTGTTTCAGGAGTAAGCAATAGTGCAGGGAACATATAAAAAGACAAATAGTGCTTTCAGTAGCAGTTACAAATAGCACTAAGTGGTTGTGCACGCACTGCCTGACAGTAAATGAAGGGGTGAGTTTAGGGGGAAGAAGACTGGCAGGACACTGAATCAGAAGTTGTTGCTGCCAGAAGGTGAACGTACTGGACCTTCTCTGCTAAGAAGTATCAACAAGGAAAGGGGGGTAAGTTCAATATCGGCGAATTACGGTGGAACTATCCAAATTGGAAAAATCATTATTGTCTTTCACAGAGAAGTTGTTAATGGTCACGGCCATGGAACCATCCTTGAAAATGCAGAACGCGTTAAGGAGCACCTTCTGCCTGACGTCATCCTGCCAAGAAAAATTTGCATGGCATACGCGTCGCTGCGATGTCCCAAAGTCGCCCAAAGTTGTCTTGAGAGGAAACTTTGGGACATCGCAGCGTCGCGTATTTACATTCTAGCGGGAGGGATGGCTTTGCGGGGAGATTAGTCGCCCGCGGCAACGAAGATTTCTCTCCAGACAACTAATCTCCCCGCGTGCCACTGCCCTTAGGTAACACCACTGATCAGTCAGGCATGTGTGAGACTGCTGTTGGTTTGGCTGTAGGGCGGCCGTGGCGCAGTATCCAGACCATAGTGTTAGCCAGCCAAGTTAGGGAGTCATAGGCCGGAGATGACAGGGAGTGCAATGGCTCATAGTGTGTGGGGGCAGTTGGTATATAGGTTGGAAAGGGGGGCATTATGTAGGGATGGGCAGCTGGCATGCCAGAGTATGGGAGGGGGAGACATGCCAGTGCATGGGGTCTGACTATATATATATATGTATGATATATGTATAAATATATATATACATATAGTTGCAGTGAAAATGAGTGTTTTAGTTGTAGCTCAGAACCATTAGAACCACTTGCCCCTAGTTATAAAACTGTAGCTCAGCATCAGCATTAGAATGGTACAGTTTAACCAGCTAAGAAGTGCAAAACGGATGCAGAAAGTAGATTGGAGCAGTAGTTCTACAAGTGGTGCTTGAATGTCTGTGATCCATTTCAATATTCCTGTATAAAAATGGCCTTAAACCTGATCTGTTTTTCACTCAAGTCCTCAAACGAGATAATGGTAACCCAGTTAAAGTGTAAGTAAGAATAGGATGAAGCCATTGAAGGCTGAAGGCCCAGTGGGGGAGTATTAGCAGGGCCTAAAAAGATTCCAGATGCAAAAAGGCACAAATCAGTGTCAGGTCAGGCACAAGGTCAGTAACAAAGGATCCAAAAATAAACCCAGGAGAAGACTAGTGAAAGGGAAAGCACTCACTGGCAGCGATAATAACTTCACTTGGGGTGTATTTAACATCATCCCATATGCAGCGTGCAATTGCTTTGCGTCAGTCTGTGTTCTGGCATCAATACACGTGCAACACACTTGCTTCAATATGTGCCAAGCTGAGTGCACCCCAACACCTTTAGCTTTGGGTGCCCAACACTCAGTGACCCCCCCAGTTCGCCAGTAACCAGGCTGCTGCCCCAGTTTTCTGGTTTGTCCTGTCAGTTTTTTATCTTAACCTAAAACATTAGTTTTATAGCTGCAAACAACACAATTGTGCTGTGAGTCACTGACAAATGTTACCTACCTGCCTACTGACTGATTGCGTTTATAAACCAGCAGTTTGCAATGTACCACTCACAGTGGGGTTGAGTGGGTCGCTGCAGGTTAAAATATATTCGGTTGAGGAAGCTCGTCAATAAAGAATTTATATGTCAAAAACTAAAAAATGGGTCAGAAACTGAGAACTGGTAAGCATTTGCTACTATGTGGGTGCATGTTGATATCAATGGCAGATAGTAGTCGGCCATTATAGTCAGTGTGCCAACAATCCAACCTTCTCTGCCACTTACATCGCTCTGGATATGGATACATTTTGTGACACAAGATCTGAAGGTCCAGACTTAGCTTAGAGTGTCTATGATGTGGAACTCAGTAAATGATCTAATGAGGCATCTCTGTTCTAATACAGGTGGCTTTGTTTCCAAAGCAGGAATAACGCACAGAGCTGCAGCCCAAGTGCAGTTATTTAGTACCAAACAGAAATGTCAATTATTTGTAATTATTTATTCGTGATAACCAGCTGTCCAGCCCCCTTAGGGATTAATAAAAGCATTTTTGTGTATGTTATTTCTTTTTCAAGTTAGACTATTATATTATTTTACTTGTGAGGAAAGGACACATCTTTGTTGTTGTGGAGTCTTTGTAACTGTTGGTTTCCCAGTACTATCAAATTGTATTAAATGTTTTTGAGGAAAAAAATACATTTTACATTATTATTTAGTTCCTAAAATTCTCCCTCTTCCCTTAATGAGACATAAAAGGCAGAGCAATGCCCAATATAGCACAAAGGAGTACGGATAATGTCACGCGTGGCGCTTTGCTAGTGCTCTTACCCATGGCCTACAGTGCCAAATGCCTTGACTATAATGGCATACCCCCCAACTGTCCCGCTTTTCGCGGGACAGTCCCGGTTTTTACAGCGCGTCCCGCTGTCCCGGATTGTTCAATGAATGTCCCGCATTACGGAAATGCAGAACATTCATTAAACTATCCAGGCCAGCGGGACGTGCTGGCTACAGCAGATCGCTCCGGCTCCTTCTTCTTGGGCTCCCGCTCCTTATTCGGCTCCTCGTACGGCGGCGACAGGTCCTTTTATAAGGTTGCGCCCGTGCGTAGTGTGAGCAGTAAGGAGCAGGAGCCCAAGAAGTCTATGGGGGCCGCTATGTATGAGGTACTCACTATGGGGGCAATTGGGGGGGCACTGTGTATGGGGGGGCTCTGTGTAAGGAGGGCTACTGTGTATGGGGGGATACTGTGTATGGGGGGATACTGTGTATGGGGGGACACTGTGTATGGGGGGACACTGTATGGGGGGACACTGTGTATGGGGGGGCACTGTGTAAGGAGGGCTACTGTGTATGGGGGGGCACTATGTATGGGGGGGCACTGTGTATGAAGGGCTACTGTGTATGGGGGGGCACTGTGTAAGGAGGGCTACTGTGTATGGGGGGGCACTGTGTATGGGGGGCACTGTATGGGGGGACACTGTGTAAGGAGGGCTACTGTGTATTGGGGGCACTGTATGGGGAGTCTTTTTGTCCCTCTTTTCATTTTTCAAATGTTGGGAGGTATGTAATGGCCTCCACCTGTCAGCTTGTACACGGGACTCATTTCATCCCTAAAGCATTCAAAGGTGACAGCACAAATCTCCCGGTGTGCCCTTACCCTTATGGATAGTGCCTGTATGAGTGGCCTTTATGTTTGAGATCAGGCAGTTTAGACTGCAGGTTTACTGGGTGTATCACAAATTGCTGGGATTTTTCCAAATGAACATTCAGTGTTTAGGTGTTTTTTATGAACAGCCGACTGTGTGTCAGAATTAGAGAGGTGTGCCGCATTGTTTGCCTCATCAGAGACATGTTCCTTGGCTACCAAGGCAAATGCACCTTTAGTACTTAAATGTGAATACTGTATACAGTTTGCTATAACCAAAAGCTAAAACTAAGAGGGTGGTGCTGACAAATTGGCGCCCCGGGGGTTAAACCCTTTGTTTTCCTTGAACACGTGTTACTTCATTTGTGTAGTAATTTCTGCAACTTCTCTCTTTAAATCCTTTTTTTGGTAAATTTGTTCATGTCATTCTCTATGTAGGTATAGTGTATGTCCTGCGCAATGGCACTTACACTGCACTATTTATTCTTACATACCCTGGCATGCCCCAATCAGCCCCCAAACCTGCCCTCTCTGTAATATTCCCACACATGGCGTGTCCTTCCCAAATAGGGACAGGGGCAACGTATGCATTAATTACTCAACATAAACTTACATTATGTGTATTAAAGAATTGGCAAGTGGTGCTGCAGAGCTTTAGTTGCAGTGCTGCCCAGTTCTATGAATTTGCAGGGCCAATAATTCCCGAATGGCCATACACAAATTAGGAGCTCTATCACTTAAAGACAAAGTTCGCCCATAAGTTAACTGCCTACATGTTGCAGATGGAACTATGCCAACCAGTTTCTATGTTGTTCTTACACCTGTTTTGCCTCTCTCCACAGTTAAACATAATATGCTTCTTGTCATCTATACTTGGAGACGCTGGGAATCAGAAAGCAGATTGTTGTGAGGTAAGATTTTTAGTTTTTACTGTTTTTATATGGTGCTCATCATTCTGTGCAGCCTTCTTCATCCTTCCGGCAGATACACAGGTTTCTCCACAGGCACAGGTCTCAAGCAGTCACTGGCCTTTCTGTTGTTCGACTATGATTCCCAGAAGCCTCTGTGGGAGATGCAGTTACGCACAGAACAGCAGCAACACGGGGTATGTTATCCCTGAGTCTAGCGTACTGCATTCTGCAAAACAGTGTGCGTTTATAAGGTTCAATAGCAAGCTTTGGGAATCTGAACAGCATCAAAGAGAAACTTATTTGCTGTTTCAGCAGCCTCTGTTATTAACCTGCCCAGTGCCTTATTGTACTGGGTCAGAACAACTGGATCTAGAAGTGTCCCTCCATATTGCCCAGGATAAAAGTTGCTCTTAGGCTTAAACTTGTATTTTTGAGCATGGCCATCGCCCAGCAAGCAGGCCGCAGATCTCGGAGCGCCAGTTAATCTTGACTGCAGTTGACTATTTGCAGTCTCTTTTGTGAAATTAGGGATGCCTTTTCCCCCGCTAGCTGTCCCTTTTCTTTACAGAGATGGACTTGGAGTACTCCTGAGCGAGACGCCTGCTGCCCATTTGGAGCCTGCAAATCTCTGCCTGACTCTGCTCCCTACAGTGTGGATGGTGAGTCGCGGTATCCGGCAGGAGGACTGGTGTGATGTACTTAAGGCTTTTCAGCTCACAGGGAAATTGTGAGTTTTGGCTTCTAATTATTCTTGTTGAATCTCTCACCCTGGCGCCCAGTTAGCTTTGCCACATACCTATCTCTTTTTTGAGCATTGTAGCTTTTAAGCGGTCAGCTACATGGAAATTTAAGTATATTTGATTGACATTTGGAAAACTTCTCTACCATTTTTCTGGACTTTTTTCTATAGTTATATGGAAGCATAATTGTTTTTGTTTTAGCTCCAGGCAACGATAGCAACTATTAAGCCTTGGAATGAATTTATTGACCTTGTTGCTTCTACTTGGGAATGCATAGGCTGATTTACTTTATGTTCTGACCATGTGATTCATATGGTTATTGTAAGTCATAAGGTTATTAGTCTTACACTTGGGGCAGTAATTATTAACATTGGAGACAAACATTACTGGTGATGTTGCCCATAGCAGCCAATAAGATCTTTGCTTTTGTAGTTGACTGTTCAAATTCTAATTGCTAATTGGTTGTTATTGGCAACATGACTGGTGATGTTGGCTTCCACACTATAATGAATATGCCCCTTGGAATAATACAACTGCATAAAGAGTTTAATAACCTGACGTATTGGCGTTAAGATCTCCTACAACACTTTGAAAGGTTTATATCTCAAATCGCTCTATGATATTGGAGAACCTATCACTGGCTTTCAGCTTTTTCTCAGCACTTTAAAAATGCACTATTATATTCAGTAATTTTGGGTCTGTGAGGTTATGGACTGTATTGTCAAATACTTTTGTAGTTCAACTCCTTCACCATAAGATGGCACCATAACACCAGATAATCTTGGAAAGGTGATGTTTTATTACCGTGCAGCTAAATATTTCTCTTTACAAGTATTTTCCTCCACATTACTGTGCCACTTAACTTTCTCCTGGATTACAATGTCATTTATCTTTAATGATCAAAGAAAAAAGCAAAACCTCTCCCTTCCTTTATCCACAAAACCAATTGTCGCTTTCTTGAAGCAACAAATTGGTTGTTTGATACAATCTGCACACAACTCGGATGGGGGCGGAAACGGAACCTGCAATTCCCACTTCCCAAACTACTCAAACAAGTCCTCTAACTTTGGACCAATCTGACAGTGTTCTAGTGGTGTTCCAGTCACTAATGGACAAGGCTACTGCACGAATCTCTACTGTTTCTGAGGAAGATAAAGAATTGGCAAGACACACAGATACGCTCGAATCAAGGATGGACAATACAAAAACGGTTTTAGAGGCCCAGGGAACAGACTTAATTAAGTTATTGAATTAAACAACAGGTTCTGAAATTAGAATACCTGGAGAACAGGTTTTGTCGCGATAAGAAAGCAAGGAATTCCAGAATCTTATAAGCACTTGGAGTCAGAATTGCAAGAATGTTTTACCATTTACCATCTCAGTTTCGGCACATCGATCAGATCCCCAGATCCTTGGGAAGACTCCCCCAACACTGATCAGCCATGAGATATCATCCTGAAATTCCATTATCACCAAACCAAACAGGTCATTAGTAAAGCCTCCAGACAAGGCCAACCGTTTGATTTGTAAGGCCATTCTGTGCAACTGTTCGCAGATTTCACTCCTAAACAACAGCTCGTTGAAGGGCCCTCAAGCCTGTACTTACAGTACTGCAATCTCACAAGATCTGCTATCACTGGGGTTTCCCTTGAAATTGATATTTACACATAAAGGCAAGTAATTTTCCCACCCTACACCGAATAAGACCAAGAAAGCGCTCCAGTCTGCTGGATGTACTAATGCCTTACCAACTAAACTGAGTACAACTCCATGTACCCTGCAATCATCGGGTTGGCCATCGCCAGAAAGACCTTCTCCTTCACGATTCCCTTTACCTCAAAGTGCTACAAAGTACAGTGCTCGTTCCAGGGATCAGCAGCTTCATTCAATTTAAGACTTTTCTCTCATCATTTCCAGGAAGAAGGAACGCATCAAATCAGCATGTTAAATTCAGGAAATGACTTTATTTATGGCAAGTTTGGTAACAATGAAAATTGTCCTCCAAAGGATTTATCTGAAGGTTAAGGAGTGGAGGAGAAAGCAATGGTCTCCTACTGTGGGGCTTTGGAACAGAACCTTAATAACATGGCCGCTTTGTATCTGCAATGCCTCTCGGATAAAATCTCATTTCTTATCCAAATTGTTATTAACTAAATTCTAAAAAGGAGATCCCTGATTGGTCTGCAGGGTCTGGAGGAGACATAACACGCACTTTGATATTCTCTTGAAGTGATCTGAGGACTTTGCAACATTAGTAAGCAGTGTATTGGGAGCAACACTAGTGAGGGAAAAGGGGAGGATCATTTTCCAAACCCAGAGATTATATACATGAATTTTATGGGTAGCCTCTCCTCTTAAAGGAGAACCACAGACTAATCCCTACCTGCAAAGAAATATTTATATAAACAGATTTTGTATTATTTTGTGAAGAGACATGCTTCCCCTTTAAGTGGGAGTGGAAGTTGTACCTGTTGGGCAGAGGAGCAGCCTATGTGCAATTTGTCTTAAATGACTGTGTGTTTGCCACAAACACATTTGGTCTTATTTACCCTTTCTCTTGTGGAGAGACATTCATCCGTCCCCCAATGTACTCTGGGACAGTGCTGCCTATCATACGCCCCTCCTTCAGTGGCATCCCATGTGCTGGCCTATAGACTCACATAGCAGCACATCACAATTAAACCCAGTAGCAGTTTTCTTTAATAAATTGTTTTTTAGGAAAAATAAATTTTTGTAATTTATTATATATGTATTTTTACAATCTTACACATTATTATACACTTTGGTTAATTTGCCAATATGCATTACTCCATTTAGTAACCTCCCCCAGGTAATTGAAATCAGTCTCTTCTTAGCACAAATCCAGTTCCAGTTCCTGCTTCCGGCTGTTCCATTTCACATTCCCAAGCAGAGGGGCGGGGCTTAACCCAAAATGAGAGTCACTGAAAGCCTTTCACACCCGACAGAGTTCTATGGAGCGCTGGAGAGCTGAAGCAGGTTTGGACAGCAGGGGGCGCTGCTCTTTCATTCGCTCACTTATTACTGCAGCAGGGAGACTTCCGGAAGCTTTCTCTGTTGGTTCCAAGTTCCGGCCTCTGCCTTGTTTTGTGAAAAAGAAGAAATCAGTAGAAGGAGGGTCAGATTGGAGGGGGTTCTCTGGCCTCTGCTGCAGCCACCGCCCCACATTCATCCTGACAACCTTGGGAAGAAAACCAGAAAAATACAATGACCAGAAAAGGTAAAGTCTCTCATGTTGGGTGGGGGAAACAATTAGGAGATGGCCCATATAGCTATTTACAGCTGCGTTTGCTCTACCAAGGAGGAGACCACATGGGTGTGTGGCACATTGGCACAGAAGGGTTTTTCTTTTAGCACCAACTTCCAAGCAACGTCCGGCTTAGGGCATTTGCTCAGGGATTTTTATATCATTTGGAAATAAGAATTAGCAATGTTTTGATGCTCAGGATAAAGCTGAAGAGACCAAACGTGTCAGGGAGCAATGTGTCAAAGTTTTCTGAAAATGTTTAAAATTATTATTATTTTACATGTTTTATTATTAATGCATTTTTTTGTTTGCACATTGCGGATTGTGACCCTTTCACAGATAAAAAAAAAAAAACAAAAAAAAACAATTTGGTCTGTAATAGTTTTCAACTAAAGCCATCTAAAATTTATATTTTTTTATATTGACATATTTTATAGCTGAACCCCAATAGAATTTTCTAAATAACATTTGCTGTGTTTTGGGCGATTTCCCTTCTTTCACTTTTTTTTTCTCTTTTTCCGTTGAAAACTGCAGTGAGACAGTATTTGGATAGAGTGTATAGTAAGGAACATTGGGGGCGTTACTGTTTATTGCATGGGGCTGCTATACATGTGGGTACATACAGCAGGTCTCTTCACAGATACAGGTCTGCGATTTTGGAGAGATTATTTAAGGGTGACTGCACACGGGGAGATTAGTCGCCCGCAATAAATCTTAACTACTGCGGGCAAACACTTTCTTTAAAATGCTTTCCCACTGCCAATAATGTTACTCTCTGGTGGGAAAATATACACGGTGCTCAGGGGCATTTCTGGCCTCCGATGCTGCCCCCTCGCCCCCCCTGCGCTTATTTTTACAGCGCCAGAGGGGGGCGCAGCGCTGGTGTAGAGAGTGTAATAAAGCTCTCTACACTAGCAGAGCCGAATTTCCATATTAAGAAATGGAAATTTATCTCTTAAAGTTACTAGGAATGGCTTTTTGCCGCCCCTGGTAACTCCGGGGGCGCTGCCGTCTGAGGTTTTTGAAGACATTCTAAGTTTCCTTGTGAGGAAACCGGTGGGAAAGTGTTTCAGGGAGATCTGAGGTAGTGAAGATTTATCTCGGGCGGCTAATCTCCTGAAACTGGTGGTGTGTTTACGAATTAGTGTAAATGTAAAACATGAAATTCGTATGCCCAAGGTATATTTTGGGGTCTCTTTATGCCTTGTACTTTCATAAACCTTTGTACGTTGGGCATTAAACTGTTCAGAGGACCCCTGGCATTCATATATAGAGTGTTTTATCTTGGTACCTAATGATATGTAGCAGATATGATTCTGGAGAGTGGAAGTTTTATGGGGATTTTAGCAAAGCTTTGCGGCTTGGTACTTTGGAGTAGAAAGACATTTGGATGGATTTGAGGGAATAATATATAAATATAGTTTGTTTTCATCTTGGGGCCTTTACAAACCACATACTTAGGTAAATCTATGTACATTGGGCATCAAACTGTTCAGAGGACCCCTGGCATTCATACTTTGGGTGTTTAATCTTGGTACCTAATAATATGTGGGATATAAGAAGCTGCAGAGTGGAAGCCTTGAGGGGATTTTTGGAAATGTCATAAAAATCACCAACTCTAGGAAAGCTTTGCCGTTTGATAGTTGGAGTTGAAAGAGGTGCGCTTGTTTTGGTCTTGGGGGAATGTGTACTTTTCAAAACTATATGACTTTCTGGGGTGAGTGCACATGAAATGCAATAAATGTGTTATTTTTCCAGTAGCTAAAATTATTTTTATTTTGGGGCCCCTAAATGGCACATATTTAGCCATGTACCTATGTACATTGGACATCAAACTGGTTATTGGACCCCTGGCATTCGTATTTAGGGTGTTTTATTTTGGTACCTATTGACCTGTGGGAGATTAAGATGCTGTAGACTGAAACCATTTTTAAAAAAGTTAATAAAATTTTTATTAACAAAAACGATAATTTTAGGAAAGCATTGCAGTTTGGTAATTTGGAGTAGAAAGGCACAATTACCTATATTGGATTTGTCAGAATCTGTTCTTTCCAGAAATGTATGGTTTGCTAGGGGAAACCTACTGTTAGAGGAACATTTGGCCTTGAAATCAGAAGTGTGCGGCTTATTGGAGCAGTGCTGTAGGAATGGGTCAGTGTGCTGCTGGGAGTTTGTGATCTATAACAATTATGTTTAGGCATTTTGAAGCCAATTTCTTGTTGCAGAAGGGAAATTACACCAAATGCTAGCATATTTTAATATTTAAGTGTATTTAAAGGCAAATAATAATAACTACTATATGCATTCTTTATTCTATAAGGAACAATTTTGCAATATGTTCTGATTAAACTTATCCACCATTTACAAGACTGAAGCACTCAAATTGCCCTCGTCGGGGAAAAAAATTGGTGGTTGCATATCGGCGCCAAAGTGAATTAGCAGGCAGTCCCTGTTCCCAATTGCCAATAAGAATAGTGCTGAGGTGCCTCTTACTGTGTGCGCCTATAGGCCCGCTCAAATCTTATTGGTGGCCAGTAACAGAAAGTTCTGGTCGGCCAGTGGCCCTTAGTGGGGAGGCACGCAGAGCTCAAGCAGGGGGGATATGCCCAACAAACAAAATTCCAGAGCTCCAATGTGCAAATGGTTTGAGTCAGTGTGTACTGCAAAATTGCTCCCCACGGCGCAGTGAATGTGTTCAGCAATTATTCATATTTGCCTTTACGTCCCCTTGAAGTTGTCCTGAAAAAATTATACAGTTTTGTTCCCCTTGGTAAATTTAAATGCCCCCCAGGAAATGCCCCCTAAAATTAAAGAGTGTACAAATGTTCAAAATCTGTTGGGCAATAAAAGTACCTGCAAAGTGAGCAAATCGGCTGTCGGTGAAAGGGTTAAGTGACTGGTAGATGTGGAAGAAGATCATGTGCGCTTTTTGGTAAAATATCCCAGGGAGACAAAGTGCCTTGTGTGACATGAGCCTAACCAGTGGCAGGAACACAACCCTATGGCAATTAGAGTGTGTCAGGGCACTACAGGGGTTTCTTTTACTGGCTGTTCCAATGTAATGTATTTTAAAAAAACAACATTAAAAAAACAGTACGATACCAAAGCAGGAATGGGTAACGAAAAAGTACGAAAAATACGACTTTTTCGTGGAAGAATGAACGTACCACGGAAAGTCTTATTATTTTAACAATATTATCGTGGTACGAATGGTTATAAACATTGGAAAAAATATGATTTTATTCTGAAAAAAAAAAATCATACTTTAATGAATGGGCCCCTAAGTGCAGTATGCCCATGTATTCTAATTGTGTTATCAGAATATTGACTGTTAGTGACATCTAGTGGGAAAATAAGGGTAGTGCACAAATTGACTAAGTTTTGAAGTTCAAACCTTCAAAGAGTGGGGAAATACCAGCGCACATATTCTGAAGCACAGGGATAGGATCTATTATCCAATGCTTTGGGATTTTCTGGATAAGGGATCTTTCTGTAATTTGGATCACCATGCCTTAAGTCTGACAAAAACCATTTAAGCGTTAAATAAACTCAATAAATAACTATTTAGGTTTTAATAAACCCAGTAGGATTGTTTTGCCACTAATATGGATCTAGTCAGCTTAGTTACCATCAAGTACAAGGCATTAGCCATTTGGAGTCTTTTTATATAATCATTGAATGTCATGTGGATTCACATACCCCCACTGAGACTCTGTGACTTGTCTTAAAGAAAATATATCAACCTGTTGATATTAAATCTATTGAGTGGTGCGACTCCCAATCCCAACCGATTGATTTGTGTGATTTATTATTTTATTTCTTTTGGGAATGGTTCTCGTTTGGGTAAAATGTATTTGTCTATACAGGAGTTACTGTTGTTGTAGGGCCCCCTGTAGGGTATTTTAGAGCAAGCGGCATATTAATAAACTTTATTGATTTTATATATATTATACTGTACATGAATTATATGTACCCTGGACACCTGAGATCCACTGGACTTAATGTTACATTTGTGTGGAGTTAGAAGGATATACTTTTTAGGATATTCATTGCTCTTTTGTATTATAAAATAACAACAGACAAAGCAATAATTAGAATAGAAACTGCAAAAAGTTCAAAACTGCAAGTTTTAGTTCCGCACACAGTTTAGTAGGACACGAGTGAGACTCTAGGCCAGGGGTCCTCAAACCATAGGCCGTGGGCCAGATACGGCCCACCAAGGTCATTTACCGGCTCCCGCTGCGTCTTCACCCCTGACTACTGTCACCCCTGTCTGCCTCAGCGTGGTCCTTAGCCCCTTAGACACTTGGGCCGGTGTGACACGCTGATGCACACTGTAGTCCCCTGTTTAAAAAGTTTGAGGACCCCTGCTCTAGGCTAACAGAACTAAATGATATAAAGGCCAACATGGATGAAACATAAAGGATATGTCAGTTTGCTCTGTAGTGTGGGCACATGGAAATGCCTGGGTGCTACAGTAAGTGAGTGGCCAATACGGTGGGGACTGTAGGTACCGTAGGGGTCTCCCCCTGTGCCATTACCCTTAGACTGGGTCACTGTTTTACTTTGTATTTTGGGAGATACGTTTCCTGTGGGATCTGTAGGGCTGCACAGTGATCAGTCAGATCCTTACCGTACTCTAGAACTCACATTCTGTATTCCCTTCTACTGTTGTGCCGTAATCAGCTGAGCATATTAACGTCAGTGAATTGTTCTCTCCGGTAGAAACCATCTCAGACACAGGGGGAAGATAGAATCTCCTAGAGCTCCATGAGGCATGAGAACCTTGCTTCTGGGGCAGCATTGGTAAATATACAGGACAAGGAAACCCAGACTTTATTACTTATTGAATAGGATAATATTTCATTTAGATGCCATTATTTTTTGTTTGTGGATCACTAACCTGACACCCTTGGTTCCCTAAAAAAGAGATCAAGTTATACATATACCCTTAAAGGAAAAGGAAAGGTGGAATCACTGGATGGTGCCCCCCAGTGATTGTATTCACATTACTCTAATGTTTTCCAATATCTGTACTTATTTCCTTAGCTGAGGCGGGGCAATGACCAGAGGTTGGACCTTCATGGATCGACTCGGTCAAAGGTTGAACCTTTTGAGAGAAGCTTGAACTGATAATTCTGACTGGCTGAAAAGCACTGCCCTAAGGTAAGATGGAGGAAGTTCTTGTTCTTCTTCCAGTATCTGGGTCCAATAAAAGGCTCAATGGTCAGATCAGCCCTATTTGGCCCAGTATGTCCGTTTGGCAAAAAATCCAAAATCTGTAAACTAGATGTATTTAAAATGGTTTAAAGTTCAGTAGCTCAAGAGTTTACAACCAGCAGTGCATCTCAGTAGTAATCAGTAGTGCATTTAGTCATGTCAGTAGCTCAGGAGTTACAATAAGCCGTGCATGTGTTACAGTCAATAGTTACAAGAGTTACAATCAGTAGTGCATGTATTTCTGTCTTTAGTTCAGGATTTACAATCATCAGTGAAGGTTTAACTGTCCTTAGCTCTATAGCCCTGATACAAAGTGTGTGGGCGATGGGGAGAAGGAGTATTTGGCCGGTGCAGAGGGTAAAAATGAGAAAATGAGTATTCGGTTTTGGTAGAGGGTAAAGAGTTACTTAGGTGGGATACAAAGTGTGTGGGCGATGGGAAGGAGTATTTGGTCGGGGCAGAGGGTAAAGAGTTACTCAGGTGGGATATAAAGTGTTTTAATGATGGAAGGAGTATTTGGTTAGGGCAGAGGGTAAAGAGTTACTCAGGTGGGATACACAGTGTGTGGATGATGGGAAGGAGTATTTGGTCGGGGCAGAGGGTAAAGTGTTACTCAGGTGGGAAACAAAGTGTGTGGATGATGGGGAGAAGGACAGAAGGACTGCGCTATTTAGATTTTGGAGTTTCTATAGATCTGATACTTTGGTAATTCTATGCACACTGGGCATCACATTGTTCGGTTTCCCCCTGGAATTGGTTTTTAGGATGATTTATCTTGGCACCTGATGATGAGGGAGATAGGGTGCTGGAACATGCAAGCTTTGTGGTGATTTTCAGGTATTTTGTCAAAGCTGTTAATTTTAGGGAAACCTTGCGACTCATTAATTCTTAGGAAACAAAAAACTATTTACCCATTTAGGATTTACTGTCCTAAAATACAAGGTTTTCTTGAGTCAACATTTTATTTGTGGTTTTACCCAGCATAATATGCTGAAAATGTGTTGATTTTTCTGCTGTGTTGTGACTATTACATGGCTATTTGTATGCACTTTTGTGATATTTAAGTCTCTACGAGCCAGATCCTTATGTAATGCTATGCGTACCAGGTATCAAACTGCCCAGTAGCGCCCTGGCATTCATATTTAGGGGATTCAGGCTGATTTACCTTGGTTCTATAGGAGCACAGCACATCCCTTTAGCCCGGCACATTAGAGGGACATGTACCTGCGTATACCCCCATTCCTCCCAGTTGCACCGCTTTCTTCTTTGCCGCAGCAGCACCTCCTACAATCATATCTACTCACAGGCCAAGCAATGTGTCCGCTGTGGCGGGGCCCACAGAGTTTTCTCCCAGTGCCTCGCTCGCCCAAGGGAGCACATCCCTTGTATTAAATTGTGTCTTGTGTCATTTCCCTCTTTTCTTTATCTTGTTGGTCAGTCTCTTCACTATGGCTTTTATCCCAATAACTTTTTGTGCACCCCCTTCCCATCGAGTCTGCCTTCAACTTTAGTTGTCGGAATTTGCCCAGCTTTCTCTCCCTGCAATATCAGTTGGTAATTTCTGGACTATTGTGTTGACTGAGGTAGCCCCAGTACATTGTGTTTCCATCTGCTGTGGCCCTCAGGTGGCCAAAGTTTGTTTATATGGGGGTCATACACACTGAGATGGTGGGGTGGACACTGAAGGCATTGTAATGTGCCTGTCACCATGTGTGGGACCCCTGTAGATGAAGCAGATCAGGGCTGGAACTAGGGGTAGGCAGAGAGGCACGTGCCTAGTGCGCAATGGTGTGGGGGCACTAGGAATGTATATCTTTTGTCACCCCTTTACCCCTGGGCCCTGTGACTGCACCTATGCACATACTGGTTTATTCACGCACCGTAAATGAACAAAAATGTGCAAATTAACACACGCAGGGGAGGGGCGAGGTGCCCGGCACTGGTGTAGGTAGGCATTAAACTTTGCTGTCGGGGAGGGGTCAGCTGTCGTGGCGGTTTTTCATAAATGAACTCTGTTATAATGTGACACTAGGCGGCGGGGAAACAATTCCGTTACAGCGCCTAAAGTAAAGGTGTGTAATGGGAACCTTCATTCTGCTGGCTGCTGCACCCTGGCAACTGAGCAAATGGGAAATAGCTCTGGTTTTTCTTAACCCTACATGTTTTGGGGGCATTAAGTATTATTAACATGTATTTGTAAACCGCCAACATATTCTGCAGGGTTGTACAATAAAAGCATGTATACATTAAACATACAAGAAACCATACAAACCAACCTATAACAAGTACAATAGCTATAGAGGGCCCGACCCAAAGGAGCTCCCATCTAAAGAAAGGTATTGGCACTAGTGATGAGCAAATTTATTCGTTAGGCATGGATTCACAGTGAAATTATACATTTCGTAATTGGTAACATTTTTCGTTAAACTGGGAAAAAAACTGACCACAACAAAAATAACAATGATTTTGATATATTTGGAGAAAATAGTTGTGTTCAAAAATGTGCGTGAAAAAAAGGCACGATAGTAAAATTGAGAAAAAAACACCTATTGACTGATTTGAGTGTGAAAAAAGTTGCACAGCAAAAAAAGTTGGCGGTAGGAATCAGAAAAACCACTCATTGACTTTAATGTGTTTGGAATGAGAATAAAAAATAGTTGTATGTGAAAAAACATCACGTCTGCATGTCAAGAATTACCATTTCACAAATTTTTACTTTTTTAGTTGTAATATTGGTGTGTAGGAAACAGGGTTTCCCCTGCTTGGGTGCTATTCTCATGCCTACCACAAGGAGGGGCTACTGAGAACGTTTGGCAACACAAAAGATTTCTGAACTCTTTCTGAACTCTATCATGCTGAACTCTTCAGGTAAACCTTAAGGCAGCCTTCAGGGGACCTGCTTTTTGGAAGGGTAAAAGGGTCTGGGGTTTCAGAGATCATTGTATGTAATAGGTTTGAAGCTATGGTTCTCACTGCTTCTCACTGTGTGTATAATTAGTGTATTTTGTGTGGTGTTAACAAAGTGTTTATTTCCCATTTCCCAGTCTTTCAGGCATTTCTGGAGTTAATGGACTGCGTATACCCCATTTTCCAGCAATATTTTGGCATGTGTCGAGTTAATGGAATGCTTATTGCCCATTTTCCAAGGATCGTACCGGCATGTGTGGAGTTAATGGAATGCTTATTGCCCATTTTCTAAGGTTGTACCGGCATGTGTGGAGTTAATGGAATGCTTATTGCCCATTTTCTAAGGATCGTACCAGCATTTTTGGAGTTAATGAAATGCTTGTTGCCCATTTCCCAAGGATCGTACCGGCATGTGTGGAGTTAATGGAATGCTTATTGCCCATTTTCAAGGATCATACCGGCATGTTTGGAGTTAATGGAATGATTATTGTCCATTTTCCAAGGATCGTACCGGCATGTGTGGAGTTAATGGAGCGGTACATCAGGGTCGGGGCTCATTTCTGGCCAGACTATACAGGTGGGGGCACATACCATGAGCAGGAGAGAAGGAGGATCAGAGAGGAGCTGCAGGGGGTGAGTATGGGGAGAAATCCCTCTATATTAACTCTTAGCAGTGTGTTTGCTCTCTGCTGTCTCTCTTCAGCCCCCTCTGCCCCTGCCCCCTACCAACTCCCTGGTAAGGATGATGGCACACTAGGAGATTAGTCGCCCGCAGTAAATCTGCACTACTGCCAGCGACTGCTCTCCTTAAAATGCTTTCCCATTGGCAATAATGTAAATCAATGGTACTTGCAAGTTGGGCTGAGTTGCAGATCAGTCACAGTTAGGGTGCCCTTCACATGTTCATTCTATGGGTGCTAGTGCTCTGTGTCCCATAGGAGCCATTCCACCCAATGTTTTATACAAGCACTTGCAATGACTGCAAACTCACATTAAGGGGTGTAACATTTTATTAACATTTTATTAACATTGGAGACAAACATCGCTGATGATGTTTCCCGTAGCAACGTATCAGTCAGATCTTTGCTTTTGTTTTCCAACGTGTTGGTGACTGTTGCTGATCCTATTGCTGATCGGTTGCTATGGGCAACATGACTGGTGATGTTTGTGTCCAATATTAAGAAATACGCCCTTAAGTGTGCATGCCCTGCTGTGCTGTTAGGTGCCCTATGGGGGGCACACAGTGCTGCCATCTCTATGTGGATCAGGACAGAACTCTGAAATCCCATCTCTATATAAGGTGGCGGCTGTGAATGCACTGCAGCATAATTAGAGTGCACATCCGAAGCACCTAAGAGGGACCGTTTACAGGCACTTTTGTGAGTTTGTATTTTAAATTGAACATTTTACATTGAAATGACATTTTAACACCTTTTTTCCAGCCATTAAAAATGAAGTAGCGCTCAGTGTAACCCTGTCAGATCAGTTCTAAGCTCTTCTGTTTTGCTTTGTTTCACCCAGTCTTCACCTCACACCTCTTGGCATCTCTGTGGGAAAGTTCCTGCAAGCGCGGAGAAATTGCTCTGACAAGAGGATCTTCTGGGAACAAGCTGAAGACCTAAGGGGACCCTTTTTGGCAAGAGGCTAGCCCAAATCGTGTATTGGGAAAGGTATGTCATACGTGCTATACATACCCAAGGGATCTACTTTTAGTGCACAAGGGTAAAATGAGGGTAAAATGGCAGAACAAATTTGTTTAAGTGTTCCGTGTTGCAACGAGTGGGATTTGATTGAAGACATTCTGTCTAATCATTGGAAGATTCATTCCTCAAACAGGTGCTTTCTAACTGCCGCCTTTTGTCGGCCAAGAGGTCAAGAAGACTAGGTTACCTGTTGGGAAAAGGTCATTATACAGGTCCAAAGAAACACGCAAAGGGAATGGAACTAGATTGGCACTTATTGTTGCTGAATGTGTAATATCTGCCCATTCATTGATAGGGCCAAACTGTATGGGATGCACATAACTGAGTTTGTCTTTAGACAGTTTATAAACTGGTAACGAGAGGAGTCATTTATTTGCTGACTTGTCCATGCAGTAAGCAGTATGTGGGCAAGACAGACAAGGCCCTGACGAAGGCCCCCAAGGGCCGAAACGCATTGGGTTTGTTGGGCTTTAAATACATTTAGCATATTTTTTCTTAAGGAGTGCCCTGTTGGGTGTATCTATTAATAATTAATACGGAGACGCTCAGGTAGTCCCCTACAGTGAGCACCCTCGCTTATTCTGATAACTTTTTATGGTGTGCCATCCTGTTTTGAGCATTTTTCATTAATCGGTAACACAGAGAGAGATAGGAAAGAAGGGCAGGTCCCAACCCTGGCAGCTGCCCATTTTCTTAGTGAATATAATTGCAGTCCAGAAGGGGTTAAAGCTATGGGTTTGGAGAAAATATGTCCTGTTTCTGGAGATGGAGATATAGATCTGATCATCTTGCAGAGGCAGGTGAGATGGATTTTTTATTTTAAAAGAAAGCATTCCTACACAGTTACATGGCTCAGTAGCCCTATTTTCCAACCCTCTTACCAGCCTAATTAGTCCCCTTTACATGTGTTCCTATATTATACTCCATTAGTATAGTAGGTTTCCCCACTTATCCTGCTGGATACTTTTCAAATATTAATATTTTTTCTTTATCTTTGATTGTTTCTTTATTTCTTATAGAATTGCGTACCTCACATTTGCAATGTTATGTTCGTTTTAGCTTAACGAATGAGGCAACAATGACAACTTTTTGAGTGACTATATCATATACGTTTTTATTTAAAGGAAAAGTAAAGCCTCATAGGCAATTTTCTTTTATTTTAGCAGCAGTGCCTCCTCTTTAATCACTTCACTGACACTTGCCACAACTTTTCTGTGCCCCCAAATCCTGTCTAGAACTACACCTGTGTCCCTTCTGTTCCAAGCAGCCATCTTGGTAATTAGCAAACAGTATATACACACTTGCGCCCCAAACTGGGATATTGGGGTACTGTGAATTTAAAGTTGGACTGGCCTAGCAGGCACTGGATAAAAACCTGGTGGGCCCTGGTCCTGTTGGGCCCCTTTTTACCAGGTATGTTGGTGGGTGGAATTACACTAAAAATGAATTAGAAAGCCCAGTTTGTCCTGAATAAAATGATGTATAGTTTACCCAGGCAGATTAAAATTACCCTTCAGGAGAAGCCCCTAAAGTGCAATGACTGGAAAATGAAATGCAAAATCTTTCTGGCAAAATCCCTATTCCAAGGCTCATATAGATGTGGGACTGTGTTTGATGGCAGACTGGCTGATTTAATATGAGCTATAGACAAATTCTTAAAGTGTCGGTAAAATGATATGTAAAAGACAAAATCTGAAAACATTCACAAAAGTAGACATAGAGATTTGTGAATAAGGTGGAGAATCAGACAAATCAATCTCCACTTATATTTTGTCTTAATATCACCACTTTTGTGAGTTCCCCCCATTGAGTTGCTCTATTGAATGTATATTATGGATGAACTGGCTTTGGACAAGTAGGTGTATTCACACAAATGAGAGCGAGCTTCATGGGCTGAGCAGGATTGAGAGTTTGTTCTGGGATATAGGAATGATGTATTTACACTGGGGTCACAGTGATAATGGAGTGACAGGGATTGCTCCAGCAGTGCCATATACTGTATGTGAGCCCAAGCACTTTAAATGTTTGAATATCAGTGCCTGTATGCGCCCAATAGGATATTGTGGTACATTTTACACACAGACACACACTGGCGCTTGCACAGTAATAAACACCATGTGCTTGATGGAATATTCCCTGGCAGGTTGTACATGCACAGAATATTCCCTGGCAGGTTGTACATGCACAGAATATTCCCTGGCAGGTTGTACATGCACAGAATATTCCCTAGCAGGTTGTACATGCACAGAATATTCCCTAGCAGGTTGTACATGCACAGAATATTCCCTGGCAGGTTGTACATGCACAGAATATTCCCTAGCAGGTTGTACATGCACAGAATATTCCCTGGCAGGTTGTACATGCACAGAATATTCCCTAGCAGGTTGTACATGCACAGAATATTCCCTGGCAGGTTGTACATGCACAGAATATTCCCTGGCAGGTTGTACATGCACAGAATATTCCCTGGCAGGTTGTACATGCACAGAATATTCCCTGGCACAGATAGAATGTGTGCGCTGCTGACAGGGATACTCCAAAGGTGCACACTTTGCTAACCCATGGGTTACACTCCCCTCACATTTACTACTTATAGTCGGTACAGTGTGGCGCTTGCTACTCCTGACGAAGCTGCGTGGGCAGCGATATGTATGGAGTGAGCGGGCACCTTCCCCCGGTTATGTTACACCTGCCTCTGAGCTATTGTACTGAGATAAGTGTGCCCCCACTTACTGTGGCACTGTGTATTTTTCATGTTTTGTTTGATTCAGTTATAGGGAGGTTTATAAGATGAGTGGTGGGGGCATGTGGCCTTTTTTTTATTCGATTATTGCAATATTGCAACTGGGTAACGGCATGTTCATAGCTGTGATCTTGATTGAGGGTGCGTATATATGCCCTGATATTTACTTGGTTTGGGGGAGGGATCAGGTGTATTTTTTGTTTTTAATGCAGTCTGTTCCATATATCCTGTGGTTGATATTAATAAAGATTGCCTTTTATTGGAAATATATTTGTGTTGGTGCAAAGCTTTTGAGTCTTTTGTGTGTTTTGTATTTAACCCTTGCCCATATTCACAACATGATTTAAATATAAGAATATCTTGTATAAATAACTGATGATGGGGTCTGAACAGTAGTGAGTACGCAGGTATCTATGGCAGCCCGTCGGGCACCCACGTTATGAGAGAGACTGGTTCATAGTTTTTTCGTTGGCTCCAACTATCTTACTGCACATACTCCTAAGGTGCATGGTTCTCAGTCCTGCAGGAACTGTACAGCATGTAACGATATGATGCGATGTAAGGATTTTTGGAACCCTGATACTGGGAGATTGCATAAGATTCCCAATAACGAGACATTTTGGTGAGACGATTCCTTTTGGGACCAGTGTTGTGAGAAGGCTGATAACTCCTGATAGTTAACGGGGTGGGTCACTTTTACATTAACTTTTAGTATCTTATAGAATGTCCTATTTCAAGCAACTTTGCCCTTGGTCTTCATTAATTATTTTTTATATTTTTCACACTATTTGCTTTCCACTTCTACATCTTTCTAGCTTTCAAATGGGGGTCACTGACCCCGACAGCCAAATACTATTGCTCTGTGTGTTAACAAATATATTAATATGGTTATTTTTTATTATTTTACTATTCAGCCTCTCTCCTATTTATATTTCAGTCTTTCATTTGACCCACTGCATAGTTGCTAAGGTAAACAGGACCCTAGCAACCAGATAGCTACTGAAATTCCAAACTAGAGAGCTATTGAAGAAAAGGTTAAACAACTGAAGAACCATAAAAAATGAACACCAATTGCAAATTGCCTCAGAGTATCAATGTCTACATCAGAATAAAAGTTAATTCAAAGTTGAACTACCCCTTTAAGTGCTTACATTACTGAGGGAAAAGAACTGAGCCCCGGTTGTTAATTATCCCTGAAATTGGTCCTGTTGTGATTGGGAAACTAAATATCACCCTGCTCTGCCCATAAAATAAGGAGATGGAATGATTATATAGAGTCTGTACAGGTTAGCCCTCGCTGAGTGGGATTGGCGCCGCTCACTATATACTACAGTATTTAAAAACCTTTTTGCCAATCCGGCTACAGTTTGGGGCACTGCTCTTATGGACTTGGTTTCTATATAAACTGCTGGGGGGTTAAATGGAGTGTTGTTATTTTAATGAAATGTTGTAATTTACAAATGATGTACTGTAATTAGTAGGCCGGCCAGCCACTTTGTTTAATGTTTTTTTCCACAAGATTCCACCTTTGACCCTTTTCCTGCCAAGGACCAATGTGATACATACTTGCCGGAAAAGGTTTTATCTGCCAAGCACATATTATAGTACATGTATAGGATGCGTTATACAGAATAACGGGACCAAGGGTATTCCGGAGAAGGGGTCCATAAAACATTAATTAAACCCAGTAGGATTGTTTTGCATCCCATAAGGGATAATTATATCTTGGTTGGGATCAATTACAAGGTACTGTTTTATTACTACAGAGTAAAAGGAAATCAGTTTTAAAATTGTGAATTATTTGATTAAAATGAGGTCTATGGGAGACGGGCTTTCCGTAATTCAGGCTTTCTGGATAATGGGTTTCCGGATAAGGGATTCCATACCTGTACATGTATGCTTAGCAGTAAAGGGTTCTTTCTCAGCACTGTCGGCTTTTGCTGCTGCTGCTGAGAGTCCGGTGCGCCCCTAACCCCCTAACCCTCTTACCAAGGGGGCTGTCAGGTTGATCACCCGCAGTGTCTGCTGATAATGCTTCCCTTTCTCGTCCCCCAGAGCCGGCCCAATAATATCTTGTCAGGGGACTCTGTTTGCAAAAGCTGAGTTTGCAGGTTAGAAAATTCATTCATTTGGGGTCCGTACATAACACATACGTTGGTAAATCTATGCATATTGGCCATCAAACTGTTCAGTAGACCTTTGGCATTCATATTTTGGGAGAATTGCCTTTGTAAAAACTTGTGCAAGATAAATGTGGCAAATTGTAACAAAGTGCTCCACGTACTCTGTTTGCTGCCCCCCCCCCTGCTGTTAGTGAGCTGCAGACTTTTTGCGGAAGTACGTGAGGCGGTTTTCTGCAGCGTGCAAAATAGCGCAATGTCCTGGGTAAAGAGGCAAGGGTATATATTCTGTTGTGAGAATGATTTCCTTCTGCCCCTTTTTCATTTTTTTCCCTGATGAAGACCCTTTACTGGGTTGAAACGCATTTGGCTATATTTCTCATGATGTGATTTTGTATTTAATAAATTTTCTTTTGGCATTTACTTTTTCTGAGTGTGCAGATAATTTTTGCTCTTTTGATTATTTTTGGAGTTACTAAATGGGTTTTCTCCAATGTCTTTGCACCTCCATTATTTATTACAAGAGAAGGTGTGCGCTCTTACATTTTGCAATACTTTTGAAGGGAGGACAGGAGCTCCGGTGCCTGCATATTGTGTACTCTACACAGCTTTCCGTACTGTGTAGGGGAAAGTCCGGTAGAGCCAAAAAAGGATTGGATGGGTGAAGTTAGAACTTCTCTTCCAGCCTATCCAATCCCTGTGTGGCTTTTACTTTCCCCTACATAGTACGGAAAGCTGTGTAGAGTACAGGACATGCAGGCACCGGAGCTCCTGCTCTCCCTTCTGAGGTGTGCAGCTCACTGACAGCAGGGAGGCCCAGCTAATCCAGTAAGTGCAGGGCGCCCGGGCCCCCCTAACAGCTAAACAGCCACCAGACCCGGGATTGCCCCCCAACTGCACGGCGGCTCTGGGAGCAGGACTGGGTTGGCAGGGCCCGGATCCACCATGTGTTTTCCGGGGTTCCGCTGATCCAGTCCAACACTGAACGCATGTAAGACATTGTGCAAGATAAATGAGGGAAATTCCAAAAACTGAATGTGCACCTTTCAAAAAAACAGGTATAGGACCCGTTATCCAGAATGTTTGGGACCAAGGGTATTCCGGATAAGGGGTCTTTCCCTAATTTGGATCTCCATACCTTAAGTCTACTAAAACAATCAATAAAACATTAATTAAACCCAATAGGATTGATTTACATCCAATAAGGATTATTTATATTTTAGTTGGGATCAGTTACAAGGTACTGTTTTATTACTACAAAGAAAAAGGAAATCAGTTTTAAAATTCTGAAGTACAGGTATGGGACCCCTTATCAGGAAACCCGTTATCCAGAAAGCTCCGAATTACAGAAAGCCTGTGTCCCATAGACTCCATTTTAATGAAATAATTCAGAATTTTAAAACTGATTTCCTTTTTCCTCTGTAGTAATAAAACAGTACCTTGTAACTGATCCCAACTAAGATATAATTAATCCTTATTGGATGCAAAACAATCCCATAGGGTTTAATTACTGTTTTATTGATTCTTTAAGACTTAAGATATGGAGTTCCAAATTACAGATAACAAATTCTGGATAATGGGTCAGATACCTGTATTTGATTAAAATGGAGTCTATGGGAGACGGGCTTTCCGTAATTCGGAGCTATCTGGATAATGGGTTTCCGGATAAGGGATCCCATACCTGTATATGTTTTTCAACACATGCTCATGTGGTTATGAATTAGGTAAATCTAAGCCATAAAATTAGTATGCACAAGGTGTATTTTGGGGTCTCTAAGTGCCGTGTATTTTGATGAACCTTTGCACATTGGAGATCAATCTGTTCAGTGGCCGAACATCGACTGGCAGTGTTAACGAAGCGCCACATATGCCTTCCCACTAGCGATTTACTTTATTGCTGGTGGGAAGGCATTCAGGGGAGATTTAACCAATTTTACTTTATTTTTTCCACTTCTTTCTTCACAAACTGCTTTTAATTTCACCTTTTCCCATCAAGCCCAAACCGTAGTCATGCTTTCCACACTTTTACCTTCCTGTTTCTGTTTATTCACTTAACCCTACCCTTCTTTTGTGCTAGCTTTCTTTTTAGACCCCTGTCCTCCTTATTTCCCTCTTCATCTGAGATTCCCATTGACTTGCTAGCTGTTGGCCAGTACGCCATTGCACACTTCCAGGCTGAAGTCTCCCAATCATATGCCCCAGTGTATGCAGAGGATCTAAGTAACTGGCCAATTACTTTTTAGGGTGAACTAGATTTCTCCAGAGCCTGAATGTGCACAGAACTTTGACTTGTAGGTTAAACTAGACCAAGATGTGAGTGGAGCATCTTGGAATTGTCCTGTTATTCTCTACTTTGACACTGCTAGAGCTTTGATCATGTGGATTTTTTTTTGTAACTTTTCCGTATTTCTTCATTTAATTTAATTTCACCATCTCTATTCCTGTGTATGTTACCCCTACCAAATAATTTACCCCCCAGCTCCCCAATATCCAGAATAAAGACACACACAGCAGCTTTGTGTTTAATCTGTGTAAGTCACAGCTTTATTGGTAATAAAAATTGGGCTTTTTGGTCCTGAGGAAGGCAAAACCCTATCAGAAGCTAAGGGCCAATCTGCTTCATGAGGGAAAATTCCTTCCTGACTCCTTAACGGCAGTCGGATATGCTCCCAGGATCAATGCGCCATAATGAATCAGGGCAAGCAGGTTGAGAGAAAAAGAAAGCAATATGGCAGGATACACATGAGCGCCATTAGCTGCTAGGTGAATGATGCATTCCCTTCCATTCCATTGGACCCCAGGCAGCCCGCAGACCCCGGCTTCTGCAGTCTGTGGGATGGAGTGGAAAGAAAAGCACCGTATACCAAGTAGCGTAAGGGTGCTTCTGTGTATAAAGCCACATTGTGGGTGAATGAAGAGGCACCACTGGTGGATCTGTGTTAAGAGGAAGGGAAACAGATGGGAATATGGCAGCCATTAAAACCACAGGTGAATGCTGCATTCCATTCCGACCCCAGGCAGCCTGCAAACCCCGGCTTTTGCAGTCTGAGGGATGGGGTGAAAACAAATGAAGGGTCCATTCAGTGGCATAAAGGTACTTGTGTGTATTTAGCCATATTCCTTTTTAAGTGACATGAGTGACAGAGCGACAGATGGAGAAATATTCAGTAGAAATACATATAAATAACCAGATGAAATATGGATCATGATGTGCTGCTCTGTGTCCTGAGGTTGGTGTCGGCCACTTCCCTGTACTGTCTCTGTCCCCGCTGCAGGGATATTCAGCTGTATCCCCTGATGATCCACTCCCCAGTATGGTACTGCTTGCCCCTGCTGTCAGCTGTGACTCACGTGTGTGTGTGTAAATATGTAGAGCGGTGCATGTGTGGGTATGTCATAAGGGCATATTTTGGTGGGGGGGAGGAAAGACAGTCATGTCCGTGGGATGAAAGTGTTTGTCTTATTATCTAAATGTGTATCTGTGCCAGTGTGCTGATATGTGTGTAGGTAGGTCAGAGGAAGAAAAAGTCAGAGAAGCCTGTCCTGTTCATTTTGTAAGTCAGAAAATACATATTATGCGTGTGATTTCTCCAGTCAGGAGGCTTTCAGCACAGGTTGCACTCCATTCCCCGACAGTCCCTTGGGGAGCTGGTTTCTGGAGAGACAGAGCAGCTTTCCCCGGCACAGCTCTTGGTTATACCTGACAGTCCCCATACACTGACTATCAGACTGTGTACTGTGGGGAAGTTTCTCTCTCCCTCCAGAACCCAGCAGGGCAAGGGACTGATGAAGTGCAGCCTCTGGAGGGAGACTTCTGACTGGAGGAGCCTCCTGAATAGAGGAGACGGGCATTAAAAGTGTAAGTTTCTGTAGTGATTACAGTGTGTTTGTGTGGAGTGAATGCGTGTTTGTGTGGACTGAATGTCTGTTTGTGTGGAGTGAATGATTTTGCAGTACTTACCTGCGCTCTTTTTTATGGTGCCATATCTGATTGAAACAAGAGGCACTGGTGGAACTGTGGTGAGTGTAAGGGATGGCACTGCTGGTGGAGCTTAAGCGAAAGAAAAGGAAGACACTGCTGGTGGAATGCAATGGGAGGCACTGCTGGTGAGGCAAACAGAGATATGGCAGCATACACATGAGCGCAGTTAAGCACTAGGTGAATTCTGCATTCCCTTCCATTCCACTGGGCCCCAGGCAGCCTGCAGACCCCGGCTTCTGCAGTCTAACCGATGGAGTGAAAGGGAATGCAGAATTTAGCGAGTACCTTCAGTGTGCCCCTGTGTATAAAACCATATATTGGAAGGAGGGGTGAGCGCTGGTGGAACTGCGGATAAGGCACCTAGACAGTGCAGTGCTGGATGGCAGCGTTGATCTCCTGCAAGGCCTTGTTCAGGTGTTTGAGTCTGGCCTTTATCTCCTTCTTCTCCTTTTTCCACTCAGCTGCACTTTTCCTGGGCAGGTCCAGTGTCAGTGCAGCTTTGCTGATCCACAGCTCTGTCTGTGCTCTGTGGATTTCTTCTGCGATCTTCTTCTTTATAGAGCGCAGATAGGAGTCAGCGTTGCGGCCACAGGATGTTCTCGCTGAGCCCTAGAGAAATGAAGGAAAAGAGAAGACATTAAGGCTTTAAGCAGTTTTTATTAAATTCATAGTAATAATAATGTGCCAGTTTCCTACCACAGAGGGAAATAGCAAAGTGGCAGGTATTTATTTCCACTAGGGGTGCTGTTGTATTGATGGTAGATAATGTACATGATATGACGACTCTTGTAAGTAAATATTATAAGTTATGAGCGACTTTACCTGGTTCCTGGGTCTCAGGCAGCTGTTCTTGAGGCCCATGTCGGATGGTTCTGTAATATAAAATAGAGGGAAGGTTAGGGTTAATGTGGAGACTCCCAATAAACAAATAAAGATTTAGTATTAACTCACTGTGCAGAGTCCTCTTCTTCTTCTTCTTCTTCTTCTTCTTCTTCTTCTTCTTCTTCTTCTTCTTTTTCTTCTTCTTTTTCTTCTTGTTCTTCTACTTTAGATGTTGGGTTGTAGTCTTTATAAAGACTTTTGTTTGTCTTCTTCTGTATCGCCGAAGATCTTAGGAGTCGCTGCAAATAGCTCAAAATCTCTTTAAATCTCTCAAATCGCTCTATTTCATGTAATGGGGAGAGAGAGAAGAGACTGTGAGCTCTTGTGATTCGGACCCTCTCTGCCATTTATAACAGTATAAACTAGGGTTCCCTTTCTGTATCCCTCCCAGTTGTACTGCGCTACTGAATATGTTTGCTGCTCTATAAATAACAGTAGCACCAATCATTATAAGCTTTAAAAGAATGAAGAATTTGATTGGGAGAGATACAAAAGTTTGGTGCAAAGAAGGGCTCCGGACAGCGCTGCCAACCAAGCGTGGGTCCTGGTGTCACAGTGCTTTTAGGGGGCTGTACAGGCTGATGGGAAAAGATCAACCCCATTCATTTCTGTGCCAATTGATTTGCTTTGCAAGGAAAAATGTATTGAAATGTATTCAGTTAAATGTTAAGGTTGCTACATGAGAGCAGGGCAAATCCCTGGGTCTGTGTCTCCCAACCAGCGCTAAGATTAATGTCATCTCTAAAATTCTCCAAATTCACTAAAATCTGTGAGAGGAGCAACATCCGCTAGTCTAGGGGGGCATCACCCAACTATTTCCCATCTTTTTTAGCTAAAATAAGGGTTATTTGGCAAAAAAATCTCTCAGAAGGGATTCAGACTTACCTCTCACCACAAAGTCAACCAACGGACAAACCCAACTGTCACATTGCTGTGTGTGAAGTCATCTCTGGTCACATGTCATGAAATGTTTGTTTGTCATAACATTTACAGACAACTTTAAAACCATTGGGTTTTTGTAACACTACAAAAGAGTTTCTGAGTGGGGCTTCCCTTTAATGTTACTGCTAAATACATGGTGATAGCGAGTGGCAGAATAAATATATAAAGAGACAACAAATAGAGAATCTGATCAAATCCGTATTTCTTTCTGACAAGGCACCTAATAAAGACAATATTGATATTAGACAGGAACGTTAGAGATAAGCTGTTTGCATCTCCTGCCTATAGCCCATTGCATTCAGATTTGGCTACATTTTGATAGCTATTGCTATGCAACTTGTAGATATATAATATATATTATTGCACTCACGGTACATGTATTATTCATTTAACAGCCCTTTTCTCTTAATATGTTATTACTAATTTGTGTGTCATCTGAAAAAGTTGCGAAGATTGTGAATCATTGCTGGTGGCCGAAATATATGAAACAATGTATAAATACTAAATGACTGATATAATGATGTGTCGTGTTTATAATGAAACAATCCAACGCATTGAAACAATATATTTATTTAAACCAGACTGGCCGTACAGGACATCCCAGTAAAGTCCCATTCAATGGGGTTTGTTATGATTTGAGGTTGTGACAGGGGTTGAGGGACATCTAGATCAGAGAGAGGGCCTGAGAGGGGGCTTCTAATTCCAATATTACTATAACGCACCGTTTAGGCCTGCTGTGAAATGATTGAGTGGGAATGGAAGGGATTGGGGAATTTCGTGCATTTAAAAGCAAAATATCCAGGCTCATAAATTTAGATTAAGAGCAGTTAAAGGAACAGTAACACTAAAAAATAAAAATGTTTTAAAATAATTAAAATATAATGTACTGTTGCCCTGCACTGGTAAAAGTTGTGTGTTTGCTTCAGAAAGACTACTTTAGTTAATAGAAATAGCTGTTGTGTAGCCATGGGGGCAGCCATTTAAATTGAAAAAAGGAGAAAAGGCACAGGTTACATAAGAAGATAACAGATAAGTAGCAGATTCCTATTGTATTCTACACAGTTATCTGTTATCTGCTTAGTAACCTGTGCCTTTTCTCCTTTTTTCAATTTAAATGGCTGCCCCCATGGCTACACAGCAGGGTATTTATATAAACTGTAGTAGTGTTTAAGAAGCAAACACACAACTTTTACCAGTGCAGGCCAATAGTACATAATATATTAATTATTTTTATACACTTTCATTTTTTGGTGTTACTGTTCCTTTAAGAATCTGAACGGATGGAATTGATAGATAGATTGATAGTAACTGTAGAGCTTGCCCCCTCTTGGCAACCCAACATAATAATGTTTCTCCTATTGTAGAATATGAGTTTCATGACCTTATAAAGGCCGGGCTTCTAACTTTTCAGTTTGTTTCAAGGCATTTCACTAAGGCCACAATACTTATATTTATTGAAATTGTAAACCCTGCAAATTTATATACCATTTATTGCTCATATGATTTATACTTGTTACAATCACGGTTATTTTGCTTTCGGTGTGGTTGGTCGCATTATATAGTTAGACGCACAAACTTGTGATTTTGCAATAATCATTGTTTAGGAGTCTCCTATAGTTCTTGGATTATTGCACATTTATTTCCCATGATGCTGGCATAAATATCATACAGATCCGTCGGGGCATTGGTTGACCTCATCGCCACCTTTCATGGTGGGAAGTGTTGGCATTAAGGAGCATCTGGGTATTTTGGTGAGGTCAGCATTGTTGGTTCAATCAGTCGATATATATTGGTCGGGTTCTGCGTGTGGATACAGGTTTATGATTTCAATTGCGCAAAGATGTGGTGTGCCAGCCTTTGATAAATCTCTGATGAGAGCGCAACCCACAGAGGAAACTTTCATTTTAGTTGCGGGTGTTGATCCCTGAGCATAATGAATGAGAAATGGGCCTAATTATTTTGCTGCATCTTTTTTACATTCTGATGGGGGCTCAATATTGAATGTGATTTAGGGTAATTAATTAAAGAAGAGTGAGACGCTGAGATATTGTTAGATGTGTCTCTTAATTACGTATATATATATATATATATATACTCGAGTATATGGATTTGAAGATGTAATTCTCTGGCATTTGTTGCGTGCACAAACCCCAACAACACCACCACCCCCCCCCCGTGGGCGTACGCCTTGATACTGCCCCATCTCACATGTCTTAAAGGATAGGTGAGATTTCATCTGGTTGTATCTGGTAACAATCTGACCAACTTTACCAGTATTGGATGAAAGAGATACAATATCTTCTTAAAGAAGCCCAATATGTGTGTGTGTCTTCAACCATGATCCGATGGGAGCGCACACAGCAGGATGGGAACACACACCGCAGGATGGCAAGTACTTGATACTTAGTATGGCAGCTTCCTTAGCCTTTCCAAAACTTGACAGTTAAAAAAAACAAAAAAACTTAGCAGTCAACCAGGTTTATACTCGCGTCAATAAGTTTTTCCAGTTTTCTTAGGTAAAATTAGGTACCTCGGCTTATATTTGGATCGGCTTATACTCGAGTATATACAGTAGTCAGGCGGGGTCAGTAACTATATGTACGTGGCCATAGCCCTGCATGTTTAGTGAGGCCCAAATGCCTTCTGCCAGTGAGACTATATTCTGCCACTTTGTTACCTGGAAATGCCAAAGAAGAGGGGATTGCTGGATTGCAGAGAGGATTGCTGTTTTTGCCTTGTCAATCCTTAAGGTTTCTTACCCTTTCCAAGTATGAAAGGCGGCAGCTCGAAAACGTAATCTCTTCCTCATCTTGTAATTTATTTGCCCTCTGACTTTCCTGGGAGTGCCTGCATGTGGGTAACAAAGCACAACAAAGTGTCAGGGCAAGCAACAGAGAGGGCATTACAGGCGTAGCCCCTACTGCACAAGATAATAATGGGAGATCAGTAGAGCCTTGTGCCCCCTGCATGCTGGTCCATAGAGTGCAGAAAGACCCTATGGAAAAGCAGCCAGCAGCGTTGAGCCCTTGCTGTTTATAGGGCATTTTCCTCTTGTAATGATTTCATTTCCAATTTTATTACTGTTTTAGTGTCTGGTCTGATCCCCAGAGGCAGCACATTGGAAATGCAACACAGCTCCTTAAGATTAAAGGGGTCATTTACAACCCTGCAGGACTCAAGTAGCACCGAAATTGAAAATCCTGCTGCAGAGAAAAGCACCAGGGGGTGCAGCCCAGTCCTGCCATTGGGGCAGATGGTGGACAGGGCTGAGCAAGGGGGGCGGTGCCATCTACCTCTTCAAGCGTCCGCCTCATAATGACGCACAAGGTTGGGACAGTAGGGGGGCACCTGTGTGCCTTACCCACCCAAACTAGTCCCCTATCCAAACAGGTCTCTTTACTCTGAAACAGTGGCCAGAAAGTGGGCAAACAGCAAAAACTGCCTTTTTCACAACATGTGGATTTATTGTAAATGAGCCCTATTTTATGGACTACCTTTTATGATTATTTAATGTACCATTTAAAATAATGGCAATTCCAAGTCAGTGTTGGAAAATGATTTAGTGTACTATATATTAGCAAGCATTGGGATAAGGCAACTGGCCCGTGCCACCTTGGAAAATAAATGTATGGGCACATGCACTATATAAATAAAGATATAGAATTAAATCAGTGCTGGATAGTGATTTACAGTGGTGTGAAAAACTATTTGCCCCCTTCCTGATTTCTTATTCTTTTGCATGTTTGTCACACAAAATGTTTCTGATCATCAAACACATTTAACTATTAGTCAAAGATAACACAAGTAAACACAAAATGCAGTTTTTAAATGAGGGTTTTTATTATTTAGGGAGAAAAAAAATCCAAACCTACATGGCCCTGTGTGAAAAAGTAATTGCCCCCTGAACCTAATAACTGGTTGGGCCACCCTTAGCAGCAATAACTGCAATCAAGCGTTTGCGATAACTTGCAACGAGTCTTTTACATCGCTCTGGAGGAATTTTGGCCCACTCATCTTTGCAGAATTGTTGTAATTCAGCTTTATTTGAGGGTTTTCTAGCATGAACCGCCTTTTTAAGGTCATGCCACAACATCTCAATAGGATTCAGGTCAGGACTTTGACTAGGCCACTCCAAAGTCTTCATTTTGTTTTTCTTCAGCCATTCAGAGGTGGATTTGCTGGTTTGTTTTGGGTCATTGTCCTGCTGCAGCACCCAAGATCGCTTCAGCTTGAGTTGACGAACAGATGGCCGGACATTCTCCTTCAGGATTTTTTGGTAGACAGTAGAATTCATGGTTCCATCTATCACAGCAAGCCTTCCAGGTCCTGAAGCAGCAAAACAACCCCAGACCATCACACTACCGCCACCATATTTTACTGTTGGTATGATGTTCTTTTTCTGAAATGCTGTGTTACTTTTACGCCAGATGTAACGGGACACGCACCTTCCAAAAAGTTCAACCGACTCGTCGGTCCACAAGATATTTTCCCAAAAGTCTTGGCAATCATTGAGATGTTTTTTAGCAAAATTGAGATGAGCCATAATGTTCTTTTTGCTTAAAAGTGGTTTGCGCCTTGGAAATCTGCCATGCAGGCCGTTTTTGCCCAGTCTCTTTCTTATGGTGGAGTCGTGAACACTGACCTTAATTGAGGCAAGTGAGGCCTGCAGTTCTTTAGATGTTGTCCTGGGGTCTTTTGTGGCCTCTCGGATGAGTTGTCTCTGCGCTCTTGGGGTAATTTTGGTCGGCCGGCCACTCCTGGGAAGGTTCACCACTGTTCCATGTTTTTGCCATTTGTGGATAATGGCTCTCACTGTGGTTCGCTGGAGTCCCAAAGCTTTAGAAATGGCTTTATAACCTTTACCAGACTGATAGATCTCAATTATTTTTGTTCTCATTTGTTCCTCAATTTCTTTGGATCTTGGCATGATGTCTAGCTTTTGAGGTGCTTTTGGTCTACTTCTCTGTGTCAGGTAGCTCCTATTTAAGTGATTTCTTGATTGAAACAGGTGTGGCAGTAATCAGGCCTGGGGGTGACTACAGAAATTGATATTGAAATTGAAAATTGAAATTGATAAACCACAGTTAAGTTATTTTTTAACAAGGGGGGGCAATCACTTTTTCACACAGGGCCATGTAGATTTGGAGTTTTTTTTCTCCCTTAATAACGTAAACCTTCATTTAAAAACTGCATTTTGTGTTCAATTATGTTATCTTTGACTAATAGTTAACGGTTTTTGATGAGCAGAAACATTTAAGTGTGACAAACATGCAAAAGAATAAGAAATCAGGAAGGGGGCAAATAGTTTTTCACACCACTGTATGGGCCCGATTCACTAAAGTCCGAAATAAGGAGTGCTATTTATAGCATGCGTTAAAAATCTTATCACTTCTTATTTTTCACTCGATTCACTAAAAGGACACTTGCAGAGCGCAATATATTACGCACGTAACCATTACTTTCTGAAAACCACCATTTCCCTGAAAACTGGAGGATGCATCACTCTAGGGCCAACATATACTTGAAAAAATACGACTGCAAACTCCATGTTGTGTTGCCAATAGCTCACGAACCGCAATTTTCTTTAAGTACCGCCTGCCCCAAGTAGGGTTAATATTCACACAGATTAACACGATATTTTGCACGTTTAACGCTTCATATGTGTTTGTGAATCATGCGTTAGTACTATTTCTATTCGCTAATTAACGCAATGCGTTTTTTTTGTGCATGCGATATGCGGATTAACACATGCGAAATGACTTTGATGAATCGGTACTTAATTAGTGCATGCTTTTTCATGAAAAAAACTATGCGATAAGCGTTATTGACCTTTAGTGAATCGGCCCCTATAACGCTTATCGCATAGTTTTTTTCATTAAAATATGTCATTGTAAGATAAATAACGCCAAGAACATCGCTTCTTAATTATGACAAGTGTCCTTTTAGTGAATCGAGCGAAAAATAAGAAGTGATAAGATTTTTAACGCATGCTATAAATAGCACTCCTTATTTCGGACTTTAGTGAATCGGGCCCTGTATATCATAGTAGATTGAGCAAACTCATTTACTACTGTGTCAGATTTCTATTGAAAATAAAAGGATGTATGAAAAGCAAAATAGAAGAATAATTGTTCTTCTTCAACAGAAGAATAAGCTTTACTGCTTATAAATAGTTAGTTGTACCCCATACTGAATTACTGAATGCAGGATACAGTGAGAGCCTAATAATGTGCATGATTTATACCACTATATTGAGCATTATAGATGACATAAGTAACAAACATCACTTACAGGGAGCTTTTGGCCTGAACACAAACAGACCTGTCAACCATCCTGCAATTTTTGGGGATTTTGCACCCCTGGCAGGAGTAAAGCAAGGGGCTTGAATGGTGATGTGCAATGGGTGAGGGTGAAATATCTCCCAAATTCAGTTCCCAGAGGGTTGATGTGCAGAGGAAACATATATTCAGGGGAAAGAAGGTGTCGCCATCAGCATAGGGGGGTTCCCTCACTATAAGGACAGCTGTGTTACTGAATACCCTAGTAATATTAGGAGTTTTAAAGGACAACATCATTTAGTAGATAAATTGTTATTTTAAAGGGTAGATGATTAAAGAATTTGGGAGGATTTCGCTACCTTCCCACCTTTCATGTAACTGTGTGGGTTTTCCACCAAAGACCTGCACTTGGGCAATTTGTCAGCAGATGGAGCCACAACAGCAGAAGTTCTGCAAAGCTTACACATAGGCTTCTGGCTATGGGGGTCATTTACACTCAGCAGGGCAGAGATTCATATTTTACTGCTGTTTTCTAAAAAAAATTTTTGCATGTGTTTTTTTTTTTTAAACTATTTGCTTTTTGATGTTATAGGTAAAATGCTAACAGTTTGCGATGGTGGACGGCAAATTGTTTTACCTTTCACTTTTAGGGGCAAATTTATGTAAGTATTAGGTTTTCCACTGTTTGCCACAGGGCAACACCCCGGCTCTTTATACACTAGGACAGGATTTTTGAGGGGAATATTTATGAAAGGGGACACTCCCTGATAAATATGCCCCCTGCTATTCCCCTTGCAGTGTGCCATTAATAGCCTTGCTTGGTTGTTTGTGCAGGAACCTTAGTGGCCAGAAAGCAGTTTGTATCCAATTCACATTGCCACAAGGCTGTATGTTTATTAAACTTTTCAGGCTCAAAGGCCCCCCTCAAAGATTAAAAGGAGTCTGTGGGGACCTCATTCACCTGTTAGAGACTGGCTAAACAGGGAGCTCTGTGGTATTAAAGTGGCTTTCCAGTATCAGACTGGGGGTTAAAGGACAAGGAATGTCTAAGTCACTTGGGGGTACCAAAATGTTGCACCCCCAAGTGACTTAAATCGCTTACCTTGTACCCTGGGCTGGTTCCCCTGTTAGGAGAAAACAGCACCAGCCTGGGGTACCTGCAGCGAGCGCTTCCTTCTTCCCTATTCGCGCTGCTGGCAAATGTCCGGGACAGGCGCATGCACAGTAGAGTGAGACGCCGACTTCTCTGTTCAAAGTTCGGCTTTTCACTCTACTGCGCATGCGCGCGCAGGGAACAAGGAAGAAGGAAGCGATCGCCGCTACCCCGGGCTGGTGCTGTTCTCTCCGTACAAGGGCACCTGGGGTAGAGGGTAAGCGATCTAAGTCACTTGGGGGTGCCTAACATTTTTGCACCCCCAAGTGACTTAGACTTTCCTTCTCCTTTAAGGGCCAACTGATCCCCAAGTAGCGGCTCCAGCGTAGATAAGTATCACGCAATGTGTCCTAGTCCCCTAGCACTGCACCACGGAGCCTGCCGGTGTGCTCGAGCCAGTATGGCCCAACAGGACAGGGGCCCTCAGGGTTTTCTTCCAGTACACTAGGGGGCCTGTCCGACCCTGGAACATATGTACATATAGGGAATAATGTTCCCCCTATAATAAGGATATTAGAAATCACCAGGCCAACTTCACAACAACAAGGAACAGGCTGAAGTTGTAGAACGTTTTGGTGACTTCTCATATCCTCATAATTTAAAGGGCACATTATTTCTTACACAAATACACTGTTGAGTGAGCTGTGTAGGAACATCACTAAGTACCATTTATAGTTTATGATGTCCCTAAGTGTGGTTTATACGGATATAGATTTTATATACTCTTAGAACATTTGATTTGGTCCTGTATTGCTATGGAGGAATGGGGATTTCTTTCCAGGAACATTACAATTTATTAGGGAAACCTAAGATCAGAGCTACAGTAAGTCCCATATGGAACCAGAGATTTAAGTCTATTCCTCAGCAAATAATTAAGTGTTGTTAATTGGTTGTTCCTGGGTGGGGAATTCTGTAACACTTGAGAGCTCATGGCCTCTTTATTAGCCATAGGTGCTCTGAGATACACTCTGCCATAGAATCTTTCTGTAGCCCTCCATTGACCAAAGCATTTGAGAGTTACAGGTGGGCCAAGATGATTTTTTTTTTTATACGAAGGAAAAGGCACAAGGAAGACTTGGCCCAGAAGTAAAAAGATTGTAACACACAATAATATTGGGGTGGTGTTAAAGGAAAAGTAGATCCCACAAGTTAAATTTGCCTGCGATCTCCCAGTCATCCTCTATTCCTTGCGGTAATGAGATTCAAGTGCATTTTTTTTTATTCCTGTGCTATTTGCACTATATTGATAATACAAAATGGCATTGTCGACTTTTGATATAAAATGTACTACATTTATACATTTCTATAAATGACCAGCGCTGTTTCTGGGGCTGCTGCACTAGAAGAGACACATTTCCATTTAAAAAAAAGGAAAACTTGCATCAAGTTACCAGAGGAGCAGCCTTCTAATGACTACAGCCAACATTGTGTCTATCATTTGTATGATACATACTGTAAATTCTGGAGAACTGTGTGAGTTTTGGAACATATGCCAGGCTTATTACATATAAGTGAGATTGGAATACATTGTTGTGTCTTAAGCAATGGGAACAGCCACTTTGTTTGTTTGGTATAATTTTTAAGCTCAAATGTGCTGGGTAAATTGTACTGTTGCGAAAGAAACACAGGCTTTATTTAAGGATAAGGACCTTGGACCTTGTTCAGGGTTGGACTGGGCCGCCGGGACACCAGGAAAAATCCCGGTGGGCCCCGGTCCTAGTGGGCCCCCGGCAGCCCAGACCTGACCCTTGCCGGCACACCCTCTTTCCGACTATTCCTCCCCTGACATGTTAAATTTATGTGCGCTTGCGGAGGATGACGGGTGGGGGACCCTGCGGGGGGGGGTTAGGGGGCACCTGCAGGGCCCCTGGGGCGGGAGCCCCGTTTGGCCCTGCAACACCCAGTCTGACCCCGACCTTGTTCCTGGAAAAATATGTCATATTATGCCCAGACGAGCATATGTGCAGTAACGGTTAAATCTTGGACTTACACTACTGCCCATGCACAAGTTTAGGTGTGCGCGAGGATCTCTTGGGATAGATAAATAAGATGGCAGCACAGTCCTGCGCAATATTTTTTTTTTTTTACCTGGTCCCGTGCATTAAGGGAACCTTAATTGAGGATCTGGGGATTTTTGTAGATAACAAGTTGTCTAATTCCAGGTGGTGTCATTCTTTGGCTACTAAAGCAAATAAAGAATAAAAAAAGAACATTGACTCAAGGGTTGAAATCATAATTTTGCCTCTTTATAGGTCCCTGGTAAGGCCTCACCTTGAGTATGCGGTGCAGTTTTGGGCTCCAGTCCTTAAGAAGGATATTAATGAGCTGGAGAGAGTGCAGAGACTGCAACTAAACTGGTAAGGGGATGGAAGATTAAGCTATGAGGTTAGACTGTCGGGGTTTGATCTCTCTCTTTTGGTGTGCACTTTTCAGAAATATATAGTTTGCGGGGGTTATGGGGGTGTTTAGACTAAATAACTGCAGGTAGAGCACATAGAGCACAGCCCCCCCTTATGCATTGCCCCTGTTTGGGGGCATTTGGTGGCCACGTCTTTATGTGTACCCATACATATGGGGTATCGTTTTATTCAGGGGAACTTGCAGATTGAGGTTTAGTAAGTTTTTGGTAGTTGCCATGGAGATTTTGTGGAGAAATCTAGGTTTTTATCTGGTTTTTCCTTGATTTCTGACCAAAGCGCTGACTTCTGCAAGGGACTGCGGCCACAATTGTCCATGTAGAAAGAGAAGAGTGGTGTCTCTGAATAGCTGAAGGTGTGCACTTTTCGGAAATATATAGATTGTGGGGGTTATCTCACAGGTAGGGGGGGTTATCAATGAAAAACTGCAGGTAGTGCACATAGAGCGCAGCCCCCAAAATTTCAACTGAAATTGCCCTTATGCATTGCCCCTGTTTTGGGGCATTTGGTGGCCACGTCTTTATGTGCACCCATACATATGGGGTATCGTTTTATTCAGGGGAACTTGCAGATTGAGGTTTAGTAAGTTTTTGGTAGTTGCCATGGAGATTTTGGGGAGAAATCTAGGTTTTTATCTGGTTTTTCCTTGATTTCTGACCAAAATCTAGGGTTGTATCTGGTTTTTCCTTGATTTCTGACCAAAGCGCTGACTTCTGCAAGGGACTGCGGCCACAATTTTCCATGTAGAAAGAGAAGAATGGTGTCTCTGAATAGCTGAAGGTGTGCACTTTTCGTAAATATATAGATTGTGGGGGTTATCTCACAGGTAGGGGGGGTTATCACTGAAAAACTGCAGGTAGTGCACATAGAGCGCAGCCTCCAAAATTTCAACTGAAATTGCCCTTATGCATTGCCCCTGTTTTGGGGCATTTGGTGGCCACGTCTTTATGTGCACCCATACATATGGGGTATCGTTTTATTCAGGGGAACTTGCAGATTGATGGTTAGTAAGTTTTTGGTAGTTGCCATGGAGATTTCGGGGAGAAATCTAGGTTTGTATCTAGTTTTTCCTTGATTTCTGACCAAAGCGCTAACTTCTGCAAGGGACTGCGGCCACAATTTTCCATGTAGAAAGAGAAGAGTGGTGTCTCTGAATAGCTGAAGGTGTGCACTTTTCGTAAATATATAGATTGTGGGGGTTATCTCACAGGTAGGGGGGGTTAACACTGAAAAACTGCAGGTAGTGCACATAGAGCGCAGCCCCCAAAATTTCAACTGAAATTGCCCTTATGCATTGCCCCTGTTTTGGGGCATTTGGTGGCCACGTCTTTATGTGCACCCATACATATGGGGTATCGTTTTATTCAGGGGAACTTGCAGATTGAGGTTTAGTAAGTTTTTGGTAGTTGCCATGGAGATTTTGGGGAGAAATCCTAGGTTTTTATCTGGTTTTTCCTTGATTTCTGACCAAAATCTAGGGTTGTATCTGGTTTTTCCTTGATTTCTGACCAAAGCGCTTACTTCTGCAAGGGACTGCGGCCACAATTTTCCATGTAGAAAGAGAAGAGTGGTGTCTCTGAATAGCTGAAGGTGTGCACTTTTCAGAAATATATAGTTTGTGGGGGTTATTTCACAGGTAGGGGGGGTTAACACTGAAAAACTGCAGGAAGTGCACATAGAGCACAGCCCCCACATTTTTAGCTGTAATTGCCCTTGTGCATTGCCCCTGCTTTGGAGTGTTTGGTGCCCATGTCTTTATGTGCACCCATACATATGGGGCATCATTTTATTCAGGAGAAGTTTGTCTTTCAAATATGCCTTTGTTAGAAAATTTTTATGAGATTTTTTTTTGTCAAATCCACATTTGATCATGCGTCCAAGTTTACGTTTTAGAAAAAAAAAAATGTCATAAAAAGTTCCAAATTTCACAATGCACTGACAAAAGGTATTTGGCTTTTGAGTGAAAACTACAATACACCTAGAAACCTGAAGGTCTGTAGTTTCTAAAGATACCAAACATGAGGGGATATTTTAGATTTACATATAAGTTATGCTGCATTAACTGTTACAAGCGCTTTTCTGCTTTGTTCTGGTGTGATATTGTACTAAGTATTGCCTTAGTTTGGGGGTTACTTCTGGACAGGAACTGTGGGGTACCACCACATATTTGGTATCGTTGGAATTGGGAGTATCAGGGCTTTTACAAACAATAAAAAAAAGTGAGTAAAATTAACTTTTCTATGGAAAAAAACCTCAAAATATACAGAAATTTTTCATAATTTTTTTTTTTTTTACATATTTCACCCAAAATACACATCATATCTCCAGAAAAGTTATAAAATTTGGTATGTATGTCGAAGCCCAATTAGTGACGAAAAAAACGATATATAATTTCCCTAGTTTCGTGGAGGTTTTCCTACCAAAAAACATTGTTAAAGTGAATGAGTACAAAATGCTTAAAAAACGTCTGGCACTGGGGGGAACCGAAATGACGAATTCGGCTGGCACTTAAAGGGTTAAAAAGGCTGTTGCTTATAAAGACTGTGACTAAGGTTAATGTCCCTTAGGATAACAAAAACATAAGTAAAGCTTGGAATAACTGGTGGTACAACACTTTGCACAATTTGGGAATCTGACTGGGCACAGACCGTACTCTTCCTCCCAGGAGGGGGGGGGGGGGGCAGACATAAGATGCTGCTACAATGTGAATCAGTGGATTAATCATTTACAGACTGTGGCTCTGAGGGGACTAAACTAAACACTTCTAAATTGTTTTCTTTCATTTCCTCCCTACTATAGGGTTTGGCATCGTTATTGGACACATTACCAGCAGCATCAGTACCAGCCGCCCCGTTGGGCTCAGTCAGCACCGCACCACCAGCTGCCATAGAACTGTCTGCCTCACTGCCCTGCAACACCACCAGCTGCCGTAGAACTGTCTGCCTCACTGCCCTGTAGAACTGTCTCTCACTGCCCTGCAACACCACCAGCTGCCGTAGAACTGTCTCTCACTGCCCTGCAACACCACCAGCTGCCGTAGAACTGTCTCTCACTGCCCTGCAACACCACCAGCTGCCGTAGAACTGTCTCTCACTCTCTGCCACTGTCTCTCACTGCCTGCAACACCACCAGCTGCCGTAGAACTGTCTCTCACTGCCCTGCATCACCACCAGCTGCTGTAGAACTGTCTCTCACTGCCCTGCAACACCACCAGCTGCCGTAGAACTGTCTCTCACTGCCCCGCAACACCACCAGCTGCCGTAGAACTGTCTCTCACTGCCCTGCAACACCACCAGCTGCCGTAGAACTGTCTCTCACTGCCCTGCAACACCACCAGCTGCTGTAGAACTGTCTGCCTCACTGCCCTGCAACACCACCAGCTGCCGTAGAACTGTCTGCCTCACTGCCCTGCAACACCACCAGCTGCCGTAGAACTGTCTCTCACTGCCCTGCAACACCACCAGCTGCCGTAGAACTGTCTCTCACTGCCCTGCAACACCACCAGCTGCCGTAGAACTGTCTCTCACTGCCCTGCAACACCACCAGCTGCCGTAGAACTGTCTCTCACTGCCCCGCAACACCACCAGCTGCCGTAGAACTGTCTCTCACTGCCCTGCAACACCACCAGCTGCCGTAGAACTGTCTCTCACTGCCCTGCAACACCACCAGCTGCCGTAGAAGTGTCTCTCACTGCCCTGCAACACCACCAGCACTTTTGGAGATTCGGCATCGGCTCCTCTATCTAGTCGGCACCTCCCGCTCCCTCCAGATTCTTCAAGTAGTAAGTCAGGGAGAGGGTCACACAGTCAGTGGCTCCTCACCCCCCGGTTTTACTCCTTACCTGCTCCTGCTGCATTTAATTATAATGTACTAGATTTTAAATATTTGATTAGATGATTGGATCTCAATATATTCATCTGTGTCTACACCACAGACAGGCAAGATTCCATATGTTAATCACATATAGAACATTTGGGTTAAGAATGGTCGCAAAATGTCAGCATTGAGATTTGTTTGCTCGAAAACATTAGACCCATTATGTGTTGTGAACTTGTGACGTACTGTATTTAATTATAATGTACCAGATTGATAAATATATTGAGATCCAATCATCTAATGAAACAGTTACAAAGGGATGCAAACTGAACCCTAGAGATCTGGAGATGTTGCTGCTCTTGTTGCTCATAGAAAATGTATCGGCAAAGACAACTGGAAGCTCCAAATATTATGTATAATGTAATATGTATCTAGTTATAGAACAGTCTGTGTCATATCTATCTATCAATACATCTATCTTTCTATCATCTATCTATCTATCGTCTTTTATCTCTATCTATTTATCTATTTATCTATAGGTCATCTTTTATCTCTATTTATCTATCTTTGGATCATCTATCTATGCCGCAATGTATTTTACAGTTTGAATTAGTTTTAAAGTGTTGCCATGGGAATCTAAATGAATATGCTGAGCTAAAGAGATACAAGGGACATTTGTTGCAAGCACAGAATTGTAAAACTACACTGACTGATTACTGTGCAATCATGAGCCACAGTTGAGTAGTGAGTCAGTAATTGGTCTGTTCATTTTTTTAATTGATATGATATCGTAATTGCCTGGGAATCATTATTTCTGGTCTTTTACTTCCCTCCACCTGTTTTTTTTTTTTTTTTTCAATTCTTTATTTTCTATTTTTCACTGAAAGGAAGGGGTACAGAATAAAGAGAGGATGGGGATGGGGAAGGGTGTATCAAAAGAAAGTAAGGTCTTTTCAATTACATATTTATACAGCAAAACCTGCAGCAAGTCATTGCTATCAAACATGATGAGATTACAATGAAGTTTTACAATAATAAGAGTATTATAATTCAACTTTATAACCGTGAACGCTGGCTAGAGTACAGTGAGTTATCTTACTGTTACTTTCAGTTGGTTCTAATAAAATTAACCCTAGAGGACCATATATTCCAATAGTATGAACTTTTATTCTGTAGTATAAATGTAAGTTCTTCCATTTTACGTATTTCTTCAACATTTGCTACCCATTCAGAAAAGGACGGAGGGGAAGTAGTCTTCCATTTCTTAGGTATTAAGGCTTTTGCCGTTTGTAATAGATGGAGAGTTAAAGGATCTGACAGTGTAATATTTTTTCCGGTATTGTGTATAGTAAAATGAGAGAGGGAATTTCTTGAGTGACATAAAGGTAATATTGTTGATAGTCCCTCCCACCTGTTTTATTGTGCTGCAAATTAGTCCGTTTTTATTTCATTAAATTATATGCCTTGTTTTATGCCCTATGCCTCTATCTTGGCCCTTGGCTTGCCTTATAATATTCTTTGTTGGAGTCTTGGGTGAACATTGTGATTTGGAACTGGGCCAAATCCAGTATAACTATCTTTTTTATTTTTTTGTTTTCATGAATCCATTACTGTTACTGGGGTTAACCGAATTCTCATTTGCTATTTTGGCAGTGATTTTACTGGCAAGTATGGGGGTTAATGGAGCGCTAATTGGTATTTCTGCAGTGGGTCTGGGTTTTTTTAATGATGTTTATGGTCAGGTTTATTTTGTAGATGCTGGATTAATGGATGAAAACTTTTATTAGAATGTGTTGGGGGAAAAAAACACTTTTTTTTTTTTTATGTTAATGGCTCTTTAAATCTGGGGATAGGGTTGCCACCTGTCTAGTTTTGAACCAGGCAACCCGGTTTTCAGATTGCTGCCTGGTTTTCAGATGTCTAAAAACCTTTACCTGCAGGATTAGGATTACCTGCAGATTGACAAGAAATACAGCCAATCACAGTACGCTAGGGCTTATCCCGCCCCTACATGTTATTGACACACCCCCTTACATTACCGTGCCTGCCCCCTGTTTCACCACATCTGCCCCTTTGCGTCACAGCGCCCGTCCCCTGATGTCACTCCCCCAGTCCTGTCTGGGTCTATCTAAAGAGAAAGGTGGCAACCCTATCTGGGGGGCCGTGACAAAGTTCCCCAATTGGGCCCTTTAGTTGATAAGACCGACCCTGTTAACCAGCATAGATCCACTGTTGGGGACTTGGGGACACTGTTCTGCTCACTGTGTAGTTTGTGGCTGAATGAGGAGTGGCATTTTGCCAGCAGAGGCAACCAGTGTCCGACTGGGCCACCGGGGTACTGGGAAAAAACCCAATGGGCCCCGTCGGCCCATACCCAATTTCCGCAGGTCCTCCACTGATCCACTGGTCTCCCTCACCCAACGCGCTTCAGGTAAGTTTGATATAGGGTGCTCGAGGAGGAGGTTGGACAGGTGCTGGGGCCTCTGCGGGAGGGGGGGGGTGAAGGCGGCAGGGACCATTGGGGGGGTGCAGGGGCCCCGAGGTAGAAGCCCGGTGGGCCCTGCACTCCCCAGTCAAACCCTGGGGGCAACTCCTCCCATACTCTGACTCTCAGCCACTCAAATGGGCCATAAATTATGCCATGTAATGTGACGTCCGTGCCCCTCACTGGGTAAAGTTGCTTCTATGTGATTCACTGGATCTGACTGCATGTGTTTAACATGACACAGACATAGAGGTTTGTTGCTACGATAACAGGGACCTCAGCACAAGCTCTGCCTTGGGTCAGTATCCCCACAGTATTTAATACTCGCTGATCAGTTTTTATTTACACGCTTCACTGTTTCAAGATTCAGATACTATGCTACAGTTCTGGTTAAATACTGCTCTTGGTTATTTAATGCACTTTATTTGGTTTATTTTTCAGTATCTGATAATGTGATAATGTCACAGTGGCATTTTTTGGGCACCATTTCTCTCTGTATAAACTGGAGTCCGTGCCTGGCACACAAGCCAGACAGTTGTAAATTGTCTCAAAATAGCATTCTCTACATCAGTACATCAGAGTTTGAAAGTCTCGCGTTTTTATGCGTATTTCGGCTACATGTGCCTGCACCAGAGCGTATTCCATTCATTCGGGTGCAGGCACATGTAGGAGGCGTAGGGCGGTATTTTCAGCAATCGCTTTTTCGCTTGCCGAAAATATCCGCCCTAATCCTCGTCTGGCATCAGCCTTAAAGGCTGACCGACAAATCACATTCTGGGAACTAACCCCACCTATATTAACACCTACTAATAAAGTACATTTCTTACTGTTTACCGCTACTATAATTTTTTGTCAAAAACCAACTTCCTCCTACAGCTCAACACACCGCCCTATTAGTGCAACGGAGGAACTAACCTACCCATATTAAACACTCCCGTTCCAGTACATTAATCTTACAGATTGCCCACAACCGTTTTTAACCAAAATCCACAATAAGTCATCTACGTCCCGCCAACTGGCCAACACCGTCAGTCAGCACCACCAGCTGCCGTAGAACTGTCTGCCTCACTGCCCTGCAACACCACCAGCTGCCGTAGAACTGTCTGCCTCACTGCCCTGCAACACCACTAGCTGCCGTAGAACTTTCTCTCACTGCCCTGCAACACCACCAGCTGCCGTAGAACTGTCTGCCTCACTGCCCTGCAACACCACCAGCTGCCGTAGAACTGTCTGCCTCACTGCCCTGCAACACCACCAGCTGCCGTAGAACTTTCTCACTGCCCTGCAACACCACCAGCTGCCGTAGAACTGTCTGCCTCACTGCCCTGCAACACCACTAGAGACTCGCGAGTCTCTTTCGGCGATTTCCCGAAATCGCCCCGCCGCGTCTGCCATCCCACCGGCGACTTACATTGTCGCAGATGGGATGGCAGGGGAAGGGAACTCGGGGAGATTAGTCGCCCGCGAACAGGGAGTTTTGCCGCAGGCGACTAATCTCCCCGTGTGCCAGAGCCCTTATGCATCCCTGTAAGAGATGAACCGCCTGACATAAGTGTTTTGGGAGAATACAAACAGAATTATGGCAGTAAAGAGAAGACAAAGGCCTTTTATTCAAAGCAGACTTATCTCTGAAGCCTCTCTACAAGCAACAGAAAGGAAGATTCACTGGTTTGGCAAGGTCCCCTGTATGTATGAGTTTTATATTTGTATTACATTTTTCCATCTTCTCCTGTCACGATCAAGTTGTTAAACCTTCTGCCTCTGAGAGGCTTATCAAGCACTTTATGTAGCTCCTTTTTTCCCATGTGGAGGTTGTAGAATTTAGAATGCAAGAGGTGGAACAGAGAATTCAGGAATGGGTTGGCATTTAAACTGTAAGCATATTGTTAATACAAAAAAGAACAGAATGCTGTGTATGAAGGTTGGAATAAACTAATCGGAGGGATTCCATAGGGTTCATTTGTGAATCTGAGCGCAGCAAGCAAAGTGCAAAAATGGCCACAATCTGGCGTATGTATGGCATACATTATACCTGGTGTTGCAGCTGATATATGCAGCTTCTGTGCAGTTTATTCAATTGCCAAGTCAGCATATGCAGGAGGGGAGAGTGAAAGGAATGGAGTAAAGATATTTTCAGTGCAACATATGTAGGTTTATCGGTACAGGTGCCATATGGGCAGTGTATGCAGGTGTATATGCCAAGATGCTTTGAGTATGGGTGTTGGACCTGTTATGCAGAATGCTCAGGACCTGGGGTTTTCTGGATAAGGGATCTTTCTGTAATTTCTCCATAACTTAAGTCTACTAAAAATAATTTAAAAATATGGAATAAACCCAATAGGCTTGTTTTGCCTCCAATAAAGATTAATTATATATTAGTTGGGATCAAATACAAGGTTCTGTTTTATTATTACAGAAAAAAGAAACCATTTTTCAAAATTAGAATGATTTGCTTATAATGGAGTCTATAGGAGATGGCCTTTCCGTAATTCGGAACTTTCTGGATAAGGGGTGTGATACCTGTACAAATCATGCTGCTTTGCTTAGAGTAGGTTTATATACAGAGGTTGTTATTTCAGTAAATGGCCATGTACATGTAGGTACACTCAGCAGAATATATGCAATGTATGCAGTATGTGTAGCAGTTTTGATTACAGTGTATGCAGGTGTATATGCAGGGCTATCAGTGCAGTACACAAGGGTTGTTTTTTACACTGCGCAATGTGAACAGTAGGGGTTATTAATACTGCAGTGTATATGTGAGTGTGGTCAGTGCAGTCACTCTATGCTGGTGTTCAATGAAAACATATTTGAATTTCCAAATTCTCTCTTGATTTAGATGTCTGTAGGAAGAATGGATGTCGGACTTTATGCTTCAACTGTTCATACCTTCAGCTGCCAGTGTACTCATCCAACAGAGATGTGAAGCTGATAGTCCTTCTATTTGTTAGTTAAGGGTTGCTATTATAAACTGGTACATAGTGATGTGTTAAGGAGTAAAGAGGGAAGATTTGCAAGCTCTCCACCCTCTTCTCTCTTCCCAACCCTTTTTTGCAGTATCTTTCTGTTCTTTTTTTCCTTCATTTTCTAATGTTATCCTTCAGTCTGTTGTTCTCCTTATCTCTTCTGCTCACAACCTATTTGTCATCACAACCTTTACTCTCCCCATCTCCTCTACCTTATCTGCCCAAACACCCTTCTGACTCTTACTGTTCCTTCTCTGGTTCCCCCTTCCTTAAATTGCCATACCCATACCCAGTATCTGCTCTACTATCTCCTACAGATAGCCCTTACCAGTATATGTGTATATATATATTTTTTTTCTTTCCTATAGGTCTGCTTAATGGAAATATTCAAACCTGAACTTTGTTTTATTTGTGAGCTTTTACTGTAACAGTTACAAAAAAAGAGTTGTAGTTAGCTTGTATACAAGCTGCATCATTATCGTTACATTCAATCATTTCTAGAAAAGTGCAATTAGTTTGGACAGTTGAACAGACACAGATAAGAGGAGTTTACATAAAAAAGGGGTAAACATTGGATCCGTTTGTAATTGCCCTGCTCTTCCCCACATCTAGAGCCCATATGTTCTGTCATCAGTTGTCTTTGTTTTAGTTCTACAGTGGTTCTATATTATCGGGCTAACAGTTTTAGTTGCTTTCTTGGTATCTGATACTCACTGAGCTTGTTCAGAGGATGTATAGATTTGTTTTCAATCGTTTTTTGCTAAAGATCCTTAAAACGAGTAATGAATAGTTAAAAGCTAGAAGATGTGAGTGTGTTGGTTCATGTTGATTATAAAGCACCAACCCATAATAGCAGGTTAGCAATTAGAGTCCATGTTGTTTCTTTAGGGCTCTGGATAGTGTTTTGCTTTTTTTGTTCCTAAATTAACATTACCTTTAAAGTTTAACCAGTTTCCTATAAAGTACATCTTGGTTTTCAACTGCGGTAACACGGGCTTGTTTCGTTAGCTCAGTGTTTGATTTACTAGCAAGGTTTGGGTCATTTCTTGGGTTGCTGTTTGCTTTGTGAGTTTCTATTACAGTTTGGTTGCTAATTGGGTTTATTTGCCTGTGATCACTACCTTGTGAGAGTATTGCTGGGTCACTGTTGGGAACTGTTGGTATTTTATTTAATGTACAGGATGCTCCAGAGTCTGGAACTGTAGCCCACTCCAGCAATGTGCAGGGTGATGTTGGACTTGTGTGTGTGCTAACCCACGGGAACCCGTATATTATTTACATGGTAAGTAATTCTTGTGGGGGAATTCTCTCCCTGAAATGGTTGTACTGGCAGATACATTAAATAGCTTCGAGAAGGGTTTGGCTTTTTAATAAGTGAGAAAATACTAAAAAGTTACTAAAAAAAATGCCTTCTTGGAGTCAAGATCCTCTGGATCAACTAGCAGTTACAGTCTTTGATATGGATACAAACGGTTGCACTTGATCGACATGTGCCTTTCTTTAGTTCTTTAGACCTATGTACCAGAGACAGCACACTACACGCTAAAGCACTTGGTAGGGCCCTTCTATGAGATAAGGTTGCCTACCGCTTTGTGAATGAAGTGTTGGTGCTTCTAGACATTCCCACTTCACAATCACTTTATTTACAGGTGACTGAGATAGCTGTAGCAGAACAGGAATTGATGAACTGACTAAATGGAGCTTCAGCTCAGATAGAACAGAGCACATTGCGGACTCTCTCACTCCACATAAGTCAGTTTCAACCCTGTCTAATAGACTTGTTATAATTCTCTAAACCTCGTATGTACTGGCAACTGTAATAGCAGCCAAAGGTGGTTCTACCTAGCATTGTTACAGGGTGAATACAATCACTAAATCTGCTTTTTAACTTTTAGGTGTATATTTTTTACGTATCTCTTAGCATATGGTGTAAATCAAATGGTAAAAAATTTTAACTCCAGTGCGTAACACTGCAGGGAATTTACACCAGACTGTTGTACAGCACTGAGGAATAAATGTAGTGGACAATATCCCTTTAGGACTGAAAAGCAGTCAAAAACATTGCCTTATTTTTTTGTTTCCTTTTATAAGGATTTGCTGTTTACTTGTGTGACTATCACATTAATCCCTGGTTTGAGTTTATTTTGACTAATCATTGGTTTCTTTCCCCACAGCTTTTTGATGGATGTATATACAGCCTTCATGCGCATGATGGGGAATGGTGGGGGGGATTGCCAGGAATGACCTTTGTGAACAGAATCTCCAGCCTGTTGGGCCAGTGTGAGAATGCTTGGTGGGGCAGCCATACCCGCAAGAGCACTGTCACTCACAGGTACTGAACCTTTCAGTGTTTCTTCACTGCTGATTTGATCCAATCTCACATACATTCCCACTCTCCACCCCTCTATATGTAACCCTTGTCAAATGAGACCAACCAATACCCAGAATAAAGGGCACACACCACAGCGGCTTGATGGTAATCTGTGAAACACCAGTTTATTGATTATATAAAATGCGCTTTTTTGATTCTGAGGAAGGCAAAAAAAAACCTCTGAGAAGCTTGAGCCAATCTGCTTCATTAGAGGGAAAAATTCCTTCCTGACTCCTTAACGGCAATCGGATTTTCTCCCAGAATCAATGCGCCATGTTAAATGAAGGGAATATGGCGGCATACACATGAGCGCAGTTAAGCACTAGGTGAATTCTGCATTCCCTTCCATTCCACTGGGGCCCCAGGCAGCCTGCAGACCCCCGGCTTCTGCAGTCTAAACTGATGGAGTGAAAGGGAATGCAGAATTTAGCGAGTACCTTCAGTGTTCCCCTGTGTTATAAAACCATATATTGGAAGGAGGGGTGAGCGCTGGTGGAACTGCGGATAAGGCACCTAGACAGTGCAGTGCTGGATAGCAGCGTTGATCTCCTGCAAGGCCTTGTTCAGGTGTTTTGAGTCTGGCCTTTATCTCCTTCTTCTCCTTTTTCCACTCAGCTGCACTTTTCCTGGGCAGGTCCAGTGTCAGTGCAGCTTTGCTGATCCACAGCTCTGTCTGTGCTCTGTGGATTTCTTCTGCGATCTTCTTCTTATAGAGCACAGATAGGGGTCAGCGCTGGGGCCACAGGATGTTCTCGCTGAGCCCTAGAGAAATGAAGGAAAAGAGAAGACATTAAGGCCTTTAAGCAGTTTTTATTAAATTCATAGTAATAATAATGTGCCAGTTTCCTACCACAGAGGGAAATAGCAAAGTGGCAGGTATTTATTTCCACTAGGGGTGCTGTTGTATTGATAGTAGATAACGTACATGATATGGTGACTCTGTAAGTAAATATTATAAGTTATGAGCGACCTTACCTGGTTCCTGGGTCTCAGGCAGCTGTTCTTGAGGCCCATGTCGGATGGTTCTGTAATATAAAATAGAGGGAAGGTTAGGGTTAATGTGGAGACTCCCAATAAACAAATAAAGATTTAGTATTAACTCACTGTGCAGAGTCCTCTTCTTCTTCTTCTTCTTCTTCTTCTTCTTTTTCTTCTTCTTGTTCTTCTACTTTAGATGTTGGGTTGTAGTCTTTATAAAGACTTTTGTTTGTCTTCTTCTGTATCGCCGAAGATCCTAGGAGTCGCTGCAAATAGCTCAAAATCTCTTTAAATCTCTCAAATCGCTCTATTTCATGTAATGGGAGAGAGAGAAGAGACTGTGAGCTCTTGTTGATTCGGACCCTCTCTGCCATTTATAACAGTATAAAACTAGGGTTCCCTTTCTGTATCCCTCCCAGTTGTACTGCGCTACTGAATATGTTTGCTGCTCTATAAATAACAGTAGCACCAATCATTAGAAGCTTTAATAGAATGAAGAATTTATTGGGGAGAGATACAAAAGTTTGGTGCAAAGAAGGGCTCCGGACAGCGCTGCCAACCAAGCGTGGGTCCTGGTGTCACAGTGCTTTTAGGGGGCTGTACAGGCTGATGGGAAAAAGATCAACCCCATTCATTTCTGTGCCAATTGATTTGCTTTGCAAGGAAAAATGTATTGAAATGTATTCAGTTAAATGTTTAAGGTTGCTACATGAGAGCAGTGCAAATCCCTGGGTCTGTGTCTCCCAACCAGCCGGCTAAGGATTAATGTCATCTCTAAAATTCTCCAAATTCACTAAAATCTGTGAGAGGAGCAACATCCGCTAGTCTAGGGGGGGCATCACCCAACTATTTCCCATCTTTTTTTAGCTAAAATAAGGGTTATTTGGCAAAAAATCTCTCAGAGGGGATTCAGACTTACCTCTCACCACAAAGTCAACCAACGGACAAACCCAACTGTCACATTGCTGTGTGTGAAGTCATCTCTGGTCACATGTCATGAAATGTTTGTTTGTCATAACATTTACAGACAACTTTAAAACCATTGGGTATTTGTAACACTACAAAAGAGTTTCTGAGTGGGGCTTCCCTTTAATGTTACTGCTAAATACATGGTGATAGCGAGTGGCAGAATAAATATATAAAGAGACAACAAATAGAGAATTCTGATCAAATCCGTATTTCTTTTCTGACAAGGCACCTAATAAAGACAATATTGATATTAGACAGGAACGTTTAGAGATAAGCTGTTTGCATCTTCCTGCCTATAGCCCATTGCATCAGATTGGCTACATTTTGATAGCTATTGCTATGCACTTGTAGATATATAATATATATTATTGCACTCCACGGTACATGTATTATTCATTTAACAGCCCTTTCTCTTAATATGTTATTACTAACTTGTGTGTTAGCTGAAAAAGTCGCGAAGATTGTGAATCATTGCTGGTGGCCGAAATATATGAAACAATGTATAAATACTAAATGACTGATATGATGATGTGTCGTGTTTATAATGAAACTATCCCAACGCATTGAAACAATATATTTATTTAAACCAGACTGGCCGTACAGGACATCCCAGTAAAGTCCCATTCAATGGGGTTTGTTATGATTTGAGGTTGTGACAGGGGGTTTAGGGACATCTTAGATCAGAGAGAGGGCCTGAGAGGGGGCTTCTAATCCAATATTTACTATAACGCACCGTTTAGGCCTGCTGTTGAAATGATTGAGTGGGAATGTTAGGGAATTGGGGAATTTCGTGCAATTTAAAAGCAAAATATCTAGGCTCATAAAATTTAGATAAGAGCAGTAAGAATCTGAACGGATGGAATTGATAGATGTATTGTACGATTGAAGCAACTGTTATTGAGAGTGTTTAGTGGGAGATGTAACCCCGGGCTGTGCTCAGGCCGGAGGGGTAACTGTAGAGACCCTCTTGGGGTCTGGAATGATAGTTTTAAATATATGTTTATGAAAATGTCTTGAAATGACATTCTGTGGAGCCCCACTAACTTCTGTTTATGCGCTACAGTGCTGTTTTGGGGCTTATTATTGCCCATGGCCAATTTAGCTAAAATAAACCTCATCCACATTTTGTTTTTGTTTATTTCACAACATATGTTCCTTTAGGGAGAAGATGATGAAATGTGGATGTGCGCATATATGGGGTACAAGCTGAGCACAGAGAGCTGTCAGAGTTACATTTTAGCCCAAGCGCAGTGTAAGTGCCTGGCAGGTTTCTGATCTGAAGGCAGGCTGCCCTGCTTGTATTGGCCTGAAATTATATATTTAATGGAAGCTCTTTGTGGGTCTGTTCAGAAATCAGAGGATTGTAGCTATAGAAATCTATATAACTGGGGATTTCTATCCTTTTAGTATTATGTAGCGAGTCATATTCTGAGGACAATTTGCAAATTGGTCTTCATTTTTTTCATTATTTGTAGTTTAACCCTTTAAGTGCCAGCCGAATTCGTCATTTCGGTTCCCCCCAGTGCCAGACGTTTTTTAAGCATTTTGTACTCATTCACTTTAACAATGTTTTTTGGTAGAAAAACCTCCATGAAACTAGGGAAATTATATATCGTTTTTTTCGTCACTAATTGGGCTTCGACATACATACCAAATTTTATAACTTTCTGGAGATATGATGTGTATTTTGGGTGAAATATGTAAAAAAAAAATAAAATTATGAAAAATTTCTGTATATTTTGAGTTTTTTTCCATAGAAAAGTTAATTTTACACACTTTTTTTTTGTTGTTGTAAAAGCCCTGATACTCCCAAGTCCAACGATACCAAATATGTGGTGGTACCCCACAGTTCCTGTCCAGAAGTAACCCCCCAAACTAAAGCAATACTTTGTACAATATCACACCAGAACAAAGCAGAAAAGCGCTTGTAACAGTTAATGCAACATAACTAATATGTAAATCTAAAATATCCCCCCATGTTTGGTATCTTTAGAAAACTACAGACCTTCAGCGTTTTCTAGGTGCAATGTTAGTTTTTCACTCAAAAGCCAAATACCTTTTGTCAGTGCATTGTGAAATTTGGAACTTTTTATGACATTTTTTTTTTTTCTAAAACGTAAACTTGGACGCATGATCAAATGTGGATTTGACAAAAAAAATCTCATAAAAAATTTTCTAACAAAGGCATATTTGAAAGACAAACTTCTCCTGAATAAAATGATGCCCCATTATGTTATGGGTGCACATAAAGACATGGGCACCCAAACACTCCAAAGCAGGGGCAATGCACAAGGGCAATTACAGCTAAAAATGTGGGGGCTGCCTCTATATGCACTTCCTGCAGTTTTCAGTGTTAACCCCCCTACCCTGTGAAAAAACCCCCCACAAACTATATATTTCTGAAAAGTGCACACCTTCAGCTATTCAGAGACACCACTCTTTCTCTTTCTACATGGAAAATTGTGGCCGCAGTCCCTTGCAGAAGTCGCGCTTTGGTCAGAAATCAAGGAAAAAACCAGATAAAAAACCTAGATTTTCTCCCCAAAATCTCCATGGCAACTACCAAAAACTTACTAAACATCAATCTGGCAAGTTCCCCTGAATAAAACGATACCCCATATGTATGGGTGCCACATAAAGACCGTGGCCACCAAATTGCCCCAAAACAGGGCAATGCATAAGGGCAATTTCAGTTGAAATTTGGGGGCTGCGCTCTATGTGCACTACCTGCAGTTTTTCAGTGTTAAACCCCCCTAATTGCTGAATAAACCCTCACAAACTATATATTTCTTGAAAAGTGCACACCTTCAGCTATTCAGAGACGCCACTCTCCTCTTCTACATGGAAAATTGTGGCCGTTAGTTCCTTGCAGAAGTCAGCGCTTTTGGTCAGAAATCAAGGAAAAAACAATACAAACTCAGATTTCTCCCCAAAATCTCTATGGCAACTACCAAAAAACTTTACTAAACATCAATCTGCAAGTTTCCCCTGAATAAAACGATACCCCATATGTATGGGTGCACATAAAGACGTGGCCACCAAATGCCCCAAAACAGAGGCAATGCAAAAGGGCAATTTCAGTAGAAATTTTGGGGGCTGCGCTCTATGTGCACTACCTGCCAGTTTTTCAGTGTTAACCCCCCCTAATTGTGAAATAACCCTCACAAACTATATATTTCTGAAAAGTGCACACCTTCAGCTATTCAGAGATACCACTCTTCTCTTTCTACATGGAAAATTGTGGCCGCAGGTCCCTTGCAGAAGTCAGCGCTCTTGGTCAGAAATCAAGGAAAAACCAGATAAAAAACCTAGATTTCTCCCCAAAATCTCCATGGCAACTACCAAAAAACCTTACAAACATCAATCTGCAAGTTCCCTGAATAAAACGATACCCCATATGTATGGGTGCACATAAAGACGTGGCCACCAAATGCCCCCAAAACAGGGGCAATGCATAAGGGCAATTTCAGTTGAAATTTTGGGGGCTGCGCTCTATGTGCACTTACCTGCAGTTTTTCAGTGTTAACCCCCCCTAATCTGTGAAAATAACCCTCACAAACTATATATTTCTGAAAAAGTGCACACCTTCAGCTATTCAGAGACCACCACTCTTCTCTTTCTACATGGAAAATTGTGGCCGCAAGTCCCTTGCAGAAAGTCAGCGCTTTGGTCAGAAATCAAGGAAAAAACCAGATAAAAAAACCTAGATTTCTCCCCAAAAAATCTCCATGGCAACTACCAAAAACATTACTAAACAATCAATCTGCAAGTTCCCCTGGAATTAAACGATACCCCATATGTATGGGTGCACATAAAGACGTGGCCACCAAATGCCCCCAAAACAGGGGCAATGCATAAGGGCAATTTTCAGTTGAAATTTTGGGGGCTGCGCTCTATGTGCAACTACCTGCAGTTTTTCAGTGTTAACCCCCCCTAATTGTGAAATAACCCTCACAAACTATATATTTCTGAAAAGTGCACACCTTCAGGCTATTCAGAGACGCCACTCTCCTCTTTCTACATGGAAAATTGTGGCCGTAGTTCCTTGCAGAAGTCAGCGCTTTGGTCAGAAATCAAGGAAAAAACAGATACAAACCTAGATTTCTCCCCAAAATCTCTATGGCAACTACCAAAAACTTACTAAACATCAATCTGCAAGTTCCCCTGAATAAAACGATACCCCATATGTATGGGTGCACATAAAGACGTGGCCACCCAAATGCCCCAAAACAGAGGCAATGCAAAAGGGCAATTTCAGTAGAAATTTTGGGGGCTGCGCTCTAATGTGCCACTACCTGCAGTTTTTCAGTGTTAATCCCCCCTAATTGTGAAATAACCCTCACAAACTATATATTTCTGAAAAGTGCACACCTGTCAGCTATTCAGAGACACCAGCTCTCCTCTTTCCTACATGGAAAATTGTGGGCCGTAGTTCCCTTGCAGAAGTCAGCGCTTTGGTCAGAAATCAAGGAAAAAACAGATACAAACCTAGATTTCTCCCCAAAATCTCCATGGCAACTACCAAAAACTTACTAAACATCAATCTGCAAGTTCCCCTGAATAAAACGATACCCCCTATGTATGGGTGCACATAAAGACGTGGCCACCAAATGCCCCAAAACAGGGCAATGCAAAAGGGCAATTTCAGTTGACAATTTTGGGGCTGCGCTCTATGTGCACTTCCTGCAGTTTTTCAGTGTTAACCCCCATACCTGTAAAAAAACCCCACAAACTATATATTTCTTGAAAAGTGCACACCATTAGCTATTCAGAGACGCCACTCTCCTCTTTCTACATGGAAATTGCGGCCGGCAGTCCCTTGCAGAAGTCAGCGCTTTGGTCAGAAATCAAGGAAAAAAACAGATACAAACCTAGATTTCTCCCCAAAATCTCTATGCCAACTACCAAAAACTTACTAAACATCAATCTGCAAGTTCCCCTGAATAAAACGATACCCCCTATGTATGGGTGCACATAAAGACGTGGCCACCAAATGCCCAAAACAGGGCAATGCAAAAGGGCAATTTCAGTTGAAATTTTGGGGGCTGCGCTCTATGTGCACTTCCTGCGTTTTCAGTGTTAACCCCCCATACCTGTAAAAAACCCACAAACCTATATATTTCTGAAAAGTGCACACCATTAGCTATTCAGAGACGCCACTTCCTCTTTCTACATGGAAAATTGCGGCCGCAGTCCCTTGCAGAAGTCAGCGCTTTGGTCAGAAATCAAGGAAAAAACAGATACAAACCTAGATTTCTCCCCAAAATCTCTATGGCAACTACCAAAAACTTACTAAACATTCAATCTGCAAGTTCCCCTGAATAAACGATACCCCCTATGTATGGGTGCACATAAAGACGTGGCCACCAAATGCCCCAAACAGGGGCAATGCATATAATGGGGCTGCAATTTATGTGCACATCTCAAAGTTTTTCAGACAAAATTGCCCCTTAACTGTAAAAAAAACCCATATAAACTATACATTGATTAAAAATAGACAACTTCAGCTATTTAGAGACACCATTCTTGGTCTGAAAAAAAATATAAAGTTAGATTTCTCCCCAAAATCTCAACGGCAACTATCAAAAAACTGCTCAGTATCAATTAGCAAGTTACCCTGAATAAAATTACACCCCATATGTCTGGTTGCACATAAGTACATGGCCGCCCAAACCTGAAAATGCACTCTATGCACCCCTTGCAGTTTTTTACTTTACCCCCCCCCCCAAATAAACCCCTAATTGTACTTACTCACCTATTTCTGTTTTGTGGAGCATCTTTGATTTGGAGTTCCATCTTTCCTGTGGTGTTATGATACCAGTTTTTTGCTTCTTCCTACACTACTTTAGAAATGACAAAATCTGCACCACATTTAGAAGGATATTTGCCAAAAAATCCATAGTAATTTGGCCCATAAATGATGCAAATGTCCTTAGAAGTTGCACTAAAGGTTAGGGAATTTAGGTGCCAACAATAAAGCTTGGGGGCATTAGCATCAGAGATAAAATTATGTGCCACCATTACGTGCCGTGCAGCAGTCACCAGTGGCACACCAGTATTACGCAAAGTTTTTATATTTAGAGAGCCACTGCAACTGTGTAACCTAACCAGAACATACAGTAGATATTCAATTTGTACTACAAGCACAAAAAACCATAATTGTATCTGTCATCCTGTGCTCAAGAACCTTTTGCAAAAAACTCAAGGCCTACACTTACAGTAGTTAAATGCTGCCCAGAATGCAAAGTAATATACAAAACTATGCACAGATAACTGCGCTGACAGGCAAGCTTTTGAGGGTGCCAGTAAAAGGACTTGTGGCATCAGCTTTAGAGATAAAAACATCTCATTGATTCATCACACACCACAAGTTTTATCATGCGGCCCTGTCAGTCACCCAGCACCTCAGTTCGCCTATACCAACAGCACAATATAAGTCCTACCCCATAACCAAAGAAACACTGCAACTAGCCTGAATAACCATAGCTCAAACACAAAAATCTGAATGCCCAAGAACAAGTCTAAACAACCACAAGCTACAAGCACACTTTGTTTTTCTGACAACCTGTGCAAAAACAAAATCACACACCATAAATCCCTACTTTACTAAAAAAAAAAAAACAACACTTTTGCCAATATGACACACCTTACCAAACTTTTCATCACATATATCTATAACCTAGTTATAAGTAAAGTACGGACCTGCCCAGAATAGATAAACTCAATAAATAAAAAACAGCGTCACTTTTGCCAGCCACAGCTAAGTTTGGAGTCCTGAAACCTTGTGCATAAAACCTAGAACATGCCAAGTTCACTATTCTGATATGCTAAATCCTTATTCCACCAACAAACCCAGAGAACCCATAACCTACCTATAAAAACACAAAATTCAAGTCCTCTCATAGTGTACCACAGTATGGTACACTTCAAAACATGGGTGGAAACACAAAGCAGGCTTGCTAGGACACTTGGGACAATAATACCGGACATCTCGCCTAACACCCTTGGAACGGCAAACCTTACATTTTCTCTGGGCATATGTTTTTTAGGTGTTGGTGGAATTTGTGCTATAAAATGCTTACCCACCATTCGGGCAACATTGTCATTACCTGGCATGTCAGGAACCTCCTCTACATCACCAAACAACAAGGAAGGGAGCAACTGCAGCAAATAATTGTAATAAGACAATCTGGGGCCTGGTACTGCCGCCTTGTAAACGACATCAAGACATTATAAAGGGCCATTTGGATCATATAAATTGCTGCTTTTTTGTACCAGGCCCTGGTTTTTCGGGTGGCATTATAATAATGTTGTATTTGGTCGGATTTATCAACACCACCCATATGCTTACTATATTCTTTACTACACAGTGGCTTTGTTTTTGAGGGCCCTACCGCCACCTTCTGTGTGGACAATCATGGGTCTCATCGTGGATAGTAGTAAGCATAAAAACAACTTTGGTGTCTGAATATTTTATGGCCAAGAGCTCATTGCTTCTTAGAGCATGTACTTCTCCACGCTTCAGTTTCTATCCAGCAATTCCCTGGGCAGTCCTTTGCGGTTCACGGTTGACTGTTGCCGCAGGCTGGGGTGTCCAAAGAATTTAGGGCTCTAAATAAAGGGATGCTTGTGTAAAAGTTATCCACAGTATAAGTGGTAACCTCGGCCCAGCAGTGGAGTTATGAGCTTCCCAAACAATTTTACCACTGGTAGTCAAGTCAGTGGGACAACCGGGGGGTCCAAATTAGTGTCCTTTCCCTCATACAGCATGAAATAACTTAGTGTAGCCCGTGCTGCTTTCACAGAGTTTGTAAAATTTCATCCCATAGCGAGAACGCTTTACTTGGGATATATTGGCGAAATTTTAGCGCGCCCTTTGAAGAGCAAAAGGGACTCATCAACACAGACATTTTGGGATGGGGGTGTAAACCTCTGCGAAGCGCTGAGGGACAGGCTATCTATAAGGGGCCTCAATTTATAAAGCCTGTCATAACCGGGCTCATTAGGGGGCAACAGGCCGTTGTGTTGTCGTTAAAGTGAAGAAACCGCAAATAAAATTTGATAACGGTTTCTTGGCATAACGGCTGAAAAAGAGGGATGGAAAGGACTGTATTGGTATCCCAGTAGGAAGCTAAAGAATTACGTTCTACGAGTCCCATTGCCAATGTAAGAGCCCAGGAATCTTTTATTTCGTTTATATTTGTGGGATACCATGCCTGGGCTCTTGAAAAACCCGGTAAAGGCGTTGCTGGCAAGATACTGCTCAGCATACAAATTTGTGTAACGGACCATTGTCCTGTAGGATGGCCTCTGTAATATAGAGATTAAAAAAATCTATAATTTCAAAATTAGTGGTGTCCACACTGAGGCCAGGGACTTGCAGTGAAAGGGGGAATTTCAGGGACATAATTACAGGGAGGCCCCCACGCAGGCTCTCCAAACTGCTGCATCAGTGCTACCCTCACCCTCTTCTACTTCCATGCGGTACATCTTGGGCACTACCACCAGCCTCTGCCTCTTCAGCAGTAAGCGTGCCACCACTACTAACCTCTGCGCTAACCGTGTCACTATCGTTCTAATCTCTGATTCCTCAGTAGAGTGGTCAGATGGAACATACTCAGACCCAGAATCGCTAAATTCTTCTGAGCTGGAGTCCATGCAATACCTAGCAGCTTCCTCTGTGCTGTAAAACCGTTTGGCCATTGTGCCCAGAAATATACCGACAACTGCCAAATCTAGCCAATCAGCAGGCAAAGTGGAAACAAGCAAGCCAAAAAAAAAAAAAAAAAAAACAAGCAGCAAGCAAGACAGCACTTGTAATAGGAGAAGCTAGAAAAAAAAAACCTCCACTGTAACCTTTGATAAACTCAAGCCAGCAAGGATGACCAGGAGTTAACCTTTGGCAATAGAAACTACTAGAACAATCTGAACTTAGCACCTTCTGGATCTTTCTAGAACAACTGAAACCAAATGGAATAAAACCACTAAAAGCAATCAAAGAACAATAATTACAATGAAATCGGTGGTCAGAGCCCTGGATCCACCAATGTCACTGGCAAAAGCAACCTTTTAGGGGCACTAAATACACAATAAAGAACAATGCAAAGATAAAACACCATAAAATCAGTAAATTCAAATAAAACCACCCAAACCAACAAAAGAACAATAATTGCAATGAAATCGGTGCGTCAGAGCCCTGGATCCACCAATGTCACTGCAAAAGCAACCTTTTAGGGGCACTAAATACACAATAAAGAACAATGCAAAGATAAAACACCATAAAATCAGTAAATTCAAATAAAACCACCCAAACCTACAAAAGAACAATAATTGCAATGAAATCAGTGGTCAGAGCCCTGGATCCACCAATGTCACTGCAAAAGCAACCTTTTAGGGGCACTAAATACACAATAAAGAACAATGCAAAGATAAAACACCATAAAATCAGTAAATTCAAATAAAACCACCCAAACCTACAAAAGAACAATAATTGCAATGAAATCGGTGGTCAGAGCCCTGGATCCACCAACGTCACTGCAAAAGCAACCTTTTAGGGGCACTAAATACACAATAAAGAACATGCAAAGATAAAACACCATAAAATCAGTAAATTCAAATAAAACCACCCAAAACCTACAAAAGAACAATAATTGCAATGAAATCGGTGGTCAGAGCCTGGATCCACCAACGTCACTGCAAAAGCAACCTTTTAGGGGCACTAAATAACAATAAAGAACAATGCAAAGATAAAACACCATAAAATCAGTAAATTCAAATAAAACCACTCAAACCAACAGAAGAACAATTATTGCAATGAAATCAGTGGCCAGAGCCCTGGATCCACCAACGTCACTGCAAATTCAGCACCCAATAGCAATAAAAAGTTACAGTGCAATAGAATAATTCAAAAAACAGAAATCAATTATGAAAATGCCAAAAAAACACTAAAATGCAACCAAATAAATCAGATAATTATAGAGCAAGATCAGAAATAAAGTTTTAGTAAAAAAAAAGACTGCCAAAGAAAGCAAAGAAAGAAAGAAAAGAAAGAAAGAAAGATTTTTTTTTTTTTTTTTTTTTTTTTTTTCTAAGTGTAAGTGTGTGTGTAAGTGTCTGTGTGTGCTTGGGAAAGTTGTAAATAAGTGTGTATGTGTGTAAAAGTGTAATAATGACAAAGATAGAAGAAGAAATGGAAAAAAAAAAAAAAAAAATTTTTAGACAGTTGAGATAGAAATAAGCAAAATAAACAGTGGTTAGAGAGTTGTAGTTCAGCTCACACAATGCAGGCAGGCAATCAGGGCGACCAATCCAGCAGGAAGGCAGCAGGAAGGCAGCAGGGGGGCTCCAGCAGTCACATGTGCTCAGCAGGAGTGAAGAGGCGACGCGGGGGCGGCGACATTTAAAGGGACAGCAGTGGACACGTCATCAATGCGTGTCCACTGCTGTCATTGGCTGAGGGACCGGATCGGTGCGGCTCGGGGACCGGATCCGTGAGTATGTGTTCATTCGCTCGTTGCCTAGGGGGTTGTGCAGGCTTTACAAGCGCTGCGCTGCTTTAAAAGCGAGCGCAGCGCTTGTAAAGCCGACAGTGCCATTGGACGTAGATTCTACGTCCCATGGCACTTTGGTCCCTTGGTACCTGGGACGTAGAATCTACGTCCCTTGGCACTTAAAGGGTTAATTCAATTTTTGTTTAGAAACTTTACAATTCAGATTGTCAACAACTATCTGGTTGCTAGGTTGCTTACCTTAGCCAACCAGAAGTGGTTTGAATGAGAGACTGATATATGAGTTGGAGGAGACAAAATAGAAATATAAGAAATAGAAAAAAAGAGTTATAAAAAGTAACACTAGAGCTGTAGCCTCACAGAGCAATAGTTTTTGGGCTCTTGGGTCAGTGACCCCCATTTGAAAGCGGCAAAGAGGTTGAAGAAGAAGGCAAATAATTAGCACAGTATAAGAAATAAATAATACGAACCAATCAAAGATTTGCTTAGAATTGGCCACTCTATAGCATACTAAAAGTTTAGTAGCATGTTGATCCAGGGACTTGGGTTGCCATCTGGTTTCACGGCTCTAGCTGGTAAAATATCGGCCAAGGCCTGGACCGGTATTAGCGGAAATGTACTGAGTATAGTAAGGCAAGATGGTATCGGGTACAGAGTGTAACTGTGGGATAGTGAGTATAGTAAGGCAAGATGGTATCAGGGGTACAGAGTGTAACTGTGGAATAGTGAGTATAGTAAGGCAAGATGGTATCAGGGGTACAGAGTATAACTGTGGGATAGTGAGTATAGTAAGGCAAGATGGTATCAGGGGTACAGAGTGTAACTGTGGGATAGTGAGTATAGTAAGGCAAGATGGTCTCAGGGGTACAGAGTGTAACTGTGGAATAGTGAGTATAGTAAGGCAAGATGGTATCAGGGGGTACAGAGTGTAACTGTGGGATAGTGAGTATAGTAAGGCAAGATGGTCTCAGGGGTACAGAGTGTAACTCCCACAGTTACACTCTGTACCTCTGAGACCATCTTGCCTAGTATAGTAAGGCAAGATGGTCTGTTTTTGTCCCTTTCCCTTCTCTGCACTGCTGGTTCTGACTCATGATACAACTTCCCAATATCCATTCATTCCTTATTGTCACTGGGTTTATAGTTATGGGTAACTGTCACTGTGTCTGTCTGTCCCTTTCCCTTCTCTGCACTGCTGGTTCTGACTCCTGATACCACTTCCCAATATCCATTCATTCCTCATTCTCACTGGGTTTATAGTTATGTGTAACTGTCACTGTGTCTGTCCCTTTCCCTTCTATGCACTGCTGGTTCTGACTCCTGATCAGCTGGCTTCTGCTATATTGTTTCAGGAGTAAGCAATAGTGCAGAGAACATATAAAAAGACAAATAGTGCTTTCAGTAGCAGTTACAAATAGCACTAAGTGGGTTGTGCACGCACTGCCTGACAGTAAATGAAGGGGGTGGGTTTAGGGGGAAGAAGACTGGCAGGACCATGAATCAGAAGTTGTTGCTGCCAGAAGGTGAACGTACTGGACCTTCTCTGCCAAGAAGTATCAACAAGGAAAGGGGGGTAAGTTCAAATATTGGCAAATTACGGTGGAACTGTCCAAATTGGAAAATCATTATTGTCTTTCACAGAGAAGCTGTTAATGGTCCACGGCCATGGAACCATCCTTGAAAATGCCGAACGCGTTAAGGAGCACCTTCTGCCTGACGTCATCCTGCCAAGAAAATTTGCATGGCATACTCGTCGCTGCGATGTCCCAAAGGCGCCCAAGTTGTCTTGAGAGGAAACTTTGGGACATCGCTGCGTCGCGTATTGCCATCCCACCGGGATTTACATTCTAGCGGGAGGGATGGCATTGCGGGGAGATTAGTCGCCCGCGGCAACGAAGATTTCTCTCCAGACAACTAAATCTGCCCTTAGGTAACACCACTTGATCAGTCAGGCATGTGTGAGACTGCTGTTGGTTTGGCTATAGGGCGGCCGTGGCACAGTATCCAGAACCATAGTGTTAGCCAGCCAAGTTAGGGAGTCATAGGCCCGGAGATGACAGGGAGTGTAATGGCTCATAGTGTGTGGGGCAGTTGGTATATAGGTTGGAAAGGGGGGCAATTATGTAGGGATGGCAGCTGCATGCCAGAGTATGGGAGGGAGAGACATGCCAGTGCATGGGGTCTGACTATATATATATATATATGTATGATATATGTATAAATATATATACATACAGTTGCAGTGAAAATGAGTGTTTTAGTTGTAGCTCAGAACCATCAGAACCACTTGCCCCTAGTTATAAAACTGTAGCTCAGCATCAGCATTAGAATGGTACAGTTTAACCAGCTAAAGAAGTGCAAAACGGATGCAGAAAGTAGATTGGAGCAGTAGTTCTAACAAGTGGTGGCTTGAATGTCTGTGATCCATTTCAATATTCCTGTATAAAAATGGCCTTAAACCTGATTCTGTTTTTCACTCAAGTCCTCAAACGAGATAATGGTAAACCCAGTTAAAGTGTAAGTAAGAATAGGGTGAAGCCATTGAAGGCTGAAGGCCCAGTGGGGGAGTGTTAGCAGGGCCTAAAAAGATTCCAGAATGCAAAAAGGCACAAATCAGTGTCAGGTCAGGCACAAGGTCAGTAACAAAGGATCCAAAAATAAACCCCAGGAGAAGACTACTGAAAGGGAAAGCACTCACTGGCAGCGATAATAACTTCACTTGGGGTGTATTTAACATCATCCCATATGCAGCGTGCAATTGCTTTGCGTCAGTCTGTGTTCTGGCATCAATACACGTGCAACACACTTGCTTCAATATGTGCCAAGCTGAGTGCACCCCAACACCTTTAGCTTTGGGTGCCCAACACTCAGTGACCCCCCAGTACGCCAGTAACCAGGCTGCTGCCCCAGTTTTCTGGTTTGTCCTGTCAGTTTTTTATCTTAACCTAAAACATTAGTTTTATAGCTGCAAACAACACAATTGTGCTCACAATTGTGAGTCACTGACAAATGTTACCTACCTGCCTACTGACTGATTGCGTTTATAAACCAGCAGTTTGCAATGTACCACTCACAGTGGGGTTGAGTGGGTCGCTGTAGGTAAAAATATATTCGGTTGAGGAAGCTCGTCAATAAACAATTTATATGTCAAAAACTAAAAAATGGGTCAGAAACTGAGAACTGGTAAGCATTTGCTACTATGTGGGTGCATGTTGATATCAATGGCAGATAGTAGTCGGCCATTATACGTCAGTGTGCCAACAATCCAACCTTCTCTGCCACTTAACATCGCTCTGGATATGGATACATTTTGTGACCCAAGATCTGAAGGTCTAGACTTAGCTTAGAGTGTCTATGATGTGGAACTCAGTAAATGATCTAATGAGGCATCTCGGTTCTAATACAGGTGGCTTTGTTTCCGAAGCAGGAATAACGCACAGAGCTGCAGCCCAAGTGCAGTTATTTAGTACCAAACAGAAATGTCAATTATTTTGTAATTATTTATTGGTGATAACCAGCTGTCCAGCCCTTTAGGGATTAATAAAAGGATTTTTGTGTATGTTATTTCTTTTTCAAGTTAGACTATTATATTATTTTACTTGTGAGGAAAGGACACATCTTTGTTGTTGTGGAGTCTTTGTAACTGTTGGTTTCCCAGTACTATCAAATTGTATTAAATGTTTTTGAGGAAAAAAATACATTTTACATTATTATTTAGTTCCTAAAATTCTCCCTCTTCCCTTGATGAGACATTAAAGGCAGAGCAATGCCCAATATAGCACAAAGGAGTACGGATAATGTCACGCGTGGCGCTTTGCTAGTGCTCTTACCCATGGCCTACAGTGCCAAATGCCTTGACTATAAAGGCATACCCCCCAACTGTCCCGCTTTTCGCGGGACAGTCCCGGTTTTTACAGCGCGTCCCGCTGTCCTGGATTGTTCAATGAATGTCCCGCATTCCGGAAATGCAGAACATTCATTAAACTATTCAGGCCAGCGGGACGCGCTGGCTACAGCCGGATCGCTCCGGCTCCTTCTTCTTGGGCTCCCCCTCCTTATTCGGCTCCTCGTATGGCGACGACAGGTCCTTTTATAAGGTTGCGCCCGTGCGTAGTGTGACGTCACACGTACGCACGGGTGCAACCTTATAAAAGGACCTGTCCTGCTTACGAGGAGTCGAGTAAGGAGCAGGAGCCCAAGAAGTCTATGGGGGCCGCTATGTATGAGGTACTCACTATGGGGGCAATTGGGGGGCACTGGGTATGGGGGGCACTGTGTATGGGGGCTACTGTGTATGGGGGCACTGTGTATGGGGGGATACTGTGTATGGGGGGACACTGTGTAAGGAGGGCTACTGTGTATGGGGGGCACTGTGTATGGGGGGACACTGTGTAAGGAGGGCTACTGTGTATGGGGAGCACTATGTATGGGGGGGCACTGTGTATGGGGGGCACTGTGTATGAAGGGCTACTGTGTATGGGGGGGCACTGTGTAAGGAGGGATACTGTGTATGGGGGGGCACTGTGTATGGGGGGGCACTGTGTATGGGGGGCACTGTGTATGGGGAACACTGTGTAAGGAGGGCTACTGTGTATTGGGGGCACTGTGTAAGGAGGGCTACTGTGTATGGGGCACTGTGTATGGGGGCACTGTGTATGGGGGCACTGTGTATGGGGCACTGTGTATGGGGGCACTGTGTAAGGAGGGCTACTGTGTATGGGGGCACTTTCTATGGGGGCATTGTGTATGGAGGGTACTTTCTATGGGGTGCTGTCTATTGGGCCATCGTGGGCACTATCTTAAATATTTTTAAAAATGGGGTGTGGCAATTGGGGCGTTGCCACAAAGTGGGCGTGGCCAAAAATCTTGCCGCGCGCGGCAAGTCTCTTTGTCCCTCTTTTCATTTTTCAAATGTTGGGAGGTATGTAATGGCCTCCACCTGTCAGCTTGTACACGGGACTCATTTCATCCCTAAAGCATTCAAAGGTGACAGCACAAATCTCCCGGTGTGCCCTTACCCTTATGGATAGTGCCTGTATGAGTGGCCTTTATGTTTGAGATCAGGCAGTTTAGACTGCATGTTTACTCGGTGTATCACAAATTGCTGGGATTTTTCCAAATGAACATTCAGTGTTTAGGTGTTTTTTATGAACAGCCGACTGTGTGTCAGAATTAGAGAGGTGTGTGCCGCATTGTTTGCCTCATCAGAGACATGTTCCTTGGCTACCAAGGCAAATGCACCTCTAGTACTTAAATGTGAATACTGTATACAGTTTGCTATAACCAAAAGCCAAAACTAAGATAAGCAATATGGTTATTGTCACTCAGTGTTTCAAGCACTATTGAAAATAAAAAAATGATAAAAAAAACCTAATGTGATGAAATCTAGAGAGTCAGAATTTCCTCATTCTTATGGCAAAACATAAGCAATAAGCTACATAACCCAAGTGAGAAGCAGAACGGAGTAAGATTTTCAGCAAACCTGTGGGTGTTGTAGGGTGAGAATACATTTTGTAAAGGAGAAATTTGACCATTCACCTTTCAGGGCTGTATGGAGCTTGAAACTGATAACATGTTGCACTAGTATGTGCCCATGGTGGGGTAAAAAGGGGTTTAATGGCAAATAGTACCAATAAAGTTTTTAGTTTAATCTGAATTAATATAGACTAGGGAAAAGGTCCTAATAAAACCACTATGCCCATAAATAATCTCACAGCAAAAACCTGCAGTTTGTTGAGGGATGATCTGTCCCCGCATTCATATACTGACACTGTGCAAGACTGCGAGTTGTACCAAGGCTCATTCTGCTAATTCTGCTGTCTCTATGGGGGCCATTACTAATCTTAGAACTGTAAATGTAGAGAAATCTACAGTTCTCATAAATATTTGTAGTTTGGCATAATACCTGTAAGGAGGTAACATTTATTTTAGTTTGTAAGTGTAAATAGCTGGGCAATGTTTAAATTTAGCCAGCAGGTGGCACCAACCATAAAGAGATACTGACAGCAGAAATGAAACAACTATCATAACATTGTCTTTGCACATGCTTTATTATTTTGCTGTAAATCTGGCTGCCTGATGCTTTTACATTACCCTATCTGATCACCCATGTTCCCAGTCCGTTAGCATTAGACGCTATAAAACTGGAACAGATTGAGAAGGAACAGTCAGGTTTAGGAGCCTCAGTTCTTTACAAATTGGACATATCAGTAAGAAAATGATCAGCATGACCTATAAATAACTTTTAGTACATATTCATATTATGAGAGTTATTTTTTTTATGTCAGTATCACTTTAAATGATTTAAATGATTCCCTTTTCTCTGTAATAATAAAACAGTACCTGTACTTGATCCCAACTAAGATATAATTAATCCTTATTGGAGGCAGAACAGCCCTATTGGGTTTATTTAATGGTTAAATGATTCCCTTTTCTCTGTAATAATAAAACAGTACCTGTACTTGATCCCAACTAAGATATAATTAATCCTTATTGGAGGCAATAGTTTTTTAGCAGACTTAATTTATGGAGATCCAAATTACGGAAAGATCCCTTATCCGGAAAACCCCAGGTCCCGAGCATTCTGGACAACAGATCTCATACCCGTATAACTAATTTTCCCAAGCCAAAATACTCTGACTGTGATTCTGACTGCAGAGTACACTAGGCGAAAAAAACCCCATTGATTTTAGTGTTTTTTGGTGATTTTTCGCATTGTTCTGTGTTACTTGTCTTTGCCCATGGAAAATTTTTCTGTTATATATCGATTTGGGTACCTCTTATACCACATAGTTTGGTAAATGTGTGCATATTGGGCGTCAAACTGTTCTATAGGCCCCTGATGTTCATATTTAGAGAGTTTTACGTTGGTACGTTACTAAATGTGGGGTACATAATGGGGTAAAATGCAAGCTTTGTGGCGATTTTCAGAAATTTCATAAAAACCCTTATGTTTAGCTTAGCTTTGTAGTTTAGTAGTTTGCAGTAGAAAGATATATTTACCCATTTTTATTTACGTCAGAATGTGTACTTTCAGAAAATACATGATTTTCTAGGGCCTCCGTACTGTTAGGGGGTCTTATGGCACATAATACACATGCCGGGAGATTATATTGCAGTGGCCAGAGCGTCAGACCTGAAATTCATCTGCATTATTTTCATTTGGGTGCCTCTGTACCCCACATAGTTTGGTAAATCTATGCATATTGGGCACCAAACTGTTCAGTAGGCCCCTGGCGTTCATATTTACAATGTTTTCTTACAAATATCAGAATTTAGAACAAAATTGCTACATTTAGCTTAGCTTTGCTGTTTGGTGCTTTGCCATACAAAGACATATTCACCTATTTTAAATCCTTCCCTTGTGAGGATATTATTCCTGCCGTTCAGTGCAGATAACAGAAAAGTACTAGAACGGCGCGCAGTTCTCTCACAGCACCGGGTGTGCGGCGCGATTGGACAGTGTCAAAGTATCAGTGTTCAATTGCGCCACATGCCCAGCGCTATGAGATACATGCACGCCATTCTAGTACACAAGTCAGCAGAAAGCACTTAATATAATATAATGTTGATAATTATTGAGGGATAATCTCTCCTGAAGGGATGGATGGGACGGCTGCTGGGGTACAAATGTTTGCATATTATTAAATGAGTTCTGGTGCTGCTGTGCTGTAGGTACATAGACAAGAAAATGGGGCGAATGAAGATAAAAGCTCTAGTTTCAATTTCCCCATTTAAGTAAATGGGTGAAATTTGAATGGCTGTTGTTGGACCCTCCCACTTTGAGTCATCCAACAAATGTTGCTGTTTCATTCAGGGTGACCCCATGATTATGTTATTCAAGTTTGGGGGTGTAGCTTCAAAGCTAGTGGCAGCAGTTTGAAAATCTTCCCTGTCAAAGTCAATGGGAAAATTGGGGTGTTCAGAGCGGCACCACGAAAAGACGTGAAGAAGTGTGGAGAGTTTGGGTGTTGTACCCCTAAAACTGTAGGAGGAGTAGTGTTTAGAAAATGGGGGCGCTAAGAAGGAGGAGAAGGAGAAAAAGTGGAAGAATAAGCTGAAGTGGAAGAACAGTCGGTGGGATTTTCAACCCAACATAATAATGTTTCCCCTATTGTAGAATGAGTTTCATGACCTTATAAAGGCCGGGCTTCTAACTTTCAGTACAAGTTTGTTTCAAGGCATTTCACTAAGGCCACAACAGATACTTATATTTATTGAAATTGTAATCCCTTCAAATTTATATACCATTTATTGCTCATATGATTTATACTTGTTACAATCACGGTTATTTTGCTTTCGGTGTGGTTGGTCACATCATATAGTTAGACGCACAAACTTGTGATTTTGCAATAATCATTGTTTAGGAGTCTCCTATAGTTCTTGGATTATTGCACATTTATTTCCCATGACGCTGGCATAAATATCATACAGATCCGTCGGGGCATTGGTTGACCTCATCGCCGATATATATTGGTCGGGTTCTGTGTGTGGATATGCAAAGATGTGGTGTGCCAGCCTTTGATAAATCTCTGATGAGAGCGCAACCCACAGAGGAAACTTTCATTTTAGTTGCGGGTGTTGATCCCTGAGCATAATGAATGAGAAATGGGCCTAATTATTTTGCTGCATCTCTTTTAAATTCTGATGGGGGCTCAATATTGAATGTGATTTAGGGTAATGTTCACGATTAATTAAAGAAGAGTGAGACGCTGAGATATTGTTAGATGTGTCTCTTAATTACGTATATACTCGAGTATAAGCCGAGTTTTTCAGCACCAAAAATGTGCTGAAAAAGTAACCCTCAGCTTATACTCGAGTATATGGATTTGAAGATGTAACTCTGCGGCATTTTTTTCGCGCGCAAACCCCAACAACACCCCTCCCCCCCCCGTGGACGTACGTATGCCTTGATACTGCCAAGTCAAGTAGATAAGCCCCAAAAACAAAATCCCACATGTCTTAAAGGATAGGTGAGATTTCATCCATGATACGATGGGAGCGCACACAGCAGGATGGGAACACACACCGCAGGATGGCAAGTACTTGATACTTAGTATGGCAGCTTCCTTAGCCTTTCCAAAACTTGACAGTTAAAAAAAAAAACAAAAAACTTAGCAGTAGCTGCTGCATTTTTCTCCCACCCCAGGTTTATATTCGCGTCAATAAGTTTTTCCAGTTTTCTTAGGTAAAATTAGGTACCTCGGCTTATATTTGGATCGGCTTATACTCGGTTTATACGGTAGTCAGGCGGGGTCAGTAACTATATGTACGTGGCCATAGCCCTGCATGTTTCAGTGAGGCCCAAATGCCTTCTGCCAGTGAGACTATATTCTGCCACTTTGTTACCTGGAAATGCCAAAGAAGAGGGGATTGCTGGATTGCAGAGAGGATGCTGTTTCTGCCTTGTCAATCCTTAAGGTTTCTTACCCTTTCCAAGTATGAAAGGCGGCAGCTCTAAAACGTAATCTCTGCCTTATCTTGTAATTTATTTGCCCTCTGACTTTCCTGGAAGTGACTGCATGTGGGTAACAAAGCACAACAAAGTGTCAGGGCAAGCAACAGAGAGGGCATTACAGGCGTAGCCCCTACTGCACAAGATAATAATGGGAGATCAGTAGAGCCTTGTGCCCCCTGCATGCTGGTCCATAGAGTGCAGAAAGACCCTATGGAAAAGCAGCCAGCAGCGTTGGGCCCTTGCTGTTTATAGGGCATCTTCCTCTTGTAATGATTTCATTTCCAATTTTATTACTGCTTTAGTGTCTGGTCTGATCCCCAGAGGCAGCACATTGGAAATGCAACACTGCTCCTTAAGATTAAAGGGGTCATTTACAACCCTGCAGGACTCAAGTAGCACCGAAATTGAAAATCCTCCTGCAGAGAAAAGCACCAGGGGGTGCAGCCCAGTCCTGCCATTGGGGCAGATGGTGGACAGGGCTGAGCAAGGGGGGCGGTGCCATCTACCTCTTCAAGCGTCCGCCTCATAATGACGCACAAGGTTGGGACAGTAGGGGGCGCCTGTGTGCCTTACCCACCCAAACTAGTCCCCTATCCAAACAGGTGTCTTTACTCTGAAACAGTGGCCAGAAAGTGGGCAAAGTTCAAAAACTGCCTTTTTTCACAACATTTGGGTTTATTGTAAATGAGCCCTATTTGATGGACTACCTTTTATGATTATTTAATGTACTATTTAAAATAATGCCAATTCCAAGTCGGAAAATGATTTAGTGTACTATATATTAGCAAGCATTGGGATAAGGTGACTGGCCCGTGCCACCCTAGTAAATAAATGTATGGGCACATGCACTATATAATATTATATAGTGATTTATATATCATAGTAGATTGAGCAAACTCATATACTACTGTCCCAGATTTCCATTGAAAATAAAAGGATGTATGAAAAGCAGAATAGAAGAATAATTGTTTTTCTGTAACAGAAACATAATCTTAACTGCTTATAAATAGTTAGTTGTACCCCATACTGAATTACAGAATGCTGATGGTATCAGGGGTCCAGAGTGTAAATGTGGGATAATGAGTATAGTAAGGCAAGATGGTATCAGGGGTACAGAGTGTAACTGTGGGATAGTGAATATAGTAAGGCAAGATGGTATCAGGGGTACAGAGTGTAACTGTGGGATAGTGAGTATAGTAAGGCAAGATGGTATCAGGGGTACAGAGTGTAAATGTGGGATAATGAGTATAGTAAGGCAAGATGGTATCAGGGGTACAGAGTGTAACTGTGGGATAGTGAGTATAGTAAGGCAAGATTGTATCAGGGGTACAGAGTGTAACTGTGGGATAGTGAGTATAGTAAGGCAAGATTGTATCAGGGGTACAGAGTGTAACTGTGGGATAGTGAGTATAGTAAGGCAAGATGGTATTGGCGGGTATAGAGTATAACTGGGGGATAGAGGGTATAGCGGTAATCCTATACAAATTAGGCATCAAACTGTTCGGGGCCCCGTGGCGCTGCCATTCATATTTATGGAGAAATGATGTTTTCAAATGTAAGCTGTAAGGTGATGTTTAGGTGCTGCTTCAAAACGCTAATTTACAGAAAGTTTTGCAACTTAGTAGTTTGGAGTAGAAAGACATGGTTACCCCGTTCAGATTCACCCTAAAGTGTAGTGTCCAAAAATATATGGCTTGTAACTTTACTCCACATAAAATGCAGTAAGTGTATTGATTTTGCAGTAGCTAAAGTGACCTATGGGATAAATTGTATGCACTATTGTGATGGAGTCTCTGTAGGCCGGATCCTTATGTAATGCTATACATACCGGCACCAAACTGCCCAGTGGCGCCCTGGCATTCATATTTAGGGGATTCAGACTGATACAAGTAATAGTGACACGTTCCTATCAGCTATAAGTATTGGCTCCTGGTTCCAGTGGTACCGTACCCTGTAGGGGCACAGCACTTCCCTTTAGCCCGGCACATTAGCGGGACTTGCGCCTCAGTTTGAGCGGATACCTGCTTTCTCCAGATGGTGGCGCCGTTGGCACGCAGTTGTGTCAGGCGCATCACCATCTCTCCGGGTCAGTCATGTGGAATTGTAGGGGAGTAAAAAATGCTGAGTTTGGGCTAAAATACAACATGGTGACTTAAAATGGCCTAAAATGGCACTTTGTATGCCGCACTTCCACTTATAAATGACCCTACTGCATTCTTGGTTTTACTTGTAGATTTGTTCCACTGTTATTAAGGGGGAAGTTGACCTTTAAAGTAGCAGTAAGTTTAATGTACACAGGGATATTCCAAAACAGTTTGCAGTTAGTCTTTTTTTCTAGCTTTTTTTTCAGCATTGCGGCTGGGTCTTTTAGCAGCTAGCTAGTTGCTAGGTCCAGTTTTCCCTAGCAACCCAATAGTGGTTTGAAAGAGAGAATGGAAAATGAATAGGAGAGAAATATTATTAGTAAAACCCTGACTTCAGCTCCTGCACAGGGTACAATGGCGCTACCCAAACAAAGCTGTACATGGGGTGGGTACGCAGGTTGGGTAACATCTTGCCCTACTGACGCCATCTTGTTCTGCTGAACCTATGTTACCTTCAGCTGCTGCTGTGCAGGAACCTTCTGTGCTTGGGGGAACTCGCATGAATGGTCCTGCAGCTCCAGTGGCTTTGGTGCTACAACTCCCAGTACCCTGCATCCACCTTAAGGCAATGTTTTATGTACATAGTACATAGTATTAATGGGAAGGAGCACACACAGAGCAGGTGAACGCTGCTTGCTTAGACTTTATTTTAGTGTTGCCAGGATGCTTGAAATAGGTGCAGGTATCCCCAAAACTACAATAAAGTATAAGTAGAATGAAGCTGCTAGTTGTGTGCTCCATCTATGCTTGGCCCAGGGCACGGGCACATGTTTTTCTGCTTGTACTGCCGTATATAAACTGCTCTGCCCGGCTAGTAATGGGGATCCCGTAGGTAGCAGCACCGGCGATTTTGTCTGGCAGTGGTGCTAATTCCTGGCACGCTATTGGCAAGCAGAGAACGGATCCCGCTCTGTGCTGTTACCCCTCTGTACATTACTGGGGGCTATTCTTCATAACTAAATGATGAATAATAGCATGTAACAAACTGGAATACACACGCGTGGCACAGTATTAACCCTTTCTCCTCTGTAGGTTTACTTCTAGCAGTAATTGTGTTACTCTTCTATAAAACTGTGTTAGTAATGTAAAAGAATTGTGTGTCAGTTTGGGGCAGAGATTGGACAGGGGGGGGCAATGCTGGCACATTAAAGTGAAAGAGTTACAGCTGGTGTATAATAAACGCAGGCCAAGTATCAGCCAATCCGCTGGCATGGGCCTGGGTGCCACACACACAGCGGGTAATAAGTCCCATCTGGCAGTAGCTTAAAGGTTTAGGCGGCAAAGCGAAATGTTAATGTAACGCCATGCTGGTGTTTGTATGCAGCAATGCTAGGAAGCTCTTTATTCTGCTCTTGTATACGGCGCGGTGCCACAGGGGTTCTGCCCGCTGCTGCTTCCTGGTGCCTCATTCAGTTGCACCTGGTTCAGATGGCACCGGCAGGACTAGGGATCCATATATTTTGAAAAGGGAATGGATTTGATACATACAAAAGAGTTACCTGTTTCAGAAGGATTTGCCTTCCCCTTAGTATGGGGGTTCCATAACATGGGTGGGTTCTGTGCTTTAATGCTCACCTGGCAATATTCTGTGTATCCAGGGAATATGGCTGCATAGTAACCCTACTACAGGAGCAGGTTTTGTACCCACAGGCACCTTCTCATCTGCCCAATGAATATTGTGTTGTGCATTTTACCCTTCAGTGATTTAGGCTCAGGGCTGGAGAGTGAGGGAAGGGGAGAGACCGTTTGCTCATGTGCATTACATTATTATTATTATTATTATTATTAACATTTATTTATAAAGCGCCAACATATTCCGCAGCGCTGTACAATAAGTAGGTTTCATACATTGGACATACAGAGTAAGATATAAAGCAATCAATAACCGATACAAGAGGTGAAGAGAGCCCTGCCCAAAAGAGCCTACAATCTACAAGGCATTTCCTATAGGGGAAGGCACCGGATGGGTCAGACTACTGTATGTAATGGGGAATGGGATCCGTTCCTCATACTGAATACGGCTGCAGTATATTGTAATATGGGCAATATCCCTATGCACTGAGATACAGTCAGAAAGATATAAGTAAGAAATAGGGCAGATATTGGGGGCAGGCACAGCTCCCAGACAAGAGTAGGGCAAATATTAGGGGCAGGCGCTGCTCCCAGTTAGGAATAGGGCAGATATTAGGGACAGGCGCTGCTCCCAGTTAGGAATAGGGCAGATATTAGGGACAGGCGCTGCTCCCAGTTAGGAATAGGGCAGATATTAGGGACAGGCGCTGCTCCCAGTTAGGAATAGGGCAGATATTAGGGACAGGCGCTGCTCCCAGTTAGGAATAGGGCAGATATTAGGGGCAGGCGCTGCTCCCAGTTAGGAATATTTAAGTCTCTACAAGTCAGATCCTTATGTAATGCTATGCGTACCGGGTATGTAGCATTAAAATTTGCTGTTGGGGTGGGGTCAGCTGTCGTGGCGGTTTGGCATGAATGAACTCTGTTATAATGTGACACTAGGCGGCGGGGAAACAATTCCGTTACAGCGCCTAAAGTAAAGGTGTGTAATGGGAACCTTCATTTTGCTGGCTGCTGCACCCTGGCAACAGAGCAACAGAGCAAATGGGAAATAGCTCTGTTTTTTCTTAACCCTACATGTTTTGGGGGTATTAAGTATTATTAACATGTATTTGTAAACCGCCAACATATTCTGCAGGGTTGTACAATAAAAGCATGTATACATTAAACATACAAGAAACCATACAAACCAACCTATAACAAGTACAATAGCTATAGAGGGCCCGACCCAAAGGAGCTCCCATCTAAAGAAAGGTATTGGCACTAGTGATGAGCAAATCTATTCGTTAGGCATGGATTCACAGTGAAATTATACATTTCGTAATTGGTAAAATTTTTCGTTAAACTGGGGCAAAAACTGACCACAACAAAAATAACAATGATTTTGATATATTTGGAGAAAATAGTTGTGTTAAAAAATAAAGTGCGTGAGAAAAAGGCACAATAGTAAAATTGAGAAAAAAAACGCCCATTGACTGATTTGAGTGTGAAAAAAGTTGCACAGAAAAAAAAGTTGGCGGTAGGAATCAGAAAAACCACTCATTGACTTTAATGTGTTTGGAATGAGAATAAAAAATATGTGAAAAAACATCACGTCAAAGTCAAGAATTACCATTTCACAAATTTTTACTTTTTTAGTTGTAATATTGGTGTGTAGGAAACAGGGTTTCCCCTGCTTGGGTGCTATTCTCATGCCTACCACAAGGAGGGGCTACTGAGAACATTTGGCAACACAAAAGATTTCTGAACTCTTTCTGAACTCTATCATGCTGAACTCTTCAGGTAAACCTTAAGGCAGCCTTCAGGGGACCTGCTTTTTGGAAGGGTAAGAGGGTCTGGGGTTTCAGAGATCATTGTATGTAATAGGTTTGAAGCTATGGTTCTCACTGCTTCTCACTGTGTGTATAATTTGTAGTTTGTGTGGTGTTAACAAAATGTTAATTTCCCATTTTCCAATCACCCAGGCATTTCTGGAGTTAATGAACTGCTTATTCCTCATTTTCCAGCAACATTTTGGCATGTGTGGAGTTAATGGAATGCTTTTTGCCCATTTTCTAAGGATCGTACCGGCATGTGTGGAGTTAATGGAATGCTTATTGTTCATTTTCCAAGGATCGTACCGGCATGTATGGAGTTAATGGAGCGGTACATCAGGGTAGGGGCCCATTTCTGGCCAGACTATACAGGTGGGGGCACATACCATGAGCAGGAGAGAAGGAGGATCAGAGAGGAGCTGCAGGGGGTGAGTATGGGGAGAAATCCCTCTTTATTAACTCTTAGCAGTGTGTTAGTTGTCTTAGCTCCCTGCTGTCTCTCTTAAGCCCCCAGTAAATCTGCGCTACTGCCGGCGACTGCCCTCCTGAAAATGCTTTCCCATTGGCAATGTAAGGGAATGTAAATCAGTGGGGGGGAAACATACGCGCTGCTTCGGGTTTCTCAAGTCGCCTAAAGATTTCCCAACTTAGGAAAGCCAAAGCACATTGTATGATAAGCTGCAGAATCTGTCTGAAGGATCTGAATCAGCAACTTAAATCTGCCTGTGTATGGCCACCTCTAGATAATGTAATAGGCAGACAAATGAGAGACAATGGGCACCTCCAGCCTGCAGATGGCAGCCTTAGGCAATCCTGAAACTATAAGAAAAACTCTTGTTTTCCTATTCCTTTTGAGCCCCTGGACATAAAAGACCACAGGGTTTACTAGCACCGTGCAGTGTGAAAAGTGCAAAAATGGACCCCAATTGGTCCTTTTTTTTTTATAATTTTTCACACTGTGTGGTGTTTTACCTGTATTGCTGCAGGCCTCTTGGATAAAGCACTGAATGCAGTAGGCGGGATAAGTGTAACCCGAAGTGCCCCCTAACTTGCACTGATTTGTTTGGAATTAGAAGTTAGGAAGCGGCAAGAGATGAAGCCCAAATTGGGGCCCTTTTCTTATAGCCCACCCTAAGGTGTTAAGGTGATCTTTTAGTAACATAGTAACATAGTAAGTTGGGTTGAAAAAAGACATACGTCCATCAAGTTCAACCATAATGCCTATATATAACCTGCCTAACTACTAGTTGATCCAGAGGAAGGCAAAAAACCCCATCTGAAGCCTCTCTAATTTGCCGCAGAGGGGAAAAAATTCCTTCCTGACTCCAAGATGGCAATCGGACCAGTCCCTGGATCAACTTGTACTAAGAGCTATCTCCCATAACCCAGTATTCCCTCACTTGCTAAGAATCCATCCAGCCCCTTCTTAAAGTTATATAATGTATCAGCCAGTACAACTGATTCGGGGAGGGAATTCCAGAACTTCACAGCTCTCACTGTAAAAAATCCTTTCCGAATGTTTAAATGGAACCTCCCTTCTTCTAAACGGAGTGGGTGCCCCCGTGTCCGTTGGAAGGACCTACTGGTAAATAAAACATTACCCTTTGGTTTGATAAATGACTCCATAAAAACTTCAGTCCCATATTGATTAATTCTCAAACCAACTGTGGGGCTGTACAGAGCCAGAATTATATCAATTGTTTCACTGTACAAATATTTATGGAGCTAACTGTAATATTGCTTTAATATTACATGTATCCCATGTGATATATATATATATATATATAAGTAGGTTGCATAGTTTCAAAGAATTTATTTTCCCATTTGTACTGCCAAGTTGGGCTGAGTTGTTCATTTGCGCATTAGTTGTCATATCGCTCCCCTATGCTCTTAGAGTTAGGCAGCATCCTCTCCCGGTATGTTTGTTATATATTTTATTGTTTCCTTGTATCTTTCCCCTACGATTTTTGTTTCTTTGGGTCTGTCTCTTGTGGATTCCCCACCACTATATATTTGCTACTTTCTTTTGACTTTTGGCAACCCTATAACGTTACTGGATTTTCTCTCTGTGTTGGTTATTTGCAATTCTGTAAAGACACTGCATTTACTCTCTTAGTCTGCCATTACCTTGGCTTTATTGGTCACTCTTATCACTGGCTCTTTTCATTTTATTTCTATTTTTTATTTTTTCTTAGTTGTTCATTTTTTCAATACGGGCATGTACTTCACTAGTCACTCCTGTCACTTGCTCATTACCTATTCAGTAGCGACATATATTGCGGTATGGCAGCACTACACAAGATCAGTCTTCAGAACAATGTTTCTCCTTCCCGTCTTTCGCGACACGGTTTGGGTACAAAAGCAGAGCGTGGGCAGGTACTATTCCTCCAGCGGGAGATGCTATAGGAACGCAGTGTTGGTTCATGTCCCGCTTATTAATACTGGGCACTAACACCACACTCGCTGACCATTCTCCTCGGCTTTTTGTCCCGTAAGAGCTGGTTCTCTTATCGCTAGTGCCCTTATTACGCTGCCTGTTTCACCTCAGGACCTGTGCAGGGATAACAACATGCGCATTATACGGGTAATCCACCCAGTTTATCTCATCTGACCTCCATGCTTTATCCCAAATTTTAAAGATGTGACACAGTGACCTGAGCTGGGTTCTGTGGGGCTCTACTATACTAATACAAACCCACACTACCTATGGGTTGCGACAAGCAACTGAGTTTTGGTTTATCGTTGTCGTGACTATTTTATTGGTTGATTTGTTAACCCTCTGCCACCCTAATTCACAGGGTTGTGCACGGTGACGCTACTGCAACAAAACGCCCCATACGGACTGACACGCTACAGAGCGCGCAGTTCCTACAGCGCATACCGTTATTCTGTTCGTGCAGGAGCGGCACCACTTACTGATGTGACAATAGTGCCATTCAAAGAAATTGAGCCGTTTTGACCCTTTACTTCTGATGCCAGTTACCTACCATCTTTTTACGGTGCCTCGCTTTCAATCTCATATCGGCTGATGCAGATTATCTTGTGATGTTATACTGAAGTGCATTGATAAAGCTTCTCATTGACAGCGAAACGTGCTGTTTTATTCCTATTAAAATGTTGGTGCACGTACTCATCTTCCCATAAGATCCACCACTAGGCATATACGGTTCTTACGATTCTTGCCCACAGTGAGTAAGCCACTCTTGGAGTTGAATAAATACTCAAATCAGGTCTGGTCCCGATGTTCCCCCTGGGCCTGGCTTGAACTATTCAGATCCACTCAGGATCACTATAGATTCCCAATAACGAGACATTTTGGTGAGACGATTCCTTTTGGGACCATTGTTGTGAGAAGGCTGATAACTCCTGATAGTTAACGGGGTGGGTCACTTTTACATTAACTTTTAGTATGTTATAGAATGTCCTATTTCAAGCAACTTTGCCCTTGGTCTTCATTAATTAATTTTTTTATTTTTCACACTATTTGCCTTCCACTTCTTCATCTTTCCAGCTTTCAAATGGGGGTCACTGACCCGACCGCCAAATACTATGTGCAGATACTTTTTGCCCTTTTGATTATTTTTGGAGTTACTAAATGGGTTTTCTCCAATGTCTTTGCACCTCCATTATTTATTACAAGAGAAGGTGTGCGCTCTTACATTTTGCAATACTTTTGAAGGGAGGACAGGAGCTCCGGTGCCTGCATATTCTGTACTCTACACAGCTTTCCGTACTGTGTAGGGGAAATTCCGGTAGAGCCAAAGAGGGATTGGATGGGTGAAGTTTGAACTTCTCTTCCAGCCTATCCAATCCCTGTGTGGCTTTTACTTTCCCCTACATAGTACAGAAAGCTGTGTAGAGTACAGGACATGCAGGCACCGGAGCTCCTGCTCTCCCTTCTGAGGTGTGCAGCTCACTGACAGCAGGGAGGCCCAGCTAATCCAGTAAGTGCAGGGCGCCCGGGCCCCCCTAACAGCTAAACAGCCACCAGACCCGGGATTGCCCCCCAACTGCACGGCGGCTCTGGGAGCAGGACTGGGTTGGCAGGGCCCGGATCCACCATGTTTTTTCCGGGGTCCTGCTGACCCAGTCCAACACTGAACGCATGTAAGACATTGTGCAAGATAAATGAGGCAAATTCCAAAAACTGAATGTGCACCTTTCAAAAATACAGGTATAGGACCCGTTATCCAGAATGCTTTGAACCAAGGGTATTTTGATAAGGGGTCTTTCCCTAATTTGGATCTCCATACCATAACGGAACAGTAACACCAAAAAATGAAAGTAATTAAAATATAATGTACAGTTGCCCTACGCTGGTAAAACTAGTAAGTTTGCAACAGAAACGCTACTATAGTTGACATAAATGAGCTGCTATGTCAACACGAGGGCAGCCATTGAAGCTGGGAAAAAGGAGAAAAGGCACAGGTTACATAGCAGATAACAGATAAGCTTTGTAGAATATAATGGGGTTTTATCTGTTATCTGCTAAGTAATCTGTGCCTTTTCTCCTGTAAATGGCTGCCCCTGTGGCTACACAGAAGCTTTATTATATAAACTATAGTAGTCTTTCTTAGGAAAACACACCAGTTGTACCAGTACAGGGCAGCATTACATTATATAGTAATTACTTTTATACATTTTCATTTTGTGGTGTTACTGTCCCTTTAATATTAAAAAATCAATTAATAAAACATTAATTAAACCCAATAGGATTGATTTATTATTTCCAATAAGGATTATTTATATTTTAGTTGGGATCAATTACAAGGTACTGTTTTATTACTACAAAGAAAAAGGAATCAGTAAAATTCTGAAGTACAGGTATAGGATCCCTTATCAGGAAACCCGTTATCCAGAAAGCTCCGAATTACGGAAAGCCCTTCTCCCATAGACTCCATTTTAATGAAATAATTCAGAATTTTAAAACTGATTTCATTTTTCCTCTTTAGTAATAAAACAGTACCTTGTAACTGATCCCAACTAAGATATAATTAATCCTTATTGGATGCAAAACAATCCCATAGGGTTTAATTACTGTTTTATTGATTCTTTAAGACTTAAGATATGGAGATCCAAATTACAGATTCGAAATTCTGGATAATGGGTCCGATACCTGTATTTGATTAAAATGGAGTCTATGGGAGACGGGCTTTCCGTAATTCGGAGCTATCTGGATAATGGGTTTCCGGATAAGGGATCCCATACCTGTATATTTTTTTCAACACATGCTCATGTGGTTATGAATTAGGTAAATCTAAGCCATAAAATTAGTATGCACAAGGTGTATTTTGGGGTCTCTAAGTGCCGTGTATTTTGATGAACCTTTGCACATTGGAGATCAATCTGTTCAGTGGCCAAACATCGACTGGCAGTGTTAACGAAGCGCCACATATGCCTTCCCACTAGCGATTTACTTTATTGCTGGTGGGAAGGCATTCAGGGGAGATTTAACCAATTTTTCTTTATTTTTTCCACTTCTTTCTTCACAAACTGCTTTTAATTTCACCTTTTCCCATCAAGCCCAAACCGTAGTCATGCTTTCCACACTTTTACCTTCCTGTTTCTGTTTATTCACTTAACCCTGCCCTTCTTTTGTGCTAGCTTTCTTTTTAGACCCCTGTCCTCCTTATTTCCCTCTTCATCTGAGATTCCCATTGACTTGCTAGCTGTTGGCCAGTACGCCATTGCACACTTCCAGGCTGAAGTCTCCCAATCATATGCCCCAGTGTATGCAGAGGATCTAAGTAACTGGCCAATTACTTTTTAGGGTGAACTAGATTTCTCCAGAGCCTGAATGTGCACAGAACTTTGACTTGTAGGTTAAACTAGACCAAGATGTGAGTGGAGCATCTTGGAATTGTCCTGTTATTCTCTACTTTGACACTGCTAGAGCTTTGATCATGTGGATTTTTTTTGTATTTTCCGTATTTCTTCATTTAATTTATTTTCACCATCTCTATTCCTGTGTATGTTACCCCTACCAAATAATTTACCCCCCAGCTCCCCAATATCCAGAATAAAGACACACACAGCAGCTTTGTGTTTAATCTGTGTAAGTCACAGCTTTATTGGTAATAAAAATTGGGCTTTTTGGTCCTGAGGAAGGCAAAACCCTATCAGAAGCTAAGGGCCAATCTGCTTCATGAGGGAAAATTCCTTCCTGACTCCTTAACGGCAGTCGGATATGCTCCCAGGATCAATGCGCCATAATGAATCAGGGCAAGCAGGTTGAGAGAAAAAGAAAGCAATATGGCAGGATACACATGAGCGCCATTAGCTGCTAGGTGAATGATGCATTCCCTTCCATTCCATTGGAACCCCAGGCAGCCCGCAGACCCCGGCTTCTGCAGTCTGTGGGATGGAGTGGAAAGAAAAGCACCGTATACCAAGTAGCGTAAGGGTGCTTCTGTGTATAAAGCCACATTGTGGGTGAATGAAGAGGCACCACTGGTGGATCTGTGTTGAGAGGAAGGGAAACAGATGGGAATATGGCAGCCATTAAAACCACAGGTGAATGCTGCATTCCATTCCGACCCCAGGCAGCCTGCAAACCCCGGCTTTTGCAGTCTGAGGGACGGGGTGAAAACGAATGCAGGATCCATTCAGTGGCATAAAGGTACTTGTGTGTATTTAGCCATATTCCTTTTTAAGTGACATGAGTGACAGAGCGACAGATGGAGAAATGTTCAGTAGAAATACACATAAATAACCAGATGAAATATGGATCATGATGTGCTGCTCTGTGTCCTGAGGTTGGTGTCGGCCACTTCCCTGTACTGTCTCTGTCCCCGCTGCAGGGATATTCAGCTGTATCCCCTGATGATCCACTCCCCAGTATGGTACTGCTTGCCCCTGCTGTCAGCTGTGACTCACGTGTGTGTGTGTAAATATGTAGAGCGGTGCATGTGTGGGTATGTCATAAGGGCATATTTTGGTGGGGGGGAGGAAAGACAGTCATGTCCGTGGGATGAAAGTGTTTGTCTTATTATCTAAATGTGTATCTGTGCCAGTGTGCTGATATGTGTGTAGGTAGGTCAGAGGAAGAAAAAGTCAGAGAAGCCTGTCCTGTTCAGTTTGTAAGTCAGAAAATATATATTATGCGTGTGATTTCTCCAGTCAGGAGGCTTTCAGCACAGGTTGCACTCCATTCCCCGACAGTCCCTTGGGGAGCTGGTTTCTGGAGAGACAGAGCAGCTTTCCCCGGCACAGCTCTTGATTATACCTGACAGTCCCCATGCACTGACTATCAGACTGGGTACTGTGGGGAAGTTTCTCTCTCCCTCCAGAACCCAGCAGGGCAAGGGACTGATGAAGTGCAGCCTATGGAGGGATTCAGCAATACATACAGACGGAGCGCATGTGTAAAGAAAAAATATACAATAGTGCAACAGAGTACATATAGAGGAGATCCTTCTCCAAAACGTAACTAAACAGTGTAACAGTTTAAAAGAGAAAGTTTGTGCTCATTTAATTTACACTAACACCCAAGTGCGGTACTGCAAACTGCTTACCAGATGGCAGTATAGATGTAGCAGACGAATTTATGTATCCAATAGCGGCATCTAACTAGATGGATGAAAGTAGCATTCTTGATGAACCTCGCAACTGTATCCTCATGTGAAGTTAGTCTGATTGCAGAGTGTCGCTGTATCCTCAGTGAGGCACAAAAGGGGAGACAGCAACTGGTGCAATATTATTTATTATAAAAGCTCAAATAAAAGAATAAAACTTACAAATTACGAGGTAACACAGAGCTTGTGTTACCTCGTAAATTGTAAGTTTTATTCTTTATTGAGCTTTATAATAAATAATATTGCACCAGTTGCTGTCTCCCCTTTTGTGCCTCACTGAGGATACAGCGACACTCTGCAATCAGACTAACTTCACATGAGGATACAGTTGCGAGGTTCATCAAGAATGCTACTTTCATCCATCTAGTTAGATGCCGCTATTGGATACATAAATTCGTCTGCTACATCTATACTGCCATCTGGTAAGCAGTTTGCAGTACCGCACTTGGGTGTTAGTGTAAATTAAATGAGCACAAACTTTCTCTTTTAAACTGTTACACTGTTTAGTTACGTTTTGGAGAAGGATCTCCTCTATATGTACTCTGTTGCACTATTGTATATTTTTTCTTTACACATGCGCTCCGTCTGTATGTATTGCTGAATTCGTCTTTGGGACCCAGTCAAAGGGGTTGATCTGAAGCGGAGCTGCAGGAAGTTTTCGACACATACACTTGATTGGACTTATGATTCACACAGGATTGGAGATTACACCAATTTTAGAGCGCTGAGGACTGTGGTATTGTATATATACCCTCACACAGCCTATGGAGGGAGACTTCTGACTGGAGGAGCCTCCTGAATAGAGGAGACGGGCATTAAAAGTGCAAGTTTCTGTAGTGATTATAGTGTGTTTGTGTGGAGTGAATGCGTGTTTGTGTGGACTGAATGTCTGTTTGTGTGGAGTGAATGATTTTGCAGTACTTACCTGCGCTCTTTTTTATGGTGCCATATCTGATTGAAACAAGAGGCACTGGTGGAACTGGGGTGAGTGTAAGGGATGGCACTGCTGGTGGAGCTTAAGCGAAAGAAAAGGTGGAATGCAATGGGAGGCACTGCTGGTGAGGCAAACAGAGATATGACAGCATACACATGGGTGCCATGAAGCTACAAGTGAAAGCTGCATTCCCTTCCATTCCATTGGACCCCATGCAGCCTACAGACCCCGGCTTCTGCAGTCTGAGGGATGGAGTGAAAAGGAATGCAGAGCCTACTGAGTAGCTCATGTTTATGATGCCATATCTTGTTGAAGAAGTTACCATTGGTGAAACTGCGGTGGGTGGCAGGTGAGGCACTGCTGGCGGAAGTGTGGTGGGCGGCAGGGGAGGCACTGTTGGTGAATTGTGGCATGGGAGGCACCACTGGTGGAAGGGCAGTATTTGGCAAGGGAGGCATCGCTGGTGGAATTAAAATGGAAGGATGGGCATAAGCTGCTGGTGGAATTGCTGTGGAAGTAAGGGCATACACTGCTGGTTAAGTTATGGCAGATGGAATTAAGGCACAACTGAGGTGTGTGAAAGAGAAGATGCGGCTGGTGGAGAGAAGGAGATGCATTGCTGGTCTTTACCTGAAAATGCTACTGGTGGAACGGCGGTAGCGCATGGAAGGGTCATCACTGGTGGAATTGTGATTTTGAAGAGGAGTTACCTAACTGGCGGTACAGCAGTGTTTGGAATTTTAGGAAACTGCTGCTGGTGTTGTTTGAGTTGCCTTTTCTGAACGCTTCCGAGACCCGTCTGCAAAAACAAAAGATTAAACTTCAAACTCAATCCACGCATTTTTCATCTTAGCAAGTGATATTACTGTAAAAACACTGTAACGCTTAAGGGATACACTTCCCATGCTTTTCATTGGCATCTCAACAGGTTCTGGCTGCATGGGATTTACATGTTTTATTTTTTTTTGTGCTTACACATTGCACGTAATTGCAGAATTGCAATTATCTCAGGGATCACCTCAATATTCCCAAAGACTCCCCTTTTTCCTGCAGTTACCCAGTGTGCCTTCTTCCCATAACCAGCTGTGTTGTGATCGGTACCCCATAATGTAAGGAATCCTAATGAAAAACATTTTTTCTTTGTATTTGTGCTGCTTGTCTTTGTACTCGGGCCCTTTCTTACCTATGATTGTATTAGGACTTAAAATGCCGAATAGGTGAAGTCCTGAAAGGCTTCTTCGATCGGAATTTCCATTTCGGCAGAAGGTCCTTTCGGCAGCGTCAGATTGGCTGACAGCTTAGTAAACTCCTCTTCAAAATAGGTGACATCCTCCGGTCCGTCGAGGCTGGGTATGAACGGAGCCGTCGCCTTCCTTTCCAGTATGTCATCCCAGACTATGTTCTGCAACATATGCACCATAAAAATGCTGATTATTAGAGGTTCTTCAGAAAGCTGAGGATATGAGAGGACTGTACCTCGCAGATAGTATCCGAGGGTATAGCCAGAAGATCTTAGAATGATTATGATAATACAGACAGAGGACTTACGTTAAAGAAGGGATGTTCGGCTACATCAGCTGCATCTCCTTCGGTAGAACCCAGTCGCTCCTCGGGATTCTTGTTCAAGAGCTACAAGAACAGAAAATGGCAGTTACACGTACAGAAGCATGGGGGACCCCAGGAGATTGAGAAAGTGGTTGCTGAGCTAAAGAGCTGACTGCAACCAACTGATAGCTCAGCGCTACTTACCTCTGATATGAAGCTCACTGCTACTGGTTCCAGCGACTCTGGGAAGTGCGGTTCCGCCTCCTCGATATATTCACATAAGCAGCTGTTGTTATGTCCATCGAAGGGTCTCTGTAATGTTTAATAAGAATATATTGGGGGACCAGGTGTATTATAAAGAGTGCTTTATGAGGTTAGATAAATAACAATATGTGTATGTCACTTCCTCTTATAACTGGTCAGTGGCAGTTTGCGCTTACCTTCCCGAGGAGCATTTCGTACGTGATGACTCCGAGAGCCCACCAGTCGACGGCTCTTGTGTACTCCTTTTTCCCCACAACCTCTGGTGCCATATAAGCTGGAGACCCAACCATGCTGTTTGTTCGGTCTCCATATCCAATTCCTTCAAAAAAGTCAAATTGTTAGTGATTTTTATTGAGGCATTTATGCCAGAGTAAACCCAAAATGAGCCCCCTTTGTGCTCGATAATAATACAAGGAGCCCCTTACCGGTCTTGCCCAGGCCAAAATCGGCGATCTTTAAATAGCCGTCCTTATCCATAAGGAGATTTCCTGGCTTTAAATCTCTGCATTGAAACAAAAGGGAACTATTATAATGACACATTAAAACTGCTGTGACATAGCATTGGAGTCATAAGCCAAGCTTAAAAATGCTGCCTCCTATTTCCTTCCCTTAGACTTCCAAGAAGTAACTTTGAACCTGTAGCTGCACTGCTGCTAACTTGCAGCCGGTATTAAACTCCAGGTTGTACTCACCACTAAAGGTACCTAGCCCCTTATATACTCTTACCTGTGAACAACATCCTTCATGTGGATCGCCTCCAGGCCTAGGAGTATACAGGCAGCGTAGAACCTGCAAGGATAAGGAAAATACTTCTTGATCACTATATGGTGCCTTCATAAAGGAATGTTAATATTTAGTGTAGCATAACTGCCAGTTCTCTCATCCTCCCCTGCTCTTCAGTCTCCTGTAACTCATCGGCTGTATGTACAAAATCCCAAATAGTCACCTAATTTATACTTACTTAGCTCTCTCTAGGTCGAAGTGCCCACAGATCTTCAGATGGGTTCTCAGACTTCCTCCTGCAACAAACTCCAAGACAAAAAAAAGATGGTATTTGGTGGTAAATGTGGCGTATAAATCCACTATGAAGTTGTCTGGGTTCACCGTCTGCCCGATTTCCTTTTCGGCTAAAATGCTGAAAGATAAAAGAGGAAATAAGTCCAGCATAGAGTTAAATATAATGTAACAAGAGCAACTGGGTGAAAGGAAGGCAAATGAAAAGTTTATAAAAAGGAGAAGACTGCGAGACAGAAAGTGACTTCTAAATAAAAACCTAATCGAGAGATTATGGAATCATTCCCCATGAGCTCACCGTTGTATTTCCTCCAAGGAGTATATTTCGTCCTTCTTGAGTACCTTCAGGGCACAGTATATATTAGCCGGAAGGTACTCAACAAGTAGAACCTGGAATTAGAGAGTGGGTTTAGTGACATTGAATATTCCACTGTATAAAATGCTAAGTTCTAATTAGAGACTGAATTAATTACCTTGCCATAACTCCCCCTGCCTAAAACTTTGATCCGGCGAAAATCTCTTGCCGAGAAGCTGGAGAACTGTAGCTCTCTGAAACGGAAGAAACAGGAATTGTGTTTTGTGCAAAACATAAAATAATAAAAATAATATATATATATATATATATATATATATATATAAAATGTATGTATTAATTTTCAGTATTGAGGGTTTGTCTTACTGAGTGCTTTGGGTCTCCTCTGATGGCTCCTCTGCCTGGCAATCCTGAGTTGGGCAGTAATCACCAGGGTGAGGGCCCTGCGATGTTTCAGAGGAGTCTTCTCCATGCACTTGCACGTCGCTATTGGAATAAGGTAAATTAGGTAAAAGATCATTATAATGCAAGTGTACAGTAATAGTAGAAAGCAAGCTAACATGCGGCCTTGTGTATTAACCGTGATCTTACCTTTCCTCTTCATTCTCAGGCTGTTGTTCCGGCTCGGCAAAAAGAGATTCCGCCTCTCCCTGAACCACCTCCTCTTGTGCTGGTACGTCACTGTAAGTATAATACAGGTTAATGTTCATTCTACTTCATTTTATCCCTTGCTTAGTGATTGGTTACCTGTAAGCTACCCTATGGCTTCCCTTACTTGCTTCCTTTTCCATATTCCCCAATACTGCAGCACCCCCAGCCATATCTCATAGATGGCACAGTGCTACTGAACTGAGTATTGTGGAATCTCCCAGCCAAATGTATGCATGTGTATCTTACCGTTTGTCCTCTTCTGCGCCAACAATTTCTTCTGCAGGTACTTCACTTTAATTAGAAGAATAATTCAGTTATTGTTAAGATTGTGTTGCTCTTATTTGATGAAAGTAGGGGGCAGGTTTTTAATCTGGTCTTAAAAATCCTTACCTGTCATCAGGTGGAACTTGGGGCTGTTCTTTCTCTGGCCCCGGTTCTTTAGAAGAAGCATCAGGATGATGCTGCAAACAAATAAGGGGCACAAGGTGAGCAGTCAGTGAATGTGGGGTCACAAGGATATGATAAGGGCAATGTTTTTGTTCTGCCCAAGAAATGAGTGCAATGTCAGTGTAATGTACTCACTTGGGACGAGTCCCTGGTCGGGTCTAAAATGACCAGAACCTCAGGCCCAGTGTCCTTTTCTGCTGGGTATGCTACACTGGTGTTAATTGTAGTCTCCGTAGTCTCTGGTACCGCATCTGAAAATATAGAACACAAGTTTGATAGATATAAGGAATTTCAAATATAAAAATTCAAAGAAATGATTAAACCTAAGGTTGCTAAGGAACACAAATTCAACCGCCCGTGGTTCTGTTCACATGATAGAATGGTACCAGGTTAAGGCTTAAGGGCTGTTTCTTGTTTTGGGAAAATGCTGTGTATAATCACTGGTTTCAAAAAAAGTCATCTATAGTGCTGTGGGGCTCAGGCTAATGTCCATTTAGTGGATGTGCCGCACTGGTTCCCCATATAATGACAATAGGAAAGAGACCAGAGATTGTTATAGCTCACCTTGAGTTCTCTCCGCTTCCCTCCGAGCGATCTCCTCATTGAGCTTGAGGAGAGAGGAGTAAAGGGCTTTCACCCTTTTCTCACTGCTGTTCCTCAGCTCCTTCACCTGGGCTTTAGCCTTTTTGCCTTTGCTGGCCCGGTACATCTTTTGCGCCCCCGCTGCTATGCGCATCTCCTTCTGGATGTCCCGCACCAGCTGGTGTCTTGTATCCAAAAGGCAAGGCCTTGCCCAGGGCTCGGAGACATCAAAACACTGATTGATGGTGTCGGTCTATAGAGAATGGAAAAAATAATGAAGTGCTAATAACGCCTCCAAACTATAATGAATATTCAACTATTAAACATATTTGTGAGAACAGCAGAGAAATACAAACAGGGTAACTAAATATTTATTGTAAGCAGAGGAATTTCTCTTTGCAGTGACAGTTCCCCTTTATATCTGGGGGCAAGGCCTCTCATCCTCAGGCAGGAAACAATGGCTTTATATATCCATCAGCCTTACCTCAGTGTGATGCTGCTGATGTAAGATGTTACTCAGCTTGGCACCCATCTTGAATGTCCTGTATCAGGAAAGAAAGGTTGGTATTAGTCACTGCTTTAGTGGGGATAAATAATACAACTGTTTGTAGCTGCTGGTAACCTACAAGCTCAAGCAGTAATGAAATGATCAGACTTCTTATCCCATTGGTTTAAGCCAGGACTAGTCAGATCAGCCTATCATTTCACAGCTTCCGCTGCCAAAGGTAAAAGCGTATGTTTAAATATTATACATTACTGCTAATGACTATGTTTGCTAGTGTATGAGCCCCTCAATAAATCACAGTCCCGCTATGTCTAATGCACAGTCACACTGCAATGGCCATAACCCCTGCAAGACAATTATATGTCCAACTAAATGTTCAGTTGAGTTTAGGCACAGTGTCATTCTGTAGCTGCAGTAAAACTACAACTTCCAGCATCCTCTGCCCCCCAATGCTCACACTTTGTATCAAAAGGAACAATAACGCTCCAACTGAACTAAATGATATAACATAGGGGTGCTGGTTTGGTGGCGCTGCGGCTTGTATCATTGCTTAGGGTGACAAAGTGGCAGCACTGTGCGTCATGTTCCTGACAGGATGCGCTCCCAAAAATTGCTTGTTAAGAATATATGAAGTATTGCTATTTTGCGTATTTCCAATATACAAGTGATTATGCTCTGTGGTTGTCGGGTCACACAACCTGGCAACCAAAACACAACTGAACTCTGTGGGTTGATTATTACTTGTGTTATTGTTAAACAATCTTATTAAAAGGGGATTTATTTTGCTCACATAGCATTACCTTCCTTTATATCCCTTTACGTGGGTTGCTAGGAATTGTAACTCTTCTTTTAATTAATCTTTCAATACTGCCATTCTGGCCCCTAGATAACCAGTTGTTGTTAGTTGGGAAACCCCTGGAATGACAGCAGTGGGACTGTTGCACTGTGGGAACCCAGCTCAAATCTTACTTACAAATCTACAGGTGGGAAATATGAAAATAGCTGAAATAATAATAAGCAGCATGACAGTTCCTATAGCCAATAGGGAAAGATCATCTTACTCATATTATAGAGGGGGAAATGTAGGACCAGTACCTTTGTCCAGAGGACCCCAGTTAGGAAGATGTAAATATCCTCTGGGCTGAGAACCACTCGAATCTTCTCCCTTCTTCTCTCTTGTTCTCACTTCTTCTCCCTTCTGTATCGCTGATGTCGCTGTTGTTCTCTGAATTTTCTGTATCGCTCTCAATAACTTACACTATAGGGGAAAAGAGATACAAGGGATTGTGAGCAGGAGAATACTAGGGGCAGAGGGCCCTGCCACTTCTGAAGCCGCAGGAGAGTAGGGGGCCCATTGGGACCAGGTAATATCAATGCAAAGTTGCAAAACTGCTCATGTTTAACATTTCAGGGGCCTCAAAAGGCTCTAAGAGCAACCAGGGGTACAGTGTATAACCCCCTCTATCATATATAAGAATATGAGCTTACCAATATCCCATAACAAAATGACATGGAAGGAATCAAACTATAAATCCAATAACTGTCAGGTTTTCAATTTCTTAAAACTATAATTGGACATAAAGGTGCCTGACAGCTCTTGTGTGTGCTATTTAGCTAACAAATATGATGGTCATCGAGAATGTAGACTTTCCTCACTGGCTTGTGTAAAGGGCCTTCATCTCCCATGATGCACTCTGAGGTCAGGCCATTAGCATTGTATTGCTTATAATGTCAGGGCTGGCTTGTGACATGACTACAGATCCCATCATGCACTGAGATTTCCCAGTCCCATAAATGCAGGGATCATCTCAATATTCCAATGGAACATGCTTCTCCCTGCACATACCCAACGTGCCTGCTCCCCCATAGCCAACTCTGCTCTGATCAGTGCCCCTGCACCCCTAATGTAAGGAATCCTAATGCTAGCTATTTATTCTTCTGATTTGTGCTACTTGTCTTTCTATTGTGGCCCTCCTTTACCCATCATCCACTCTAGCGCTGGTGCTACTGACCGTTGCTAGGAAGAGTGGGACCCTAGCACCCAAATGACAGTTGTCAGTTACAGCCAGAGAGAGGTAGTGTAAATGGTCTAACAGTTGAAAAGCACAAGTAAGTAAACAAAGAATATGAAATACACATTGCCTTAGAACTACAGCTCAGCCACATGGGATTCTGGGACTTGTAGTTCAGGGACAGCTAATTAAGCACGGGTGTTGGGTCAGCGAGACAGTGATTATGATTTTCTGTTTCTCAGCTTTTAACTCCCTCTGTGGCCCAGCACAGGTGTAATATCCAGCCCCCTTGTGCCATATAGGACAATAAATGATTTTGTTTTCCACACCCCATAACTAATAGGCCCCTCTGCAGTGTTACCCCCTGATGAGTGCACTAGGTGACAGTGGCAAAAAAAATACCCCCACTCCTTCCTGCCTGTCGGGCAAATGTAATTTGGAAACACACTGACATATTTCCAACAGACACTTTCATGATAATCTTGTCCCCAAACAAAAGCAAATAATGGGGGCAATTTGGGGAGCTTTGGTGCCAGGGGCACTTTTGGGAACTTTGACTCCACTCCCCAAGCTACCATTAATCATGCAAAGTTGCCTAAAATGCCCCCCCCCCCCCCCCTTATTTTGCTTGTCAGGCTAATTTTGTTAGCTGTTGTGCCAGGGGGCAATTTTGGGAAACACGCCCCAGGCTACTATCGATGGGTGCCAAAGTACCCCAAATTGCCCCTTGTATCATTGTATTTAATTTGTTCCTCTACCCCAGTATCTGTATCTGCTCCACTCACCCATGAACAGAAATAATATAACTGCCATCTGTACCTTAGCATTGTCAATATTGGAAGCAAAAATGTATGTATTGTATGGCCCCCAAATGTTTATGGGGTCCCCAGTCAAAAAAAAAAAGGATATATTTGCTGCAGCCCTGCCAACTGCCAAATCCTGTGTCTGTGTCTCCCAACCAGCGCTAAGATTAATGTCATCTCTAAAATTCTCCAAATTCACTAAAACCTGTGAGAGGAGCAACTTCCACTAGTCTAGGGGGGCATCACCCAACTATTTCCCATCTTTTTTTAGCTAAAATAAGGGTTAATTGGCAAAAAAATCTCTCAGAGGGGATGCAGACTTACCTCTCGTCACAAGTCAACCAACGGACAAAGCCAACTGTCACATTTCTAGGGGTGAAGTCACATGTCGTGAAACAATGTAGCAGAAACAACATGATTGTTAGACCTGGGTAAAAACATTTCGCTAGATTATTTTTGCTTCAATCATCAGTACCAGCGACCAGAAAGGGATAAACAAATGCTGCTTCATTTGTCTCTGGCATAAATAGTGTGAGAATGGCAGTATTTTAAAGGTTAAACAATGAAATTCAGTGAATTAAATCTGATTGGCTGTTGGTAGCTCTGTACACTTTTGGGTACCCAAGAAAAATCTCCTTTTCGTATGGGTTTCCCCCTTGACTATGTGATTCAAGTTTGGTGGGTTTGGCTCCAGAGCTCTAAGATTGGCAGCAGTTTAAATGTCTCCATTAAAGTCAATGGGTGAAATTGGATTGGCCGCTGTTGGCCCCTTCCACTTTGAGTTGTCCAAGAAATGTCGCTGTTTCATTTGGGGTGACCCCATGACTATGTTATTCAAGTTTGGGGAGTGTAGCTTCAGAGCTGTAAGTGTGGCAGCAGTTTGAAAATCTTTCCTGTCAAAGTCAATGGAAATATTGGGGTGTTCAGAGCGGCGCCACAAAAAGACGGGGGGTGGGATCCCTTAGAAAAGCACAAGCAGCCTGCTCCGCTATAGGGCGAAGAAGTGTAGAGAGTTTGAGTGTTGTACCCCTAAACCTGTAGGAGGAGAAGCGTTTAGAAAATGGGGGGCGCTAAGAATGGGCTGAAGAATAAGCTGAAGTGGAAGAACAGTTTTTCAAAGCAACATAATAAATCCCAGGCTGATATGGGCACTAGTACTATGGATGGGGCACATATACATTTATCCCAGTAAGGTAAATGGCCAGTGAATTAAAGGGTAATCCCAGAACGTTTCTCTCTGTCTCAGCTTTTTTATATGTTAAATATGCTCGAGAACAGTAAACTTTAGACTTCCAGGGTTGGAGCTATAAATATATATATTCACAATGTGATTCATGAATGTTTTGCATAAGTTACACATCAGTATGTGTCCCCACAGCTCAAAAATATATGATTTTGGGTGGGTCAGTGTATTGTTTTGTGTGTTTTTACCCCACAAAAATGCAGAAAAATTTCTTTAAAGTGGAAGCTTTGAGGTGATTTTTTTTTTTTTAGAATTTTCATACAATTTTATAGAGACTGCTACATCCAGTGGTCCAACTACATTCTAGTGAGAGTCTGACTGCTTACGACTTGATATAATGAATTATGGGAAATAAAAATATAATCTATTCTCCAATAAGTATTAAGTCTGTGTAAATAGAATGTATAGTCCTTTTCAGTGTGGCAGTTCTCTACATCATGTCAGACGTCTAGAAGGAATACCGGGGTGTCTGGCCGAGCAGTCTAAGTGTGGATCCAGAAGTATGTTGGAGTCCCCTCCAGCCGCTAACGTGGAGGAGGGGTGTCTCTCGTGGTTATGGCTATTTTATATGGAGAAGGGCTGCTAGGCTTTGGCAAGCACTCATATTTTAACAGCTCGGTGTCAACCTGTCCCCTGCCAAGCTCATCCCGCTTAGGCTGTAGTTACTGTACTGTTTCCTCAGTGGATGAGGCAGTGTGGGGGTCTGCCTCTGAAAGAAATCATTGGACATCATTCCCTTTTTGATTGGCCGCTCTTCTCGCTCCAGCTATAGCACCAAGTAATGTCCCCGTAATTGTAGCCTTACAATCGTCCCAGACTACGTCAGGGCTTGCAGTGTTTTTATTAGTGTCCCAGAAGTCCATTGAGGCTCCTTAGAGACCACCTCGGATAGCCACGGCGAACTAAGGCTCCAAATTTGGGATCGTCCTGCTGGTATTATATTTATCGTAAGGAGGACTGTATGGGCAGACCAGGCCATATAGTATTTGGTCCACTTGTCTATGTAAGTGAGATAGAGCTAAGGCTAAGTTGATTCTGGTTAGTGTGTTTATACTTAGTGGATTGGCAGGAGCCCATGTGGATGGATTTTTCCACTTTCAGATGTCGGTGAGGCCCAAAGTAACAGTATAGTGTCCATCAGGGTGTTGGATTGGGTGTTGGGGGAGTGATAGCCATGAGCCTCCCAAGGGCTTTTTTAATGCCAGTAGGCATTGTCCCTCGAGATGGGTCTCCTGCAGTAGCAGGATATGGGGCTGATATTTTGTAATATAATGGAAGACTAGAGATTGTTTGAATTTTGAATGTATGCCCCTTAAGTTCCAAGATATGAGAGCTAAGGGCTCCTCACCTTCTCGGTTTGACAATGACACATTGTGCAGTGACATGCAGTGCATTTCATTAATTGAGTGACCTTAGCATAGTAAACTTAATATAAATATATTTATACCAGTTCTTGGGATTTCAATCTTCACACAGTTTAATCACCAGTATCATAAAACAAAGCAATTTCCCCCCCCCCCCAAAATAACTGTCCCTGTCCCTCCGTGCCGACCCCTAGTGGGGAAAGGCCTTTTCCCTGTAATTGTAAATGTGTTAACACTGGGGAGATTAGTCTACTAATCTAAATTATGCTCCAGATAGTCCCGTAGAAGATGTGGATTGGTCCTATGGGAGGTAGTGAAGGCTCCTACCCATTAAAAAGCTGCCAAAAAATGGCCATTCATTTCAGGTATAAGTGCATGTTTGGGTGCCAGTACAGTCAGCTAATGGATCACCATGGGTGAAAAGTATATTGAGCCTGTGTGTGATTGGTCCCTTCCTGAGTATCTTGTCCATAGAGGTTGATATGTCATGGTGGTCAAGTCGGCAAGTGTGTGTGGCTAAATCCCGAAAGGACCAGGGATCAGGATACTGCATGTTACAGTCTGGGACAGATGCCAAGGGATATCCAGCAGTGAGCACTGGTTGTTGGGGTGCCTTCCAATTGTCAGTAATAACAAGCAGGAGGCTTGGGATAGTCCCAGTCTGCCTGGGGCACCCTACCTTTTGGATAAGTCTGTGTGTCCCTGCAGTAAGGTACCCGGGGTCATTATGGCCTGGTCTATTGCCCGCAGAGCAATTGCTGTTAATATCAGTTGTACTGTCTGTTCTGGTAGTGGTTGTGTGGGTGGGGGAGAGCTCTCAAAATCGTACTCTGAGCGTGGGGAGCCACCGCCATATTGCACGCTCTCTGGATTGCTGTCTCTATCAAAGGGTTCTAGCCAGGGGCAATTTCCACCTTGAATCTGCCCTAAGATGGCTCCTGTGATGCCGCCCCTCTGCGCTGGAGGGGGTCTAGTGGAGTCCCACATCGCTAGAGAGCAGTTTCACTCTCTGCACTATAGAAAAGCAGAATTTCCAGTTAATAAATGGAAATTTGTCTGTTAAAGTTACCAGGAGTGGTCTTTCTGCCACTTAACTGGCCTCGTGGCAGCTGCACCCTGGTTCTAGCTTCGCTGCTGCGTCGAATGGCGCATGGTGGCAAAACACAGATTCCCATTAGGCACAAAATTTAGAGCTTATTAAATGTTTTGCAGTCTGGTAAATGATGTTTTGTTACTTCCATTTTACATTTAGTTATCACTTTTGTCTTCTAGAGGAATAATCCTGGTTACAGGGGAATATCTCTGCCGGGTACATTTTCTGGTTTATTTGGGCGGTCAGCCGGTTAGCAAACCTAAGGGACAGTTCTTATAGTTGGCTCTCCCAGTGTTTACCATGTTTACCTTTAATTTACCATTGTCTTTAGGTTAGACCCCCCCCCCTTGCCTTGGCCCCCAAGGGTGCAGACACATGGAGCTACTACAAAAATGGACAATGCTGATAATTGTCTCTACGTGTTTTTTAGCAGAGGCAATTCTCAGTATTGTCTATGGTATTTTCTGGCTACTACTAAGTAGCTCTATGTGTCTTCGCCCTTATGCTTTCCTGTAAGAGATGAACAGCCTGACATATTTGTTTTGGGAGAATACAAACAGAATTATGGCAGTAAGGGCTCTGGCACACGGGGAGATTAGTCGCCCGCGGCAAAACTCCCTGTTCGCGGGCGACTAATCTCCCCGAGTTGCCTTCCCCCTGCCATCCCACCGGCGAACATGTAAGTCGCCGGTGGGATGGCAGACGCGGTGGGGCAATTTCGGGAAATCGCAGAAAAAGACTTGCGAGGCTTTTTCGGCGATTTGCGTGAAATCACGCCGCCGCGTCTGCCATCCAACCGGCGAGAGAAGACAAGGCCTTTTATTCAAAGCAGAATTATCTCTGAAGCCTCTCTACAAGCAACAGAAAGGAAGATTCACTGGTTTGGCAAGGTCCCATGTATGTATGAGTTTTATATTTGTATTACATTTTACCATCTTCTCCTGTCACGATCAAGTTGTTAAACCTACCTTCTGCCTCTGAGAGGCTTATCAAGCACTTTATGTAGCTCCTTTTTTCCCATGTGGAGGTTGTAGAATTTAGAATGCAAGAGGTGGAACAGAGAATTCAGGAATGGGTTGGCATTTAAACTGTAAGCATATTGTTCATACACAAAAGAACAGAATGCTGTGTATGAAGGTTGGAATAAACTAATCGGAGGGATTCCATAGGGTTCATTTGTGAATCTGAGCGCAGCATGCAAAGTGCAAAAATGGCCACAATCTGGCGTATGTATGGCATACATTATACCTGGTGTTGCAGCTGATATATGCAGCTTCTGTGCAGTTTATTCAATTGTCAAGTCAGCATATGCAGGAGGGGAGAGTGAAAGGAATGGAGTAAAGATATTTTCAGTGCAGCATATGTAGGTTTATCGGTACAGGTGCCATATGGGCAGTGTATGCAGGTGTATATGCCAAGATGCTTTGAGTATGGGTGTGGGACCTGTTATCCAGAATGCTCAGGACCTGGGGTTTTCTGGATAAGGGATCTTTCTGTAATTTGGATCTCCATAACTTAAGTCTACTAAAAATAATTTAAATATGGAATAAACCCAATTCTTCTTTTGCCTCCAATAAGGATTAATTATATATTAGTTGGGATCAAATACAAGGTTCTGTTTTATTACTACCGAAAAAAAGAATATATTTTTCCAAATTAGAATGATTTGCTTATAATGGAGTCTAGTAGTACAGTATAGTATAGTAAGGCAAGATGGTCTATTTCTGTCCCTTTCTCTACTCTGCACTGCTGGTTCTGACTCCTGACACAACTTCCCAATATCCATTCTTTCCTCATTCTCACTGGGTTTATAGTTATGTGTAACTGTCACTGTGTCTGTCTGTCCGTTTCCCTTCTCTGCACTGCTTGTTCTGACTCCTGATACCACTTCCCAATATCCATTCATTCTTCATTCTCACTGGGTTTATAGTTATGTGTAACTGTCACTGTGTCTGTCCCTTTCCCTTCTATGCACTGCTGGTTCTGACTCCTGATCAGCTGGCTTCTGCTATATTGTTTCAGGAGTAAGCAATAGTGCAGAGAACATATAAAAAGACAAATAGTGCTTTCAGTAGCAGTTACAAATAGCACTAAGTGGTTGTGCACGCACTGCCTGACAGTAAATGAAGGGGTGAGTTTAGGGGGAAGAAGACTGGCAGGACACTGAATCAGAAGTTGTTGCTGCCAGAAGGTGAACGTACTGGACCTTCTCTGCTAAGAAGTATCAACAAGGAAAGGGGGGTAAGTTCAATATTGGCGAATTACGGTGGAACTATCCAAATTGGAAAAATCATTATTGTCTTTCACAGAGAAGTTGTTAATGGTCACGGCCATGGAACCATCCTTGAAAATGCAGAACGCGTTAAGGAGCACCTTCTGCCTGACGTCATCCTGCCAAGAAAAATTTGCATGGCATACGCGTCGCTGCGATGTCCCAAAGTCGCCCAAAGTTGTCTTGAGAGGAAACTTTGGGACATCGCAGCGTCGCGTATGCCATCCCACCGGGAATTTACATTCTAGCGGGAGGGATGGCTTTGCGGGGAGATTAGTCGCCCGCGGCAACGAAGATTTCTCTCCAGACAACTAATCTCCCCGCGTGCCACTGCCCTTAGGTAACACCACTGATCAGTCAGGCATGTGTGAGACTGCTGTTGGTTTGGCTGTAGGGCGGCCGTGGCGCAGTATCCAGACCATAGTGTTAGCCAGCCAAGTTAGGGAGTCATAGGCCGGAGATGACAGGGAGTGCAATGGCTCATAGTGTGTGGGGGCAGTTGGTATATAGGTTGGAAAGGGGGGCATTATGTAGGGATGGGCAGCTGGCATGCCAGAGTATGGGAGGGGGAGACATGCCAGTGCATGGGGTCTGACTATATATATGTATAAATATATATATACATATAGTTGCAGTGAAAATGAGTGTTTTAGTTGTAGCTCAGAACCATTAGAACCACTTGCCCCTAGTTATAAAACTGTAGCTCAGCATCAGCATTAGAATGGTACAGTTTAACCAGCTAAGAAGTGCAAAACGGATGCAGAAAGTAGATTGGAGCAGTAGTTCTACAAGTGGTGCTTGAATGTCTGTGATCCATTTCAATATTCCTGTATAAAAATGGCCTTAAACCTGATCTGTTTTTCACTCAAGTCCTCAAACGAGATAATGGTAACCCAGTTAAAGTGTAAGTAAGAATAGGATGAAGCCATTGAAGGCTGAAGGCCCAGTGGGGGAGTATTAGCAGGGCCTAAAAAGATTCCAGATGCAAAAAGGCACAAATCAGTGTCAGGTCAGGCACAAGGTCAGTAACAAAGGATCCAAAAATAAACCCAGGAGAAGACTAGTGAAAGGGAAAGCACTCACTGGCAGCGATAATAACTTCACTTGGGGTGTATTTAACATCATCCCATATGCAGCGTGCAATTGCTTTGCGTCAGTCTGTGTTCTGGCATCAATACACGTGCAACACACTTGCTTCAATATGTGCCAAGCTGAGTGCACCCCAACACCTTTAGCTTTGGGTGCCCAACACTCAGTGACCCCCCCAGTACGCCAGTAACCAGGCTGCTGCCCCAGTTTTCTGGTTTGTCCTGTCAGTTTTTTATCTTAACCTAAAACATTAGTTTTATAGCTGCAAACAACACAATTGTGCTGTGAGTCACTGACAAATGTTACCTACCTGCCTACTGACTGATTGCGTTTATAAACCAGCAGTTTGCAATGTACCACTCACAGTGGGGTTGAGTGGGTCGCTGTAGGTTAAAATATATTCGGTTGAGGAAGCTCGTCAATAAAGAATTTATATGTCAAAAACTAAAAAATGGGTCAGAAACTGAGAACTGGTAAGCATTTGCTACTATGTGGGTGCATGTTGATATCAATGGCAGATAGTAGTCGGCCATTATAGTCAGTGTGCCAACAATCCAACCTTCTCTGCCACTTACATCGCTCTGGATATGGATACATTTTGTGACACAAGATCTGAAGGTCTAGACTTAGCTTAGAGTGTCTATGATGTGGAACTCAGTAAATGATCTAATGAGGCATCTCTGTTCTAATACAGGTGGCTTTGTTTCCAAAGCAGGAATAACGCACAGAGCTGCAGCCCAAGTGCAGTTATTTAGTACCAAACAGAAATGTCAATTATTTGTAATTATTTATTCGTGATAACCAGCTGTCCAGCCCCCTTAGGGATTAATAAAAGCATTTTTGTGTATGTTATTTCTTTTTCAAGTTAGACTATTATATTATTTTACTTGTGAGGAAAGGACACATCTTTGTTGTTGTGGAGTCTTTGTAACTGTTGGTTTCCCAGTACTATCAAATTGTATTAAATGTTTTTGAGGAAAAAAATACATTTTACATTATTATTTAGTTCCTAAAATTCTCCCTCTTCCCTTAATGAGACATAAAAGGCAGAGCAATGCCCAATATAGCACAAAGGAGTACGGATAATGTCACGCGTGGCGCTTTGCTAGTGCTCTTACCCATGGCCTACAGTGCCAAATGCCTTGACTATAATGGCATACCCCCCAACTGTCCCGCTTTTCGCGGGACAGTCCCGGTTTTTACAGCGCGTCCCGCTGTCCCGGATTGTTCAATGAATGTCCCGCATTACGGAAATGCAGAACATTCATTAAACTATCCAGGCCAGCGGGACGTGCTGGCTACAGCAGATCGCTCCGGCTCCTTCTTCTTGGGCTCCCGCTCCTTATTCGGCTCCTCGTACGGCGGCGACAGGTCCTTTTATAAGGTTGCGCCCGTGCGTAGTGTGAGCAGTAAGGAGCAGGAGCCCAAGAAGTCTATGGGGGCCGCTATGTATGAGGTACTCACTATGGGGGCAATTGGGGGGGCACTGTGTATGGGGGGGCTCTGTGTAAGGAGGGCTACTGTGTATGGGGGGCACTGTGTATGGGGGGATACTGTGTATGGGGGGACACTGTGTATGGGGGGACACTGTATGGGGGGACACTGTGTATGGGGGGGCACTGTGTAAGGAGGGCTACTGTGTATGGGGGGGCACTATGTATGGGGGGGCACTGTGTATGGAAGGGCTACTGTGTATGGGGGGGCACTGTGTAAGGAGGGCTACTGTGTATGGGGGGGCACTGTGTATGGGGGGCACTGTATGGGGGGACACTGTGTAAGGAGGGCTACTGTGTATTGGGGGCACTGTATGGGGAGTCTTTTTGTCCCTCTTTTCATTTTTCAAATGTTGGGAGGTATGTAATGGCCTCCACCTGTCAGCTTGTACACGGGACTCATTTCATCCCTAAAGCATTCAAAGGTGACAGCACAAATCTCCCGGTGTGCCCTTACCCTTATGGATAGTGCCTGTATGAGTGGCCTTTATGTTTGAGATCAGGCAGTTTAGACTGCAGGTTTACTGGGTGTATCACAAATTGCTGGGATTTTTCCAAATGAACATTCAGTGTTTAGGTGTTTTTTATGAACAGCCGACTGTGTGTCAGAATTAGAGAGGTGTGCCGCATTGTTTGCCTCATCAGAGACATGTTCCTTGGCTACCAAGGCAAATGCACCTTTAGTACTTAAATGTGAATACTGTATACAGTTTGCTATAACCAAAAGCTAAAACTAAGAGGGTGGTGCTGACAAATTGGCGCCCCGGGGGTTAAACCCTTTGTTTTCCTTGAACACGTGTTACTTCATTTGTGTAGTAATTTCTGCAACTTCTCTCTTTAAATCCTTTTTTTGGTAAATTTGTTCATGTCATTCTCTATGTAGGTATAGTGTATGTCCTGCGCAATGGCACTTACACTGCACTATTTATTCTTACATACCCTGGCATGCCCCAATCAGCCCCCAAACCTGCCCTCTCTGTAATATTCCCACACATGGCGTGTCCTTCCCAAATAGGGACAGGGGCAACGTATGCATTAATTACTCAACATAAACTTACATTATGTGTATTAAAGAATTGGCAAGTGGTGCTGCAGAGCTTTAGTTGCAGTGCTGCCCAGTTCTATGAATTTGCAGGGCCAATAATTCCCGAATGGCCATACACAAATTAGGAGCTCTATCACTTAAAGACAAAGTTCGCCCATAAGTTAACTGCCTACATGTTGCAGATGGAACTATGCCAACCAGTTTCTATGTTGTTCTTACACCTGTTTTGCCTCTCTCCACAGTTAAACATAATATGCTTCTTGTCATCTATACTTGGAGACGCTGGGAATCAGAAAGCAGATTGTTGTGAGGTAAGATTTTTAGTTTTTACTGTTTTTATATGGTGCTCATCATTCTGTGCAGCCTTCTTCATCCTTCCGGCAGATACACAGGTTTCTCCACAGGCACAGGTCTCAAGCAGTCACTGGCCTTTCTGTTGTTCGACTATGATTCCCAGAAGCCTCTGTGGGAGATGCAGTTACGCACAGAACAGCAGCAACACGGGGTATGTTATCCCTGAGTCTAGCGTACTGCATTCTGCAAAACAGTGTGCGTTTATAAGGTTCAATAGCAAGCTTTGGGAATCTGAACAGCATCAAAGAGAAACTTATTTGCTGTTTCAGCAGCCTCTGTTATTAACCTGCCCAGTGCCTTATTGTACTGGGTCAGAACAACTGGATCTAGAAGTGTCCCTCCATATTGCCCAGGATAAAAGTTGCTCTTAGGCTTAAACTTGTATTTTTGAGCATGGCCATCGCCCAGCAAGCAGGCCGCAGATCTCGGAGCGCCAGTTAATCTTGACTGCAGTTGACTATTTGCAGTCTCTTTTGTGAAATTAGGGATGCCTTTTCCCCCGCTAGCTGTCCCTTTTCTTTACAGAGATGGACTTGGAGTACTCCTGAGCGAGACGCCTGCTGCCCATTTGGAGCCTGCAAATCTCTGCCTGACTCTGCTCCCTACAGTGTGGATGGTGAGTCGCGGTATCCGGCAGGAGGACTGGTGTGACGTACTTAAGGCTTTTCAGCTCACAGGGAAATTGTGAGTTTTGGCTTCTAATTATTCTTGTTGAATCTCTCACCCTGGCGCCCAGTTAGCTTTGCCACATACCTATCTCTTTTTTGAGCATTGTAGCTTTTAAGCGGTCAGCTACATGGAAATTTAAGTATATTTGATTGACATTTGGAAAACTTCTCTACCATTTTTCTGGACTTTTTTCTATAGTTATATGGAAGCATAATTGTTTTTGTTTTAGCTCCAGGCAACGATAGCAACTATTAAGCCTTGGAATGAATTTATTGACCTTGTTGCTTCTACTTGGGAATGCATAGGCTGATTTACTTTATGTTCTGACCATGTGATTCATATGGTTATTGTAAGTCATAAGGTTATTAGTCTTACACTTGGGGCAGTAATTATTAACATTGGAGACAAACATTACTGGTGATGTTGCCCATAGCAGCCAATAAGATCTTTGCTTTTGTAGTTGACTGTTCAAATTCTAATTGCTAATTGGTTGTTATTGGCAACATGACTGGTGATGTTGGCTTCCACACTATAATGAATATGCCCCTTGGAATAATACAACTGCATAAAGAGTTTAATAACCTGACGTATTGGCGTTAAGATCTCCTACAACACTTTGAAAGGTTTATATCTCAAATCGCTCTATGATATTGGAGAACCTATCACTGGCTTTCAGCTTTTTCTCAGCACTTTAAAAATGCACTATTATATTCAGTAATTTTGGGACTGTGAGGTTATGGACTGTATTGTCAAATACTTTTGTAGTTCAACTCCTTCACCATAAGATGGCACCATAACACCAGATAATCTTGGAAAGGTGATGTTTTATTACCGTGCAGCTAAATATTTCTCTTTACAAGTATTTTCCTCCACATTACTGTGCCACTTAACTTTCTCCTGGATTACAATGTCATTTATCTTTAATGATCAAAGAAAAAAGCAAAACCTCTCCCTTCCTTTATCCACAAAACCAATTGTCGCTTTCTTGAAGCAACAAATTGGTTGTTTGATACAATCTGCACACAACTCGGATGGGGGCGGAAACGGAACCTGCAATTCCCACTTCCCAAACTACTCAAACAAGTCCTCTAACTTTGGACCAATCTGACAGTGTTCTAGTGGTGTTCCAGTCACTAATGGACAAGGCTACTGCACGAATCTCTACTGTTTCTGAGGAAGATAAAGAATTGGCAAGACACACAGATACACTCAAATCAAGGATGGACAATACAAAAACGGTTTTAGAGGCCCAGGGAACAGACTTAATTAAGTTATTGAATTAAACAACAGGTTCTGAAATTAGAATACCTGGAGAACAGGTTTTGTCGCGATAAGAAAGCAAGGAATTCCAGAATCTTATAAGCACTCGGAGTCAGAATGGCAAGAATGTTTTACCATTTACCATCTCAGTTTCGGCACATCGATCAGATCCCCAGATCCTTGGGAAGACTCCCCCAACACTGATCAGCCATGAGATATCATCCTGAAATTCCATTATCACCAAACCAAACAGGTCATTAGTAAAGCCTCCAGACAAGGCCAACCGTTTGATTTGTAAGGCCATTCTGTGCAACTGTTCGCAGATTTCACTCCTAAACAACAGCTCGTTGAAGGGCCCTCAAGCCTGTACTTACAGTACTGCAATCTCACAAGATCTGCTATCACTGGGGTTTCCCTTGAAATTGATATTTACACATAAAGGCAAGTAATTTTCCCACCCTACACCGAATAAGACCAAGAAAGCGCTCCAGTCTGCTGGATGTACTAATGCCTTACCAACTAAACTGAGTACAACTCCATGTACCCTGCAATCATCGGGTTGGCCATCGCCAGAAAGACCTTCTCCTTCACGATTCCCTTTACCTCAAAGTGCTACAAAGTACAGTGCTCGTTCCAGGGATCAGCAGCTTCATTCAATTTAAGACTTTTCTCTCATCATTTCCAGGAAGAAGGAACGCATCAAATCAGCATGTTAAATTCAGGAAATGACTTTATTTATGGCAAGTTTGGTAACAATGAAAATTGTCCTCCAAAGGATTTATCTGAAGGTCAAGGAGTGGAGGAGAAAGCAATGGTCTCCTACTGTGGGGCTTTGGAACAGAACCTTAATAACATGGCCGCTTTGTATCTGCAATGCCTCTCGGATAAAATCTCATTTCTTATCCAAATTGTTATTAACTAAATTCTATAAAGGAGATCCCTGATTGGTCTGCAGGGTCTGGAGGAGACATAACACGCACTTTGATATTCTCTTGAAGTGATCTGAGGACTTTGCAACATTAGTAAGCAGTGTATTGGGAGCAACACTAGTGAGGGAAAAGGGGAGGATCATTTTCCAAACCCAGAGATTATATACATGAATTTTATGGGTAGCCTCTCCTCTTAAAGGAGAACCACAGACTAATCCCTACCTGCAAAGAAATATTTATATAAACAGATTTTGTATTATTTTGTGAAGAGACATGCTTCCCCTTTAAGTGGGAGTGGAAGTTGTACCTGTTGGGCAGAGGAGCAGCCTATGTGCAATTTGTCTTAAATGACTGTGTGTTTGCCACAAACACATTTGGTCTTATTTACCCTTTCTCTTGTGGAGAGACATTCATCCGTCCCCCAATGTACTCTGGGACAGTGCTGCCTATCATACGCCCCTCCTTCAGTGGCATCCCATGTGCTGGCCTATAGACTCACATAGCAGCACATCACAATTAAACCCAGTAGCAGTTTTCTTTAATAAATTGTTTTTTAGGAAAAATAAATTTTTGTAATTTATTATATATGTATTTTTACAATCTTACACATTATTATACACTTTGGTTAATTTGCCAATATGCATTACTCCATTTAGTAACCTCCCCCAGGTAATTGAAATCAGTCTCTTCTTAGCACAAATCCAGTTCCAGTTCCTGCTTCCGGCTGTTCCATTTCACATTCCCAAGCAGAGGGGCGGGGCTTAACCCAAAATGAGAGTCACTGAAAGCCTTTCACACCCGACAGAGTTCTATGGAGCGCTGGAGAGCTGAAGCAGGTTTGGACAGCAGGGGGCGCTGCTCTTTCATTCGCTCACTTATTACTGCAGCAGGGAGACTTCCGGAAGCTTTCTCTGTTGGTTCCAAGTTCCGGCCTCTGCCTTGTTTTGTGAAAAAGAAGAAATCAGTAGAAGGAGGGTCAGATTGGAGGGGGTTCTCTGGCCTCTGCTGCAGCCACCGCCCCACATTCATCCTGACAACCTTGGGAAGAAAACCAGAAAAATACAATGACCAGAAAAGGTAAAGTCTCTCATGTTGGGTGGGGGAAACAATTAGGAGATGGCCCATATAGCTATTTACAGCTGCGTTTGCTCTACCAAGGAGGAGACCACATGGGTGTGTGGCACATTGGCACAGAAGGGTTTTTCTTTTAGCACCAACTTCCAAGCAACGTCCGGCTTAGGGCATTTGCTCAGGGATTTTTATATCATTTGGAAATAAGAATTAGCAATGTTTTGATGCTCAGGATAAAGCTGAAGAGACCAAACGTGTCAGGGAGCAATGTGTCAAAGTTTTCTGAAAATGTTTAAAATTATTATTATTTTACATGTTTTATTATTAATGCGTTTTTTTGTTTGCACATTGCGGATTGTGACCCTTTCACAGATAAAAAAAAAAACAAAAAAAACCAATTTGGTCTGTAATAGTTTTCAACTAAAGCCATCTAAAATTTATATTTTTTTATATTGACATATTTTATAGCTGAACCCCAATAGAATTTTCTAAATAACATTTGCTGTGTTTTGGGCGATTTCCCTTCTTTCACTTTTTTTTTCTCTTTTTCCGTTGAAAACTGCAGTGAGACAGTATTTGGATAGAGTGTATAGTAAGGAACATTGGGGGCGTTACTGTTTATTGCATGGGGCTGCTATACATGTGGGTACATACAGCAGGTCTCTTCACAGATACAGGTCTGCGATTTTGGAGAGATTATTTAAGGGTGACTGCACACGGGGAGATTAGTCGCCCGCAATAAATCTCAACTACTGCGGGCAAACACTTTCTTTAAAATGCTTTCCCACTGCCAATAATGTTACTCTCTGGTGGGAAAATATACACGGTGCTCAGGGGCATTTCTGGCCTCCGATGCTGCCCCCTCGCCCCCCCTGCGCTTATTTTTACAGCGCCAGAGGGGGGCGCAGCGCTGGTGTAGAGAGTGTAATAAAGCTCTCTACACTAGCAGAGCCGAATTTCCATATTAAGAAATGGAAATTTATCTCTTAAAGTTACTAGGAATGGCTTTTTGCCGCCCCTGGTAACTCCGGGGGCGCTGCCGTCTGAGGTTTTTGAAGACATTCTAAGTTTCCTTGTGAGGAAACCGATGGGAAAGTGTTTCAGGGAGATCTGAGGTAGTGAAGATTTATCTCGGGCGGCTAATCTCCTGAAACTGGTGGTGTGTTTACGAATTAGTGTAAATGTAAAACATGAAATTCGTATGCCCAAGGTATATTTTGGGGTCTCTTTATGCCTTGTACTTTCATAAACCTTTGTACGTTGGGCATTAAACTGTTCAGAGGACCCCTGGCATTCATATATAGAGTGTTTTATCTTGGTACCTAATGATATGTAGCAGATATGATTCTGGAGAGTGGAAGTTTTATGGGGATTTTAGCAAAGCTTTGCGGCTTGGTACTTTGGAGTAGAAAGACATTTGGATGGATTTGAGGGAATAATATATAAATATAGTTTGTTTTCATCTTGGGGCCTTTACAAACCACATACTTAGGTAAATCTATGTACATTGGGCATCAAACTGTTCAGAGGACCCCTGGCATTCATACTTTGGGTGTTTAATCTTGGTACCTAATAATATGTGGGATATAAGAAGCTGCAGAGTGGAAGCCTTGAGGGGATTTTTGGAAATGTCATAAAAATCACCAACTCTAGGAAAGCTTTGCCGTTTGATAGTTGGAGTTGAAAGAGGTGCGCTTGTTTTGGTCTTGGGGGAATGTGTACTTTTCAAAACTATATGACTTTCTGGGGTGAGTGCACATGAAATGCAATAAATGTGTTATTTTTCCAGTAGCTAAAATTATTTTTATTTTGGGGCCCCTAAATGGCACATATTTAGCCATGTACCTATGTACATTGGACATCAAACTGGTTATTGGACCCCTGGCATTCGTATTTAGGGTGTTTTATTTTGGTACCTATTGACCTGTGGGAGATTAAGATGCTGTAGACTGAAACCATTTTTAAAAAAGTTAATAAAATTTTTATTAACAAAAACGATAATTTTAGGAAAGCATTGCAGTTTGGTAATTTGGAGTAGAAAGGCACAATTACCTATATTGGATTTGTCAGAATCTGTTCTTTCCAGAAATGTATGGTTTGCTAGGGGAAACCTACTGTTAGAGGAACATTTGGCCTTGAAATCAGAAGTGTGCGGCTTATTGGAGCAGTGCTGTAGGAATGGGTCAGTGTGCTGCTGGGAGTTTGTGATCTATAACAATTATGTTTAGGCATTTTGAAGCCAATTTCTTGTTGCAGAAGGGAAATTACACCAAATGCTAGCATATTTTAATATTTAAGTGTATTTAAAGGCAAATAATAATAACTACTATATGCATTCTTTATTCTATAAGGAACAATTGTGCAATATGTTCTGATTAAACTTATCCACCATTTACAAGACTGAAGCACTCAAATTGCCCTCGTCGGGGAAAAAAATTGGTGGTTGCATATCGGCGCCAAAGTGAATTAGCAGGCAGTCCCTGTTCCCAATTGCCAATAAGAATAGTGCTGAGGTGCCTCTTACTGTGTGCGCCTATAGGCCCGCTCAAATCTTATTGGTGGCCAGTAACAGAAAGTTCTGGTCGGCCAGTGGCCCTTAGTGGGGAGGCACGCAGAGCTCAAGCAGGGGGGATATGCCCAACAAACAAAATTCCAGAGCTCCAATGTGCAAATGGTTTGAGTCAGTGTGTACTGCAAAATTGCTCCCCACGGCGCAGTGAATGTGTTCAGCAATTATTCATATTTGCCTTTACGTCCCCTTGAAGTTGTCCTGAAAAAATTATACAGTTTTGTTCCCCTTGGTAAATTTAAATGCCCCCCAGGAAATGCCCCCTAAAATTAAAGAGTGTACAAATGTTCAAAATCTGTTGGGCAATAAAAGTACCTGCAAAGTGAGCAAATCGGCTGTCGGTGAAAGGGTTAAGTGACTGGTAGATGTGGAAGAAGATCATGTGCGCTTTTTGGTAAAATATCCCAGGGAGACAAAGTGCCTTGTGTGACATGAGCCTAACCAGTGGCAGGAACACAACCCTATGGCAATTAGAGTGTGTCAGGGCACTACAGGGGTTTCTTTTACTGGCTGTTCCAATGTAATGTATTTTAAAAAAACAACATTAAAAAAACAGTACGATACCAAAGCAGGAATGGGTAACGAAAAAGTACGAAAAATACGACTTTTTCGTGGAAGAATGAACGTACCACGGAAAGTCTTATTATTTTAACAATATTATCGTGGTACGAATGGTTATAAACATTGGAAAAAATATGATTTTATTCTGAAAAAAAAAAATCATACTTTAATGAATGGGCCCCTATGTGCAGTATGCCCATGTATTCTAATTGTGTTATCAGAATATTGACTGTTAGTCAATTTGTGCACTACCCTTATTTTGCCACTAGATGTCACTAAGTTTTGAAGTTCAAACCTTCAAAGAGTGGGGAAATACCAGCGCACATATTCTGAAGCACAGGGATAGGATCTATTATCCAATGCTTTGGGGTTTTCTGGATAAGGGATCTTTCTGTAATTTGGATCACCATGCCTTAAGTCTGACAAAAACCATTTAAGTGTTAAATAAACTCAATAAATAACTATTTAGGTTTTAATAAACCCAGTAGGATTGTTTTGCCACTAATATGGATCTAGTCAGCTTAGTTAACATCAAGTACAAGGCATTAGCCATTTGGAGTCTTTTTATATAATCATTGAAAGTCATGTGGATTCACATACCCCCACTGAGACTCTGTGACTTGTCTTAAAGAAAATATATCAACCTGTTGATATTAAATCTATTGAGTGGTGCGACTCCCAATCCCAACCGATTGATTTGTGTGACTTATTATTTTATTTCTTTTGGGAATGGTTCTCGTTTGGGTAAAATGTATTTGTCTATACAGGAGTTGCTGTTGTTGTAGGGCCCCCTGTAGGGTATTTTAGAGCAAGCGGCATATTAATAAACTTTATTGATTTTATATATATTATACTGTACATGAATTATATGTACCCTGGACACCTGAGATCCACTGGACTTAATGTTACATTTGTGTGGAGTTAGAAGGATATACTTTTTAGGATATTCATTGCTCTTTTGTATTATAAAATAACAACAGACAAAGCAATAATTAGAATAGAAACTGCAAAAAGTTCAAAACTGCAAGTTTTAGTTCCGCACACAGTTTAGTAGGACACGAGTGAGACTCTAGGCCAGGGGTCCTCAAACCATAGGCCGTGGGCCAGATACGGCCCACCAAGGTCATTTACCGGCTCCCGCTGCGTCCTCACCCCTGACTACTGTCACCCCTGTCTGCCTCAGCGTGGTCCTTAGCCCCTTAGACACTTGGGCCGGTGTGACGCGCTGATGCACACTGTAGTCCCCTGTTTAAAAAGTTTGAGGACCCCTGCTCTAGGCTAACAGAACTAAAGGCCAACATGGATGAAACATAAAGGATATGTCAGTTTGCTCTGTAGTGTGGGCACATGGAAATGCCTGGGTGCTACAGTAAGTGAGTGGCCAATACGGTGGGGACTGTAGGTACCGTAGGGGTCTCCCCCTGTGCCATTACCCTTAGACTGGGTCACTGTTTTACTTTGTATTTTGGGAGATACGTTTCCTGTGGGATCTGTAGGGCTGCACAGTGATCAGTCAGATCCTTACCGTACTCTAGAACTCACATTCTGTATTCCCTTCTACTGTTCTGCCGTAATCAGCCGAGCATATTAACGTCAGTGAATTGTTCTCTCCGGTAGAAACCATCTCAGACACAGGGGGAAGATAGAATCTCCTAGAGCTCCATGAGGCATGAGAACCTTGCTTCTGGGGCAGCATTGGTAAATATACAGGACAAGGAAACCCAGACTTTATTACTTATTGAATAGGATAATATTTCATTTAGATGCCATTATTTTTTGTTTGTGGATCACTAACCTGACACCCTTGGTTCCCTGAAAAAGAGATCAAGTTATATATATACCCTTAAAGGAAAAGGAAAGGTGGAATCACTGGATGGTGCCCCCCAGTGATTGTATTCACATTACTCTAATGTTTTCCAATATCTGTACTTATTTCCTTAGCTGAGGCGGGGCAATGACCAGAGGTTGGACCTTCATGGATCGACTCGGTCAAAGGTTGAACCTTTTGAGAGAAGCTTGAACTGATAATTCTTACTGGCTGAAAAGCACTGCCCTAAGGTAAGATGGAGGAAGTTCTTGTTCTTCTTCCAGTATCTGGGTCCAATAAAAGGCTCAATGGTCAGATCAGCCCTATTTGGCCCAGTATGTCCGTTTGGCAAAAAATCCAAAATCTGTAAACTAGATGTATTTAAAATGGTTTAAAGTTCAGTAGCTCAAGAGTTTACAACCAGCAGTGCATCTCAGTAGTAATCAGTAGTGCATTTAGTCATGTCAGTAGCTCAGGAGTTACAAATCAGCAGTGTAGAAATTTCTGTCAGTAGCCCAAAAGTTACGCTCTGCAGTGCATTACAATCATTTGCTCAGGAGTTACAATCAGCAGTGCAGCTTTTAATGCCACTTACTCAGGAGTTACAATCAACAGTGCAGGAATTTCTGTCAGTTGCTCAGAAGTTACAATCAGCAGTGCAGGTATTGTTGTTAGTAGCTCGTGAGTTAAAATAAGCAGTGCATATGTTACTGTGAGTAGCTCAAGAGTCACAACTAGCAGTGCAGGTATTACTGTCAGTAGCTCTGAAGTTTTTAATCAGCAGTGCAGGTATTCTGTCACTAACTGAGAGGTTAGAATCAGCAGTGCCGGTCTGATAGTAGCTCAGGAGTTACAATAAGCCGTGCATGTGTTACAGTCAATAGTTACAAGAGTTACAATCAGTAGTGCATGTATTTCTGTCTTTAGTTCAGGATTTACAATAATCAGTGAAGGTTTAACTGTCCTTAGCTCTATAGCCCTGATACAAAGTGTGTGGGCGATGGGGAGAAGGAGTATTTGGCCGGTGCAGAGGGTAAAAATGAGAAAATGAGTATTCGGTTTTGGTAGAGGGTAAAGAGTTCCTCAGGTTGGATAGAAAGTGTGTGGGCGATGGGGTGAAGGAGTTTTTGGTGCGAGTAAAGGGTAGAGAGTTACTCAGGTGGGATACAAAGTGTGTGGGCGATGGGAAGGAGTATTTGGTTGGGGCAGAGGGTAAAGAGTTACTTAGGTGGGATACAAAGTGTGTGTGTGATGGGAAGGAGTATTTGGTCGGGGCAGAGGGTAAAGAGTTACTTAGGTGGGATTCAAAGTGTGTGGGTGATGGAGAGAAGGAGTTTTTGGCGCGAGTAAAGGGTAGAGAGTTCCTTAGGTGGGATACAAAGTGTGTGGGTGATAGGAAGGAGTATTTGGTCGGTGTAGAGGGTAAAGGATTACTCAGGTGGGATACAAAGTGTGTGGGGGGATGGGAAGGAGTATTTGGTCGGGGCAGAGGGTAAAGTGTTACTCAGGTGGGATACAAAGTGTGTGGGGGGATGGGAAGGAGTATTTGGTCGGGGCAGAGGGTAAAGTGTTACTCAGGTGGGATACAAAGTGTGTGGATGATGGGAAGGAGTATTTAGTTGGGGCAGAGGGTAAAGAGTTACTTAGGTGGGATACAAAGTGTGTGGGCAATGGGAAGGAGTATTTGGTTGGGGCAGAGGGTAAAGAGTTACTTAGGTGGGATACAAAGTGTGTGGGTGATGGGAAGGAGTATTTTATTGGGGCAGAGGGTAAAGAGTTACTTAGGTGGGATACAAAGTGTGTGGGTGATGGGAAGGAGTATTTTATTGGGGCAGAGGGTAAAGAGTTACTTAGGTGGGATACAAAGTGTGTGGGCGATGGGGAGAAGGAGTATTTGGCCGGTGCAGAGGGTAAAAATGAGAAAATGAGTATTTGGTTTTGGTAGAGAGTAAAGAGTTCCTCAGGTTGGATAGAAAGTGTGTGGGCGATGGAGAGAAGGAGTTTTTGGCGCGAGTAAAGGGTAGAGAGTTCCTTAGGTGGGATACAAAGTGTGTGGGTGATAGGAAGGAGTATTTGGTCGGTGTAGAGGGTAAAGGATTACTCAGGTGGGATACAAAGTGTGTGGGGGGATGGGAAGGAGTATTTGGTCGGGGCAGAGGGTAAAGTGTTACTCAGGTGGGATACAAAGTGTGTGGGGGGATGGGAAGGAGTATTTAGTTGGGGCAGAGGGTAAAGAGTTACTCAGGTGGGATACACAGTGTGTGGATGATGGGAAGGAGTATTTGGTCGGGGCAGAGGGTAAAGTGTTACTCAGGTGGGATACAAAGTGTGTGGGGGGATGGGAAGGAGTATTTAGTTGGGGCAGAGGGTAAAGAGTTACTCAGGTGGGATACACAGTGTGTGGATGATGGGAAGGAGTATTTGGTCGGGGCAGAGGGTAAAGTGTTACTCAGGTGGGATACAAAGTGTGTGGGGGGATGGGAAGGAGTATTTAGTTGGGGCAGAGGGTAAAGAGTTACTCAGGTGGGATACACAGTGTGTGGATGATGGGAAGGAGTATTTGGTCGGGGCAGAGGGTAAAGTGTTACTCAGGTGGGAAACAAAGTGTGTGGATGATGGGGAGAAGGACAGAAGGACTGCGCTATTTTGATTTTGGAGTTTCTATAGATCTGATACTTTGGTAATTCTATGTACACTGGGCATCAAATTGTTCGGTTTCCCCCTGGCATTGGTTTTTAGGATGATTTATCTTGGCACCTGATGATGAGGGAGATAGGGTGCTGGAACATGCAAGCTTTGTGGTGATTTTCAGGTATTTTGTCAAAGCTGTTAATTTTAGGGAAACCTTGCGACTCATTAATTCTTAGGAAACAAAAAACTATTTACCCATTTAGGATTTACTGTCCTAAAATACAAGGTTTTCTTGAGTCAACATTTTATTTGTGGTTTTACCCAGCATAATATTCTGAAAATGTGTTGATTTTTCTGCTGTGTTGTGACTATTACATTGGCTATTTGTATGCACTTTTGTGATATTTAAGTCTCTACGAGCCAGATCCTTATGTAATGCTATGCAAACCAGGTATCAAACTGCCCAGTAGCGCCCTGGCATTCATATTTAGGGGATTCAGGCTGATTTACCTTGGTTCTATAGGAGCACAGCACATCCCTTTAGCCCGGCACATTAGAGGGACATGTACCTGCGTATACCCCCATTCCTCCCAGTTGCACCGCTTTCTTCTTTGCCGCAGCAGCACCTCCTGCAATCAGATCTACTCACAGGCCAAGCAATGTGTCCGCTGTGGCGGGGCCCACAGAGTTTTCTCCCAGTGCCTCGCTCGCCCAAGGGAGCACATCCCTTGTATTAAATTGTTTCTTGTGTCATTTCCCTCTTTTCTTTATCTTGTTGGTCAGTCTCTTCACTATGGCTTTTATCCCAATAACTTTTTGTGCACCCCCTTCCCATCGAGTCTGCCTTCAACTTTAGTTGTCGGAATTTGCCCAGCTTTCTCTCCCTGCAATATCAGTTGGTAATTTCCGGACTATTGTGTTGACTGAGGTAGCCCCAGTACATTGTGTTTCCATCTGCTGTGGCCCTCAGGTGGCCAAAGTTTGTTTATATGGGGGTCATACACACTGAGATGGTGGGGTGGACACTGAAGGCATTGTAATGTGCCTGTCACCATGTGTGGGACCCCTGTAGATGAAGCAGATCAGGGCTGGAACTAGGGGTAGGCAGAGAGGCACGTGCCTAGGGCACTAGGAATGTATATCTTTTGTCACCCCTTTACCCCTGGGCCCTGTGACTGCACCTATGCACATACTGGTTTATTCACGCACCGTAAATGAACAAAAATGTGCAAATTAACACACACAGGGGAGGGGCGAGGTGCCCGGCACTGGTGTAGGTAGGCATTAAACTTTGCTGTCGGGGAGGGGTCAGCTGTCGTGGCGGTTTTTCATAAATGTGACACGAGGCGGCGGGGAAACAATTCCGTTACAGCGCCTAAAGTAAAGGTGTGTAATGGGAACCTTCATTCTGCTGGCTGCTGCACCCTGGCAACAGAGCAAATGGGAAATAGCTCTGGTTTTTCTTAACCCTACATGTTTTGGGGGCATTAAGTATAATTAACATTTATTTGTAAACCGCCAACATATTCTGCAGGGTTGTACAATAAAAGCATGTATACATTAAACATACAAGAAACCATACAAACCAACCTATAACAAGTACAATAGATATAGAGGGCCCGACCCAAAGGAGCTCCCATCTAAAGAAAGATATTGGCTCTAGTGATGAGCAAATGTATTCGTTAGGCATGGATTCACAGTGAAATTATACATTTCGTAATTGGTAACATTTTTCGTTAAACTGGGGAAAAAACTGACCACAACAAAAATAACAATGATTTTGATATATTTGGAGAAAATAGTTGTGTTCAAAAATGTGCGTGAAAAAAAAGGCACGATAGTAAAATTGAGAAAAAAACACCTATTGACTGATTTGAGTGTGAAAAAAGTTGCACAGCAAAAAAAGTTGGCGGTAGGAATCAGAAAAACCACTCATTGACTTTAATGTGTTTGGAATGAGAATAAAAAATAGTTGTATGTGAAAAAACATCACATCTGCATGTCAAGAGTTACCATTTCACAAATTTTTACTTTTTTAGTTGTAATATTGGTGTGTAGGAAACAGGGTTTCCCCTGCTTGGGTGCTATTCTCATGCCTACCACAAGGAGGGGCTACTGAGAACGTTTGGCAACACAAAAGATTTCTGAACTCTTTCTGAACTCTATCATGCTGAACTCTTCAGGTAAACCTTAAGGCAGCCTTCAGGGGACCTGCTTTTTGGAAGGGTAAAAGGGTCTGGGGTTTCAGAGATCATTGTATGTAATAGGTTTGAAGCTATGGTTCTCACTGCTTCTCACTGTGTGTATAATTAGTGTATTTTGTGTGGTGTTAACAAAGTGTTTATTTCCCATTTCCCAGTCTTTCAGGCATTTCTGGAGTTAATGGACTGCGTATACCCCATTTTCCAGCAATATTTTGGCATGTGTCGAGTTAATGGAATGCTTATTGCCCATTTTCCAAGGATCGTACCGGCATGTGTGGAGTTAATGGAATGCTTATTGCCCATTTTCTAAGGTTGTACCGGCATGTGTGGAGTTAATGGAATGCTTATTGCCCATTTTCTAAGGATCGTACCAGCATTTTTGGAGTTAATGAAATGCTTGTTGCCCATTTCCCAAGGATCGTACCGGCATGTGTGGAGTTAATGGAATGCTTATTGCCCATTTTCAAGGATCATACCGGCATGTTTGGAGTTAATGGAATGATTATTGTCCATTTTCCAAGGATCGTACCGGCATGTGTGGAGTTAATGGAGCGGTACATCAGGGTCGGGGCTCATTTCTGGCCAGACTATACAGGTGGGGGCACATACCATGAGCAGGAGAGAAGGAGGATCAGAGAGGAGCTGCAGGGGGTGAGTATGGGGAGAAATCCCTCTATATTAACTCTTAGCAGTGTGTTTGCTCTCTGCTGTCTCTCTTCAGCCCCCTCTGCCCCTGCCCCCTACCAACTCCCTGGTAAGGATGATGGCACACTAGGAGATTAGTCGCTCGCAGTAAATCTGCGCTACCGCCGCCAATAATGTAAATCACTGGTACTTGCAAGTTGGGCTGAGTTGCAGATCAGTCACAGTTAGGGTGCCCTTCACATGTTCATTCTATGGGTGCTAGTGCTCTGTGTCCCATAGGAGCCATTCCACCCAATGTTATATACAAGCACTTGCAATGACTGCAAACTCACATTAAGGGGTGTAACATTTTATTAACATTTTATTAACATTGGAGACAAACATCGCTGATGATGTTGCCCGTAGCAACGTATCAGTCAGATCTTTGCTTTTGTTTTCCAACGTGTTGGTGACCGTTGCTGATCCTATTGCTGATCGGTTGTAATGGGCAACATGACTGGTAATGTTTGTGTCCAATATTAAGAAATACGCCCTTAAGTGTGCATGCCCTGCTGTGCTGTTAGGTGCCCTATGGGGGGCACACAGTGCTGCCATCTCTATGTGAATCAGGACAGAACTCTGAAATCCAATCTCTATATAAGGTGGCGGCTGTGAATGCACTGCAGCATAATTCAAGTGCGCATCCGAAGCACCTAAGAGGGACAGTTTACAGGCACTTTTGTGAGTTTGTATTTTAAATTGAACATTTTACATTGAAATGACATTTTAACACCTTTTTTCCAGCCATTAAAAATGAAGTAGCGCTCAGTGTAACCCTGTCAGATCAATTCTAAGCTCTTCTGTTTTGCTTTGTTTCACCCAGTCTTCACTTCACACCTCTTGGCATCTCTGTGGGAAAGTTCCTGCAAGCGCGGAGAAATTGCTCTGACAAGAGGATCTTCTGGGAACAAGCTGAAGACCTAAGGGGACCCTTTTTGGCAAGAGGCTAGCCCAAATCGTGTATTGGGAAAGGTATGTCATACGTGCTATACATACCCAAGGGATCTACTTTTAGTGCACAAGGGTAAAATGAGGGTAAAATGGCAGAACAAATTTGTTTAAGTGTTCCGTGTTGCAACGAGTGGGATTTGATTGAAGACATTCTGTCTAATCATTGGAAGATTCATTCCTCAAACAGGTGCTTTCTAACTGCTGCCTTTTGTCGGCCAAGAGGTCAAGAAGACTAGGTTACCTGTTGGGAAAAGGTCATTATACAGGTCCAAAGAAACACGCAAAGGGAATGGAACTAGATTGGCACTTATTGTTGCTGAATGTATAATATCTGCCCATTCATTGATAGGGCCAAACTGTATGGGATGCACATAACTGAGTTTGTCTTTAGACAGTTTATAAACTGGTAACGAGAGGAGTTATTTATTTGCTGACTTGTCCATGCAGTAAGCAGTATGTGGGCAAGACAGACAAGGCCCTGACGAAGGCCCCCAAGGGCCGAAACGCATTGGGTTTGTTAGGTTTTAAATACATTTAGCATATTTTTTCTTAAGGAGTGCCCTGTTGGGTGTATCTATTAATAATTAATACGGAGACGCTCAGGTAGTCCCCTACAGTGAGCACCCTCGCTTATTCTGATAACTTTTTATGGTGTGCCATCCTGTTTTGAGCATTTTTCATTAATCGGTAACACAGAGAGAGCTAGGAAAGAAGGGCAGGTCCCAACCCTGGCAGCTGCCCATTTTCTTAGTGAATATAATTGCAGTCCAGAAGGGGTTAAAGCTATGGGTTTGGAGAAAATATGTCCTGTTTCTGGAGATGGAGATATAGATCTGATCATCTTGCAGAGGCAGGTGAGATGGATTTTTTATTTTAAAAGAGAGCATTCCTACACAGTTACATGGCTCAGTAGCCCTATTTTCCAACCCTCTTACCAGCCTAATTAGTCCCCTTTACATGTGTTCCTATATTATACTCCATTAGTATAGTAGGTTTCCCCACTTATCTTGCTGGATACTTTTCAAATATTCATATTTTTTGTTTATCTCTGATTGTTTCTTTATTTCTTATAGAATTGCGTACCTCACATTTGCAATATTATGTTCGTTTTAGCTTAACGAATGAGGCAACAATGACAACTTTTTGAGTGACTATATCATATACGTTTTTATTTAAAGGAAAAGTAAAGCCTCATAGGCAATTTTCTTTCATTTTAGCAGCAGTGCCTCCTCTTTAATCACTTCACTGACACTTGCCACAACTTTTCTGTGCCCCCAAATCCTGTCTAGAACTACACCTGTGTCCCTTCCGTTCCAAGCAGCCATCTTGGTAATTAGCAAACAGTATATACTCACTTGCGCCCCAAACTGGGATATTGGGGTACTGTGAATTTAAAGTTGGACTGGCCTAGCAGGCACTGGATAAAAACCTGGTGGGCCCTGGTCCTGTTGGGCCCCTTTTTACCAGGTATGTTGGTGGGTGGAATTACACTAAAAATGAATTAGAAAGCCCAGTTTGTCCTGAATAAAATGATGTATAGTTTACCCAGGCAGATTAAAATTACCCTTCAGGAGAAGCCCCTAAAGTGCAATGACTGGAAAATGAAATGCAAAATCTTTCTGGCAAAATCCCTATTCCAAGGCTCATATAGATGTGGGACTGTGTTTGATGGCAGACTGGCTGATTTAATACGAGCTATAGACAAATTCTTAAAGTGTCGGTAAAATGATATGTAAAAGACAAAATCTGAAAACATTCACAAAAGTAGACATAGAGATTTGTGAATAAGGTGGAGAATCAGACAAATCAATCTCCACTTTTATTTTGTCTTAATATCACCACTTTTGTGAGTTCCCCCCATTGAGTTGCTCTATTGAATGTATATTATGGATGAACTGGCTTTGGACAAGTAGGTGTATTCACACAAATGAGAGCGAGCTTCATGGGCTGAGCAGGATTGAGAGTTTGTTCTGGGATATAGGAATGATGTATTTACACTGGGGACACAGTGATAATGGAGTGACAGGGATTGCTCCAGCAGTGCCATATACTGTATGTGAGCCCAAGCACTTTAAATGTTTGAATATCAGTGCCTGTATGCGCCTAATAGGATATTGTGGTACATTTTACACACAGACACACACTGGCGCTTGCACAGTTATAAACACCATGTGCTTGATGGAATATTCCCTGGCAGGTTGTACATGCACAGAATATTCCCTGGCAGGTTGTACATGCACAGAATATTCCCTGGCAGGACGTACATGCACAGAATATTCCCTGGCAGGTTGTAAATGCACAGAATATTCCCTGGCAGGTTGTACATGCACAGAACATTCCCTGGCAGGTTGTACATGCACAGAATATTCCCTGGCAGGTTGTACATGCACAGAATATTCCCTGGCAGGTTGTACATGCACAGAATATTCCCTGGCAGGTTGTACATGCACAGAATATTCCCTGGCAGGACGTACATGCACAGAATATTCCCTGGCAGGACGTACATGCACAGAATATTCCCTGGCAGGACTTACATGCACAGAATATTCCCTGGCAGGACGTACATGCACAGAACATTCCCTGGCAGGTTGTACATGCACAGAATATTCCCTGGCAGGTTGTACATGCACAGAATATTCCCTGGCAGGTTGTACATGCACAGAATATTCCCTGGCACAGATAGAATGTGTGCGCTGCTGACATGGATACTCCAAAGGTGCACACTTTGCTAACCCGTGGGTTACACTCCCCTCACATTTACTACTTATAGTCGGTACAGTGTGGAGCTTGCTACTCCTGACGAAGCTGCGTGGGCAGCGATATGTATGGAGTGAGCGGGCACCTTCCCCCGGTTATGTTACACCTGCCTCTGAGCTATTGTACTGAGATAAGTGTGCCCCCACTTACTGTGGCACTGTGTATTTTTCATGTTTTGTTTGATTCAGTTATAGGGAGGTTTATAAGATGAGTGGTGGGGGCATGTGGCCTTTTTTTTATTTGATTATTGCAACCGTGTGTAACGGCATGTTCATAGCTGTGATCTTGATTGAGGGTGCGTATATATGCCCTGATATTTATTTGGTTTGGGGGAGGGTTCAGGTGTATTTTTTGTTTTTAATGCAGTCTGTTCCATATATCCTGTGGTTGATATTAATAAAGATTGCCTTTTATTGGAAATATATTTGTGTTGGTGCAAAGCTTTTGAGTCTTTTGTGTGTTTTGTATTTAACCCTTGCCCATATTCACAACATGATTTAACTATAAGAATATCTTGTATAAATAACTGATGATGGGGTCTGAACAGTAGTGAGTACGCAGGTATCTATGGCAGCCCGTCGGGCACCCACGTTATGAGAGAGACTGGTTCATAGTTTTTTCGTTGGCTCCAACTATCTTACTGCACATACTCCTAAGGTGCATGGTTCTCAGTCCTGCAGGAACTGTACAGCATGTAACGATATGATGAGATGTAAGGATTTTTGGAACCCTGATACTGGGAGATTGCATAAGATTCCCAATAACGAGACATTTTGGTGAGACGATTCCTTTTGGGACCAGTGTTGTGAGAAGGCTGATAACTCCTGATAGTTAACGGGGTGGGTCACTTTTACATTAACTTTTAGTATCTTATAGAATGTCCTATTTCAAGCAACTTTGCCCTTGGTCTTCATTAATTCTTTTTTATATTTTTCACACTATTTGCTTTCCACTTCTACATCTTTCTAGCTTTCAAATGGGGTTCACTGACCCCGACAGCCAAATACTATTGCTCTGTGTGTTATATATTAATATGGTTATTTTTTATTATTTTACTATTCAGCCTCTCTCCTATTTATATTTCAGTCTTTCATTTGACCCACTGCATAGTTGCTAAGGTAAACAGGACCCTAGCAACCAGATAGCTACTGAAATTCCAAACTAGAGAGCTATTGAAGAAAAGGTTAAACAACTGAAGAACCATAAAAAAATGAACACCAATTGCAAATTGCCTCAGAGTATCAATGTCTACATCAGAATAAAAGTTAATTCAAAGTTGAACTACCCCTTTAAGTGCTTACATTACTGAGGGAAAAGAACTGAGCCCCGGTTGTTAATTATCCCTGAAATTGGTCCTGTTGTGATTGGGAAACTAAATATCACCCTGCTCTGCCCATAAAATAAGGAGATGGAATGATTATATAGAGTCTGTACAGGTTAGCCCTCGCTGAGTGGGATTGGCGCCGCTCACTATATACTACAGTATTTAATAACCTTTTTGCCAATCCGGCTACAGTTTGGGGCACTGCTCTTATGAACTTGGTTTCTATTTAAACTGCTGGGGGGTTAAATGGAGTGTTGTTATTTTAATGAAATGTTATAATTTACAAATGATGTACTGTAATTAGTAGGTCGGCCAGCCACTTTGTTTAATGTTTTTTTCCACAAGATTCCACCTTTGACCCTTTTCCTGCCAAGGACCAATGTGATACATACTTGCCGGAAAAGGTTTTATCTGCCAAGCACATATTATAGTACATGTATAGGATGCGTTATACAGAATAACGGGACCAAGGGTATTCCGGAGAAGGGGTCCATAAAACATTAATTAAACCCAGTAGGATTGTTTTGCATCCCATAAGGCAGTGTTCCCCAACCAGTGGCTCGTGAGCAACATGTTGCTCCCCAACCCTTTGGATGTTGCTCCCAGTGACCCCGGAGCAAGTGCTCATTTTTGAATTCCTGGCTTGGAGGCAAGTTTTGGTTGCATAAAAACCAAATATAATGCCAAACACAGCCTTCTGTAGGCTGCCAGTCCACATTGGGGCTATTAAGTAGCCAATGACAGGTCTTTATTGGCACCCCCAGGAACCTTTTTCATGCTTGTGTTGCTCCCCAACACTTTTTTCATTTGAATGTGGCTCAAGGTTGGGGATCCCTGCCATAAGGGATAATTATATCTTGGTTGGGATCAATTACAAGGTACTGTTTTATTATTACAGAGTAAAAGGAAATCAGTTTTAAAATTGTGAATTATTTGATTAAAATGGAGTCTATGGGAGACAGGCTTTCCGTAATTCAGGCTATCTGGATAATGGGTTTCCGGATAAGGGATTCCATACCTGTACATGTATGCTTAGCAGTAAAGGGTTCTTTCTCAGCACTGTCGGCTTTTGCTGCTGCTGCTGCTGAGAGTCCGGTGCGCCCCTAACCCCCTAACCCTCTTACCAAGGGGGCTGTCAGGTTGATCACCCGCAGTGTCTGCTGTTAATGCTTCCCTTTCTCGTCCCCCAGAGCCGGCCCAATAATATCTTGTCAGGGGACTCTGTTTGCAAAAGCTGAGTTTGCAGGTTAGAAAATTCATTCATTTGGGGTCCGTACATAACACATACGTTGGTAAATCTATGCATATTGGCCATCAAACTGTTCAGTAGACCTTTGGCATTCATATTTTGGGAGAATTGCCTTTGTAAAAACTTGTGCAAGATAAATGTGGCAAATTGTAACAAAGTGCTCCACGTACTCTGTTTGCTGCCCCCCCCCCCTGCTGTTAGTGAGCTGCAGACTTTTTGCGGAAGTACGTGAGGCGGTTTTCTGCAGCGTTCTGTTGTGAGAATGATTTCCTTCTGCCCCTTTTTCATTTTTTTCCCTGATGAAGACCCTTTACTGGGTTGAAACGCATTTGGCTATATTTCTCATGATGTGATTTTGTATTTAATAAATTTTCTTTTGGCATTTACTTTTTCTGAGTGTGCAGATAATTTTTGCTCTTTTGATTATTTTTGGAGTTACTAAATGGGTTTTCTCCAATGTCTTTGCGCCTCCATTATTTATTACAAGAGAAGGTGTGCGCTCTTACATTTTGCAATACTTTTGAAGGGAGGACAGGAGCTCCGGTGCCTGCATATTGTGTACTCTACACAGCTTTCCGTACTGTGTAGGGGAAAGTCCGGTAGAGCCAAAGAGGGATTGGATGGGTGAAGTTTGAACTTCTCCTCCAGCCTATCCAATCCCTGTACATAGTACGGAAAGCTGTGTAGAGTACAGGACATGCAGGCACCGGAGCTCCTGCTCCCCCTTCTGAGGTGTGCAGCTCACTGACAGCAGGGAGGCCCAGCTAATCCAGTAAGTGCAGGGCGCCCGGGCCCCCCTAACACCTAAACAGCCACCAGACCCGGGATTGCCCCCAACTGCACGGCGGCCCTGGGAGCAGGACTGGGTTGGCAGGGCCCGGGTCCACCATGTTTTTTCCGGGTTCCGCTGACCCAGTCCAACACTGAACGCATGTAAGAAATTGTGCAAGATAAATGAGGGAAATTCCAAAAACTGAATGTGCACCTTTCAAAAATACAGGTATAGGACCCGTTATCCAGAATGCTTGGGACCAAGGGTATTCCGGATAAGGGTTCTTTCCCTAATTTGGATCTCCATACCTTAAGCCTACTAAAAAAATCAATAAAACATTAATTAAACCCAATAGGATTGATTTACATCCAATAAGGATTATTTATATTTTAGTTGGGATCAGTTACAAGGTACTGTTTTATTACTACAGAGAAAAAGGAAATCAGTTTTAAAATTCTGAAGTACAGGTATGGGACCCCTTATCAGGAAACCCGTTATCCAGAAAGCTCCGAATTACGGAAAGCCTGTGTCCCATAGACTCCATTTTAATGAAATAATTCAGAATTTTAAAACTGATTTCCTTTTTCCTCTGTAGTAATAAAACAGTACCTTGTAATGGATCCCAACTAAGATATAATTAATCCTTATTGGATGCAAAACAATCCCATAGGGTTTAATTACTGTTTTATTGATTCTTTAAGACTTAAGATACGGAGATCCAAATTACAGATAACAAATTCTTGATAATGGGTCAGATACCTGTATTTGATTAAAATGGAGTCTATGGGAGACGGGCTTTCCGTAATTCGGAGCTATCTGGATAATGGGTTTCCGGATAAGGGATCCCATACCTGTATATGTTTTTCAACACATGCTCATGTGGTTATGAATTAGGTAAATCTAAGCCATAAAATTAGTATGCACAAGGTGTATTTTGGGGTCTCTAAGTGCCGTGTATTTTGATGAACCTTTGCACATTGGAGATCAATCTGTTCAGTGGCCGAACATCGACTGGCAGTGTTAACGAAGCGCCACATATGCCTTCCCACTAGCGATTTACTTTATTGCTGGTGGGAAGGCATTCAGGGGAGATTTAACCAATTTTACTTTATTTTTTCCACTTCTTTCTTCACAAACTGCTTTTAATTTCACCTTTTCCCATCAAGCCCAAACCGTAGTCATGCTTTCCACACTTTTACCTTCCTGTTTCTGTTTATTCACTTAACCCTGCCCTTCTTTTGTGCTAGCTTTCTTTTTAGACCCCTGTCCTCCTTATTTCCCTCTTCATCTGAGATTCCCATTGACTTGCTAGCTGTTGGCCAGTACGCCATTGCACACTTCCAGGCTGAAGTCTCCCAATCATATGCCCCAGTGTATGCAGAGGATCTAAGTAACTGGCCAATTACTTTTTAGGGTGAACTAGATTTCTCCAGAGCCTGAATGTGAACAGAACTTTGACTTGTAGGTTAAACTAGACCAAGATGTGAGTGGAGCATCTTGGAATTGTCCTGAGTGGGGCTTCCCTTTAATGTTACTGCTAAATACATGGTCATAGCGAGTGGCAGAATAAATATATAAAGAGACAACAAATAGAGCATCTGATCAAATCCGTATTTCTTTCTGACATGGCACCTAATAAAGACAATATTGATATTAGACAGGAACGTTAGAGATAAGCTGTTTGCATCTCCTGCCTATAGCCCATTGCATTCAGATTTGGCTACATTTTGATAGCTATTGCTATGCAACTTGTAGATATATAATATATATTATTGCACTCACGGTACATGTATTATTCATTTAACAGCCCTTTTCTCTTAATATGTTATTACTAACTTGTGTGTTATCTGAAAAAAGTTGCGAAGATTGTGAATCATTGCTGGTGGCAGAAATATATGAAACAATGTATAAATACTAAATGACTGATATAATGATGTGTCGTGTTTATAATGAAACTATCCAACGCATTGAAACAATATATTTATTTATTGCCCCCTCTTGGCAACCCAACATAATAATGTTTCCCCTATTGTAGAATATGAGTTTCATGACCTTATAAAGGCCGGGCTTCTAACTTTTCAGTTTGTTTCAAGGCATTTCACTAAGGCCACAATACTTATATTTATTGAAATTGTAAACCCTGCAAATTTATATACCATTTATAGCTCATATGATTTATACTTGTTACAGTCATGGTTATTTTGCTTTCGGTGTGGTTGGTCGCATTATATAGTTAGATGCACAAACTTGTGATTTTACAATAATCATTGTTTAGGAGTCTCCTATAGTTCTTGGATTATTGCACATTTATTTCCCATGACGCTGGCATAAATATCATACAGATCCGTCGGGGCATTGGTTGACCTCATCGCCACCTTTCATGGTAGGAAGTGTTGGCATTAAGGAGCATCTGGGTATTTTGGTGAGGTCAGCATTGTTGGTTCAATCAGTCGATATATATTGGTCGGGTTCTGCGTGTGGATACAGGTTTATGATTTCAATTGCGCAAAGATGTGGTGTGCCAGCCTTTGATAAATCTCTGATGAGAGCGCAACCCACAGAGGAAACTTTCATTTTAGTTGCGGGTGTTGATCCCTGAGCATAATGAATGAGAAATGGGCCTAATTATTTTGCTGCATCTCTTTTAAATTCTGATGGGGGCTCAATATTGAATGTGATTTAGGGTAATGTTCGCGATTAATTAAAGAAGAGCGAGACGCTAGATGTGTCTCTTAATTACCGTATATATATATATATATATATATATATATATATATATATACTCGAGTATATGGATTTGAAGATGTAATTCTCTGGCATTTGTTGCGTGCACAAACCCCAACAACAACACCCCCCCCCCCCCCCGTGGGCGTACGCCTTGATACTGCCCCATCTCACATGTCTTAAGGGATAGGTGAGATTTCATCTGGTTGCATCTGGTAACAATCTGACCAACTTAATCAGTATTGGATGAAAGAGATACAACATCTTCTTAAAGAAGCCCAATATGTGTGTGTGTCTTCAACCATGATCCGATGGGAGCGCACACAGCAGGATGGGAACACACACCGCAGGATTGCAAGTACTTGATACTTAGTATGGCAGCTTCCTTAGCCTTTCCAAAACTTGACAGTTAAAAAAAAAAAAAAAACTTAGCAGTCAACCAGGTTTATACTCGCGTCAATAAGTTTTTCCAGATTTCTTAGGTAAAATTAGGTACCTCGGCTTATATTTGGATCGGCTTATACTCGAGTATATACGGTAGTCAGGCGGGGTCAGTAACTATATGTACGTGGCTATAGCCCTGCATGTTTAGTGAGGCCCAAATGCCTTCTGCCAGTGAGACTATATTCTGCCACTTTGTTACCTGGAAATGCCAAAGAAGAGGGGATTGCTGGATTGCAGAGAGGATGCTGTTATTGCCTTGTCAATCCTTAAGGTTTCTTACCCTTTCCAAGTATGAAAGGCGGCAGCTCTAAAACGTAATCTCTGCCTCATCTTGTAATTTATTTGCCCTCTGACTTTCCTGGGAGTGACTGCATGTGGGTAACAAAGCACAACAAAGTGTCAGGGCAAGCAACAGAGAGGGCATTACAGGCGTAGCCCCTACTGCACAAGCTAATAATGGGAGATCCTTGTGCCCCCTGCATGCTGGTCCATAGAGTGCAGAAAGACCCTATAGAAAAGCAGCCAGCAGCGTTGGGCCCTTGCTGTTTATAGGGCATCTTCCTCTTGTAATGATTTAATTTCCAAATTTATTACTGCTTTAGTGTCTGGTCTGATCCCCAGAGGCAGCACATTGGAAATGCAACACTGCTCCTTAAGATTAAAGGGGTCATTTACAACCCTGCAGGACTCAAGTAGCACCGAAATTGAAAATCCTCCTGCAGAGAAAAGCACCAGGGGGTGCAGCCCAGTCCTGCCATTGGGGCAGATGGTGGACAGGGCTGAGCAAGGGGGGCGGTGCCATCTGCCTCTTCAAGCGTCCGCCTCATAATGACGCACAAGGTTGGGACAGTAGGGGGCACCTGTGTGCCTTACCCACCCAAACTAGTCCCCTATCCAAACAGGTGTCTTTACTCTGAAACAGTGGCCAGAAAGTGGGCAAACAGCAAAAACTGCCACCTTGGAAAATAAATGTATGGGCACATGCACTATATAAATAAAGATATAGATTTAAATCGGTGCTGGATAGTGATTTATATATCATAGTAGATTGAGCAAACTCATTTACTACTGTCCCAGATTTCTATTGAAAATAGAAGGATGTATGAAAAGCAAAATAGAAGAATAATTGTTCTTCTTCAACAGAAGAATAAGCTTTACTGCTTATAAATAGTTAGTTGTACCCCATACTGAATTACTGAATGCAGGATACAGTGAGAGCCTAATAATGTGCATGATTTATACCACTATATTGAGCATTATAGATGACATAAGTAACAAACATCACTTACAGGGAGCTTTTGGCCTGAACACAAACAGACCTGTCAACCATCCTGCAATTTTTGGGGATTTTGCACCCCTGGCAGGAGTAAAGCAAGGGGCTTGAATGGTGATGTGCAATGGGTGAGGGTGAAATATCTCCCAAATTCAGTTCCCAGAGGGTTGATGTGCAGGGGAAACATATATTCAGGGGAAAGAAGGTGTCGCCATCAGCATAGGGGGGTTCCCTCACTATAAGGACAGCTGTGTTACTGAATACCCTAGTAATATTAGGAGTTTTAAAGGACAACATCATTTAGTAGATAAATTGTTATTATAAAGGGTAGACGAGTAAAGAATTTGGGAGGATTTCCCTACCTTCCCACCTTTCATGTAACTGTGTGGGTTTTCCACCAAAGACCTGCACTTGGGGAATTTGTCAGCAGATGGAGCCACAACAGCAGAAGTTCTGCAAAGCTTACACATAGGCTTCTGGCTATGGGGGTCATTTACACTCAGCAGGGCAGAAATACATATTTTACTGCTGTTTTCTAAAAAAAATTTTTTGCATGTGTTTTTTTTTTTTTTTTTTTTTAAACTATTTGCTTTTTGATGTTATAGGTAAAATGCTAACAGTTTGCGATGGTGGACGGCAAATTGTTTTACCTTTCACTTTTAGGGGCAAATTTATGTAAGTATTAGGTTTTCCACTGTTTGCCACAGGGCAACACCCCGGCTCTTTATACACTAAGACAGGATTTTTTTGGGGAATATTTATGAAAGGGGACACTCCCTGATAAATATGCCCCCTGCTATTCCCCTTGCAGTGTGCCATTAATAGCCTTGCTTGGTTGTTTGTGCAGGAACCTTAGTGGCCAGAAAGCAGTTTGTATCCAATTCACATTGCCACAAGGCTGTATGTTTATTAAACTTTTCAGGCTCAAAGGCCCCCCTCAAAGATTAAAAGGAGTCTGTGGGGACCTTATTCACCTGTTAGAGACTGGCTAAGCAGGGAGCTCTGTGGTATTAAAGTGGCTTTCCAGTATCAGACTGGGGGTTAAAGGACAAGGAAAGTCTAAGTCACTTGGGGGTACCAAAATGTTGCACCCCCAAGTGACTTAAATCTTAAATCCTTGTACCCTGGGCTGGTTCCCCTGTTAGGAGAAAACAGCACCAGCCTGGGGTACCTGCAGCGAGCGCTTCCTTCTTCCCTATTCGCGCTGCTGGCAAATGTCCGGGACAGGCGCATGCACAGTAGAGTGAGACGCCGACTTCTCTGTTCAAAGTTCGGCTTTTCACTCTACTGCGCATGCGCGCGCAGGGAACAAGGAAGAAGGAAGCGATCGCTGCTACCCCGGGCTGGTGCTGTTCTCTCCGTACAAGGGCACCTGGGGTAGAAGGTAAGCGATCTAAGTCACTTGGGGGTGCCTAACATATTTGCACCCCCAAGTGACTTAGACTTTCCTTCTCCTTTAAGGGCCAACTGATCCCCAAGTAGCGGCTCCAGCGTAGATAAGTATCACGCAATGTGTCCTGGTCCCCTAGCACTGCACCACGGAGCCTGCCGGTGTGCTCGAGCCAGTATGGCCCAACAGGACAGGGGCCCTCAGGGTTTTCTTCCAGTACACTAGGGGGCCTGTCCGACCCTGGAACATATGTACATATAGGGAATAATGTTCCCCCTATAATAAGGATATTAGAAATCACCAGGCCAATTTCACAACAACAAGGAACAGGCTGAAGTTGTAGAACGTTTTGGTGACCTCTCATATCCTCATAATTTAAAGGGCACATTATTTCTTACACAAATACACTGTTGAGTGAGCTGTGTAGGAACATCACTAAGTACCATTTATAGTTTATGATGTCCCTAAGTGTGGTTTATACGGATATAGATTTTATATACTCTTAGAACATTTGATTTGGTCCTGTATTGCTATGGAGGAATGGGGATTTCTTTCCAGGAACATTACAATTTATTAGGGAAACCGAAGATCAGAGCTACAGTAAGTCCCATATGGAACCAGAGATTTAAGTCTATTCCTCAGCAAATAATAAAGTGTTTATTAATTGGTTGTTCCTGGGTGGGGAATTCTGTATCCCATAGGGTGAATGAAACACTTGAGAGCTCATGGCCTCTTTATTAGCCATAGGTGCTCTGAGATACACCATAGAATCTTTCTGTAGCCCTCCATTGACCAAAGCATTTGAGAGTTACAGGTGGGCCAAGATGATTTGTTTTTTTTTATACGAAGGAAAAGGCACAAGGAAGACTCTGTTACACATTTTCCCTCCTTCAGAAATGTAACAGTTTATTAAGAGTCTTGGCCCAGAAGTAAAAAGATTGTAACACACAATAATAATGGGGTGGTGTTAAAGGAAAAGTAGATCCCACAAGTTAAATTAGCCTGCGATCTCCCAGTCATCCTCTATTCCTTGCGGTAATGAGATTCAAGTGCATTTTTTTTTATTCCTGTGCTACTTGCACTATATTGATAATACAAAATGGCATTGTCGACTTTTGATATAAAATGTACTACATTTATACATTTCTATAAATGACCAGCGCTGTTTCTGGGGCTGCTGCACTAGAAGAGACACATTTCCATTTAAAAAAAAGGAAAACTTGCATCAAGTTACCAGAGGAGCAGCCTTCTAATGACTACAGCCAGATTTCCTCCAACATTGAGTCTATCATTTGTATGATACATACTGTAAATTCTGGAGAACTGTGTGAGTTTTGGAACATATGCCAGGCTTATTACATATAAGTGAAACTGGAATACATTGTTGTGTCTTAAGCAATGGGAACAGCCACTTTGTTTGTTTGGTATAATTTCTAAGCTCAAATGTGCTGGGTAAATTGTACTGTTGCGAAAGAAACACAGGCTTTATTTAAGGATAAGGACCTTGGACCTTGTTCAGGGTTGGACTGGGCCGCCGGGACACCAGGAAAAATCCCGGTGGGCCCCCGGCAGCCCAGACCTGACCCTTGCCGGCACACCCTCTTTCCGACTATTCCTCCCCTGACATGTTAAATTTATGTGCGCTTGGGGAGGATGTCGGGTGGGGGACCCTGCGGGGGGGGGGGGGGGGGGAAATATGTCATATTATGCCCAGACGAGCATATGTGCAGTAACGGTTAAATCTTGGACTTACACTACTGCCCATGCACAAGTTTAGGTGTGCGCGAGGATCTCTTGGGATAGATAAATAAGAAGGCAGCACAGTCCTGCGCAAAATTTTTTTTTTTTACCTGGTCCCGTGCATTAAGGGAACCTTAATTGAGGATCTGGGGATTTTTGTAGATAACAAGTTGTCTAATTCGAGGTGGTGTCATTCTTTGGCTACTAAAGCAAATAAAGAATAAAAAAAGAACATTGACTCAAGGGTTGAAATCATAATTTTGCCTCTTTATAGGTCCCTGGTAAGGCCTCACCTTGAGTATGCGGTGCAGTTTTGGGCTCCAGTCCTTAAGAAGGATATTAATGAGCAGGAGAGAGTGCAGAGACTGCAACTAAACTGGTAAAGGGGATGGAAGATTTAAGCTTTGAGGTTAGTCGGGGTTGGGGTTGTTTTCTCTGGAAAAAAGGCGCTTGTTAGGGGATATGATTACTCTGTACAAGTACATTAGAGGGGATTCGAGGCAGATAGGGGGGTTCCTTTAATTATAAAAATGATCTACGCACCAGAGGCCCCCCCTTTAGATTAGAGGAACTTTAATTTGAAGCAGCGTAGGTGGTTTTTCACAGTGAGGGCAGTGAGGTTGGGGAATGCCCTTCCCAGTGATGTTGTGATGGCAGATTATGTTAATGCCTATAAGAGGGGCCTGGATGAGTTCTCGAACAAGCATAGTATCCAAGGCTATTGTGATACTAAAATCTACAGTTAGTATTGATGTTTGGTTTGTGTATGTGAGTGTATAGATAGGTCAGTATGGGTCTGTATGTGAGTGGATAGATAGGTCAGTGTGGGTCTGTATGTGAGTGGATAGATAGGTCAGTGTGGGTCTGTATGTGAGTGGATAGATAGGTCAGTATGGGTCTGTATGTGAGTGGATAGATAGGTCAGTATGGGTCTGTATGTGAGTGGATAGATAGGTCAGTATGGGTCTGTATGTGAGTGGATAGATAGGTCAGTATGGGTCTATATGTGAGCACTCTAACCTCAAAACCAAGTGTTTGGGGCCCACTTTGGTTACACTCTGACCACTACCAAATACAGTAGGAATAATCAAAAAAAGACAAGGATTTCTAAAGTTTTTTTTTTTTTTTTCATATATTCTTTATTTATCATTTTAACATGGGATAGGTAGGGGTACAGAAAGGAATGGGGGGGGGGGAAAGGGAATGATTTCTAAAGTTTTATATATTACAAATTATTATTTGTTCATTTATTATTAGTAATATTCATCCTTATTCCTACACTGAGGAATCATCGGTGGATCATGCTTGAAGTTGATTCTACTGCCGTTTCGCCAGTTAGTGTTTGCACCAGCCTTTATTGAATATATTGATTGGCTGGCCTTCCCATGGAATTACTTTTATTCAGTCTCGCTACTGGCATTCATGAACGTTTGGGAAATGCAGAAATCTCGCCACTCTCTAAACAACGAATGAGGTGGCTTCTCATTTCTTTGTTATTGTACTTGCAGATGGGGTTTCCATTGGACAGGAACTCGTATGCGTTGGCAATCGCATAAACACCACAGTCATATCCGTTTGGTTGTTGATCAACATCAAGTACTTTTATTGTACTTGCTGGATCTCTCACCAGTTCCCGATAACAATACTGTATCTGTTGTCTGATATTGTGGGGCAGTACTCGTGTTTTTATACTGTCCGCAATCTCTACTTGCTTTGCTTTAAAGCAGCTTGTTAACCAGTGGTGTCTCTGGCTATCATAATGTATCTGTACAGAAGGTCCATATACAGGACTAAATTCCAGCTGAGAAAAGATGCAGGACTGAAGCCCTTCACAACCAAACTGCTTTTGCAGCAGGTTCTGAGCTGCATCAATTATAATATCATCCAGCCAGGCATTACTCTTCAGTTCCATTTTATGCTGTTGTGTTAGATTGAGTTCAGGGATCCAGTTATTGTTCCTGGGCTTTTCTGCCTTTTGGCACAAAGTAGAACCCTGGTTTGTCTCTTGCTTCTTTGGACAATTCTGGTTTGTCTCTTGTTTCTTTGGACAATTCTGGTTTGTCTCTTGTTTCTTTGGACAATTCTGGTTTGTCTCTTGTTTCTTTGGATAATTCTGGTTTGTCTCTTGCACTTTGGTGGAGGTGGTAGAGGCACATTTTTTCTCTTCTCCCTTTCTGAGATTGGACGCCTCATGTTTTACCTCTGTTTCCACCTTAGTGTTCTGTGTTTGCTTCTTCTTCCGCTTCTTTTTCTTTTTGGTATTTACCTCCATTAAACACATAGTGGAGGGCTCATTATTATTTTTCTCATTTGTACAGGAAGGGAAGTCAGGTTTGGCTTCCTGTTCTTCCTTTGTATAAGGGGTGGAGCTATCGCTTCTATTTTGCTCTGCTTCGAATGAAGGGGATACCTCATTTTTTTCTTCCTTTATTGTGCACTCGGTTGAGATTTTGTTTCCCTCTTCTTCATTGGAGCACGGTTGTGTATTTTTTTCTGGTTCAACCATTTTGGTCTGTTTTTTCTTTTTCTTTCGTTTCTTTGCCACCTTTTTGGAGGGATCACATTTCTGTTCCTCCTTTACGCAGATAGAGTCATTGCTGATTACTTGCTCTGCTTGGCAAGGAATGGATGTCTCGGTTTTCTCTTCTTGTATACAGGTGGAATTATTGCCTATTTCTTGCTCTGATTGGCAAGAAATAGGGGCCTCCATTTTCTCCTCTTCTTGTATACAGATGGAGTTATCGCATATTTCTTGCTCTGATTGGCAAGGAATAGGGGCCTCAATTTTCTCCTCTTCTTGTGCACAGATGGAGTCATTGCCTATTTCTTGCTCTGATTGGCAAGGAAGTAAGGCCTCAATTTTCTCCTCTTCTTGTATGCAAGTGGTTGAGGTATACTTGACCTCTTCTTCACACATACAAGGTTGTGGCATATTTTCAGACTCAGCACTGCTGGTCTTTTTCTTCTTTCCTACTAGTCTCTTAAAAGCAGAAAAACAGCCACAATGTGTTTGTATCTTCTTCTTTTCATCTTTGTTTTTTGTTCTCTTAAAGAATTTTGTTAAAGTAAAAGGAATATGTTTTATAAAAGAAAAGTTTCCAGCAGAGGCCATGGTTTACCCTAAACCTAAAGGGAGAAATAAAAATGATCATATATATAATTTATATTTATATTATTATTATGAAAGAAAGATCTACAAAAAACTACCAATTCCCATCCTTGTTAGTGTAATGTAGCAATAACAACTATGCACAAAAGTTTGCCGCATCCCTATGTACCAACAACATCAAATATTATCAGCGTATTAATGATAAACAATCATATTACATCCCACTTCTCATCTGCGCCATTCACTAAATGCGAATAGAATGTCAAAACTGCTTGCAAAATGTGTATAACTGAGTAGGGTTTTTGGGATCATATACTGTATGCACTTTAGATTTATACTTTACTGTACATGCGCTCTATATAGGACGGTGCAGAGGATCGGGGATGTGAGCAGATAGACCCTGGATAGAAGGATAAAACCCCGTGCTGGGGTACTTTTAGTGAATAGGAGCTCCGGCCCAGGGTTACGTAAGTTTTTCCACAAGTTACTGAAATTGTATGTGTTTAGGGGCCCAATGATCCTGCTGCGGGGCCCAATAACCAATTATTGCACTGCTTTAAAGTCCAATAATTCAGTAAACAGATCCCAATTGAAACAGCTAATGCGACTCTATTATAATAAGCAAATAGTTGAATGAATGAATGTGCTAATTATTCAGTTTATTGGGAAGCAGTGGGATTTGCCCTAAGTATAAACCCTACAATCCTTTCTACTCCTGCTTTGCACTGTTGTTGCTTGATATGGAAGTTACACATTTTTGCACATTTCTTAAACTGTTAGTAAATCTTACTAGTTTATAAAACTATAAAACTTTATTTGGAAACGAATAGCCTAGTTTGTAATGAGTAATATATAGGATAATCAGTTCTGGAGCAAAACTTTCCTACAACTGTTGCTCAACTCTCCCAGTATATAGAGGTTCAGCTAAATTGATTTGTAAAACAAACTTACTAATCAATAAATCAAAAATACTTTTAATGGAAGTTTTCTAAAATCCACTCACCTCTGCCAGTCGCTGTGTCTTAATGCAGACTGATACACATGCAGCTGGGATGGTTAGCAACCCTTCCTGGGCATTGTGATGTCATAATGCCATGTCATGTGACTAAACAGTTGGGCGCAAAGTGTGTGTAACCTCTATAAGGACTAATGTGTTGGAATGTCATAGTATTGTCATGCACATATTGGTTTCTAATGATGATTCTAGAGAAATTTGACGAATGATTTAAACCTCCAGTGTGCAACAAAGTATAATTATATATATATAAACACAAATGTGACAATCAAAACATTAAAAAGAGATTGATGTATAATCATGTCACATTATAGTATCAAGGAAAGGTTTAAATTCTTTATTGCCACAATTATACAAGGATTTCCATTTATAGATCTGCTAAATTATTGTATAAATCATATTAACTAACAAGAAAAATACATTTTAAACTTTTCTAAAATCCACTCACCTCTGCCAGTCGCTGTGTCTTAATGCAGACTGATACACATGCAGCCGTGAGGTTTATTAACCCTTCTTGGGCATTGTGATGTCATCATTTCTGTGTCACATGACACAACACTTTGGGCAAATTGTTTGCACCCCCTAAAACAACTGACATCTCATTAGAGTAGCAAGATATTTTTAAATTGTCTTAAAATTCATTATACAAATACATTTACATATATGTACAATATGTAGTGATGATTATATAAATATTATGTAAACGTACAGATTTGCTAAATAAATATATATATAGTAGTGAATAGTAGTAAAAATGCCCTTTGTAAATGTATCTTGTTGGGATCACTCTGTAGAATGTAAATAAAAAGAGGATGGGGTGATTTGCAAGTGATTTAACCCCTATATTTTAATTACAAAATACTACAGATTTTATTGCTTTGTGTAAAATATATGTTAGTTTTAATTTTGACGCCGGCAATAAAAAGGTTGGGCATGGGGCATATTTCCCACTGGGTTTAACCAGTTCTTATTTTAACAACCGTTTGGCAACTGATTTCTGACATTTTAAAAGTGAAAAGTGGTCCCATTCTTCCCCCAATGTAGGGTTTCAGCTGCTCAGCAGTTCGGGGTCTCGGTTGTCATGTTTTCTTTCCTAATTCACCAAATGATTTCAAAGGGGGACAGACTCTTTTACTATGGAGCCATGCTAGTGTAATACATGCAGAATGGGGTTTGGCATAGTCTTGCTGAAATAGGCACGGCCTTCCCTGAGAAAGATGCCATTTGAATGGCAGCAGGTGTTGCGCCAATACCTGTATATATGGTCCAGCATTAATGGCGCCTTCCCACATGTGCAAGCTCCCCATTCCATCATGGAAGCTGCCATTTGTATTGTGTGCTGATAACAAAACAGATGGCCCTTCTCCTCATTCAGATTTGATTGGTCAGACCACAGGACAGTTTCCTACTTTGCCTCAATCCATCTTAAATGAGCTCGGGCCCAGAGAAGGTGGCAGTGTTTCTGGATCATGTTTATAAACAGTTGTTTCATTGCATGGGAGAGTTTTCATTTACATTTGTGGATAAATGAGTAACTGACTTCCCAGGCAATGCTTTTTGGAAGTATTTCTGAGCCCATTTCCATTTCCAATAAAGAATCACTGGCTCTATTTTAATGCAGTGCTGCCCAAAGGCCAAAGATCACCACTGTCTAATATTGGGTTTCGGCCCTGTCCCTTTGCGCACGCACACAACGCGCATGTCGGCGAGTGTACACACGCACACAATTTTATTTTTTATCGCATCATTGTTTTTTTTGGCTGAATTTTTTTTATTGCCATTGCTTATAGCATATTCGCCATCTGTACTGCGCAATACATTTTATATGTTATTTCGGTGCGTTTATTACATTTTCTGTGATTTTGGTGCATTTGTATTCATTTTATTGCGTTTTTAGCCATTTTATTGCATTTTAAGTTCTGCATAGGTGTTGTTCGTTGTTTTGACCGTACGGGTATGGGATCCCTTATCCGGAAACCCATTATCCAGAAAGTTCCAAATTACAGAAAGGCCATCTCCCATAGACTCCATTATAATAATTCTAACTTTTAAAAATGATTTCCCTTTTCTCTGTAATAATAAAACAGTACCTTGTACTTGATCCCAACTAAGATATAATTAATCCTTATTGGGGGCAGAACAGCCCTATTGGGTTTATTTAATGGTTAAATGATTCCCTTTTCTCTGTAATAATAAAACAGTACCTGTACTTGATCCCAACTAAGATATAATTAATCCTTATTGGAGGCAATAGTTTTTTAGCAGACTTAATTTATGGAGATCCAAATTACGGAAAGATCCCTTATCCGGAAAACCCCAGGTCCCGAGCATTCTGGACAACAGATCTCATACCCGTATAACTAATTTTCCCAAGCCAAAATACTCTGACTGTGATTCTGACTGCAGAGTACACTAGGCGAAAAAAAACCTGTTGATTTTAGTGTTTTTTCGTGATTTTTCGCATTGTTCTGTGTTACTTGTCTTTGCCCATGGAAAATTTTTCTGTTATATATCGATTTGGGTGCCTCTTATACCACATAGTTTGGTAAATTTGTGCATATTGGGCGTCAAACTGTTCTATAGGCCCCTGATGTTCATATTTAGAGAAAATTGCTACATTTAGCTTAGCTTTGCTGTTTGGTGCTTTGCCATACAAAGACATATTCACCCATTTTAAATCCTTCCCTTGTGAGGATATTATTCCTGCCGTTCAGTGCAGATAACAGAAAAGTACTAAAACGGCGCGCAGTTCTCTCACAGCACCGGGTGTGCGGCGCGATTGGACAGTGTCAAAGTATCAGTGTTCAATTGCGCCATATGCCCAGCGCTATGAGATACATGCACGCCATTCTAGTACACAAGTCAGCAGAAAGCACTCAATATAATATAATGTTGATAATTATTGAGGGATAATCTCTCCTGAAGGGATGGATGGGACGGCTGCTGGGGTACAAATGTTTGCATATTATTAAATGAGTTCCGGTGCTGCTGTGCTGTAGGTACATAGACAAGAAAATGGGGCGAATGAAGATAAAAGCTCTAGTTTCAATTTCCCCATTTAAGTAAATGGGTGAAATTTGAATGGCTGTTGTTGGACCCTCCCACTTTGAGTCATCCAACAAATGTTGCTGTTTCATCCAGGGTGACCCCATGATTATGTTATTCAAGTTTGGGGGTGTAGCTTCAAAGCTAGTGGCAGCAGTTTGAAAATCTTCCCTGTCAAAGTCAATGGGAAAATTGGGGTGTTCAGAGCGGCACCACGAAAAGACGTGAAGAAGTGTGGAGAGTTTGGGTGTTGTACCCCTAAAACTGTAGGAGGAGTAGTGTTTAGAAAATGGGGGCGCTAAGAAGGAGGAGAAGGAGAAAAAGCGGAAGAATAAGCTGAAGTGGAAGAACAGTCGGTGGGATTTTCAACCCAACATAATAATGTTTCCCCTATTGTAGAATATGAGTTTCATGACCTTATAAAGGCCGGGCTTCTAACTTTCAGTACAAGTTTGTTTCAAGGCATTTCACTAAGGCCACAACAGATACTTATATTTATTGAAATTGTAAACCCTTCAAATTTATATACCATTTATTGCTCATATGATTTATACTTGTTACAATCACGGTTATTTTGCTTTCTGTGTGGTTGGTCGCATTATATAGTTAGACGCACAAACTTGTGATTTTGCAATAATCATTGTTTAGGAGTCTCCTATAGTTCTTGGATTATTGCACATTTATTTCCCATGACGCTGGCATAAATATCATACAGATCCGTCGGGGCATTGGTTGACCTCATCGCCACCTTTCATGGTGGGAAGTGTTGGCATTAAGGAGCATCTGGGTATTTTGGTGAGGTCAGCATTGTTGGTTAAGTCGGTCGACATATATTGGTCGGGTTCTGCGTGTGGATACAGGTTTATGATTTCAATTGCGCAAAGATGTGGTGTGCCAGCCTTTGATAAATCTCTGATGAGAGCGCAACCCACAGAGGAAACTTTCATTTTAGTTGCGGGTGTTGATCCCTGAGCATAATGAATGAGAAATGGGCCTAATTATTTTGCTGCATCTTTTTTAAATTCTTATGGGGGCTCAATATTGAATGTGATTTAGGGTAATGTTCACGATTAATTAAAGAAGAGTGAGACGCTGAGATAGTGTTAGATGTGTCTCTTAATTACCGTATATACTCGAGTATAAGCCGAGTTTTTCAGCACCAAAAATGTGAAAAAGTCACCCTCGGCTTATACTCGAGTATATGGATTTGAAGATGTAACTCTGCGGCATTTGTTTCGCGCGCAAACCCCAACAACCCCCCCCCCCCCCCCCCCGTGGACGTATGTATGCCTTGATACTGCCAAGTCAAGTAGATAAGCCCCAAAAACAAAATCCCACATGTCTTAAAGGATAGGTGAGATTTCATCTGGTTGCATCTGGTAACAATCTGACCAACTTTACCAGTATTGGATGAAAGAGATACAATATCTTCTTAAAGAAGCCCAATATGTGTGTGTGTCTTCAACCATGATACGATGGGAGCGCACACAGCAGGATGGGAACACACACCGCAGGATTGCAAGTACTTGATACTTAGTATGGCAGCTTCCTTAGCCTTTCCAAAACTTGACAGTTAAAAAAAAAAAAAACTTAGCAGTAGCTGCTGCATTTTTCTCCCACCCCAGGTTTATACTCGCGTCAATAAGTTTTTCCAGTTTTCTTAGGTAAAATTAGGTACCTCGGCTTATATTTGGATCGGCTTATACTCTGTTTATACGGTAGTCAGGCGGGGTCAGTAACTATATGTACGTGGCCATAGCCCTGCATGTTTAGTGAGGCCCAAATGCCTTCTGCCAGTGAGACTATATTCTGCCACTTTGTTACCTGGAAATGCCAAAGAAGAGGGGATTGCTGGATTGCAGAGAGGATGCTGTTTCTGCCTTGTCAATCCTTAAGGTTTCTTACCCTTTCCAAGTATGAAAGGCGGCAGCTCTAAAACGTAATCTCTGCCTCATCTTGTAATTTATTTGCCCTCTGACTTTCCTGGGAGTGACTGCATGTGGGTAACAAAGCACAACAAAGTGTCAGGGCAAGCAACAGAGAGGGCATTACAGGCGTAGCCCCTACTGCACAAGCTAATAATGGGAGATCAGTAGAGCCTTGTGCCCCCTGCATGCTGGTCCATAGAGTGCAGAAAGACCCTATGGAAAAGCAGCCAGCAGCGTTGGGCCCTTGCTGTTTATAGGGCATCTTCCTCTTGTAATGATTTCATTTCCAATTTTATTACTGCTTTAGTGTCTGGTCTGATCCCCAGAGGCAGCACATTGGAAATGCAACACTGCTCCTTAAGATTAAAGGCACAGTAACACCACAAAATGAAAATGTATAAAAGTAATTACTATATAATGTAATGCTGCCCTGTACTGGTACAACTGGTGTGTTTTCCTTAGAAAGACTACTATAGTTTATATAATAAAGCTTCTGTGTAGCCACGGGGGCAGCCATTTATAGGAGAAAAGGCACAGGTTACTTAGCAGATAACAGATAAAACCCCATTATATTCTACAAAGCTTATCTGTTATCTGCCATGTAACCTGTGCCTTTTCTCCTTTTTCCCAGCTTCAATGGCTGCCCCCGTGTTGACACAGCAGCTCATTTATATAAACTATAATAGCGTTTCTGTTGCAAACTTACCAGTTTTACCAGCGCAGGGCAACTGTACATTATATTTTAATTACTTTAAAACACTTTCATTTTTTGGTGTTACTGTTCCTTTAAAGGGGTCATTTACAACCCTGCAGGACTCAAGTAGCACCGAAATTTAAAATCCTGCTGCAGAGAAAAGCACCAGGGGGTGCAGCCCAGTCCTGCCATTGGGGCAGATGGTGGACAGGGCTGAGCAAGGGGGCGGTGCCATCTGCCTCTTCAAGCGTCCGCCTCATAATGACGCACAAGGTTGGGACAGTAGGGGGGCACCTGTGTGCCTTACCCACCCAAACTAGTCCCCTATCCAAACAGGTGTCTTTACTCTGAAACAGTGGCCAGAAAGTGGGCAAAGTGCAAAAACTGCCTTTTTCACAACATGTGGATTTATTGTAAATGAGCCCTATTTTATAGACTACCTTTTATGATTATTTAATGTACCATTTAAAATAATGCCAATTCCAAGTCAGTGTTGGAAAATGATTTAGTGTACTATATATTAGCAAGCATTGGGATAAGGTGACTGGCCCGTTCCACCTTGGAAAATAAATGTATGGGCACATGCACTATATAAATAAAGATATAGAATTAAATCGGTGCTGGATAGTGATTTATATATCATAGTAGATTGAGCAAACTCATTTACTACTGTCCCAGATTTCTATTGAAAATAAAAGGATGTATGAAAAGCAGAATAGAAGAATAATTGTTCTTCTTCAACAGAAGAATAAGCTTTACTGCTTATAAATAGTTAGTTGTACCCCATACTGAATTACAGAATGCAGGATACAATGAGAGCCTAATAATGTGCATGATTTATACCACTATATTGAGCATTATAGATGACATAAGTAACAAACATCACTTACAGGGAGCTTTTGGCCTGAACACAAACAGACCTGTCAACCATCCTGCAATTTTTGGGGATTTTGCACCCCTGGCAGGAGTAAAGCAAGGGGCTTGAATGGTGATGTGCAATGGGTGAGGGTGAAATATCTCCCAAATTCAGTTCCCAGAGGGTTGATGTGCAGGGGAAACATATATTCAGGGGAAAGAAGGTGTCGCCATCAGCATAGGGGGGTTCCCTCACTATAAGGACAGCTGTGTTACTGAATACCCTAGTAATATTAGGAGTTTTAAAGGACAACATCATTTAGTAGATAAATTGTTATTATAAAGGGTAGACGATTAAAGAATTTGGGAGGATTTCCCTACCTTCCCACCTTTCATGTAACTGTGTAGGTTTTCCACCAAAGACCTGCACTTGGGCAATTTGTCAGCAGATGGAGCCACAACAGCAGAAGTTCTGCAAAGCTTACACATAGGCTTCTGGCTATGGGGGTCATTTACACTCAGCAGGGCAGAGATTCATATTTTACTGCTGTTTTGTAAAAAAAATTTTTTGCATGTGTTTTTTTTTTTTTTTTTTTTTTTAAACTATTTGCTTTTTGATGTTATAGGTAAAATGCTAACAGTTTGCGATGGTGGACGGCAAATTGTTTTACCTTTCACTTTTAGGGGCAAATTTATGTAAGTATTAGGTTTTCCACTGTTTGCCACAGGGCAACACCCCGGCTCTTTATACACTAAGACAGGATTTTTTTGGGGAATATTTATGAAAGGGGACACTCCCTGATAAATATGCCCCCTGCTATTCCCCTTGCAGTGTGCCATTAATAGCCTTGCTTGGTTGTTTGTGCAGGAACCTTAGTGGCCAGAAAGCAGTTTGTATCCAATTCACATTGCCACAAGGCTGTATGTTTATTAAACTTTTCAGGCTCAAAGGCCCCCCTCAAAGATTAAAAGGAGTCTGTGGGGACCTTATTCACCTGTTAGAGACTGGCTAAACAGGGAGCTCTGTGGTATTAAAGTGGCTTTCCAGTATCAGACTGGGGGTTAAAGGACAAGGAAAGTCTTAAGTCACTTGGGGGTACCAAAATGTTGCACCCCCAAGTGACTTAAATCGCTTACCTTGTACCCTGGGCTGGTTCCCCTGTTAGGAGAAAACAGCACCAGCCTGGGGTACCTGCAGCGAGCGCTTCCTTCTTCCCTATTCGCGCTGCTGGCAAATGTCCGGGACAGGCGCATGCACAGTAGAGTGAGACGCCGACTTCTCTGTTCAAAGTTCGGCTTTTCACTCTACTGCGCATGCGCGCGCAGGGAACAAGGAAGAAGGAAGCGATCGCCGCTACCCCGGGCTGGTGCTGTTCTCTCCGTACAAGGGCACCTGGGGTAGAAGGTAAGCGATCTAAGTCACTTGGGGGTGCCTAACATATTTGCACCCCCAAGTGACTTAGACTTTCCTTCTCCTTTAAGGGCCAACTGATCCCCAAGTAGCGGCTCCAGCGTAGATAAGTATCACGCAATGTGTCCTGGTCCCCTAGCACTGCACCACGGAGCCTGCCGGTGTGCTCGAGCCAGTATGGCCCAACAGGACAGGGGCCCTCAGGGTTTTCTTCCAGTACACTAGGGGGCCTGTCCGACCCTGGAACATATGTACATATAGGGAATAATGTTCCCCCTATAATAAGGATATTAGAAATCACCAGGCCAACTTCACAACAACAAGGAACAGGCTGAAGTTGTAGAACGTTTTGGTGACTTCTCATATCCTCATAATTTAAAGGGCACATTATTTCTTACACAAATACACTGTTGAGTGAGCTGTGTAGGAACATCACTAAGTACCATTTATAGTTTATGATGTCCCTAAGTGTGGTTTATACGGATATAGATTTTATATACTCTTAGAACATTTGATTTGGTCCTGTATTGCTATGGAGGAATGGGGATTTCTTTCCAGGAACATTACAATTTATTAGGGAAACCTAAGATCAGAGCTACAGTAAGTCCCATATGGAACCAGAGATTTAAGTCTATTCCTCAGCAAATAATAAAGTGTTTATTAATTGGTTGTTCCTGGGTGGGGAATTCTGTATCCCATAGGGTGAATGAAACACTTGAGAGCTCATGGCCTCTTTATTAGCCATAGGTGCTCTGAGATACACCATAGAATCTTTCTGTAGCCCTCCATTGACCAAAGCATTTGAGAGTTACAGGTGGGCCAAGATGATTTGTTTTTTTTTATACGAAGGAAAAGGCACAAGGAAGACTCTGTTACACATTTTCCCTCCTTCAGAAATGTAACAGTTTATTAAGAGTCTTGGCCCAGAAGTAAAAAGATTGTAACACACAATAATAATGGGGTGGTGTTAAAGGAAAAGTAGATCCCACAAGTTAAATTAGCCTGCGATCTCCCAGTCATCCTCTATTCCTTGCGGTAATGAGATTCAAGTGCATTTTTTTTTATTCCTGTGCTACTTGCACTATATTGATAATACAAAATGGCATTGTCGACTTTTGATATAAAATGTACTACATTTATACATTTCTATAAATGACCAGCGCTGTTTCTGGGGCTGCTGCACTAGAAGAGACACATTTCCATTTTAAAAAAAGGAAAACTTGCATCAAGTTACCAGAGGAGCAGCCTTCTAATGACTACAGCCAGATTTCCTCCAACATTGAGTCTATCATTTGTATGATACATACTGTAAATTCTGGAGAACTGTGTGAGTTTTGGAACATATGCCAGGCTTATTACATATAAGTGAAACTGGAATACATTGTTGTGTCTTAAGCAATGGGAACAGCCACTTTGTTTGTTTGGTATAATTTCTAAGCTCAAATGTGCTGGGTAAATTGTACTGTTGCGAAAGAAACACAGGCTTTATTTAAGGATAAGGACCTTGGACCTTGTTCAGGGTTGGACTGGGCCGCCGGGACACCAGGAAAAATCCCGGTGGGCCCCGGTCCTAGTGGGCCCCCGGCAGCCCAGACCTGACCCTTGCCGGCCCACCCTCTTTCCGACTATTCCTCCCCTGACATGTTAAATTTATGTGCGCTCGGGGAGGATGTCGGGTGGGGGACCCTGCGGGGGGGGGTTAGGGGGCACCTGCAGGGCCCCTGGGGCGGGAGCCCCGTTTGGCCCTGCAACACCCAGTCTGACCCCGACCTCGTTCCTGGAAAAATATGTCATATTATGCCCAGACGAGCATATGTGCAGTAACGGTTAAATCTTGGACTTAGACTACTGCCCATGCACAAGTTTAGGTGTGCGCGAGGATCTCTTGGGATAGATAAATAAGATGGCAGCACAGTCCTGCGCAATATATTTTTTTTTTTACCTGGTCCCGTGCATTAAGGGAACCTTATTTGAGGATCTGGGGATTTTTGTAGATAACAAGTTGTCTAATTCCAGGTGGTGTCATTCTTTGGCTACTAAAGCAAATAAAGAATAAAAAAAGAACATTGACTCAAGGGTTGAAATCATAATTTTGCCTCTTTATAGGTCTCTGGTAAGGCCTCACCTTGAGTATGCAGTGCAGTTTTGGGCTCCAGTCCTTAAGAAGGATATTAATGAGCTGGAGAGAGTGCAGAGACTGCAACTAAACTGGTAAAGGGGATGGAAGATTTAAGCTATGAGGTTAGACTGTCGGGGTTGGGGTTGTTTTCTCTGGAAAAAAGGCGCTTGCGAGGGGACATGATTACTCTGTACAAGTACATTAGAGGGGATTCGAGGCAGATAGGGGGGTTCCTTTAATTATAAAAATGATCTACGCACCAGAAGCCCCCCCTTTAGATTAGAGGAACTTTCATTTGAAGCAGCGTAGGTGGTTTTTCACAGTGAGGGCAGTGAGGTTGGGGAATGCCCTTCCCAGTGATGTTGTGATGGCAGATTATGTTAATGCCTATAAGAGGGGCCTGGATGAGTTCTCGAACAAGCATAGTATCCAAGGCTATTGGGATACTAAAATCTACAGTTAGTATTGATGTTTGGTTTGTGTATGTGAGTGTATATATAGGTCAGTATGGGTCTGTATGTGAGTGGATAGATAGGTCAGTATGGGTCTGTATGTGAGTGGATAGATAGGTCAGTATGGGTCTGTATGTGAGTGGATAGATAGGTCAGTATGGGTCTGTATGTGAGTGGATAGATAGGTCAGTATGGGTCTGTATGTGAGTGGATAGATAGGTCAGTGTGGGTCTGTATGTGAGTGGATAGATAGGTCAGTGTGGGTCTGTATGTGAGTGGATAGATAGGTCAGTGTGGGTCTGTATGTGAGTGGATAGATAGGTCAGTATGGGTCTGTATGGGAGTGGATAGATAGGTCAGTATGGGTCTGTATGTGAGTGGATAGATAGGTCAGTATGGGTCTGTATGGGAGTGGATAGATAGGTCAGTATGGGTCTGTATGTGAGTGGATAGATAGGTCAGTATGGGTCTGTATGTGAGTGGATAGATAGGTCAGTATGGGTCTGTATGTGAGTGGATAGATAGGTCAGTGTGGGTCTGTATGTGAGTGGATAGATAGGTCAGTGTGGGTCTGTATGTGAGTGGATAGATAGGTCAGTGTGGGTCTGTATGTGAGTGGATAGATAGGTCAGTATGGGTCTGTATGGGAGTGGATAGATAGGTCAGTATGGGTCTGTATGTGAGTAGATAGATAGGTCAGTGTGGGTCTGTATGTGAGTGGATAGATAGGTCAGTATGGGTCTGTATGGGAGTGGATAGATAGGTCAGTATGGGTCTGTATGGGAGTGGATAGATAGGTCAGTATGGGTCTGTATGTGAGTGGATAGGTCAGTATGGGTCTATATGTGAGCACTCTAACCTCAAAACCAAGTGTTTGGGGCCCACTTTGGTTACACTCTGACCACTACCAAATACAGTAGGAATAATCAAAAAAAGACAAGGATTTCTAAAGTTTTTTTTTTTTTCATATATTCTTTATTTATCATTTTAACATGGGATAGGTAGGGGTACAGAAAGGAATGGGGGGGGGGGAAAGGGAATGATTTCTAAAGTTTTATATATTACAAATTATTATTTGTTCATTTATTATTAGTAATATTCATCCTTATTCCTACACTGAGGAATCATCGGTGGATCATGCTTGAAGTTGATTCTACTGCCGTTTCGCCAGTTAGTGTTTGCACCAGCCGTTATTGAATATATTGATTGGCTGGCCTTCCCATGGAATTACTTTTATTCAGTCTCGCTACTGGCATTCATGAACGTTTAGGAAATGCAGAAATCTCGCCACTCTCTAAACAACGAATGAGGTGGCTTCTCATTTCTTTGTTATTGTACTTGCAGATGGGGTTTCCATTGGACAGGAACTCGTATGCGTTGGCAATCGCATAAACACCACAGTCATATCCGTTTGGTTGTTGATCAACATCAAGTACTTTTATTGTACTTGCTGGATCTCTCACCAGTTCCCGATAACAATACTGTATCTGTTGTCTAATATTGTGGGGCAGTACTCGTGTTTTTATACTGTCCGCAATCTCTACTTGCTTTGCTTTAAAGCAGCTTGTTAACCAGTGGTGTCTCTGGCTATCATAATGTATCTGTACAGAAGGTCCATATACAGGACTAAATTCCAGCTGAGAAAAGATGCAGGACTGAAGCCCCTCACAACCAAACTGCTTTTGCAGCAGGTTCTGAGCTGCATCAATTATAATATCATCCAGCCAGGCATTACTCTTCAGTTCCATTTTATGCTGTTGTGTTAGATTGAGTTCAGGGATCCAGTTATTGTTCCTGGGCTTTTCTGCCTTTTGGCACAAAGTAGAACCCTGGTTTGTCTCTTGCTTCTTTGGACAATTCTGGTTTGTCTCTTGTTTCTTTGGACAATTCTGGTTTGTCTCTTGTTTCTTTGGACAATTCTGGTTTGTCTCTTGTTTCTTTGGACAATTCTGGTTTGTCTCTTGTTTCTTTGGACAATTCTGGTTTGTCTCTTGTTTCTTTGGACAATTCTGGTTTGTCTCTTGTTTCTTTGGACAATTCTGGTTTGTCTCTTGCACTTTGGTGGAGGTGGTAGAGGCACATTTTTTCTCTTCTCCCTTTCTGAGATTGGACGCCTCATGTTTTACATCTGTTTCCACCTTAGTGTTCTGTGTTTGCTTTTTCTTCCGCTTCTTTTTCTTTTTGGTATTTACCTCCATTAAACACATAGTGGAGGGCTCATTATTATTTTTCTCATTTGTACAGGAAGGGAAGTCAGGTTTGGCTTCCTGTTCTTCCTTTGTATAAGGGGTGGAGCTATCGCTTCTATTTTGCTCTGCTTCGAATGAAGGGGATACCTCATTTGTTTCTTCCTTTATTATGCACTCTGTTGAGATTTTGTTTCCCTCTTCTTCATTGGAGCACGGTTGTGTATTTTTTTCTGGTTCAACCATTTTGGTCTGTTTTTTCTTTTTCTTTCGTTTCTTTGCCACCTTTTTGGAGGGATCACATTTCTGTTCCTCCTTTATGCAGATAGAGTCATTGCTGACTACTTGCTCTGCTTGGCAAGGAATGGATGTCTCGGTTTTCTCTTCTTGTATACAGGTGGAATTATTGCCTATTTCTTGCTCTGATTGGCAAGAAATAGGGGCCTCCATTTTCTCCTCTTCTTGTATACAGATGGAGTTATCGCATATTTCTTGCTCTGATTGGCAAGTAATGGGGGCCTTAATTTTCTCCTCTTCTTGTATACAGATGGAGTTAAGGCATATTTCTAGCTCTACTTTGCAAGGAATAGGGGCCTCAATTTTCTCCTCTTCTTGTATGCAAGTGGTTGAGGTATACTTGACCTCTTCTTCACACATACAAGGTTGTGGCATATTTTCAGACTCAGCACTGCTGGTCTTTTTCTTCTTTCCTACTAGTCTCTTAAAAGCAGAAAAACAGCCACAATGTGTTTGTATCTTCTTCTTTTCATCTTTGTTTTTTGTTCTCTTAAAGAATTTTGTTAAAGTAAAAGGAATATGTTTTATAAAAGAAAAGTTTCCAGCAGAGGCCATGGTTTACCCTAAACCTAAAGGGAGAAATAAAAATGATCATATATATAATTTATATTTATATTATTATTATGAAAGAAAGATCTACAAAAAACTACCAATTCCCATCCTTGTTAGTGTAATGTAGCAATAACAACTATGCACAAAAGTTTGCCGCATCCCTATGTACCAACAACATCAAATATTATCAGCGTATTAATGATAAACAATCATATTACATCCCACTTCTCATCTGCGCCATTCACTAAATGCGAATAGAATGTCAAAACTGCTTGCAAAATGTGTATAACTGAGTAGGGTTTTTGGGATCATATACTGTATGCACTTTAGATTTATACTTTACTGTACATGCGCTCTATATAGGACGGTGCAGAGGATCGGGGATGTGAGCAGATAGACCCTGGATAGAAGGATAAAACCCCGTACTGGGGTACTTTTAGTGAATAGGAGCTCCGGCCCAGGGTTACGTAAGTTTTTCCACAAGTTACTGAAATTGTATGTGTTTAGGGGCCCAATGATCCTGCTGCGGGGCCCAATAACCAATTATTGCACTGCTTTAAAGTCCAATAATTCAGTAAACAGATCCCAATTGAAACAGCTAATGCGACTCTATTATAATAAGCAAATAGTTGAATTAATGAATGTGCTAATTATTCAGTTTATTGGGAAGCAGTGGGATTTGCCCTAAGTATAAACCCTACAATCCTTTCTACTCCTGCTTTGCACTGTTGTTGCTTGATATGGAAGTTACACATTTTTGCACATTTCTTAAACTGTTAGTAAATCTTACTAGTTTATAAAACTATAAAACTTTATTTGGAAACGAATAGCCTAGTTTGCAATGAGTAATATATAGGATAATCAGTTCTGGAGCAAAACTTTCCTACAACTGTTGCTCAACTCTCCCAGTATATAGAGGTTCAGCTAAATTGATTTGTAAAACAAACTTACTAATCAATAAATCAAAAATACTTTTAATGGAAGTTTTCTAAAATCCACTCACCTCTGCCAGTCGCTGTGTCTTAATGCAGACTGATACACATGCAGCTGGGATGGTTAGCAACCCTTCCTGGGCATTGTGATGTCATAATGCCATGTCATGTGACTAAACAGTTGGGCGCAAAGTGTGTGTAACCTCTATAAGGACTAATGTGTTGGAATGTCATAGTATTGTCATGCACATATTGGTTTCTAATGATGATTCTAGAGAAATTTGACGAATGATTTAAACCTCCAGTGTGCAACGAAGTATAATTATATATATAAACACAAATGTGACAATCAAAACATTAAAAAGAGATTGATGTATAATCATGTCACATTATAGTATCAAGGAAAGGTTTAAATTCTTTATTGCCACAATTATACAAGGATTTCCATTTATAGATCTGCTAAATTATTGTATAAATCATATTAACTAACAAGAAAAATACATTTTAAACTTTTCTAAAATCCACTCACCTCTGCCAGTCGCTGTGTCTTAATGCAGACTGATACACATGCAGCCGTGAGGTTTATTAACCCTTCTTGGGCATTGTGATGTCATCATTTCTGTGTCACATGACACAACACTTTGGGCAAATTGTTTGCACCCCCTAAAACAACTGACATCTCATTAGAGTAGCAAGATATTTTTAAATTGTCTTAAAATTCATTATACAAATACATTTACATATATGTACAATATGTAGTGATGATTATATAAATATTATGCAATCGTACAGATTTGCTAAATAAATATATATATAGTAGTGAATAGTAGTAAAAATGCCCTTTGTAAATGTATCTTGTTGGGATCACTCTGTAGAATGTAAATAAAAAGAGGATGGGGTGATTTGCAAGTGATTTAACCCCTATATTTTAATTACAAAATACTACAGATTTTATTGCTTTGTGTAAAATATATGTTAGTTTTAATTTTGACGCCGGCAATAAAAAGGTTGGGCATGGGGCATATTTCCCACTGGGTTGCACCAGTTCTTATTTTAACAACCGTTTGGCAACTGATTTCTGACATTTTAAAAGTGAAAAGTGGTCCCATTCTTCCCCCAATGTAGGGTTTCAGCTGCTCAGCAGTTCGGGGTCTCGGTTGCCATGTTTTCTTTCCTAATTCACCAAATGTTTTCAAAGGGGGACAGACTCTTTTACTATGGAGCCATGCTAGTGTAATACATGCAGAATGGGGTTTGGCATAGTCTTGCTGAAATAGGCACGGCCTTCCCTGAGAAAGATGCCATTTGAATGGCAGCAGGTGTTGCGCCAATACCTGTATATATGGTCCAGCATTAATGGCGCCTTCCCACGTGTGCAAGCTCCCCATTCCATCATGGAAGCTGCCATTTGTATTGTGTGCTGATAACAAAACAGATGGCCCTTCTCCTCATTCAGATTTGATTGGTCAGACCACAGGACAGTTTCCTACTTTGCCTCAGTCCTTAAATGAGCTCGGGCCCAGAGAAGGTGGCAGTGTTTCTGGATCATGTTTATAAACAGTTGCTTCATTGCATGGGAGAGTTTTCATTTACATTTGTGGATAAATGAGTAACTGACTTCCCAGACAATGCTTTTTGGAAGTATTTCTGAGCCCATTTCCATTTCCAATAAAGAATCACTGGCTCTATTTTAATGCAGTGCTGCCCAAAGGCCAAAGATCACCACTGTCTAATATTGGGTTTCGGCCCTGTCCTTTTGCACACGCACACAACGCCCATTTTGGCGAGTGTACACACGCACACACAATTTTTTTTGTATTGCATTGGTTGTTTTTGGCTGCGCAATACTTTTTGTATGTTTCGGTGCTTTTATTAAATTTTCTGTGATTTTGGTGCTTTTGTATTCATTTTATTGCATTTTAGCCTTTTTATTGCATTTTCAGTCCTGCATATGTGTTGTTCTAATTTGCCGAAGCCAAAATACTCTGACTGCAGAGTACACTAGGCGAAAAGAAAAACCATTGATTTTAGTGGTTTTTGGGGATTTTAGCAATTTTATTGCTTTTCGCATTGTTCTTTGTTACTTGTCTTTGCCCATGGAAATTTTTTCTTCTATATATTTATTTGGGTGCCTCTGTACCCCACATAGTTTGGTAAATCTGTGCATATTGGGCATTGAACTTTTTAGTAGAACCCTGGAGCTAATATTTAGAGAGTTTTACGTTGGTACGTTACTAAATGTGGGGTACATAATGAGGTAAAATTTAAGCTTTGTAGCGATTTTCAGAAATTTCATAAAAACCCTTATGTTTAGCTTAGCTTTGTAGTTAAGTAGTTTGCAGTAGAAAGATATATTTACCCATTTTTATTTTTGTTAGAATGTGTACTTTCAGAAAATATATGGTTTTCTAGGGTCTCCGTACTGTTAGGGGGTCTTATGGCACATAATACACATGCGGGGAGATTATATTGCAGTGGCCAGAGCGTCAGACCTGAAAATTCATCTGCATTATTTTCATTTGGGTGCCTCTGTACCCCACATAGTTTGGTATATCTATGCATATTGGGCACCAAACTGGTCAGTAGGCCCCTGGCGTTCATATTTACAATGAAGAGCAGAGAATGGCTATAATAATTTGGACACCTACATTTCAGCTAAAGAACAGCCAACTGTTACATCACCCCTCCAATCCGTTGCTGGGCTTCAAATAAGTGGGTGCCACACCTCTCACATTGCATCATAGTCCCATGATCACTAGTGTGGGGTCCAAGGAAAAATGCAGTACAAGATAGAATTCGTTAAAGTATTGTACACTACTATTAATAAAAGGATGCGGGATTCAGTGAATGTCTGTGTTCTGCTCTTCCCCAGCGCGTCGGCGCGTAACGCATTGATGGTTCAGTCAGTCTCCTCGTTACATGGTGATGCGCTGGGCAGAGCAGAACACCGACACAGTAGTAGACGGAGGAGACTGACTGCAACTCATTTATTTATGCTTCAAACTACGGCCCGCGGGGGTGGGGGGCTAGGTAAATGGCCGCGGGGGGTAGCATCCGGCCCACAGTTTGAGGACCCCTGCTTTAGGCAATGCTTTGCATTCTTATGCAAGAAGCTCATCTATACTACAAAATGCTTGTAATAGAGACACCTATAAAGTCTGTTACTCTTTCAGCAGTATAATTCTCTCTATGGTATTCCAATGACAAACTGTACTGGGTTTAAACTCAGCTGCAGAGCATCATCTCCATTCATTGGGAGAATTACTTCATTCGGGCAAAATCTGGGCAGGCATCTTGGCTGCTATTGAACTGGTACAAAGGGAACTGGCAGGGAAAGTATAAGCTGCATCAAAACTGCAGTGAGTTATGAGCCTTTACTACAGCTTGTAACTTGCTGCTTTGAACATTTGAAAGATACACTACTAGTAGCAACCAGGCCATTGGCTCAGTGTTTTACTTTTTCTGTGGATTTCTAACTACTTTTCTATTCTGCCTTCCAAGTCTCCGTCTCCATTCTGCTGAGTTCAGGTGAGAATGCCAGACTTTCTTAGAAAGAATTAATTTCTGAACATTCTGTTTTTTCCAACACACCAGGGTCCATCTTAAAAATATGCAGTTGTTGGTATTTGTTCTGATTCTGTTCTGTGTGATCCATTTTTTCAACAGGTTTTACCCTGAATAACGTAGACAATCCAGAATAACTACTCTTGAGGGGGCATTTACTAAACTTTTTTTCACCAAAAACCCAAACTTGTCGCAGAAAAGAAGCGCAACATTTTGGGGAATTATTATGCGGCAAAACTGCGACAATAAACGAACAAAAAACATTCCAGCTGAAACCTTTCGAGATCATGTAGAAGTCAGGGGCAGATGTCCTTTTTACAACTGGAAGATCTTTCCTCGTGGTTTTCAAAAAAAATTGTGGTCATAATGCGGAAAGTCAAAAAAATTGTGGTTTTCGTGACTTTTTCACTTGATCTTTTAATAAAGGACAAGTATGACATGCTGTCTGTCTGTACACATACTTTGGGGGGAATTAGCTATTGTAGGCAGGTAAGCAGAGGATCAGGAGCATAAGAGACACAGACACCGCATGTGACACGTTTTTCTCTCAAAAACATACGTTTATTTGGGGCACACTCCTCGCAACATAAACATAACAGTCAGTTCATGAACAGTTCATCAAACACGGTTATGATTTGTCCCTTCTTCAGGGCTCTCACCTTCTAGGGAAATTCTCACACACTGGAAGCTTTTCCTGGGGCTTCTCACCGTCCCCAAAGGCTTGGGGTGACTCTCACACTCATGAACACTCTGGGCTACTCACTCAGCCCTCTGGGAGTTCCTAACACAGGCCGGCAGCCTTCCTGCCCTGCTCTGAGAGTGAACCCCTCTCTCTGAGTCTACACCAACCGCCAACTCTCTATTTAACACCCAACTACTGTGTAATCCCACAGCCCTTTTATTTGCTGCTCACCTGAAGCCTAATCAGGCAGCTCCCTACCGCTGGGCCACTGAAAAGTTCGGAATGGAAGGTCTTTCCTACTCTCACTCCATTCATTCTTGACCAAGCATAGTATCCAAGGCTATTGTGATACTAATATCTACAGTTAGTATTAGTGGTTGTATACAGTATATAGATTATGTATGTGTATAGATAGGTAAGTATAGGTTGTGTGTGCTGGGTTTACTTGGAAGGGTTAAACTTGATGGACTCTGGTCTTTTTTCAACCCTATGTAACTATCTAACTCCCAGAACTCATTTATCCGGCTTTTTCTAAGCCACTAACATGAAAACAGCGCTACTTACTGCAAAACCAGGCATTTACCCTGGTTCTATTTGTACACCACCTTTAATACTGGTGGAAAATACACCAAACAATAATCTTATTTACTGCATCTCTCACACAGGAAATTAGTTTCTTTATCATGATTTCTTTAAAATAAAAATTCAAAAGAAGTAAGAGTTTTAGTAACCCCCTTAGATTGTACTGCAATCTCTCTCTCTCTCTCTCTCTCTCTCTCTCTCTCTCTCTCTCTATATATATATATATATATATATATATATATATATATATATATATATACAGTGGAGGAAATAATTATTTGACCCCTCACTGATTTTGTAAGTTTGTCCAATGACAAAGAAATGAAAAGTCTCAGAACAGTATCATTTCAATGGTAGGTTTATTTTAACAGTGGCAGATAGCACATCAAAAGGAAAATCGAAAAAATAACTTTAAATAAAAGATAGCAACTGATTTGCATTTCATTGAGTGAAATAAGTTTTTGAACCCCTACCAACCATTAAGAGTTCTGGCTCCCACAGAGTGGTTAGACACTTCTACTCAATTAGTCAACCTCATTAAGGACACCTTTAACTAGTCACCTGTATAAAAGACACCTGTCCACAGAATCAATCAATCAAGCAGACTCCAAACTCTCCAACATGGGAAAGACCAAAGAGCTGTCCAAGGATGTCAGAGACAAAATTGTAGACCTGCACAAGGCTGGAATGGGCTACAAAACCATTAGCAAGAAGCTGGGAGAGAAGGTGACAACTGTTGGTGCGATTGTTCGAAAATAGAAGGAGCACAAAATGACCATCAATCGACCTCGCTCTGGGGCTCCACGCAAGATCTCACCTCGTGGGGTGTCAATGATTCTGAGAAAGGTGAAAAAGCATCCTAGAACTACACGGGAGGAGTTAGTTAATGACCTCAAATTAGCAGGGACCACAGTCACCAAGAAAACCATTGGAAACACATTACACCGCAATGGATTAAAATCCTGCAGGGCTCGCAAGGTCCCCCTGCTCAAGAAGGCACATGTGCAGGCCCGTCTGAAGTTTGCCAATGAACACCTGAATGATTCTGTGAGTGACTGGGAGAAGGTGCTGTGGTCTGATGAGACCAAAATAGAGCTCTTTGGCATTAACTCAACTCGCTGTGTTTGGAGGAAGAAAAATGCTGCCTATGACCCCCAAAACACCGTCCCCACCGTCAAGCATGGGGGTGGAAACATTTTGCTTTGGGGTTGTTTTTCTGCTAAGGGCACAGGACAACTTATTCTCATTAACGGGAAAATGGACGGAGCCATGTATCGTGAAATCCTGAACGACAACCTCCTTCCCTCTGCCAGGAAACTGAAAATGGGTTGTGGATGGGTGTTCCAGCACGACAATGACCCAAAACATACAGCAAAGGCAACAAAGGAGTGGCTCAAGAAGAAGCACATTAAGGTCATGGAGTGGCCTAGTCAGTCTCCAGACCTTAATCCAATAGAAAACCTATGGAGGGAGCTCAAGCTCAGAGTTGCACTGAGACAGCCTCGAAACCTTAGGGATTTAGAGATGATCTGCAAAGAGGAGTGGACCAACATTCCTCCTAAAATGTGCGCAAACTTGGTCATCAATTACAAGAAACGTTTGACCTCTGTGCTTGCAAACAAGGGTTTTTCCACTAAGTATTAAGTCTTTTTTTGTTAGAGGGTTCAAAAACTTATTTCACTCAATGAAATGCAAATCAGTTGCTATCTTTTATTTAAAGTTATTTTTTCGATTTTCCTTTTGATGTGCTATCTGCCACTGTTAAAATAAACCTACCATTGAAATGATACTGTTCTGAGACTTTTCATTTCTTTGTCATTGGACAAACTTACAAAATCAGTGAGGGGTCAAATAATTATTTCCTCCACTGTATATATATATATATATATATTTGTATACATGCTTGTTTATTTTCAATGTAAGCCGCTCTACTCACTCACAGTTGTGTAACTTGTCTGACACTGTGACATGACAATGACGTTAAAAGAATGGATAATAATGCTGCAATTACAATTTTTGTTTGTTTCATAGAACTAATAAAAATGTAGAAAGTTACAAAAAATAAATATTATATCTTTCCTTTTTCACGATTGAAACTGCACTTTGGAATGTATGTCTGACTTAAATCTGAATTATGTAAGCTGAATTATGTAAACAGTTCAAAAACCTTGTTCCTACAAAATCAAATGGTGGGAGTAACAGCTAGATGAAAACTGCATGAAGGCCAAGGATCTGTGTGACAAAATGTCAGTGTTTTCCTATAGAGATATAAGTAGCACCACTTTGTAAATTGTCTTTTACATTTTGAGAGCAGCAAGTTATATTCCTTCAAGTGTATTTATAAGAGAGGACACATACAGGTAACTAGGGATGCATGGAATCCAGTTTTTCGGGTTCGGCTGAACCCCGGAATCCACCGTAAGGGATTCAGCCAAATCCCGAACAGAATCCTAATTTTAGCCGCACACACGGCTTAAATTTTTTTTCTCTTCCGTGGAAAGGACAAGGAAAGGGTATGAGTTCTTTATGTTTATAAAGCCAAACCTATAGTAATGCCATCTGCCCTTGCCATTACACTCTGTATGAAGCCTGTTTTCAGTTCAGTCCCTGCAATTTCTGTAAAACCGCTATCTCAAGTATCCAAAATACCCACAATGCATCTCGTTTTTGTCAAGACTAAGACCAGCAGTTATGTGTGGAATGGGGAAGAATCTGGCAGTGCATGCGCATTACATAACTTTAGGAGCGTAATGGCAGCACCATAGTATGGTTGTCACCGATCGGCAAGTCCTTATTACCGAGTCCTGCCTTGAGCCGTATTTTACTGCAGCTCCTGTCTCCTACAGTCTAGTGCACAAGCTTCATATATAGGCATGTGTCCAGGGGGAGGCACAAACGCGCATTTTGTTTGTGGGCGCCATGTTTGTGACGTCATTCACATGAAGATGTTGGCCGCGACTAAGGGAGATGGAAGGTATGTTTAGAACTGCAATACTCATGACAGAAGCCGTATTTTTAAAAACCGCAGGTAAGCGATCAGGTACACACAAAGGACCACTTTCACAATGTAATTCTTTAAAATGACAAAAATCATGTGATTCAGCCAAATCCAAATCCTGCCAGAAAAGGCTGAATCCTGGCCGAATACTGAACCGAATCCTAGAATCAGTGCATCCCTACAGCTAACCTAACATTTTGGTCCCCATTGGCATCTTTCTCAAGGTCACATGATCTGAATGGTTGTACATGTTCTTATAGATATATTGAGTGAGTATCACAGAGATGCTAATGGTAATTTACGTTATCATGCACCTGGGGGAAGTAGTGAAGATGCGTGCCACTCATTTCTCTCACTCTCTCACTGTTCTCCAGGGGCCGGGTGAAAAGTACCATGTTTTTTAAACTTTGAAACCTGCCCTGTGCGTTATGCCCTTAAGGTCCCCATACACGGGCCGAGAGTAGCTGCCAATATCGGTCCCTTGGACAGATTCGGCAGCTAATCGGCCCATGTATGGGCAGAACTGAGCGGCCTGGCCGACCGATATCTGGCCTGAAATTGGCCAGATCTCGATCGGCCAGGTTAGAAAATCCAGTCGGATCGGGGACCGCATCGGCTCATTGATGCGGTCCCCAAACCGACTGCCCCATGGCCGCAAATGTAATCCGGATCGGATTATTTTTTTTTTTAGCTACTTGCTACCCGATATCGCCCACCCGTAGGTGGGGATATCGGGTGAAGATCCACTCGCTTGGCGACATCGCCAAGCGAGCGGATCTTATAGTATATGGGGACCTTTAGGCTCAGGCCTTTGCACCTGATAGCACTTAGCTCTGCACATTACCTTATTTTTGACTGGAGCAAATTGCAGAATGTAAGTAAATACATGAACCCGAAGAGACACAATTCTGCTTTTTTTTTTAAAACAGCGATCTCCGACCAGTGACTGTGGGGCAACATGTTGCTCCCCAACCCCTTAGATGTTGCACCCGGTGGCAGGTGCTTATTTTTGAATTTCTGGCTTGTGGGCAAGTTTCGGTTGCATAAAAACCACACACACTGCTAAACAGAGCCTCTTGTAGGCGGCTGGTCCATAAAGAGGCTACCAAATAGCCAATCATAGGCCTTATTTTGTACCATTTGTAATGGAGGAGATGTGTCAATGCTACGAATTTAGGGCATAGATAAGGCAATCATGCAGGGTAGAGGTGGTGATAAATGAAAGAAACTTTTAAGGCAGGAGGCAAAATGGATTTTTACATTAAATACTCGTGAACCACAAGGATTGAATGTTAGATGGGACATATTGCCATATTTAATAATGCAAATAAGTTCCCTTCTCCCCTTCTTTTTTTCTTCTTCACCCTTCCTTCCTCTTTTCCTTCTCTCCTTTCTACTCTATTCTACAGAATAAATATACAAATGTACAGACAGTGATGGATGTTTATCCTTTTTAGTGCCACAGGACGTAGAATCTACGTCCTGGGTACTAAAGGACCAAAGTGCCACAGAACGTAGATTCTACGTCCTGGGGCACTTCCGGGTTTGGGAGCGGAGAAGCGGCTTTTCAAGCCGCTTCTTCGCTCCCCGCTCGTTCCCCAGCCTCCAGACAATAGTCAGAGGTGGGGAATGAGTGGCCCCTGGGGTGCGATCGCCCAGGGGCCCCATGGGAAATACCTGGAGTCCACGATGTTTTCCCTTCCAGTGCCTCTGCCTTCTGCAGCTTCCCCCTCTGGCCCCCCTGCTTCCTGTCACGCCTACACACAGATCGTTGTGTGCAGCTGCCTCTGCTGTGTCTTTCCAGATTCTTCTGCCAGGTAAGTGCCACATACACACACAAAAACACACAATCACACACTTATTACACTAATACACACTTATACTCACACTTACACACACAAACATGCATTTTTGGGGTGGTTTTCACACATTCACACTCAAACTTACTTGCACACACACATTCATAGTCACACTTACTTGCACACATGCACACAAAACACATTTTACCATGTGTACACACTCACTTACACACTTATGTATTTTTGTAAAAATTTTTTTTTTTTCTATCGCATCGTTTTTATTCTTGCCTGAAAAAAATGTTTTATTGCCATTGCGGATAGTGTATTCGCTAACCGCACTGCGCAATACCTTTTGTGTATTATTTTGGTGTTTCTACTACATTTTCTGTGATTTCGGTGCATTTTGGGGTATTTTATTGCATGTTTAGCCATGTTATTGCATTTTCAGTTATGCATAGTTGTTGTTCGCTTGACCTTTGTCTGTAAAACCTATTTGCCCAAGCCAGAATACTCAAACTGTTATTTTGACCGCAGATATTATTAGGCAAAAAAAAAAATGATTTTAGTGATTTTTTCTTTATTTTTATCAATTTTGTTGCTTTTCATATTGTTCTTTATTACTTGTCTTTGCACATGGATATTTTGTCTGCTGTATTTCAATTTGGCATCCTGTGTACCCCACTTAGTTTGGTAAATCTATGCATATTGGGCATCAAACTGTTCAGTAGACCCCTGGCGTTCATACTTAAAGTGTTTTATGTTGGTACGTTACTAAATGTGGGGGTACATAATGGGGCAACATTCAAGCTTTGTGACAATTTTCAGAAATGTCACATAAACCGTTCTGTTTAGCATAGCTTTGTAGTTTGGTAGTTTGCAGTAGAAAGTTGTATTTGCCCATTTTTGTTTTGTCAGAATGTGTACTTTCGGAAAATATATGGTTTTCTAGGGTCTTCATACTGTTAGGGGGTCTTATGCCACATAATACACATACCGGGTGCAAAAATTGCATGAGCTGGAGCGTCTTATGTGAAAATTCATATGCACTATTTCTATTTGGGTGCCCCTGTACGGCACGCAGTTTGGCCAATATATGCATATAGGGCATCAAACTGTTCAGTAGGCCCCTGGCGTTCATATTTAGAAAGTTTTATGTTGATACATTACAAAATGTGGGGGTACATAATGGGGTAAAATGCAAGCTTTGTGACGATTTTCAGAAATGTCATAAAAACCGTTCTGTTTAGCATAGCTTTGTAGTTTGGTAGTTTGCAGTAGAAAGTTGTATTTGCCCATTTTTGTTTTGTCAGAATGTATACTTTCGGAAAATGTATGGTTTTCTATGGTCTCGGTACTGTTAGGGGGTCTTATGCCACATAATACACATACCGGGTGCAAAAATTTCATGAGCTGGAGCGTCTAATGTGAAAATTCATATGCACTATTTTTATTTGGGTGCCCCTGTACGGCATGCAGTTTGGCCAATATATGCATATAGGGCATCAAACTGTTCAGTAGGCCCCTGGAGTTCATATTTAGAAAGTTTTATGTTGATACGTTACAAAATGTGGGGGTACATAATGAGGTAACATGCAAGCTTTGTGACAATTTTCAGAAATGCCATAAAACACCGTTCTGTTTAGCATAGCTTTGTAGTTTGGTAGTTTGCAGTAGAAAGTTGTATTTGCCCATTTTTGTTTTGTCAGAATGTGTACTTTCGGAAAATATATGGTTTTCTATGGTCTCGGTACTGTTAGGGGGTCTTATGCCACATAATACACATACCGGGTGCAAAAATTGCATGAGCTGGAGCGTCTTATGTGAAAATTCATATGCACTATTTTTATTTGGGTGCCCCTGTACGGCACGCAGTTTGGCCAATATATGCATATAGGGCATCAAACTGTTCAGTAGGCCCCTGGCGTTCATATTTAGAAAGTTTTATGTTGATACATTACAAAATGTGGGGGTACATAATGGGGTAAAATGCAAGCTTTGTGACGATTTTCAGAAATGTCATAAAAACCGTTCTGTTTAGCATAGCTTTGTAGTTTGGTAGTTTGCAGTAGAAAGTTGTATTTACCCATTTTTGTTTTGTCAGAATGTGTACTTTCGGAAAATGTATGGTTTTCTATGGTCTCGGTACTGTTAGGGGGTCTTATGCCACATAATACACATACCAGGTGCAAAAATTGCATGAGCTGGAGTGTCTTATGTGAAAATTCATATGTACTATTTTTATTTGGGTGCCCCTGTACGGCACGCAGTTTGGCCAATATATGCATATAGGGCATCAAACTGTTCAGTAGGCCCCTGGTGTTCATATTTAGAAAGTTTTATGTTGATACATTACAAAATGTGGGGGTACATAATGGGGTAAAATGCAAGCTTTGTGACGATTTTCAGAAATGTCATAAAAACCGTTCTGTTTAGCATAGCTTTGTAGTTTGGTAGTTTGCAGTAGAAAGTTGTATTTGCCCATTTTTGTTTTGTCAGAATGTGTACTTTCGGAAAATGTATGGTTTTCTATGGTCTCGGTACTGTAAGGGGGTCTTATGCCACATAATACACATACCGGGTGCAAAAATTGCATGAGCCGGAGCGTCTTATGTGAAAATTCATATGCACTATTTTTATTTGGGTGCCCCTGTACGGCACGCAGTTTGGCCAATATATGCATATAGGGCATCAACCTGTTCAGTAGGCCCCTGGCGTTCATATTTAGAAAGTTTTATGTTGATATGTTACAAAATGTGGGGGTACATAATGAGGTAACATGCAAGCTTTGTGACAATTTTCAGAAATGCCATAAAAACCGTTCTGTTTAGCATAGCTTTGTAGTTTGGTAGTTTGCAGTAGAAAGTTGTATTTGCCCATTTTTGTTTTGTCAGAATGTGTACTTTCGGAAAATGTATGGTTTTCTATGGTCTCCTAACTGTTAGGGGGTCGTATGGCACATAATACACATACTGGGTGCAAAAACTGCATGAGCTGGAGCGTCTTATGTGAAAATTCATATGCACTATTTTTACTTGGGTGCCCCTGTACCCCACATAGTTTGGTATATCTATGCATATAGGGCATCAAACTGTTCAGTAGACCCCTGGTGTTCATATTTAGAATGTTTTATGTTGATACGGTACAAAATGTGGGGGTACATAATGGGGTAAAATGCAAGCTTTGTGAGGATTTTCAGAAATGTAAAAAAAAACGTTCTGTTTAGCATAGCTTTGTAGTTTGGTAGTTTGCAGTAGAAAGATGTATTTACCCATTTTTGTTTTGTCAGATTGTGTACTTTTGGAAAATGTATAGTTTTCTAGAGTCTCCTTACTGTTAGGGGGTCTTATGCCGCATAATGCACATGCTGGTAGCTTATATTGCAGTATATACACTTTGTATGCACTAACTTCCTTTTGGGGTCTCTAAATTCCAGATACATCAGTGATCCTATGCACAATGGGCATCAAACTGTTCAGTGGACCCTTGGCTTTCATATTTAGGGTGTGTTTTCTTTGTACCTAATGTTATGTGGGAGATAAGGTGCTTGAAAGTGGAAGATTTGATGTGATTTTCAGGTATTTCACCAAAACTAGCAATTTTGGGAAAGCACTGCGACTCTGTAGTTTGGAGTAGAAAGACATGGGTACCAATTTTTAATTCGCCCGAATGTGTACTTTCCAAAAATATATGGTTTTGGGGGGTCAATGTATATTTTTGTGTTTTTACCCCACCGAAAATGCAGTAAACGTGTTGAATTTTCAGTAGCTAAAGAGACCTCTGGGGCAATCTCTATGCACTAACTTCCTTATGGGGTCTCTAAATGCCAGATACAGTGCTGATCCTATGCACAATGGGCATCAAACTGTTCAGCGGACCCTTGGCTTTCATATTTAGGGTGTGTTTTCTTGGTACCTAATGTTATGTGGGAGATATGGTGCTTGAAAGTGGAAGATTTGATGTGATTTTCAGGTATTTCACCAAAACTAGCAATTTTGGGAAAGCACTGTGACTCTCTAGTTTGGAGTAGAAAGACATGGGTACCAATTTTGAATTCGCCCGAATGTGTACTTTCCAAAAATATATGGTTTTGGGGGGTCAATGTATTTTTTTGTGTTTTTACCCCACAGAAAATGCAGTAAACTTGTTGAATTTTCAGTAGCTAAAGAGACCTCTGGGGCAATCTCTATGCACTGACGTCCTTATGGGGTCTCTAAATGCCAGATACAGTGCTGATCCTATGCACAATGGGCATCAAACTGTTCAGCGGACCCTTGGCTTTCATATTTAGGGTGTGTTTTCTTGGTACCTAATGTTATGTGGGAGATAAGGTGCTTGAAAGTAGAAGATTTGATGTGATTTTCAGGTATTTCACCAAAACTAGCAATTTTGGGAAAGCACTGCGACTCTGTAGTTTGGAGTAGAAAGACATGGGTACCAATTTTGAATTCGTCCGAATGTGTACTTTCCAAAAATATATGGTTTTGGGGGGTCAATGTATTTTTTTGTGTTTTTACCCCACCGAAAATGCAGTAAACGTGTTAAATTTTCAGTAGCTAAAGAGACCTCTGGGGCAATCTCTATGCACTGATGTCCTTATGGGGTCTCTAAATGCCAGATACAGTGCTAATCCTATGCACAATGGGCATCAAACTGTTCAGGGGACCCTTGGCTTTCATATTTAGGGTGTGTTTTCTTGGTACCTAATGTTATGTGGGAGATAAGGTGCTTGAAAGTGGAAGATTTGATGTGATTTTCAGGTATTTCACCAAAACTAGCAATTTTGGGAAAGCACTGCGACTCTGTAGTTTGGAGTAGAAAGACATGGGTACCAATTTTGAATTCGCCCGAATGTGTACTTTCCAAAAACATATGGTTTTGGGGGGTCAATGTATTTTTTTGTGTTTTTACCCCACAGAAAATGCAGTAAATGTGTTGAATTTTCAGTAGCTAAAGAGACCTCTGGGGCAATCTCTATGCACTCACGTCCTTATGGGGTCTCTAAATGCCAGATACAGTGCTGATCCTATGCACAATGGGCATCAAACTGTTCAGCGGACCCTTGGCTTTCATATTTAGGGTGTGTTTTCTTGGTACCTAATGTTATGTGGGAGATAAGGTGCTTGAAAGTGGAAGATTTGATGTGATTTTCAGGTATTTCACCAAAACTAGCAATTTTGGGAAAGCACTGCGACTCTGTAGTTTGGAGTAGAAAGACATGGGTACCAATTTTGAATTCGCCCGAATGTGTACTTTCCAAAAATATATGGTTTTGGGGGGTCAATGTATTTTTTTGTGTTTTTACCCCACAGAAAATGAAGTAAACGTGTTGAATTTTCAGTAGCAAAAGAGATCTCCTGGGCAATTTGTATGTACTAACTTCCTTTTGGGGTTTCTAAATTCCAGATACATTGGTGATCCTATGCACAATGGGCATCAAACTGTTCAGTGGACCCCTGGCTTTCATATTTAGGGTGTGTTTTCTTGGTACCTAATGTTATGTGGGAGATAAGGTGCTTGAAAGTGGAAGATTTGAGGTGATTTTTTAGAATTTTCATAATTTTTTATAGAAAATGCTAAATTCAGTAAAGCATTGCTGTTTGGTACTTTGGAGTTTGAAGACATAGTTACCCATTTCGGATTCGTCAGAATGTGTAGTTTTCAAAAATGTATGGTTTCCTGGGGTAAACCTAATGTTCCAGGATTTTTGGCTTTGGAATGTAAAGTATACCGTATTCTGCTGTAATGCTTTGAAAATTTAGTAATTTACTGCTGGGAGTTTTTGATCTATAGAAGTCAGAAATCTCAATAAAACTATACATATCAGGTATTGGCACGTTCGGGAGACATGAGGCTTTCCAAATCAGTTGAATTTTTTTCCATAAAATAAAATATGTTTCTGGTAGAAATCCTTATATCATGAAAAATAGCATTTTTTCTTTTTTTTTTTGTATTTCAAGCTCTAAATCTTGTTCCAGAAGTGGAAATACACAAAAACTCAGGTAGATTTGGAAAGCTCAGGTTCTCCTGAAAAAAACAATATATAGTTTGCCTACCTAAACTTAACCCTGCCCCCAGTAAAAGCCCCTACATTGAGAGAGCACAGAATGTTCACAAAACGTCTGGCACTGGGGGGAACTGAAATGACGAATTCGGCTGGCACTTAAAGGGTTAAAATGCTTTATTTATATTTATTGAATATGTTTTAAACTTTGATATACAAGGAAATGACATCATGAATGACGGTACCTTGGAATACTTTTTAAACGTTGTTTGTATGCTGTTAACTTTGTACCTATTAATACCTGTGTGGACACACAACACGCGTTAGGTCCTACCACAAATAAAGCTTTTGGAACTTTTTAAACCCTCTGTCCTGGAGCTCGATGAGTGTGTGCTGAATTGTTTGAATTTCTTATTTTGTACCACCTACTATATTTTTCATGCTTGTGTTGCTCCCCAACTCTTTTTACATTTGATTGTGGCTCACAGGTAAGAAAGGATAGGGACCCCTGTTTTAAAAGGTCCCAACAAAAAGGGATGAAATTCACAGAACAGTTACCTACGTTACACAGTTTCATGATGGTCACTAGATGCATAATTAAGAAAATATACATATAAAAATACACTCTTTCCTACACCTGCTTGTTTGGGACTAGCAAATTTGCATAGCAGGGTTGCCTTATGATTTGTCATGAAGTAAAAGTCACCACCATTGTCCAGATTTAGTAACTGCTATGGTTTGCTATGTACCTTTATTACAAACAAAGAAACTTGGGCAGAAATTTTTTCCCACTATAATAAGCTGAAATAGGCCAAATGTCTGCCATGCTGCATGTCTGACAACGCACGAAGAAGCAAGTTCTTTCTTTGTATTAATTATTTTTGTTAATTGTAATATTTCCTTTCCAGGCCACCAACAATCCTGCTCTGGTGGTCTGGTTGTCTGTGGTGGAATGAATGACCAGGACCATTTGTCCCAATGAGTACAGGCTGAAGTAGGTAGGAAGGTAGGTCGGTCATGTGCCTTGAGATGCAGTTGGTGGGTTGGTACATTTTCGTTGGGAGCCAGCGAGGTTGGGTGCTGTGCAGGGGGGCCATACAGTGTGCCAAGCTAAGGAGTATTTTACTTGGGAGCCCATACATTTTGGTCCAGCTGTATTTATGAGATCACATTGTGCTCCCACGGCAGTTCTGTACATATCACACTCCGTTTCCCAAACAGTCCTGTAAATATCACAATATTTTTCCCTAGCAGCTATGTATAAATTGCACAATGCTCTCCCAGCAGCCATGATCAAGTCACACTGTTCATATTGCTCTCAGGAGTCCTCACTGTGCTTACTGTATGGAACCGCTCAGATGAGATTAGAGTGTGCTCCACCAGAAGTTCTCTTGAGATCACACTGTTACCAAGCAGCCTTGTGAGAGACGTCAACCTCTCTAAATGATTACATGGGGGATCAGTGGGGTTGCTACCTTTTTCTATTAAAGGGGTGGTTCATCAGGGACTGATTTCAGGGGAGAGTGGTGGGAGTCTGGGAGGCCAGTTATGACCTTCTCATAGCCTCACATCCAGATCTCTGGCACTCGTCCTCAATAGCTAACTTCCCCTACTTCTCCTAAGCGCTGAAACGATAAAAGCCCTTCTAGTGCCTCTTCTGACTATCACATCACTAGAAGTAACCATACACGGTCAGATTTTCTGATGAACGTTTGGATATCGATTGTACGTTTAAATGCAGAGCTGTCAAGTGTCCCGGATTACCAGGGAGACTAATGATTATCCCACCCACCCCCTGGTCTCCAATGGATTTTTTAATCTGCCACACGTCACGCCAATTCTGGGCACACACAGCGCGATCCCCCGAGAGACAGTCTCCTGGGGTTGTCAGCTCTGTAAATGCAATGTTTTGTACATGAAATAGTTGGAAGACAACAATCGTATGAAAGTGAGTCCTGGAAATGCATTGTAGGTCCCCCAAGGATATTGGCAGATACGCAATACACGCACAGATTTATTCGCTATCTAACCAAAACTTTCTGACTTGTCCAATTGACTAAACGAGCGATCGTCATGGTACAAAAACCAGCAGGATAATTTAGAGGCAAATCCCACAAAATGATTATATCAGTGAGCTAAGGCCAGCTTTTGGCAGTGGTACACGGGGAGATTAGTCGCCCCGCAATTCCATCCCACTGGCTAGATTGTAAATCACTTGTGGGATGGCATACGTGTCGCTGCAATGTCCTGCAGTCACCTGAAGTTGTCTTCGGAGGAAACTTTGGGTGACTGCGGGACATTGCGGCGACGCGTATGCCATCCCAGCGATGATTTACATTCTAGCCGGTGGGATGGCATTGCGGGGAGATTAGTCGCCCGCGACAACGAATTTTGTTGCAGGGCGACTAATCTCCCCGTGTACCACTGCCATTTAGATCTGCCTCTCACAGCAACTTTTACCTCCTACAGACCCCTTTTGGCCAGTGTTGCATCTTCCTGGCCTGTTAATTGAAAGCCACCACAATTTACTCCCCTTTAACAACAGCGATATCTTCCCCTCTCTGATATGCAGCACTACATTGCTCCTGTGCCAAGAGCCGGCCTGCCCGCAGGCTAGCACACACATTGCTCCTGTGCCAAGAGCCGGCCTGCCCGCAGGCTAGCACATACATTGTTCCTGTGCCAAGAGCCGGCCTGCCCGCAGGCTAGCACACACATTGCTCCTGTGCCAACAGCCGGCCTGCCCGCAGGCTAGCACACACATTGCCCCTGTGCCAAGAGCCGGCCTGCCCGCAGGCTAGCACACACATTGCTCCTGTGCCAAGAGCCGGCCTGCCCGCCCGCAGGCTAGCACACACATTGCTCCTGTGCCAAGAGCCGGCCTGCCCGCAGGCTAGCACACACATTGCTCCTGTGCCAAGAGCCGGCCTGCCCGCAGGCTAGCACACACATTGCCCCTGTGCCAAGAGCCGGCCTGCCCGCAGGCTAGCACACACATTGCCCCTGTGCCAAGAGCCGGCCTGCCCGCAGGCCAGCACACACATTGCTCCTTTAAGTGACATCACCTTTCCCCGCCCACATACTGGTCACATGGCTATGACATCGCGACCTGCTGAAAGCTACTCCATTCTAGCCGTTCATGGCCTGGCTGTGGGAGGTGAGAGACAGGGGCAGATGTGGGGTAGGAGCGGTGCAGACAGGGAGGAATGGTACAGACAGAGTGTGTTGGCGCTGAGGCGGTGCTCCCGCTGTTCCCAGTAGGTTCAAGCTGTGCCTTTGCGCTGGGGAGGTGCTGGTGGGACAATAACACTGCCTTGTGTCTGTATGGGAGTGTGAGCTGCTAGTCATCCGGCCGTGAGTGGCTTTATGTATTAGTGCCGCTGCAAGGCTGGGGTGTTGCTGACATGTTTACGTACATTTCTGCCCGCAGGTTGTTGCTCAATATTTGCGCTTGCCTTGCACCAGCATTGCGCCTGCATGGGGCTTATAGTCACCTTGCTGTTTGGGGACCTACATTTGTGTGGACAAGACTGACGGTCACTTCCGCTTGCCTGTAGCACGCCTCTCCTTACCCTTCTGTATTTGTTTGGGCTTGCTTCTTACTGGCTTGTGTGCCTCCTTTGTTTGTCTGTGTGCACTGCGTGTTTGTGTATATTCACTGTGTGTGTTTGTGTATATTCACTGTGCGTGTGTGTATGTATGCACTGTGTGTGTGTGTTTGTGTATATGCACTGTGTGTGTGTGTATGTATGCACTGTGTGTGTGTTTGTCTATATGCACTGTGTGTGTGTGTGTGTTTGTGTATATTCACTGTGTGTTTGTCTATATACACTGCATGTGTGTGTGTGGATGTATGTGTATGTATGCACTGCATGTGTGTTTGTGTATATTCACTGTGTGTGTGTGTGTTTGTGTATATTCACTGTGTTTGTGTATATGCAGTGTGTGTTTGTGTATATGCAGTGTGTGTTTGTGTATATGCAGTGTGTGTTTGTGTATATGCACTGTGTGTGTTTGTCTATATGCACTGCATGTGTGTGTGTGTGTGTATGCACTGCATGTGTGTTTGTGTATATTCACTGTGTGTTTGTGTATATTCAGTGTGTGTGTGTTTGTGTATATTCAGTGTGTGTGTTTGTGTATATGCACTGTGTGTGTGTTTGTCTATGTATGCACTGCGTGTGTGTTTGTCTATGTATGCACTGCGTGTGTGTTTGTCTATGTATGCACTGCGTGTGTGTTTGTCTATGTATGCACTGCGTGTTTGTTTGTCTGTATGCACTGTGTGTGTGTGTGTATGCACGCACTGCGTGTGTGTGTATGCACGCACTGCGTGTGTGTGTATTCACTGTGTGTGTGTATGTATGCACTGTGTGTGTGTTTGTCTATATGCACTGTGTGTGTGTGTGTTTGTGTATATTCACTGTGTGTTTGTCTATATGCACTGTGTGTGTGTTTGTCTATATACACTGCATGTGTGTGTGTGTGTGTGTGTGGATGTATGTGTATGTATGCACTGCATGTGTGTTTGTGTATATTCACTGTGTTTGTGTATATGCAGTGTGTGTGTTTGTCTATATGCACTGCATGTGTGTGTGTGTATGTATGTATGCACTGCATGTGTGTTTGTGTATATTCACTGTGTGTTTGTGTATATTCACTGTGTGTGTGTTTGTGTATATTCAGTGTGTGTGTGTTTGTCTATATGCACTGTGTGTGTGTTTGTCTATATGCACTGTGTGTGTGTTTGTCTATATGCACTGTGTGTGTGTTTGTCTATATGCACTGTGTGTGTGTTTGTCTATGTATGCACTGCGTGTGTGTTTGTCTATGTATGCACTGCGTGTGTGTTTGTCTATGTATGCACTGCGTGTGTGTTTGTCTATGTATGCACTGCGTGTGTGTTTGTCTATGTATGCACTGCGTGTGTGTTTGTCTATGTATGCACTGCGTGTGTGTTTGTCTATGTATGCACTGCGTGTGTGTTTGTCTATGTATGCACTGTGTGTGTGTATGCACGCACTGCGTGCGTGTGTGTGTGTATGCACGCACTGCTTGTGTGTGTGTGTGTATGCACGCACTGCGTGTGTGTGTTTCCCTGTCAGTCACTTAGTTGTGTGACTTGTATGCTCCTCATCTCTATCACAGCTGGCTGCTGGCTGCACATCCCTGTATCTGTACAGTATGTGACACCTTGGGGACTGTGTAGATTTAGTTATGTCTTTTATGACTTATGCTTGAGTGGCTAAGCCTGTCATCACTTTTGATGTGTGTGTGTACATGGTTTTACAGAGGCATACCTGTTAGTAATATGTGTGAGTAAATTTCTTTTAGAGAACTGTATAAAATGTGCCTGCTGTTTAGCGGCCTCTCTGTAATGCCCTTTGGTTACTTTTGCTTCTATACATGAACTCTCAATGAGCTGTGTTACCGTCATGTCTGTCAGTGACCTGCCTGCAGGCGGGTGTGTCTGTCAGGGGTCCGCGTGTGCGTGACCATTAAGAATCCATCAAATCTTAGCTCTTGTTCAGCCAAACCTAATATTGACACTGCATGAATTTTAAAGGGGACCCGTCACCCACACATAAAAAGCTTCATAATAAAAGTCATTTAGAAAGAGAACACGAAACCCAAATTCTTTTTTTTAATTAGATCATTTATACCTGTTATAAATGTATTTAAAAATCTGAGCTGTCTATCATATATTTCCTGCCCCTGCCTCTATGTCTACAGCATAGAGGCGGGGCAGGCAATATATGATTGACAGCTCAGATTTTTCAATTACAGTTAATTTAATTTTCCATTCAGCACTTCCTAGATATCACCTAGATCGGCGGTTCTCAACCTGTGGGTCGGGACCACTTTGGGGGTTGAATGACCCTTTCGCAAGGGTCGCCTAAGATCATCTGAAATCACATATTTCCGATGGTCGTAGGACCCAAGACACCGCTCCTCTGTCTCCAGGTGAGTCCGTCCACATACAGATTACACATACGAGTACCCGGCGTGATGACATCATCACGCCAACCCCATCACATACAAATACAGGTGTATGTTACAGGGTTGGCGCCATAATGTACTTATGCGGACCAGTCACATGTCAATATGAGATATTTACATTACGATTCTTAACAGTAGCCAAATTACAGTTATGAAGTAGCAACGAAAATAATTTTATGGTTGGGGGTCACCACAAGGTATAATAAAGGAACTTCAAGCACGACCGGACACAGGAGTCTGCTAAAAGGCGATCTTTAGTCTTCCATTTAAAATCAAAGTGCCTGACGCGTTTCGTGCACGTGCGCACTTAATCATAGGGGGTCACCACAACATGAGGAACTGTATTAAAGAGTCGCAACATTAGGAAGGTTGAGAACCACTGATCTAGATTTTTCGATAAAACACAGTTTGCCTTAATAACAGCGTTCCCAAAATGGCAACTGGCTGTGACTGTAAGTTGCAAAACTGAAGGAAAATGTAATTCAATCATTTACATAGTGTAAGTAACGTTTATTTTGCTCTACAAACATGAGACAATAGGGTTGGAATTATTTCTTAGGGTGACAGGTCCCCTTTAATGCTCTGGACATTTAAATGACAGTTTTTATGTTCATCATTTTTCTATTCTTCTCGTCTGAATATGTGAGTTTTGTTTGCATTACGTTTGGAATTTGGGTAATTTTTTTGTGGAGGATTAGGTATCTACCTGAATCCAGTAATTATGGATACATCTTTCAGTGACCTGTGTTTGGCCTGTGTGGCACCCTGTTTATCTGTTGGCCTGTGTGGCAACCTGTGTATCTTTTTGGCCTGTGTGGCACCCTGTGTATCTGTTGGCCTGTGTGGCACCCTGTGTATCTGTTGGCCTGTGTGGCACCCTGTTTATCTGTTGGCCTGTGTGGCAACCTGTGTATCTTTTTGGCCTGTGTGGCACCCTGTGTATCTGTTGGCCTGTGTATCTGTTGGCCTGTGTGGCAACCTGTGTATCTTTTTGGCCTGTGTGGCACCCTGTGTATCTGTTGGCCTGTGTGGCACCCTGTTTATCTGTTGGCCTGTGTGGCACCCTGTGTATCTTTTTGGCCTGCGTGGCACCCTGTGTATCTGTTGGCCTGTGTGGCACCCTGTGTATCTGTTGGCCTGTGTGGCAACCTGTGTATCTGTTGGCCTGTCTGGCACCCTGTGTATCTGTTGGCCTGTCTGGCACCCTGTGTATCTGTTGGCCTGTCTGGCACCCTGTGTATCTGTTGGCTTGTCTGGCAACCTGTGTATCTGTTGGCTTGTCTGGCATCCTGTGTATCTGTTTGCTTGTCTGGCAACCTATGTATCTGTTTGCTTGTCTGGCAACCTGTGTATCTGTTGGCTTGTCTGGCATCCTGTGTATCTGTTGGCTTGTCTGGCACCCTGTGTATCTGTTGGCTTGTCTGGCACCCTGTGTATCTTTTTGGCCTGTCTGGCACCCTGTGTATCTGTTGGCCTGTGTGGCAACTTGTGTATCTGTTGGCTTGTCTGGCACCCTGTGTATCTGTTGGCCTGTGTGGCACCCTGTGTATCTGTTGGCCTGTGTGGCACCCTGTGTATCTGTTGGCTTGTCTGGCATCCTGTGTATCTGTTGGCCTGTGTGGCACCCTGTGTATCTGTTGGCCTGTGTATCTGTTGGCCTGTGTGGCACCCTGTGTATCTGTTGGCTTGTCTGGCATCCTGTGTATCTGTTGGCCTGTGTGGCAACTTGTGTATCTGTTGGCTTGTCTGGCACCCTGTGTATCTGTTGGCCTGTGTGGCACCCTGTGTATCTGTTGGCTTGTCTGGCACCCTGTGTTTTCTTGCATTTGCTGGCTTGTCTGGCAATGAGCTGCATATAAGTGGTCTGTCAGACAATGACCTGAATGTTGTATGTGCAATGTGGTTGCTTCTCCCCGGTTGAATGTAAGCACTTAAAAGCACTATTATACAGGGCTTTGGAGTCGGTAGATAAATTCTCCGACGCCGACACCTCAGTTTCTGATACTTTCGACTCCACGACTCCGACTCCTCTGTTTTTAATATGCTAATGTATTTTTTACATTCATACAGTCAATAAAAAGCATGCTTCATGGTCACTCAATGTGTTCGTTTATGCACTGCGTGCATTGGGCTTTATTCTTATAGCAGAGAAGTAATTCATTATGACTGTTTGTGAATTGGGACATTTAAACTTGTTTTATTTTATTTTTTTATTCCCATTTAAATTTAGTAGGAGTCGGTTCATTTTTTTCCGACTCCAGGTACCCAAAATTGCCTTCGACTCCTCAACTCCGACTCCAAAGCCCTGCTATTATATAAATTGAATATTATATGTGTGCTCTAGACTGGATTTATTTACGTATATGCAAATTTTTTTTTTTAAGTTTTGAGGTGGCAGTCCATATTTTGACTTGCCTGACAGTGATGGAAATGCATTTACTGTATGTAAATTTCTAGCAGTTGTTTGTTAAATTAGTGTTTTCAAACAGTTCTTAATATAGATATTGTCTTATTAATGTATTTACTTTTTATCATGCAACAGCTCTGTTGTCTGTAAGCAAAAAGAGGGAAAACAAGGTCCCACAAAGGCCAAACATTAAGGGGCAGATTTATAAAATTTTTTAGTTTAGAGCTTAATACATAAAAACTCGTCCACATTCTATTCATTCCTATGGGATTTTTAGAAGTGTATTTATCAATGGATAAAAGTTAGAAATCACCCATTGATAAATACACTACAAGTCCCATAGGAATGAATAGAATGTGGGTGGGTTTTTATGTATTGAGCTCTAAACTCACATTTTGATAAATCCGCCCCTATCTGTCACCTTCCCATTTGTAATGCATGTATCTCACACCTGGTTAAAACTTAACATTCAATTTAATAAAACATGTGAAACCCATTAAAACCAAAGAATGTGTACTTTCCAAAAATATATTGTTTTCTGGGGCTCCCTGTACAGTTAGGGGGTCTTACAGCATATAATATGCAGTCGGGGCTCTGTATGCAAAAGCAAATGTTTTCATTTTGGGGTCAGTACATACTGCAGACTTTGGTAAATCTATGCATATTGGGCATCAAACTGTTCAGTAGACCATAGGTGTTACTATTTGGGGTGATTTGCCTTTGTATGCAAGAAATTGTGTGAGATAATTGCGGCAAATAGCAACATTTTAGGTAATTTTCAGAAAAGTCATAAAACCAATAACTTTAGGAAAGCTTTTGCAGATACTTTGGTGTAGAAAGGACTCTTTACCCATGTCGGATCCATCAGAATGTGTACTTTCCAATAATATATGGTTTTCTGTACATTTAGCTGGTCTTATGACACATAATACGCGACAGGGGGTCTTATTTGCAGATGCTGAGTTAGCAGCTAAGAAAATTCAAATGCACTAATTTTCATTTGGAGTCTGTACATGTGACATACTTTGGTAAATGTTTGCATATTGGGATTGCAGATTGGTACTTTTGTGTAGAAAGGACTCTTTACCCATGTTGGATTTGTCAGAATGTGTACTTTCCAAAACTATATAGTTTTCTGGGTGTTTCATTTGCAGTCTGTACATATCCTACTTTGGTATATCTATGCATATTGGGCATCAAACTGTTCAGTAGACCCCTGGTTTGGCGTAATATATCTTTGTATGTTAAAAAACTATGCAAGGTAAATGAAGTGAATTGCAACATATTAAAGAGATTTTCAGAAATGCTGTCAAAACTGCTAACTTTAGGAAAGCTTTTCCATTTGGTAGTTTTTAGGGTAGTAAGAAATATTCGGCCATTTTGGATTTGTCTAAATGTGTACTTTCTGAAAATATATAGTTTTCAGGAGCTACCGTACATTTCTGCAGTTTTTAGCCCTCATAAAACTGCCATGTGTTTATGAATTAGGAAAAGGTAAGCCATGAAATTAGTGTGCACAAGGTATATTGGGGTCTGTAAGTACCATGTGCTTTGATAAACTTATGTACAGTGGGCATCAAACTGTTCAGTAAAACTCTGGGGTTTATATTTAGGGTGTTTTATATAGCTACCTAATGGCCTAATGCTGCAAAGTGGAAGTTTTAAAGGACAAGGAAAGGCAAAGTCACTTGGGGGTGCCAAAATGTTAGGCACCCCCAAGTGACTTAAATCGCTTACCTTGTACCCCGGGCTGGTGCCCCTGTAAGGAGAGAACAGCACCAGCCCGGGGTACCGGTAGCGCTTCCTCCTTCGCGTGCGCGCATGCGCATTAGAGTGAAAAAGCCGAACTTTAACAGAGAAGTCGGCTTTTCACTCTACTGCGCATGTGCCGGTCATGGGGTCCCGGCAAAACGAAGGAGGAAGCGCTCCGCTACAGGTACCCCGGGCTGGTGCTGTTTTCTCCTAACAGGGGCACCAGCCCGGGGTACAAGGTAAGTGATTAAAGTCACTTGGGGGCGCCTAACATTTTGGCACCCCCAAGTGACTTTGCCTTTCCTTCTCCTTTTAAGGTGATTTTTGGAAATATCAAAATTGGCAAATTTAGGGAAGCTTTGGGGCTTGGTTTTTAGAATAGACGTTTACACATATTGAATTCAGGGGAATGTGTACTTTGAGGGTTTCGGGTGTCGGTGAACATTTCTGTAGCTTTATCCCACATAAAATGTGTTGATTTTGCAGGAGCTGAAATTACGAAAATGATAGATCATATGGGGGTATGTTCACATTGGGGCCCCTACATGCCACATACTTAGGTAAACCTATACATATTGGGCATCAAACTGTTCAGTGGGCCCCTGGCGTTCATATTTAGGGTGCAGGTATGGGAAACCCTTTATCCAGAAAGCTCCGAATTACGGAAAGCCCGTCTCCCATAGACTCCATTATAATCAAATAATTCAGAATTTTAAAACGGATTTCCTTTTTCTCTGTAATAATAAAACAGCATCTTGTAATTGATCCCAACTAAGATATAATTATTGGAGGCAAAATTTAATGGGTTTAATGAATGTTTTACTGATTTTTTAGTAGACTTAAAGTGATACTGACACCAGAAAGTAAATCTTTTTTTACATCTATCATGACATGGTCTTTGCAAGAACTTTATAATTTTGCCATCAAAATATTTGCCTGAGGCATTTACATAACCTGTCTGATCCCCATTGTTCCTCTATGAGGGGGCAGCCATATTTGTCTGTTAGCATTAGAAGCTATAACTGACAGGTTGGGAAGGGACAGTCAGGTTGGCAAAACAGTCAGGTTTAGGAACTTCAAGTAACAATTACTTACAAAACCAAACCTGTCAGCGAAAAACCGTCAACATGACCTATAGGTAGCTTTTTATGTATATTCATATTTTGAAAAGTAATTTTTTCGTGTCAGTATCACTTTAAGGTACGGAGATCCAAATTACGGAAAGACCCCTTATCCGGAATACCCTCGGTCCCAAGCATTCTGGATAATGGGTCCTATACCTGTACCTAACGCTATGTGGGATATAAGAAGTTGCAAAGTTGAAACTTTTAGGTGATTTTTGGAATTGTCATCAAAATCACCAACTTTAGGAAATCTGTAACGTTTGGTACCTCGAAGTAGAAAGACATGGGTACCCATTTTGAAATCAGGGGAATGTGTACTTTCTAAAAATATATTGATTGCTGGGACCTGTAGGAGATAAGATCCTATAGAATGGAAGCTTTGAAGTGATTTTTTATAAATTTCATAAATGTTGATAAAAAAAACAATAACTTTAAGAAAGCATTGCAAGTTTGGAGTAGAAAGACAGTTTTACCTATTCTGGATTAGCTAGAATCTCCAAAAATGTATAATTTTCAGGGATAAACCTTTTGTGGAATTTGTGACCTATACACGTGAGAAATCTCCATAAAACTATATATATTTGGTATTGGCACGTTCAGGAGACATGGGACTTTCCACATCAGTTGTATTTTTGTGCATAAAATAATTGTTGTTTCTGGTATGTATGTGTTAGGTTGTCCTGAAAAAAACGATATATTTGTTTCCTAGGTAAACTAACTGCATGAGTGCAAAATGTTCAAACACTATCTGGCAATAAAAGTTCTGCTTTGACCAAATCCACTGGCAGTGAAAGGAAAAGTCCTAAGTATCGGTAAAAATCATATAAATTATTAATCATTAAATAAACCCAATAGGGCTGTTCTGCCCCAATAAGGGGTAATTATATCTTAGTTGGGATCAAGTACAGGTACTGTTTTATTATTACAGAGAAAAGGGAATCATTTAACCATTAAATAAACCCAATAGGGCTGTTCTGCCCCCAATAAGGGGTAATTATATCTTAGTTGGGATCAAGTACAGGTACTGTTTTATTATTACAGAGAAAAGGGAATCATTTAACCATTAAATAAACCCAATAGGGCTGTTCTGCCCCCAATAAGGGGTAATTATATCTTAGTTGGGATCAAGTACAGGTACTGTTTTATTATTACAGAGAAAAGGGAATCATTTAACCATTAAATAAACCCAATAGGGCTGTTCTGCCCCCAATAAGGGGTAATTATATCTTAGTTGGGATCAAGTACAGGTACTGTTTTATTATTACAGCGAAAAAGGAAATCATTTTTAAAAATTAGAATTATTTGCTTATAGTGGAGTCTATAGGAGAAGGCCTTTACATGATTCGGAACTTTCTGGATAATGGGTTTCCGGATCAGGGGTCCTATACCTGTATAGGTATATATGTCTCAGTGTGTGATTAACTATTTTCTAATATTTATTTTGTCAGTTTGAAGAAACCCTAAAGCTGGTAAATGTGTTGCCTGATTTGGCCATCTATGTACTGGGCCAGATAGGGCTGATCCGGTTTGTCCCCTGGGCCAAGGATAGGAAACATAGCAGAGGCCTGTGCCAGCCTGTTGGAAGAGGACCACATTGACTTAAGGCTAGTTACACACTTTGTTTTTTTTTTTGTTTTTTTTTGGTCACCTGTGTAGAAAATGCTGATCAGCTTTATGTTCTTTGGATGTGCATCCACCTATCAGTGTAAAAATTAATGTTTTTGCTCTGTAATCCACTTCTTGTGTACGGAGCACCAGGTAGAAGACACACTCTGACTTTTCTTTGCATAAGTAGAAATGGACGATCTGCTGTGTTCCCCATGCCTTTTCTGGAACAGCACCATTAGAACAGCACCATTTATATTTCTTGTTTACAATGCCTTTATTGCATACATCTTGGGGCATTCCAGCAATGTTTCAGGCCAGGTGTGGCCTTTTATCAAGCTTTTATCTACACTTTCTGTCAGAGCATACAGAAAACCAGGTGGAAGACAGCGGATTGGCCTTTTTTCCCTCTGCGTAGAAAGGACAAGTGCACCACTAGCCTAATGAACATGAGTTATTTGCTTTAGAAATGCAGTACATTTTCTTTAGCTAAATACTATTATTAATAACACTTTAATTAGTCTGCATACACTGTTTGTGGGTATAGTTTTCCTTTACGTAGGAGTGTGTTAACCTGGGCAAGCATGTGTAGTACAGAAATTCTTCCCCTTTTTCTATACTACGAATGCACAAGTGAAGGGAATACATCAGACATACAGATTACATAAAAATATTATATATCCACACAGGAGATAAAGCTTACGCTGCTTAAGGCTAATGTCCCAAAGGGGAGTAGTCTTATGCATGTATTTATTTTTCCCATACTTAATCTTAATAGCAGTAGAAGGAGATAAAGTAGGTTCTAGATCAGTGATCCCTAACCGGTGGCTTGAGGGCAACATGTTGCTCCCCAACCCCTTGGACGTTGCTCTCAGTGCCCCCAAACCAGGGAGTTATTTTTGAACTCCTGACTTGGGGAGTTCAAGGTTTGGTTGAATAAAAACAAGATTTACTACCAAATAAAGCCCCTTTATGATACTTGTGTTACTCTCCAAGTCTTTTTACATTTGACTGTGGCTCACGAGTAGGAAAGGTTGGGAACTCCTGTTCTAGATTCTTAGTTGTGAACATCAGTGGACAAAAAAAAAAAAAAAATACACTGGGCCACTTGTGTAACATTGGGTGTTGTGTAACACACTCCTACTTAAAGGAAACGGCAGCCCCAAACAAATTAGGTATCTATAAACCTGCTTCATCTAAATAAACCATTTTCCTAAAAATAGTCGCCTGGATGGCATACGTGGGGCCACGATCGCGGAAGTTGCCTCTTGAGGAGATTTCGGCAAATTGCTGGTGCCGCGTATGCCAGCCCGCCGGTGATTTACATTTTTGCCAGTGGGATGTCATATCGGGGAGATTAGTCGCCCGCGGGTGACTAAACTCCCCGTGTGCCACAGCCCTTAGGGTAAAGTCAAATGAGACGGATTGAAAAATCTTACAATTGTACCTGCACCCGGAAGCATTGAGTCTCTTGCTCTTAATCTAACTTGTTTTTTCAGATTAGATAGTTTAATCTGAGTATGTTTGATGTACATCTAAATAATAGATTATCATTTTTTTTCATTTATTTTTTTTTTTACAGGTTGACAGAGACTCCAGTGTTTAGATGAGGTATGGTTACTTTTTTCTCATTGTTGCTGTTCTGGGGCCCATGCCTCTTACCATTGTCATCAGTGAGCAAAGCAAATCAAATAATTTCACCTGTTTATATCTGTGTATCTGAAAAAATATTGGTGGAGTCTCTTGGGCCTGAAATTATTTGTTTGACTCAAAAATGCATATTTTTATTTTCAACTTCAAAGACAACATTCAATATTCTAGTGTAGCCAGAAAACCATTTGGGCATACAAATTGATCTTAGTGCTGCAAGAGTTGAATGAAAGCTTTTAATTTTATATAATTGATATAATGGTTTACAACACGTCTAGAATACAACTCTGGATAGCCTGAAATATACATTGGCTGATAGCAATAAATACAACGCAAATGGCAGAAAAACCTTTTACTCAAAGCTTAACAGCACAAAGGTGTCTTGTCAACTAGGTTTTTTTTTTAATAGGCCAACTGAGTAGGGCTAAGCTGCCTAACATTGCCTTTTACTATCCCCACTGAGAATCACCTGAAGTGCAAGGGCTTTTCTGGGTTTTTGCTGAAGAATGCATATACTTCCAGTATAGTGAAACATTATTTGTTTACCATCCCTTAGTCAGTTGACAAACTTGTGCAGAATTCACGCAGAAACTATACAGGCTAACTTGCTACTATACTGAAGTGCTCGGAGCAGCCTTTGACACGAGCATGTTTAATGAATGGAAATTTTTTTGCATAATGACTTCTGTTCATTTTGCTTGACCACAACTGGTTTTACTGATAAGTGACTCCTTATGACTTTATGTTCCTTATACTTTGTCTGGGACTTTTATTTTAGAGGAGTTAAATGCTCATATTTTACTGCACTGTTCTTCAGCTACATATTGCTCTCCCTAAGCCTTATCTGCCTTTGTGGCATATTCCAGCCTGCTGAACATATCTGAGCAAAGTAGGTTGTCTTGTGATGAGCATACCCTTAATTTGCCCCAGTCTATGATCACATTCCTGCTGTAGTTTCCTTGAGAATATTACAGGACTCAAAATTACCAAGTGGCCTATATGGGCTTGGAGTAATGGCAAGTGGGCTCAGTCTGAAGACCAGTTAGGGTAAGAACAGAGGAGAATGTATATTTGCTCTTCTAGATACACCAAGCTTGGAGGTCGGTAAGGGTCAGATTTGTGGTGAAACCATATTTGCTGTTCTAGATATCTTTGGGACTGTGGCTGTATTACTTATACACCGGTACGAAAAAGCAGTAAAAAAACAATTGCTGTAAACTGATGTATTTTGGCCTGTTTGTTAGAGAAAGCTATTTTCTTATGTCATCTGTTGGCTCAGAAAGTACAGTGTTTCTGTAGCGTTAATTTTGTTGGATACATGCATTTTGTCAAAATATGTGTTTATATTTATGCACAGACTAATTGTGGTGCAATTCAGGCACATGTGCAGGCTGATCAAAGTTATCGAGTCCGTTCCTGTTCTAGGTTATAAAAAGGGTATATTCTTAATGGTTTTTGGTATATTGAAAAGTTGCTTAGAATTACTTTCTTTTTATACAAAAGCAGTTTATGGGTGGAAAACCCTCTATACAGAAATTAGGAATGTACATAACACGAAAGCTGCAAAATTACGTGTGCTTTCTTTCAGTATTAACTTTTATTCACAATACCATTTTGTGAACAAGGAAACTTTGCTTTGTTGCAAAGTTTTAAAAGTTCCTGTAGTAGATTCTGATTGCGCTGTGAGCCATTTCATATTTTGACTGGATGTACCTGAACTACCAAAGAAATTTACAGTTCTGAGTACTGCGATAATTGGAGATGACCTTAGTCTTAAACCAGGCCCATCATTTGTTAAAATGTGCATCTATTTTGAGTGTATTGAAAAAAAATCCCACTTGTGTAATGTGTAATGTGTATTCATTAAGTGGTTTAATTTTGCATAATTTCTTTTTTATTCTATTTATGAAATTAGGGTAGTGGCTACAAACTCTTTGTCCTGTTTTATTTGCCTGATACGTACAAATAGTTTTATAGTAAAGCTCTCAGTTTTCCCCCAAAAGGGGGAAACAATCCTTTTTTTTGTACAATACAAGTATGGGATCCATTATCTGGAAACCCATTATCCAGAAAGCTCAGAATTACAGGAAGGCAATCTCCCATACACTCCATTTTAAGCAAATTGTAAATATTTCCCCGTTCTCTGCAATAATAAAGTGGGACCTTGTACTTGATCCCAACTAAGATATAATTAATCCTTACTGGAGCCAAACCAATCCTATTGGGTTTATTTAATGCTTAAAATATTTTTTAGTAGTATATGGAGTTCCAAATTACTAAAGGACCCCTTATCTGAAAAACCCCAGGTCCCAAGCATTCTGTATACTAGGTCCCATACCTGTATTAGTAACATTGTGATTCCTCACTGCTAAAAAGTCACTGAACAAATTTACTGGATTAATAAAGCAGCAGAGTTTATTGTATGGCATTTCATATTTATGGGCAGTAAGCATACGCCCCTCTTTTTCAGTTACATCAAATGCTACCCATTAGATCAGAGGTCCTCAAACTTTTTAAACAGGGGGTCAGTTCATGGTCCCTCAGACTGTTGGGTGGTCGGACTTTAGCCCTTAAACTATGCCCCCCCCAAGTCCTCAAACTACAGCCGGTTCCAGCTCCCCGTTGAGTCCTCAAACTACGGGTCACTCCTGCTGCCAGCTCCCTGCTGCGTCCTCCCGCTTCCTGCTCAAACGCTACTCGCTATGTCCGCCCTCTCCCAGCTCCCCTGCTCCCCGCTGTGTCCTAATGTCAGTGCGATGAGGCAGACAAGTAGTAGCCAGGGGTGAGGACGTAGCGGGGGCCGGGTAAATTACCTTGGGGGGGCCAGATCCGGCCCGCGGGCAGTAGTTTGAGAAGCCCTGCTTTCGAAAAAAAAAATTGCAACTCATCTCTACCTCATCTTTTTCCGTGTTATTCAGGATATTTTGAGCATATTTCTGAATAATCACAAGTGGGTCTTTTTTTTTTTCCTTTTACAATTTTTATATTGTTATTTGTGTGGAAAGCAATTGTGCTGTTTAAATGTGCCCCTCTGTGTCATTGTCTGAATACAGATAAAAAAAATCCCAATATAACTAGTAAAAGAATCATAAAAATCAAAAGAATTGCAAAAAAGTAAATTGTCACAGTGTGCAGATTCATCCAAATCCTGCGCATTCTAGGATTCATGAAACTTCTGCAAATGTACTGGGGTTCTGCTGAATCCCTAACCTAATCCTGGGTATGGTGTAGGGATGCACCGAACCCACTAACCCACCCAGCAGGATTCGGCCAAATCCCAAACCGAATCCTAATAAGCATATGTTGATTAGGATCGGAAGGGGTCGCGAGCAGCAAAAATGATTTTTCACTGCCCATTTAACCCTTTCCAAATTATAATTAGGATTCGGTTCGGCAAGGACCGCAGATCCGGCCGAAACCAAATCCTTAAAAAGACGCTGGGATTCAGTGCATCCCTAGTATGGTGCATCCTATAGAAACCATAAAATCATTCTGCGCTCTCTTCCAAGTCCCAAACATGTGTTTACATTACAGGTATAGGATCTGTTATCCAGAATGCTTGGGATAAGGGATCTTTCCATAGTTTGGATCTTCATACTTTAAGTTTACTAAAAAATCATTTAAACATTAAATAAACCCAATAGGATTGTTTAGTCTCCAATAAGGCTTCATTATATCTTAGTTGGGATCAAGTACAGGTACTGTTTTATTATTACAGAGAAAAGGGAATCATTTAACCATTAAATAAACCCAATAGGGCTGTTCTGCCCCCAATAAGGGGTAATTATATCTTAGTTGGGATCAAGTACAGGTACTGTTTTATTATTACAGAGAAAAGGGAATCATTTAACCATTAAATAAACCCAATAGGGCTGTTCTGCCCCCAATAAGGGGTAATTATATCTTAGTTGGGATCAAGTACAGGTACTGTTTTATTATTACAGAGAAAAGGGAATCATTTAACCATTAAATAAACCCAATAGGGCTGTTCTGCCCCAATAAGGGGTAATTATATCTTAGTTGGGATCAAGTACAGGTACTGTTTTATTATTACAGAGAAAAGGGAATCATTTCACCATTAAATAAACCCAATAGGGCTGTTCTGCCCCCAATAAGGGGTAATTATATCTTAGTTGGGATCAAGTACAGGTACTGTTTTATTATTACAGAGAAAAGGGAATCATTTCACCATTAAATAAACCCAATAGGGCTGTTCTGCCCCCAATAAGGGGTAATTATATCTTAGTTGGGATCAAGTACAGGTACTGTTTTATTATTACAGAGAAAAGGGAATCATTTAACCATTAAATAAACCCAATAGGGCTGTTCTGCCCCCAATAAGGATTAATTATATCTTAGTTTGGATCAAGTACAAGGTACTGTTTTATTACTACAGAGAAAAGGGAAATAATTTCTAAAAATAAGAATCATTTGTTTATTTGTCTATGGGAGATGGCTTTTCCGTTATTTGGAACTTTCTGGATAACGGGTTTCCGGATAACGGATCCCATACCTGTACTAAGTTTGTTCTCTTTTCCATAGATCTTCTCAGGAAAGGCTGTGCAACCCTTTATTCTCCTTTGCTTTCTCATTTCCTAACTCCTGTATTTTCTAATTTTTCTGAATTTACCTTGATTTTCCTTTTCTTTTTGACATGAAACGGAATTCCACCATAAGCATAGGCAGGAATTCGTAAGGGAAAAAAAAAAAAATCTCGATATTATGATCCTCTGAATGAAAAATTGTATCTCAGATTAGCCTTTTGAGTAGTATTGGATAATCACAATGGTAGAATTAAAATGTTAAAAAAAAAATTTGTTCTATAAATAATGTACAAAAAAAATTTGGCCCAATGCAGATCCCCGAGACACACCACTTTAAAGGAGAAGTAAACCTTTTTTTTTATCTTTAAAATTATTCTAAACAACCCCCAGAATAACATACCTAAGTCCCTGCATTCTGGTTTCTGATGTAAAAGTTGAAATCTTCAGCTCGTTTCCTCTTTTTCCTGGTACAACATGAAGCCCCGCCCCCTCTTCCTGTTCAGTTCTCCTCATCTCTTCTACTACAGGGTAGTCAAAGAGGAGAGCCTTCTGTGCATGCCTGACAGGGAAGAAGCTTTCTGGGAATGCACAGAGAAGCAGGAGCCAGTGTACAGCAGCACAGAAGGCTCTCCTTTTTGACTACCCTGTAGTAGAAGAGATGAGGAGAACTGAACAGGAAGAGGGGGCGGGGCTTCATGCTGTACCAATTTTGTTTAATCTGTCATAACTAATTGTAAAATATTTCTCAATTTTGGTTGTTAATAACTAATTTTTGAGGTATAGATATAAATAATATAATTTTTTTGTGTTCCCAGTGGGTCATTCATGAGCGGATCTTCCTTGATGAAAAATGGATGACAAAGCTTCTGTGGGGAAGATCAGTGTTTCCTCTGATTCAGTGTCGACCCTGAACAGTGAGGACTTTGTGCTCGTTTATAAGCAAGGCGATGAAATGCATTCTGCAAATAATGGTAGTGACGATGAAAAGATTGGACTAAAGGTTTGGGCTGTGTGCGAGCTGTGTGTGTTTGGGTTATGTCAAGATGGTTTTACTTATTTTGGCAGTCATAATGTATAAAGATTGTATCTAATTCCTTCCTCCAAGTAATTCATGAAAATATTAAATAAAATTGGGCTCAGTGGAAAGCACAACAGCACACCCTAGAGAATGTACAATTGCTTCTAGGATGTGAGTTATATTATATTGAGTTATATTCTGTAGACAATAGTTCAGCCATTGCTCTTAATGAGGAGGAGTATAAAGTTGCTACATGAAATTTTCATGCCACATATGGTTAACATTCCAACTAGGGATGCACCGAATCCAGGAATCAGTTCGGTATTTGGCCAGGATTCGGCCTTTTTCGGCAGGGTTTGGATTCGGCCGAATACATGGTCCTGGCCAAACCGTCCTAATTAGCCTATGCTAATTAGGATTTGGAAGGGTTAATGTCGCCACATAAACACGTAAGTGTAAAATTTTTCATCCCCGCACGAAGCTCCTGCCAACATTTATCCCTTCCAAATTGGGTTCGGTATTCGGCCGAATCCCTTAACATGGATTCGGGGGTTCGGCCGAACCCGAAAAACTGGATTCGGTGCATCCCTATTTCCAACTAGAACTTCTGCTTCTGCTAGGCAAAGAAAATTATTTATATGCTTTATTATTTATAAGTGTTTGTATGTATAAACTGTTTATTCATTTTTAATATATTGCAAAGTAAATATTGTCAGGTAGAATTTACATCTTTTGGTTTTTATTTAAGTTTCTAAAGACAACTTTTTTACTTTTTTATTAGTAACTGGGAATCATACAATGTTATTACTTGTAATTTGTACTTGGTATGTTTACATATTTAATTTCTTGCTAAACCAGTTTTACCCCTTTGTCTTCTTTCATGTTCATGAGTGTATTAATATTTGTGCTGCACCTTGGTTGTTCTGTGTGATCTTTGTTTCCTTGGGTCTAATTCAAAGCACAGAGATATGAGTTTCAACTTTCATCCACCAGAAATACATAACAGCAGTCTGCTTATGTTGAGTAGGATTATAGTAGTTTCAGTGGCATTTCTGCCATAAGGCATGGTGAGAATCTCCACTAAGGATAAAAAGCACTATTGCTCTCTTAAAACCAGCAATCCCACAAGATCTTTGCTCTGATTTAAGGGTTGGGTGGAGGGGGAGGTACTGCTACTGCCTCAGTGCCTCTGAATAGTAAAATTACATTTATTTAACAATCAATATATTTACATTTATTAAAAATGTGTGCAGTTCTGAGACAAAAATGTATTTTTTCCCAGCTTAGACTTTTTTCTTTTTTGTTAGGGTCCCCCAACCTTAAGTCTACTAAAAGATGATTTAAACATTAAATAAACCCAAAAGGATTGTTCTGCCTCCGTTAAGAATTAAAGAAGAATGAAAGGCAACAGATTAGCCACATCAATGCCACCTAAAATGCTACATTTAATCTGTAGAAAGCTTTAGGGCTCTGGCACATGGGGAGATAATCTCTCTGTTCGCGGGCGACTAATCTCCCTGAGTTGCTATCAGTTGCCATCCCACCGGCGAAAATGTAAGCCGCCGGTGGGATGGCACACGCGGCGGCGTGATTTCGTCAAATCGCTGAAAATGCCTTGCGAGGCAACTTCGGCGATTTGCCGAAATCGCGCATTGTGTGCCATCCCACCGGCAACTTACATTTTCGCCGGTGGGATGGCAATTCAGGGAGATTAGTCGCCCGCGAACAGGGAGATTTGTCGCGGGCGACTAATCTCCCCGTGTGCCAGAGCCCTTACCATACATGAGTAAACAGCCCTAGAGGCTCCATCTGTTTGCTTAAGATAACTGCTGCCATTTTAGCTTGGTCTCGGTAGCTTCAGTGCTGCAGGTCTAGCCACTGGTACCTCAGATCACACATTCTGATGGGAGAGGCAGTGAATTCTTATGGGAGAGAGAATAGAGCTGTGCAGACTTGGGCTCAGAAACTTTTGATAGAGGACACAGTGCAGCGTTTCTGTGAGTGCTTATGGCTGTATTTACATAGACCTTTCTGATAAAGCTTACTTAGTTTTTAACTTTCCTTGTCCTTCAATTATATCTTAGTTGGCATCAAGCACAAGGTACTGTTTTATTATTACAGAGGAAAAGAAAACTCATTTTCAAAAATTAAAATGATTTGCTTATAATGGAGTCTATAGGAGATGGCCCTCCTATTATTCAAAACTTTCTGGATAATGGGTTTCCAGATAACAAATCCTGTATAAAGATTAAGCATTCAAGAAGACTAAAAATTGTGGAAAAACATATTATATTTATGCAGTTGTGGTTAAGAGGTAACCAGACTACTTGCTCATAAAATCTAATCATAGATTATTGTAATGTAGGTTTATGCAGGGGCGCTGCTGCAGTGAGATGAGTTGATAAATTGACCTCAGGCGGCAGTGCCCTAGCAAGTTAACAGGGCAAAAATCCACTCCCGGTAATTTAAAGAGCAGAAATTTTGACTTTTAAAGCAGAATTTCAGCTCCTTTAGTGCAGAGAGTACTATTGCGCTCTCTGCACTAGCGATGCGCACCCCCCTCGCCCCCCTCTTATGTGAAACAGGTAAGCACGGTGGCATCAACTTGGCTGCCTCAGACAGCTTGTGGGCAGCTTCCACATTTTTTAGGATGTAATGGAGTTCATAAATTTGTTTGCGTTGTTTAGTGAATCATTAAGGGGGTGGTTCACCTTTAAGTTAACTTTTAATATATTCTATTCCTAGCAACTTTGCAATTGGTCTTTTTTTTTTTTTGTTTTTTTATAGTTTTTAAGTTATTTGCTTTCCTCTTCTACTTTTTCCAGCATTCAACTGGGGGTCACTGAACCCAGCTGCTAAAAAAAAAAAAAAAAAAAAAAAAAAAAGCTGTGTGAGCCTACAGTTTTATACCCACATATAACAAAAAAATCAGAACCAGCTGCTGATACAAAATATAAAACCCTCTAATTTACATACAAGCATTGGTTGGAAGGGTAGGCATACACAAGATGATTAGTTGCCCGTGATCTGTGGCAACTAATCTCCTCTGAAATTTATTGCTATTGAATAATCCATTTACTGGCCAGATTTATTGGATGTTTTCAAATTGATATGGTTGGCCAAAAATTAGCTAAAAATGATTCGCTGAGGCTGCTTTAATTTATGCAGCTGCCTAACCATTAAAAAGTGGGATTTGCTGATAAACTCTCAGTTTGAGCCCCACCCAGCCAAGGACAGCTCCCATTAATTGTGAAAATGAGCTTAGTTGTTAGTTTGTCTGGTGGGCTCTAGCAAAGCCATTTCAACACTGTCCAATACATAATAAAATCACACAACAGTAATCCAAGAATGAAATTGCTACAAATATTCACCATCTTGCAACTACAAGACTGTACAACTGCTAACTAGTTGGAACTTGCTGGTCTTAGCTTCTTAATGCAAACAAATCCAGAGACAGTGTAAAATATCCTTTATTACTTTTCTGTGGTTAAACATCAATTAAACAGGATATGTACCTTGAAACAGCCCTGGTTTAGTAATTTTCATTTCTTACATAGCTTGTCTGCAGTAATAAAAGCTCAGAGGAATGAATAGTAATACATAAACCAGTAAATAGAGAACATAAAGAATTGATTGTGTAACAAATTTTAACTTCGATTGGCATTAAAAGGACTATTGAAAAAAATACATATAGGGCTCAACCGTACTCAACGTTCTTTTTCTTTTTTCCAACTGTAAAAGTAATTACAGGTATAGGACCCATTATCCAGAATGCTCGGGACCAAGGGTATTCCGGATAAGGGGTCTTTCCATAATTTGGATCTCCATACCTTAAGTTTACTAAAAAATTAATAAAACATGAATTAAACCCAATAGGATTGTTTTGCATCCAATAAGGATTATTTATATCTTAGTTGGGATCAATTACAAGGTTCTGTTTTATTTCTACATAAAAAAAGGAAATCAGTTTTAAAATTCTGAATTATTTGCTTATAATGGAGTCTATGGGAGACGGGCTTTCCGTAATTCGGAGCTTTCTGGATAACGGGTTTCCGGATAAGGGGTCCGATACCTGTATAATAAAAACTAAGTAAAAAAAAAAACAAATTGGGGGGGATTGAATCTTATTTTAGTGTAACTGCATATTAGAAGTAAATAGTCATGATATTGCACTTTTGGGATAACAAGTTGTGGGGGATCACCCAGTTTTTTTTGCTAATCTGACTCTTGCAGCTTTCCATTAACAGCAAAACAAGGTCTATAAATGAATGGTTTACTGGTATGAATTGTTTTGCCCAGAGACGAGACTTGAAAACTATCAAATACCTTTGGGATGAGCTGGAACACCAATCGGGATCCAACCCATCATTCAGCATCAGTGCCTGACTTCACTGATGCTCTTGTGTATTAATGGGTGCAAATCCCTACAATGCACGAACGCACACACAAACATATACATTTGGAGGAGCAAGGAGTAGAGGCTCCAGCGCTATCTTGAAGTTTTTACCTTCCAAGGGCCCGATGTGGCACTTTTATACCCCAGCACACATCAGTTTACCCATGGCTACAACTAAAGAACTAATGGCAAGTTGGAAACAGTGCTCTTCACAGAAAGAGGTTGGCAACTATTTCAAGCTGCACCTTCTCAAATCAGACAGTTCCCAAAATGTCAGTCCTCCAGCTAACTTGGATAGTGCACATCTACCAAATTTGACAAAACCTGACCTAGACACCAGCCTACATGCAGCTTCCTTTCAAGCTGAACTGAAAAACTCCTTAGGCACCTGAAAGAACACCTTGGAAAAGAAACATGACAACCTGCTTTCAGCTGACACTGCCTTACAACTTCAGGTTGAATCTTTACAACGTACAGTTACAGTTTTACTGTTGCACGAAGAAGATCTTTAAAACAGATCCCAGAGCAATAATATTCACATCCATAAAGTACCAGACATCTTACACAGATATGCAAAAACGTTTGGAACTCTTGTTCTTAAAACTTCTGCCAGCATATAGCCCAGAGTTGCTCATTGTTGATTGAGCACTTCGGGCAAAGCCTTACCTCAATGAGATATCATTACACTACTTCATTATTTTGAAACCAAAGAGGATCTCTTACAATCCACCAGACAGCATGATGCAGTAGAACCGCTATCCATTTATCAAGATGTTGCTCCTACAGCCCTGCAAAAACATAGAGATCTCCGCCTGGTAACCACTATCCTTCAGCAATTGAGACTAAAATATTGGTGGGGATTTTCCCTATGTTCTCATCCTTTTTGGGCCTTGCAGACTCCCTTGCATCTCCACCACAATTGATTAAAGAAGCTTCACCCCTTCAACCCATTTGGGAAAAGAAATCAAGCAAGCGCAAAATGGAAATACTTTACCTCAAGGAGTTGTGGTTGCATTTGCTTATGTCGTGCTGAACTCAATTTCTCTACATTCTCAAGTTCCTTTCAGACTGTGAACTGCTTCTACTTGATATATTTTCTCTCTACCTGGCCTTCTCCACCCCTGTTAGGAATCATTGTTTTCTTATTTACTCTGATGTGTTCAAATAAACATGATTCACCTGGAAGGTTTTTTCCAGGCACTTTGTGGTACTGTTAAATTTGTTTTTGTTTGTTTTTTTTTAACTGTTATTTTTCATTTTTTTATGTTTGTATTTGGCATGCAGTCCATAAATATTTCAATGCTACTGACATGCACCCAGATAACACTGGCACAGGAAGTAAACTACCCTCTTGAGACGTAACCGTTTCTTTAATGTACATATCGAATATTGCAGGAATAAAACCATACAGATCAAGAACACACAGCTTGGTTACCTGGTGCTAAAATGTGCTTTGTATGCTATTACTATAATACATATAATGGGAACTGAAATCACTATAGTTACCAATAATGTAAAGGGCATGACTTCCCTGACTAAACGTAAAGTCATATGCTGACATTGGGGCTTTTCTAGAAAACATACCTCTCAATAATTGAAAAATGTAAAGAGGGACAAAAATTTTTGACCAGTTTGACCATGGCCATTTTTGCTACCACACGCCCTAAATACTACTCCCATTTTACAACATTTGGCAGGTTATTTACAGTTTGAACACATACCTGGGGATTTTGGGGTTTTGTTTTATGTGTTATTTCAGTTTTTCTAAAAAAGGTAAAATTGTCTTTTAAACGCAGTTCCCCTGTTTAGCTTATTAGTTATAATTGTATTTAAGTGCACATGTTGCTTGTTAAGTTCTCTGGGCTCTCTGCCAAAAGCTTACTTATTAAATTTAAGTTTGAGAAACATTGTATCTTTTTTTTAGCATTCAGTGCCATAGGTCAAAATATTCAATCTCATGGTTAGGCCATATTGCAGCTACCCAAATGGTCCTCCTCCCTAAGCTTGTATATGCTTTTAGAGACCTTACTCTCCATATCAATTCTTGCATTCCCCACAAAGTTATTTAAAGTGCCTGGTTGGGAACCCAGATTTTATTCCAGGCTTAAACCACTTAGCCTTTCAATGGTGGACAAACAATTTTTGTTATCTTTAAACCCATGGTAGGCTGAAATCCTTAACCTCACTTCAAGAATCTTATGCTATTCCTAATTTGCAGATATTGCTATAACCAAATTGTTCCCCTTTACAACTCCCAATCTCCACATCAAGGTACCTTAGAAGGCTCAGAATACAAGGAATATCATATTGCAAATATATTCCCAATTAATAACAGTCCCAATAGCTTCACAGTCTTGTATGGCAGCTACAGATTAGGCCCTAGGTTTAAAGCTTTTATATGGATACTAAATGCTCATCCCTGGGCTAAAATCCTGGTAAATAGTAGGCTGTCCACAAGTATACACATGGAGAGAGGTGAAGGTGGTCACTAAATTCGGCCAATATTCGGGACTCAAACTTAACCAGTCTAAGTCGGTTACCTTTACTATAGATCCCCTCCCCACTGATACACCAGATACCACTTCACAGCTCAAGGTAGTAACAATCTTTAAATACCTGGGCATAATGATCCACAAGGACCTGGAGAGTTATGAGCAGTTAGATTTGAGGTAAGATTTGCCACACTCCCTCCCAGGCAGCATTATTATTTTTAAAATGATTTTTCTTCCAAAGTTTCTGTACACCCTTCATAACTCCCCTGTCACACCTGGGCATGGTGGTTTAATGAAATAGACAGGGCAGGGGAGCATCCACGCTTAAACCTTAAGGTACTTCAGGCGCCTACCACCGGTGGAGGTTTGCCTCTGCCCAACCTCAGACTCTTATTTCCTTGCTGCTCAGTTAGTATATGCTCATTGATCTAAATTACCCAGCTATAGTTCATGAAGCTGCTGTAGTAGGCTCTTTTGAAGCCCCTTGCGAAACTTCGTTATCGAGCAGGTTCCTCTCACTACGTGACTACTCCTGCTACAACCACAGTCATACATGCCTTTCGTAAATCCATTAAACTATTTCAGGGTTCCCCTGATGCCTGGTCCCCACAGACCCCTTTATGGGACAAAATGTATCTCCCTCACTTTCAATCCATACCAGATATTGCTAGATGGGCCCAGATAGGAATTAAAACTCTGTGGGACATAATTTCAGGTGGAGAATGCAAAAGTTATGATGTAATGAGGCAAGAGGTTCATCTCCCTCTGTAGCTTTATTGGTACAGTTCCCTACACGGCCAGTAAGCTTGACCGAAACTAAACTAGAAACCTTATTTGCATAGACAAGACTTGACTTAGCCGTTGTCCTGTTATTTATCATACTCTCTACAATGGGCCCTTCGCTTTTAGAGAAAAGCAGGATTAAATGGCAAAGAGCTATTTCTGAGTTAGATGAGGAGATGTGGAATGATGCTCTCAAGTTGGTTCCTGAGCTATCTCTATAAGGGACCAATGGCATATATAGCTCCCTCCATCTAGCAAAGATCTACGACAATATGTCTGATCAGTGCTCTAAATGTAGAGATGAAATAGGCTCTATAATTTGGACATGCTCGGCAATTCAAAGTTTTTGAAGCAATGTTCTCCAGTACCTGAATGAGAAGCTCGCTTTTCCAAACATTCATTCCCCAGAACTTTGTCTTTTAGCATTAACAGGGGACCTACAGCTCCAGTTCTACTCCAGAATGTGTTATTTGCAATTGTTATACTATGCTAAATAGGCTATTTTAATATTCTAGAAATCCCTTGACCCCCCTCCCCTACAATTTTGGCAAAAACTAGTGAAAGACTCACTCTAAAGCCAAAGTCTCACACGTTTAGCAAGAGGATGCCTGGAACAATTTGTGGCCATATGGGGGACCTGGGTAGAACTGCATAAAACTTGATTGTACCTTTCAAGCCATGGTATGATTTGTGCCCTTGCCTCATTTTTTTTTCTTTCTTCCCTCCTCTCCCCTTTTCTCTTTCTTTCCTTTTTATTATTTCTTGTTAATGTAAATTCTTTTGTTCCAAAAATTGAAAAATAAAATCTTTTAAAAAAATAAAATAAATAATTTTCTGTAGATTTCACTTTTGACGACAGCCAGGTCAATGGAGACAACCACGGTTCTTTTCTAGAGTAAAGTGGGTATGTGCCCACAGGTTGTAAGGCAGGGACCTTTTATACCTGTGAGCAACATTCAAATGGAAAAAGTGTTGGGGAGCAACGGGGTGCCAAATAAGAGCTATTATTGGCTTTTTGGTAGCCCCTATGTGGACTGACAGCCTACAGGACACTCTGTTTGGCAGTCAGGAATTCAAAAATAAACACCTGCTTTGAGGCCACTGGGAGCAACATCCAAGGGGTTGGTGAGCAACGTGTTGCTTGCGAGCCACTGGTTGGAGATCACTGTTGAAAGCTATAGCCAGGAAAAGGACTTCTCCCTGTGCCCTGTCCTACTTCATATCTTTACACACACTCTCTCGCTGTATCTGTGTGTGTGTGTGTCTGTGTGTCTTTACTATAAGAGCTTCACAAGTTATACTGTACTGTACAATCTCACTGACCATAGTGGGATGTGATCTGATTGGCTGACAAGATAATCAGGTATCATAAACTTGTTGTATAAGTTAGTCAGGTAATTTCCATTAGGACGCTGTTTCACAATAAACAGCTGAACAACCAGTTTACTTTGAAATACAGGTATAGGATCCCTTATCCGTAAACCTGTTATCCAGAAAGTTCCAAATTAAGGAAAGCCCATCTCCCATAGACTCCATTATAAGCAAATAATTCTAATTTTTTAAAATTTTCTCTGTAATAATAAAACAGAATCTTCTACTTGATCCCAACTAAGATATAATTAATCCTTATCGGAGGCAAAACAATCCTATTGGGTTTATTTAATGGTTAAATGATTCCCTTTTCTCTGTAATAATAAAACAGTACCTGTACTTGATCCCAACTAAGATATAATTACCCCTTATTGGGGGCAGAACAGCCCTATTGGGTTTATTTAATGGTTAAATGATTCCCTTTTCTCTGTAATAATAAAACAGTACCTGTACTTGATCCCAACTAAGATATAATTAATCCTTATCGGAGGCAAAACAATCCTATTGGGTTTAAATGATGTTTAAATTATTTTTTAGTAGACTTAAGGTATGGAGATCCAAATTACGGATTAAAGGAGAAGGAAAGGTAAAGTCTCTTGGGGGTGCTAAAATGTTAGGCACCCCCAAGTGACTTTAATCGTTTACCTTGTACCCCGGGCTGGTGCCCCTGTTAGGAGAGAACAGCACCAGCCCGGGGTACCTGTAGCGATTCCTGCTTCCGTGCGCGCGCATGCGCAATAGAGTGAAAAGCTGAACTTTAATAGAGAAGTCGGCGTTCCACTCTACTGCGCATGCGCCTGTCCTAAGTCCTTCCAAAAGCGAAGGCGGAAGCAGGAAGGAGGAAGCGCTCGCTGCAGGTACCCCGGGCTGGTGCTGTTTTCTCCTAACAGGGGCACCAGCCCGGGGTACAAGGTAAGCGATTAAAGTCACTTGGGGGTGCCTAACATTTTGGCACCCCCAAGTGACTTAGCCTTTCCTTGTCCTTTAAGATCCCTTATCCGGAAAGCCCCAGGTCCCGAGCATTCTGGATAACAGGTCCTATACCTGTACTAAAGGCCCTCTCCAGTTGGCTTTTTAGGATATCTTGGTGATGATTACCTACCTATATCAATATCAGTTAGGAATAATAAATACCTAGATACCCATCATAAAGGCTCTTTAAAGCCTTGTAGAACTTAAGTAACTTAATTAACATTGGACTAACTTACTGTTTAAATCTATGTACATTCATGCAATTAAATTATATTAATATTATAGTCCCTACACATATTACTACACTTGGGCCTTAATTATACCATAGAAGAGACTACCTATATCAAGCTCTATTTTGTAACTGGACTGCATGATTTTCTTTTCTTGCATATTATCTATGCAATTTACTATGAAATATGTTTGTTTTGTTATGTTAAACAGAAAATTATAAATAATGAGTTATTAAACAACAAAATCACACAAGATGGCATTAAAATTGTGATTCACTGTCTCATCATATCACTTGTTGACTACTCTAGTTCTCTTTTAGGGTAATGCCACACAGAGCGGGTAGGCCAAGAACAGGCCAAGAATAGGCCAAAAAAGCTTTTGGTTGTGCCTGCAACCAGAGCCATTGCATTGGCCTGGTTGCCACGCAGGGGAATTCACACCGCTATTTGTGAATGCACCCAGGCTTACACAGTGGTTCTGGGTGCAGGCACAACCAAAAGCTTTTTTGAGCATAGGGGCGGATTCTCGGCCTGCGCTTATTAAATAAGCTTATCCCCATCTAGCCTTCCATTCTCTCACTATACAGATTAAGCCACTCTCAGCTGCTCAATGCCACATTTCTCACTTTGCTGACTCCTGACCTTGCCGATAACCACACCTTGTGTCTCCTACCCCGTCTTTAACTTTTGTAAGCTCTCTTATGCAAAGCTCTATTACCTCATGTAACAGTCAGTATTTTTATGTTATCTGTATGTTTAAGGCATACAGCTATTATTGTACAGCTCTTTGAAAAATGTTGGCACTTTATAAGTGTGTTATTAGTAGTAACAATGAAATAGGAAAAGACCTGCCTCAAACTGTTTCCACAAACTACTAAGCATAGCCTTGTCAAGAATGTTGATGTATGCTTTAGCACTGAGGCATTAATTTGAACCAGAGAACCAGAGGGCCCTAGCCAAAACCACTTCAGACCATTGTTTTCTCCTCCAGCATTCATTACATTCAGAATTATGCATTCAGACAGGGCATGTTTTCTTGGCATCTACCAGATCCAGCGACCGTGAAAAAATAAAATGCCACCAATACATAATGAATACCAAATGCAGATTATCACTGTCTATATCATACTAAAAGTTATGTAAAGGTAAACTACTCATGTTCTAACTAATCCACACTGATCTCTGATGTTAGGGTGTGTTTTTGTTCATGTGGAGAAAAGAAAAACATTTTTTCCACTATCTTTAGAAAAAAATATTAAATATAATAATAATAATAAAAATATTATATAATAATATTGATATTTTTTACTTCCTTGGTTAGACTTAGACTGCTGAATGTGGAGATACTGCACCAACTGTTGCCTGGTGTTTTATGTCTAATTTGAGTTTATGTACTGTCTGTATTTCTGGAGTGATTTAATCTTTTTTTCATGTTTTACTTCTATGCAGATTGTAGGCAATGGGAGTGAGCAGCAACTTGAGAAGGACCTTGAGGATGTCCTTATGGACACGCCGGCTGAAAATCAGAATCTGCATGTAGAGGAAGTTGAAAAGACTCAGGTTGAAGAAGACCTAGATGAGCCCTCAAATGAAGCCTCCATTACATCTTCTTCTGTCAACCCATCAACTGTAGGACTGCAGAAGCAAGACATGAGTCTGCCAGTTAATGCATCTCAGCAAGGTAATGTGTGTTCCTACAAATAAAACTTCCAACTACATTTGTAGTTAATTTCTATTTTTTTTTATTTATTTAATGTCTTACATATTTGCATTTGAACATTACTTAGTCTACATGCATGTATCCCTAATTCCTCTAGAAACTTATCTTAAATAGTAAATTTAATTTTACTGTAAAATGGTACATAGTAACATATTAAGTTAGGTTGAAAAAAGACATACGTCCATCACGTTCAACCATAATGCCTACATATAACCTGCCTAACTACTAGTTGATCCAGAGGAAGGCAAAAAACCCCATCTGAAGCCTCTCTAATTTGCCTCAAAGGGGGAAAAATTCCTTCCTGACTCCAAGATGGCAATCGGATCAGTCCCTGGATCAACTAGTACTAAGAGCTATTGCCCGTAACCCTGTATTCCCTCACTTGCTAAAAAGCCATCCAACCCCTTCTTAAAGCTATCTAATGTATCAGCCAGCACGACTGGTACCTGGAGGTAAACATTGGTTAGCTACTATTTTGTTAGTTATCTTTTTTTTTTTTTTTTTTTTTTAGAATGTGCACATGGTACCAGTATGTTCTCTTCAGTACCTGATGAGGACAGTGTCTTGTTCAGTAAGCTTACGTACCTTGGGTGTGCATCTGTAAATGCTCCTCGAAGTGAGGTGGAGGCCCTAAGAATGATGTCTATTCTGCGAGGGCAGTGCCAGAACGCACTAGATGTTACTCTATCTGTCCCTAATGTTTCTGAAGGAACTGTCAGGTAAGAGATAATAGTGCTTTTTTGCCTAAGGAGGAGTTCACATTCTTCAGATCTTTTAGATTTGTGCATTTTTTTTGTTTTACTTTTCTATTGTAACAGACTTCTGGACCCTCAGACAAACACTGAAATTGCAAAATACCCAATCTACAAGATTTTGTTCTGTGTAAGAGGACATGATGGAACTACGGAAAGTGACTGTTTTGCGTTCACTGAGAGTCATTACAATGCTGAGCTGTTCAGAATACACGTGTTTCGGTGTGAAGTACAAGAGGCTGTAAGTCCCTAATGAGGCGGTTGCATTGACTTGTGAATTAAACAGTCATAATAATAAAAGGTGCTGTTTTGTCTTACGGCTGCAATAATATGATGTCTGCATTTATTTAGGTGAGCCGGATACTTTACAGTTTTGCAACAGCATTCCGTCGTTCAGCCAAACAGACACCACTTTATGCTTCCGTTTTACCACAGACGCCAGACAGTGATATCTTTACTTTCTCAGTATCCCTTGAAATTAAGGAGGATGATGGCAAAGGCTATTTCAGGTAAATGCATTGCTTAGGGGGTTCATTTATTAACAGCCATTCAAAGCTGCCACCACAAACATACTCTTAAAATTATATTTTATTTTTAGTAAATTTGCTGATATTTTCACCAAGCTTTAGGCCTGACAATGTTTTCACCATAATGGAAAAATAAACCTTTCATCCTGGCAGATCAGTGGGAAAATGTATCTTCTCGTTTTTTCCATGTAGATAATTGCTTCTCTTTTTGTTAAAATTTGAAAATGGAATTTCTTAAATAAATTTACAGTGCAAGGAAAACAACACTTTGTGAAAAGTTACCTAGACTATTTGTTCAATGCAAGTTTTATTGCCAAGCTTGTAATAGAAATAAAGGTAGCCATACACGGGCCGATTGTAGCTGCCGTTATCGACCCTTTAGACTCTGCAGCTTATCGGTCCATGTATGGGCACTAACAACGGGCCTGCCTGACCGATATCTGGCCTGAAATCGCCCACCCGTAGGTGAAGATATCAGAAGAAGATCCGCTCGCTTGGAGACCTCGCCAAGCAAGCGGATCTTAGTATGTATGGCCACCTTTAGTCACAGTTATACACAATGCCTATATCACAAGTGTGCATTTTTTGACCATCGTTTTCATCTTTTATTATCGCAATACTACTTTCTCCTTTCATGATAATCATTTCCTGGTGCTTTCTCTTAATTTTATCCTTACATTTCCTTTTTTATACCTCTTCATTGTTTCACTCAGTGCGGTTCCCAAAGAAAAAGACAAACAGTGCTTCAGACTTCGACAGGGTGTGGACAAGAAGATTGTGATTTATGTTCAGCAGACCTCCAACAAAGAGCTAGCTATTGAAAGGTAATTTTATAAGACATCTTTAATATTGTTCATACAGAGTTAAATATGAATGGAGTAAATTGCATGAATATCCTGTTTTACCAATTTCTTATCAATGGGAAAATTACAGGTATCACTGTGGTGTTGCACTTCCTGTACAGTGTTTACAATTCAACATTACTGAACACTCAGGAAGTGCCCACAGTCTTCCCTGGTAAACCTACAGGTACTTTTGAATTAGCCTTGCCCCTGTTTGGGTGTTTAAATTGGGACTGGATCATGTTAACTAGGAGAACAAACGTATCTGTATGTTTTTTGCTCTCATTGTTGCGAACATTATAAAAAATGACTGGTTGAATAGTGATTCTTTTAAAACCTGAACACATATTGGGAGATTTTTAAATTGTTAGGGCTGCTAGTGGTGGTATATGGCGGTGGTATAAGTTGTTTTGTAAATTTACCTTGACTTGCTGGCAACATTATGCTGTACAAGTGTCTAACTAATAATTAAATATGAAAGAGGCAGCAGGTTAAAAACATACTTTAGTGGGGTGTTGGCAGTGTTCTGTGGGGAGGATGAGGGTTGAGAGAATGACAGTAAAAATAAAATCCAGACTCCACCTTGGTGGCAGAGGAGTGGTTTCTGCTCAGACTCTGCTGCTCTTGCCTGCCCTTATTCCCAGAGTAAGTTTAACCCACCCAGAAGGGGATGGGGCTACATGGAGATGATCACTGCGCAGGGGAACTTATGTATAGAGCTGTACAGTGTTGGAGAAGGTGTGTAGTACAACATTAATAAAATAACACACAGTAACAGTAAATTGCTTCCTAGGACTCAACAGAGAAGTCCTAAGAGACATCCAATAAGCATTCTTGACTTGTTGAATAAAAATTCTATTTATTATATTGTAAAATGCAAAACTTCAATTGCACCACACATAATAATGTACAGTACAAATTAGACAAAAGTTAAAAGCATTACAAATGCTTGCCAGCCTCTCCTGTTAAATGTAGAGCCCCATTATTGTGTTATGACACAGTCCCTTAAAAAGGACATTGGTTTTAGTCAATCAGTCACCTCCAGCGGTGTCACCTGTACCTCACAAGCAACTTATGACCTTGCTTTATTTACCTAAAACCACAGTCACTTCCAGGTACATGTGATAAAAGCCATGTGGCTAGAGGACTTTTTATCCTAGAAGAAACCCAGGAACTCCAAAGGAGTACTGGGGCCAAACCCGTTTCAAGGTTATGGGTGTTTGGAGGGTCTGTGCCTTGCCTACAGAACTGTCAGGCCTGGTGAATGCAATATCGACCTGAAGGAGTGGACAAGCCAGCTTTGTGCAACAAAAATAAATTCTTCAGTTGGCCAGCTGATGCAACTGCAAACACACAAAGGGTTTTCATGGGATCCGGTACATCTGAATCACAATAGAGACATTACTTTTACATATGTGATTACATGACTGTAGTTGAACTGCAAATGTCTAAGATAACAAAATCCTCACAGCAAGTGGAGTAGCTTTTAGCTGAAGAAAGCAAGGTTATAAGCTACTTGGAAGGTATAGGTGACACTGCTGGAGGTGATTAACCGACTGAATCCAATGTTCTTTTTAAGGGACTGTGATAAATACAATAATGGGGCTTTAACAGGTAATGCTAACCAGCAGTTTTAAAGCTTTTAATTTTTGCTAAGTTGCATAATACAATAATATGTGAGGTGCAAAAGCAGTTTTGCATTTTGGGGTATCATAAATAGAATTTTTATTCAGCAGTTTCAGAGTTCTTATTGGATGTCTTTTAGGATTTATCTATTAAGTCTTTGTCTTAAAATGTTAGCCCCCACAAACAAAAAAATAACAGGTTCTTTTTCTGCTTGAGTGATTGCTTGTGGCAATGGCATATGTGATATTTTGTCTCGTGTTGCCCAGAGCCCTTGTTATGAAGATGGAAATCTTGTTCTTATAGCGCACATAAGAGTCTCTATAGTTGCTCACCTCTGCCATACGCCAAGCTGTTCCTTTTTTCTATAACAACAAAAAAAACATTTTTTCCTTTTCTTTTCCTTTACAAAAGAACTGTGAGACAGTACACACATAACACAGGCACTTCTGAATTGTAAAGCGATTGTAGCAGGCATTTCCATGTCCCAGGGGTATGAAATTCCGAAATTTCACGATGCTTTTGTTTGTTAAAGGCAGTAATGTTTGCTTAGATATTATATTTAAATAATCAATTGCAGCTTGTCTGGTTGATCTTGTGTTTGCAGGTGTTTTGGGTTACTTCTCAGCCCTGGGAGAGATGTACGGAATAGTGATATGCACCTATTAGAACTGGTAAGAAATAACTGATTTTACGGCAAGGCTTTATATCAGATAGATTATAATATGATAATGTTTATGCTTATCACAGTCTTTTAACACAAAAAAAGTTTACTTTTCCATTGATACAGGTTCAGCAGCCCTGTATGACATTCGCTGATGTGGCCTAGCATGTATGTGTGCTTTGGCTTGTTTGTGTGCACTGTGAATCCTATGATCCCAGGGTGCGGCCCTTAATTACCCAATAGCACATACATACATGGTTAATTTCTATGAAGCAAGGTTTTACATATGAGCTTGTTTACTCAATATATCTTTATAGAGGCCTCATTGGGCATATTGTTTTCTTTCAGTTTATCGCCCATGCCCTTGATTTAGAGATAGCTGTGTTGCAGACTCTTTAGACTGTACATAAAAATATCAGAAAAAGTCTTGCACCACACTCTGATAGAACGAAACTGAAGGGAAATATGTGTGAGTTAAATCTACAAACAATCAGCAGAGAGCAAGGGCTCCAAAACAGAAGTTTAATTGCACCATGATTCAAACAGTCAGTGGGATTCCAGTGGCAATAAAACTTAACTTTTAATCATAAGAAAGGTTACATAGTTACATAGTGTTGCAAAAAGGCCAGAGTCAACCAAGTTCAACCCTTCCTAGTAAACCCAGCACAAACCTATACTTACCAATCTATACCAACACATACATAACAAACATTAATACTAACTGTAGATATTAATATCACAACAGCCTTGGATACTGGGTGGGGCACAGTGGGGGATGTGACAGACTAAAAAATGAAAGAAAAATGTTTTCCACAATATAAACACATATATCAGAAATATAAATTATTTTATGCACAAAAATACAACTGATTTGGAAAGTTCAATGTCTTTTGAATGCACTTAGATTGTAAGCTCTACGGGGCAGGGACCTCCTTCCTACTGTGTCTCATACCACATGGCACTTATATATATATATTTATTGTATTTATTTATTATATCACTTGTCCTCCCTGTGTGTAATTTTGTATTCTGTAAGATTGTACAGCGCTGCGTACCCTTGTGGCGCTTTATAAATAAAGTTATACATACATACGTACATACACCAATGCACTGCTCCAGAAAGCTGCATACTTCAGATTTCAAGGCCAAATATTCCACTTAGATTCTGATGAATCCAGAATAGGCACAACTGTCTTTCTACTACTTCTTCTTTCCCACATATTACCACAAAAATGAAATACAATTGGGCAAATCAATAAAATAACAAAATTAATTATTTCACAGCGTGATTAGTGGTCGGAAGACCTGATCCAATGCTCACACTGTGAAATAGATTTTTTAGGGGAAAACAAAAGAAACAAAAATTATGAAATAAGGAACTAAAAAAATGAAAAAGCAAAAAAAAAAAAAAAATATGTGTGTCTGTTTTTATTTTGCTTTTGTGCATATTTACAAACGTAAAAAAAGGCCACTTGCGTTTTTTTTGAGCAGGAGGCACCTTGACTGCACAAAGGATCCCAGGAAGTCTCTGCAGCAGGAAGTGAGTGAGTGTGCTAGAGTAGGAAGCTTTAACAGCAGACACAAGTGTGATCGTGTCTGCTGTTAGAAGTCAGGCCCTGAGACAATCGCGTCGCAGGACCGACCTGCCGGTCCCGTTGGCTAGTTGCCTTGGGGGCGCACTGGACTTTCTGCACTGTTGCAAAAGCTTGGCATATGTGCTTGGCAAATAAAGCCTTTTCTGCATAGTGCGTATCACATACATGCTTGGCAGTAAAAGTGTTAAGACCAAACCACATTAGTTTAAGTTTAAAACAGGACAACATAAACAACACAACTGCTCTAATGTAGTTGTATCATTTTATGTTTGTCAACTAGTATATGGATTCTAGTTTTAGAGATATATAATAATAACGTCTGCTTAATGTTCCTTTGATTCTCAGGAGTCTATGGGTAAAAGTTCTGATGGTAAATCGTATATTATCACTGGGAGCTGGAATACAAAATCCCCCCATTTTCAGGCTGTGAATGAAGAAACTCCAAAAGGTAACAGCTGGTAACATTTGCAGTCTATCTTGCCTTCCATAATAAATATAAAAGACACAGCGATTTGGTCAAATAACAACCACCTAACTGATATATTCAATTATATTGCATTTGGATTGCCTATGGTTTTGTAATTTATGTTAAGGGAAATATACCTGTTTCCTAAAATTGTATTAGGCTAGCACTTTTCTTTAAAAATAATTTATTTAGCAATTTATATAGTTCTCCCAGCAGACTTGAAGTTTATTCTTGCCCTTTTTTATGCAAAATTGCCCAACCAAGGCAGGTAAATAGCAGCCCCATTCCATACAAATATCTAGGAAAGGAATATCTTAGCACAACATTAATTTTAGTACAGGTATAGGATCCCTTATCCAGAAACCTGTTATCCAAATTACGGAAAGGCTACCTCCCATAGACTCCATTATAAGCAAATAATTCTAAATCAGTACCTTGTACTTGATCCCAGCTAAGATATAATTAATCCTTATTGGATGCAAAACAATCATATTGGGTTTATTCAAAATTTAAATGATTTTTACCAGACTTATGGTATGGAGATCCGAATTACAGAAAGATCCCTTATCCAGATAACCCCAGGTCCCGAGCATTCTGGATAACAGGTCCCATACCTGTATACCTTTTACTGTAGTCTTTATTAATAATAATAATAGATATTAGAATTCAAAACTTTCTCATGATTGAGCTAATTGTCTATTTTGCGTGTGTGTTTGTGGTGTAATACTGCATGTAAAAGAAAAGTGCACCTTTTTTAATGTGAATTCTGTTAATTTATATAACCTTTATGCACTGGGACCATCCAGTTATCATTGCAGGGACATTACATTGTATAATGTGTTGCTTTTGTTCCTGCAGACAAGGTTCTTTTCATGACCACTGCTGTAGATCTAGTGATTACGGAAGTTCAGGAGCCTGTGCGTTTCCTCTTAGAGACCAAAATTCGTGTCTGTTCAGTCAATGAACGCCTGTTCTGGCCTTTCAGCAAACGGAGTTCCACAGAAAATTTCTTCCTAAAACTGAAACAGGTAAGAATGGTTTTAGTTTGGAATATGAAGATTTCATATTTATAAATAACTAAGAAGAGTCTGTTTGCGTAACTTATTTATAAGTAGGCATAATATTTTATTTATATCAGCGCCATCTCTAAACTAATTACTCTCCAGCTCACCACAGGCCTGACGCCTTTGTCCGAAGCTGTCTCCTCCGTGACCTTCAGGATGATGTGTTGTGTTCTATAAAAGTTTAAATTACGGCATTACAGCCTTCAGGGGTTTGTAATAAATTAAGTAGGAGAGGGGGGACAAGTGAAACGAAAACACTGATATTGTTAAGGTATGAAAATCAAACTTGATATGGGGCAAAATGTAGCTGGAAATTGATTAAAACATAACTTTGATTTTAAATAATAAAACATTGGAACATTATGTCTTGGGGACAGTCATATTAGCTACATACCCAACCTTTGAAGTTTTTTAGGTATTATTTATATCTTAGATTGAAGTGTACTAAAAATTTGATGTAATTCCGTAATTTTAGTCAACTAAATTACAGAAAAAAATGCATTTATAATATAATGTTCTTTTAAATTTGGACTTCTTTTCATCTCTTCATTCCCTTGAAGAATACAATGTGCTCATCACTGTTTCATTTTCTTTCTTTAACTTAAAGCCCCCATCTTTGCTTGACCTTTCAGTCCAAATCACTTGCTGCTGTCTGTGCATTGCCGCTAAATAATTTAACTTCAGCTATTTGGACTTGATACCCACCTGTTGTGATTTTCTTTAATGTGCTATACAGACACTGTCTGCATCTGAAAGATGCCTTTGTGACTTTATTTGTCACATTTGTGACTTTTTTCATTCGTATATGAAATGGACTTATCAAACTAATTTTTTGTTATCCTTTAGTTGGCTTGATTACAGTGTTTCAAATTGTATGTATGTGTGTACATTTTTATATATATAATGCTACTTTTGTATGCAACGCTGTACAGCAGAACAATAAATTAGGGATGCACCGTTCAGGTTTGGCTGCGAACTCCGAAACCTTCCTTAAACATTAAACCAAATCCGAATTTGCATATGGAAATTAGGATACAGAAGGGTTAAAGAGCACTGCTCATGCGTGGGGAAAATGTTAAACTTTCAGGTTTGTGACAAAAAGTCATGTGTTTTTAAGAATTCAGATTCGGTTCGTTCAGGAGCATGGATTCGTCCGAATCTTGGGCTATTTTCATTCCTGGTGGACCTGTTCCATACAGGTATGGGACTCATTATCCAGAATGCTCGGGATGGCGTTTTCCGGATAAGGGATCTTTCCATAATTTGTCTCTCCACACCTAAAGTCTACTTAAAGATTATTTAAACAAAATAAACCCAATAGGATTGTTTTGCTTCCAATAAGAATTAATTATATCTTAGTTGGGATCAAGTACAGGTACTGTTTTATTATTACAGAGAAAAGGGAATCATTTAACCATTAAATAAACCCAATAGGGCTGTTCTGCCCCCAATAAGGGGTAATTATATCTTAGTTGGGATCAAGTACAGGTACTGTTTTATTATGACAGAGAAAAGGGAATCATTTAACCATTAAATAAACCCAATAGGGCTGTTCTGCCCCCAATAAGGGGTAATTATATCTTAGTTGGGATCAAGTACAGGTACTGTTTTATTATTACAGAGAAAAGGAAATCATTTAACCATTAAATAAACCCAATAGGGCTGTTCTGCCCCCAATAAGGGGTAATTATATCTTAGTTGGGATCAAGTACAGGTACTGTTTTATTATTATAGCGAAAAAGGAAATCATTTTTAAAAATGAGAATTCTTTGCTTATAATGGAGTCTGAGAGATGGCCTTTCTGTAATTCGGAACGTTCTGTATAACGGGTTTCTAGATAACAGATCCCATACCTGTACATAACTTTTGGACTCAAACTTTTCAACTGATTACACAAGTGTTACAAACCGAAATCACAGCTGACCTTGAGTTTGCATTATTTTCACTTCCCATCTAAAACCCAGAACAAACTGCCTTCACTTATTCAACTTATAGCAGCTGCCTGCTGGGTGATTGCTTTGAACCGGCTTGCTCCACATTTAGCTATTTCTCAGTTAAAAACCAGACTGGATTATATACATACAATGCATTACCTCTCTGCTATACTATCGGACACAGTTGAACAACATATGGAAATTTGGGACACCTGGACATCACTTAGAACACAAGAACTCCAGCACCAATCTCTATCGCATACAAATACAAGTTTTCTTTTTTAAAAATATATTTTTCCCCGACCATATTAATATCACTAAGGGCTAGTTCTATTTCCAGATTTTTATTATGCTTTGCCATGTAAACTACTTTACTAAATTCTTTCTCTTATTTGCATATCATTCTGTATATAATACTTATGTCACCAGTGATGTTAATAATCAATATATGAAAATAGTTAAATAAAGAGATTATAAAAAAACATAAATTAGAATTAGTTTTACACTTCACAGCATTGCCATTTGGGTAGCTTTCCATAAATGCTTTTTTGCAAGCTCTGTTGGTTTCCTTGTACTAAAAGTTTTAAGTGACCCAGCTAATGTTAATTGCATGTTTTTGTTACCAACCTCAGCACCATTTTTATTGAATTATGATTTTGATTTGCTACATCTTTACTTGCATTGCAATTCTGACAGATATTTAAGTAACATTTTACAGACCTTCCATTTATATTCTTTGTTTAACCCCTTGTCTTTCCCAGGTAATGTATTGCAGAAACGCTATTATACTGCAAAGATTGCAAGTCTAAATTTGTGTCATAGTTGCTACTTTTAAAAAGGTTTGTTTCTGCAACAGCATGTCAAAGTAGGCAAATGCTCCCCAACACTAATGCATGGAGTAAATCTGCTATCATTTGTGATTTATAAGATCCAAAAGATCTTTTCTATTGATTCCTGAACCACCTGAAACAAAAACTTTGAAAAGGTAGTTGGACTTCACTTACATAAGATTTTTAAATTCCCTTTCCCTCCTTAAATAGCATAGCCGTCTAAATTCACGTACTAAATTGTAATGCTTTATTAAACTTAGCAGATTTTATAAAAAGAAAAAAATGGAAATCTACAAAGTACAATATCTGCAGCGCACTTGCTCCCACAGAAATCTAAACAGAGCAGGAACTAAAACAGAGTTCGTTGCCCACCCCTCTCCCTTGAACTGGCATGAATAAACTTGTAAAGTCAGTTGGATCACCAGTACACCTGTACATTTGTATTAAATATTAGTCTTTTTGACTTTTTATGAAGCACATGTGGCTTTCAAGTCAAAGAGTGCTATCATAGCAGTAATACATATCAAAGATCTAGGAAACGGACGGGCAAGCATGTACTGTGACTGTGTTGGTAGTTGTATCACTGTGTCAAATATTTATTTTACAAATATTTATTTTGTACCTCTGTATTGGATGTTTCTGCAAGTATGTATACGTTATTCAATGGTCCAGAATATCTGAATTTAAGTTGAGGATCATTTTCTTCTACAGATTGAACGTAAAGAGCGGAAGAATAACTGCAGTACATTTTATGAAGTAATATGTTTGGAGAGTGAGTCAGAGAGAGAGAGAAGGAAAACAACTGCCAGCCCATCAATCCGTCTGTTGCAGTATGGGCAACAAGGAACCAGTATCCCCTCACCACCAGAAGATGAAGAAGAAGAAGGTAAGTCACTTAGGCAGACACACGAAAAGAAGTGGGCATTAAGCCTGGTAGACCATAAATCTTTATAAAGAAAAGTATGCTTCAGGACAGAGAATGTAAATATATACAAGGTGTTTACATCTAAATTGGCAACTACATAGTTGGCTTGTTTAATAGTAAATTGTAGGACATAGCCTTTCTCTTCCTTACTATATCGGCATGCTCTAATGGGGAATATTTCCAACAACAAACATTTATAAGGACACATATCTGTTATGCCTATTTTCCTGTTATTTATGGCAAGTCAAGCTGTAAAGCTACATTTGCTCTTAGAGAGCTGTAAGCTACATTTGGGCTTTAATGCCTTTAACAACAATACTACATGGCCAGGGTCTAGTTAGTGCTAATACATTGTTTATGTAACTGAGCACATACCAGTGTATTTGACTTAACTGTCGATCAAAATCTGCCAGTGACAGCTGCATAAAAAGACCTTATATTTTGAATTACTACACTTACTTGGAAAATTTAGAATAGTTAAATGTTTTTATACTTCAAACTATCAACATTTTTTACTAAATTTATGAAAGTTGACTCTCAGCTTGCAGTTTATTGCATATTATCTCCTACATGGCCTTCGGTACAATCACAAAACTTTTGAAATATGAAAGCCAAGATATCCTCAATAGTTTGAATCCCAATATGCATATGATTACCCAAACTACCTGAAATGTAGAGACCCTAAAATACAAATTGCATATTCAAACTCTCCAAATGGATTTTTATAATTACTTAGTTAAGATGGGTTGAAAAAAAGATCAAAGTCCATCAATTTCAACCCTTCCAAGCAAACCTCAGAGCACACACACAGACCCATACTGACCTATTTACGCACTCGCATACATAAACTATATCCACCAACATCAATACTGTAGATTTTAGTATCACTTTAGCTTAGGATATTATGCTTGTTCAAGAAATCATCCAAGGCATGCTTAAAGGCATTAACAGAATCTGTAATCACTCGGAACAGTATTCCACAGCCTCACTGCCCTCACTGTAAAAAAAACACCTACACTGCTTCTAATGAAAGTTCTGTTCCTCTCATCTAAAGGGGGGGCCTCTGTTGTGCTGATTATTTTTATATGAAAAATGAACACCCCTATCTGCCTATAATCCCCTCTTTAGTTGCACATCTTTGCACTCTTTCCAGCTCATTAATATCCTTCTTAAGGACTGGAGCCCAAAACTGCACTGCATACTCAAGGTGAGGCCTTACCAGGGACCTATAAAGGGGCAAAATTATGTTTTCATCCCTTGAGTCAATGCCCTTTTTATACAAGACAGCACTTTATTTGCTTTAGTAGCCACAGAATGACACTGTCACTGTATAATATTTCTATCAAAATGCATAACTTTGCACTTTTTAACATTGAACCTCATTTTCCATTTTGCTGCCCAGTTTCCCAATTTTTTTAAATCATCCTGCATGGAACTTATAGTTTTATACAATTTAGTATCATGTGCAAAAATAGAAACAGTGCTTTTTAACTTGTGTATTAATGACCTGGAAGTGGACTTAAAATTAAAGGACCATGGACTGACCCCTGTGGTACTCCACTAACAACTCTTGTCCAATTAGGAAATGGTCCATTTATTGCCACTCTCTATAATGTATCTATCTATCCTCAGACAGTTTTCTATCCAATAACAAATATTATGTGCCCTCAATGTTATAGTTAACTTTCTGCGCGGTACTGTATTAGATACTTTAGCAAAGTCCAAGTAGATGACATCCACTGCCATTCCAGAGTCAAGGTTCCCTCACCTCCTAATAAAAGGCAATTAAACTTGTCAGGCAAGATCTGTTACACACAAAACCATGCGGGCACAAACTCACAGTATTGCAATTTGTAATGTATTCAAGTATCCCATCCTCTATTAACCCCTTCCAAAAGCTTTCCTGCCATTGATGTCAGACTAACAGGCCTATAGTTTTCAGGCTGAGAACGGGATTCCTTTTTGAATAACGGCACCACATTAGCATTTCACCAGTCTCTCGGCACCATGCCAGACCTCAATGAATCCTAAAAAATTAAGTGAAGAGGTTGTTTAGTACCCTGGGATGAGTACCAGCTTGTCCTGGACCTTTGTTTACCTTTACATATTCAAGTCTCTTTTTAATTCCTTCCAGACTTATCCATGCATCAGTATCAGTAGTTAAATGCTATGCTCTGCTATGTGCTGAGTACCTAAATAGCATAATGTCCACACTAAGTTGGAGCATTATTTTCATGATGCTCACTGAATTTAGTGCAAATTCTGTGTGAAATCTCTTTCCTTGCACTTATGTCAATGACATATCAATGTCAATGGCACAGGGAACAGTCTCTGCAGTTCTATCTACTAGTTTTGTCCTTACTGAAATTACCTTTATCCCTCTCTATAAGGACCCCTTGAAAGGTTCAGCACAGGCATGTGTGAAAGTGTGATCTGAAATCTTGAACCACTGTGTCTATAAGCCTAGCATCTTGTTGAATTGACCTATTTGCTCATGTTGTTGCTGGTAACAAAAGGTTATAAAGGTATAGGATCTATTATACAGATGAGGGATCTTTCTGTCATTAGGATCACCATACAAAGCTGCTGAAATAATTTAAATGTTAAGTAAACCCAGTAGGATTTTTTGCCACCAATCCATGCAGCTTAGTTAGGATCAAGCACAAGATATCGTATTGCTACGGAGCAAAGGGAAATCATGTTTAAAATTAGTTATTTATTTAAAATTGAATCTTTTGGAGATGGCCTTCCTGTAATTCGGAGCTTTCATAATAACGAGTTTCTGAGTAAGGGATTTCATTACTATATCAGCTTTAAACCCCTTTATGACTTGGAATATACATCCTTGTAATGGGTTGTTAGATCAGTATCATGCTGCTGTTTAAGACTAAACTGAATGTAGAAATGAGTGCATGATGTCTGTATAGTGTTAATATATTCCATCTGCCCTGCTGGTAAATGTTGTATATGTTTTTCAGAAAGTATGTTTTCTTCTAGATAATGATGAACCTCTCTTGAGTGGGTCTGGTGATGTGTCAAAGGAATGTGCTGAGAAAATCCTGGAAACCTGGGGCGATCTTCTATCAAAATGGTATATGCCTATAAATAAAGAATATTAATTTTGTTAACTACCTGAGCATCCATTTACATATTAATTACATATTATTTCAATTTTTGTTTAGCAGATCTCGATCTCTAGTTTAAAGTTTCAGCAACTATCTGATCCTAGGGCCCAAGTTCCCTTAGCAACCAGGGAGTGATTTGAACGAGAATCTGGTATATGAATAGGAGAGGACATGAATATAGAAATAAGTTATAAAAAGTAACTTAATATAAGCAGTAACAAAGCTGTAGCCTCACAGAGGAATAGTTTTTGGTTGCTGGGGTCAGTGACCCCCGTTTGAAAGCTGCAAAGGGTTAGAAGAAGACAAATCATTCAAAAACTACAAAAAATAAATAGACCAATCAAAAGGAAATGGCTGTTTTACAACATCCTAACTTTTTTGCTCTCAATTAGTGATGGGCAAAATAATTCGCCAAGCATGAAAATTCACTGCGCAACCAAAAATTGTTGCTTGCATCAAGAGAAATGTCATCAATTTTTTATTATGTGCAGCATTTTTGGTGTTTCGCAAATTTTCCACTGTTCTTCGGCGAATTAAAATGGGACAGATTGGCTCATCACTATTCCCAATATGCCTTAAAAGAGAAGGGGAGGGGTTCCTTTTGGCTCAGTTGGACCAGTCTTTTGATTATTATATCAGAAGTGTTATTACAATAGCCTTTCATTGTTTTGCTCAAAAGGCCTTCTTTCAAAGATCAGAATATACACCACTCTCTGAAAACATTTCTTTGCATGTAAAGTGATGCCCTCGTGTTGTCTGGTGTAAATAGTCCCAGACAGTCTTCACAAATAAGAACTTTCATTTTCTTTATTAACTTTGTGTCTCTTTTCTGGATATTTTGTATATGTGTACTGGGACCAAAACATACTAGCTAGTGCTTTGGAATTATTCTTTTTATTACGGTATATTATATATGTAAGTGCAAAGCATTTCTGTAGAGTGTAAATATAATTCGCTTTCACAGCATTATAAATATAAAGTTGGCTGCAAATACAGATACCGTATTTTATTAATACACCTATCATTTATTGCTCTCAATCCTCATTATGGCATACATATTTTTATTTCTTTTTTAGGCACCTAAATCTAAGTATTCGCCCAAAGCAACTGTCCTCACTGGTAAGGAGCGGTGTGCCAGAGGCACTTAGAGGAGAGGTGTGGCAACTGCTAGCAGGATGTCACAACAATGACTGCCTGGTCGAAAAATACAGACTGCTCATCACTAAAGTAAGAATATGATTTTGTTAAATGCTGAGACCACAGAGTAATTTGGAAAAGAAGTACGCCTCTTTTTTAAATAAAGTCGGGGAGATTTGCAGATATCGGAGTTAAACCTGGCATTTAAACAAACTGTAAATAGTGCAGGCTTAATAAAAAGGAAATGGGAAACAGGAAAACTTCTCTTAGTAAATACTTTTTCTCCAAGGGTTTTTTTCCGGGTATTATGTGCCCAATTTATGTAGATTAGACCCCTTAATTAAGAATCACTCTATCCAACAAAGTCCCACTGTTCACTTTATTTGCAATACTGATCAGGAATTCATTATACAATCCAGGAAAGGGACTAGTGCTAATTAAATAAAAAGTGCTTAATTTCTCAAACTTTCCCTTAATAAGAAAAGGCGCTTAAGGAAACAGTTAAAAAAAGTGCCCATGCTATATCAATTTCATATCCTTATTGATTCAATCAGAGCAATCAATTCATTAATTATAAAGTGCGGGTTTTTAAAAATCATCTCTTAAATCAATTGTCGCCTTGATAATTAATAAATAAATAAATCATCTTTATTGGATATATAGGAAGAAAATGAAAAATTGAAGAATGTGAAGATATCCCAAAATTTTACTTCACTGTCTCAATTTAGCTGTCTAAACTATGGGATACCACAAAGCAAAGACAAGGCAGGTACCAAGTGGCTGCAGTCTCACAATTTGCCTTGCCTAGTACTTCTATAGAGGCTGAATTATCCTACAAAACCGCAAACCTCAAGGATTTTAGAGGGAAAATAGTAGCTATATAAAATAATGTCAAGGAGAAAGAAAATTATTAACTGTTAAGACAGGGTCAGCCAAAGCTACCGCAATAAAATTTGAAATTAGACCACTTCACTAAATTCCCACTCAACCCCAGGTATCAGTTTGGCATCTTAATTATCAATTTAGTAAAAAGGTATTTATATAATAAAAGAAAGAATGATCATATGGTAAAAAAAATCACATTTTCACAATGCCTTGACGTGCGTTTCACTGAACTGCTTTCTCAAAAGGCAAAAGTGACTTCTAGCACTGCACTTTTAATAAGACTGACTAGTTGGTGATATTTGATTAATTATTTAGCACCGGCACTTTATAATTAATGAATTGATTGCTCTGATTGAATCAGTAAAGATAGGAAATTGATATAGCCCAGTGAACAGTGGGAGTTTGTTGGATAGAATGCTTAATTATTTCTTAATTAAGGGGTCATCTTTCTCTAATCTACATAAATAGTGCAGGCCTACCACACCAGAAATATGTAGATATCAGATGAATGTCATGTGTTAAGGCGCTTTGGTTCTAGAAGTACAGGAATTAGACCCCTTATCCGGAAACCCATTATCCGGAAAGGCCATCTCCCATAGACTCCATTTTAATCTAATAATTCGCATTTTTAAAAATGGTTTCCTTTTTCTCTGTAATAATAAAACAGTACCTTGTACTCCATCCAACTTAAGGAAGGAGATCCAAATTAAGGAAAGACCCCTTATCTGGAAAACCCCAGGTCCCGAGCATTTTGGAAAATGGGTCCCATACCTGTACTTGATTTTCTGTACCAAAACGCCATATTGCACATGCAAGAAGTGACTCACTGAATCTAAAATGGGGCGTCATGCAACTTTTAGCATCATAAAGCAGCCTTGCTAAAATGTAGAAGTGCAAAAAACATATCTGTCTTATAGGCCAGGGGAAATAGTAGTGAAGACTGTGGAACCTATAGGCAGACTATTCCTTTAATGGATGCATTGAGCCCCTAGGCCTCCAGCTAGACAGCCTGCTATAGAGTACTGTGGCAGGTTTTTTTTTGTTTGTTTGTTTGTTTTTTTGAAAGGTTGTAACCAGATAGCTGCACACTTCCAAATCTGGAAAAACACATTCACAGTTTAATATTCCCAATCCATAAATATTTATAGAAAATCACAAAATGAATGTGTCAAGTGACAGGAAGTTCCTAAAATGTTTTTGTTTGGTGCAGTAAATAGAAAGGTGCAGTTTTAATCAGGTTTACTAGGATTCTTATCTTGATTTGTTGCTGCTGTAGGAGCAGCGGTGACCTTAGAATGCTCATTGCTACAGTTTGCCATGATTTCTATTCTGAAAAGAATGAAACTGTTTAGTATATTGATAGTGACATTGCAGGAAGCACATCACACAAAAGTAGAAGTCTAGATTATATTACAACGGTAAATACATGACTTGTATTGTATATATTTTGTTGAACTGTCACCTTATTGTATTTTCATACCATAAGAAAAGAAAGACGACGTGCTCATTATTTGGATAACTCTAGCGCTTTCCCAAATTTTTTTTTTGTTTCATTATAGATCCTCTGGTTTTATATACAGTATTAAGCTTTCTAATGTACATAAATGATTCACTTCTAAAAACTATTGTGCATATTTAGGAAAGACTGGGTCTTTCCATTTTCTTGTTATCAATTTCTTAAAGTAAAATGAAACATTCACTGACAAATGGTGCACATTATCCATTTGTGGATAAAGAGTTGAGTTAATGTCTCCTGAACATATAACTTGAGAGTGTGGAAAAGATGTTATAAAAGCAATCAGTTTTTGAATGCAGGAGTATGGTGGAGGAATATATATGTTGGCTAAAATAACAGTGTAGCATTGAGTATACAGTGGGCAAACACGAATCTAGCCTGTGGGTCAGATTTTATCATAAAGGGCCGGATACCATCTGACTTCCTGACTAGGATTGAAGTGCCCCCATTAAATGTAGAGAAGGCCGAGTGATAACTCCATCCGACCCATGGTTTCTGAAGTGTGGCTAGCTTGCTCCCAGTTAAGTGTGTTTCTTGCAGAAAGATTACTTCAGAACTTTGCTTTTGATCTGGTCATTTAGTCCCCATATATTCCAATTTAGAATGGACATCCCATGAGTGTGAAAACATCATAATTACCGTGACATTGGGCAGTGCATATAACACAACTGAATACTGGAACTCTAGCCTGACAATTTGCCTGCTTAACTTTTGAACTTTCAACCTGTTAAACTCCCTGGGCCCAGATAGACAAAGCAGAACAAAGCTTATGCTTTATAATGCAATCTCCCCCCCCCCCCCCCCCCCCATCTGCTGTTAAAGGAACAGTAACACCAAAAAATGAAAGTGTATAAAAGTAACTAAAATATAATGTACTGCTGCCCTGCACTGGTAAAAGTTGTGTGTTTGCCTCAGAAAGTCTACTATAATTTATATAAATAAGCTGCTGTGTAGCCATGGGGGCAGCCATTCAAAGGAGAAAAGGCACAGGCACATAGCAGATAACAGATAAAACACTATTGTATTCTACAGAACTTATCTGTTATCTGCTATGTAACCTGTGCCTTTTCTCCTTTTTTCCAGCTTGAATGGCTGCCCCCATGGCTACACAGCAGCTTATTATATAAATTATAGTAGTGTTACTGTAGCAAACACACTAGTTTTACCAGTGCAGGGCAACAGTGCATTATATTGTTATTACTTTAAAGCTCTTTCATTTTTTGGTGATACTGTTCCCTTAACTTAGGGTGAAGACACACAGAGCTACTAGTAGCAGCTACTTTTTACGGCTACTAATCTAATTCCCTGCCATAGACAATACTGAGAACTGCCTCTTCTAAAACACATGTAAAGACAATTATCAGTAAATGGTCAGCATTGTCTATTTTTGTAGCCGTGACAAGTAGCTGCTACCAGTAGCTCCGTGTGTCTTCACCCTTATACTGTAAGCAGATTTGACCCAAACCATGTAAATAAACAACAAAACAGTAAAAAAACATAACCAAACCAAAATTCACTCATGTGGAGTGCGGGTAACATAAGCTCCAGCTTGGCCCGTGCGGCCTTTGTAGAGAGTCCGTTATTGATATTGGTCTTCTTATCGGCTCCATACTCTAGGCCCCCATACTAAATAATACCCCAATTGTTAAACTGGTAATGTCTGTGCATGGAAAGGTAGGCAGTCCATATGTCTTCAGAATGGTGTTCTTATAGAAATAAAAAATCTATTTAATGTATTGGTTTGTGAGCTCTTCATATTAAGTACTCTGCCACAGTACAACTTCAACCAGCTTATGGGATTACACAGGTGTAGTTTTATCCATTTTGGGGTTCATAGAGCCATGATACAGCTTCTTGGGGTGTGGAGAAAATTAAGCTTTGTCTTCCACCGTAATGCATAGTTTGGCGGGATACAGCATAGCATACTGTATGTTATTTTCGCCTTCTGTAGTGCTTTTTAAACTTCTGTAAATTTGGTAAATGGCTATAGTCACATTTTCAAATGGCAGTTGCCCTTTATTTATTGCCAGCAAAAGTATTTTGTCAATGTCTCTCACATTCAGTAGTCTGGCTATTAAAGGGCTCACTTTACCAAGAAGGTGTTTGTGAGTGAGTCTTGACCAAACATGTAAATTAGACATTGCTGAGTAAATGTTTCTGGAGATTCACACTCTGCACGCTCCGAAAACCCCGGTAAGTGAATATTATTGCACCATAAGTGGTTTTGTACAACTGTCTGGAGCGCTCACATCTGCATCGGGAGTGGCCTGCTTACTTCTTTTAGGTCACTGACCTGCTGTTCCACAGCTGCGGCACGTTCCCTTATCTTTTGCATGTCATGGCAAATAATGGATTACTCCACCTTTCCCTCATCCACTTTGGAGGCTATCTTGCCTTTCGAGTTGATTTGATTTCTGAGAGTCAGCTAGCGTTGGTTCTGTTGGAGGCGCTGTGCTGGTATTTGCTGTCTTCCTGTTGTGAAGCAGGAGATTCGGCACCGTTTTATTTCAGTGGTTTTGCTGCTGCTTCTGCCGCCCACGTTGTTCCTTGTTTTGCCCCAGGAGTGTTCTTTGGGGCAGAGAATGCCAGTCTTGTATTGTGTCAGCTTTTTAATAGTTTTTAAGTATCACAAATGGGCTGTACGTTGATGACATGTTGTTGTTCTTGGCATACCCAGCAGAATCTCTGGAAAAGCTCCTTCAGAAATGTTGAGGCTTGCTCATAAACTGGGCCAAATCTCATATATTTTCCCATGATACTGTGTCCCCACACTATCAATCAACCAATCAGCTCCCTTAGTGGGTTAATGATTTTCAATACCTGGGCATTTCCTTTTTTAAAGTCCATAGGCAATATCTGAGAAACATCTTGCCCCCTTTCCTAATGAAGGGTGGCTATATGTAAAATGATTTTCTTGCCACAACATACAGTCATATGAAAAAGTTTGAGAACCCCTTTTAATTTAGTGGAGTTTTGTTTATCTTTGGCTGAGCTTTCACAGTAGCAACTTCCTTTTATATTGTAACATGCCTTATGGAAACAGTAGTATTAAGTTTATTGAATTAACAGAAAATATGCATCATAACAAAATTAGACAGGTACATAAATTTGGGCACCCCAACAGAGATATTCCATCAATACTTTTGCAAATGTAACAACCTCTAAACCTATAGCCTTTGATGAGTGTCTGGATGGCGGTATTTTTGACCAATCGTCCATACAAAATCTCTCCAGTTCAGTTAAATTTGATGGCTGCTTAGCACGAACAGCCTGCTTAAAATCATCCCATAGATTTTCGATGCTATTCAAGTCGGAGGACATTGACGGCCATTCCAGAATATTGTACTTCTCCCTCTGCATAAATGCCTTTGTAGATTTCCAACTGTGTTTAGGGTCTTTGTCTTGTTGGAATATCCAACCCCCATGTAACTTCAACTTTGTGACTTATGCTTAAACATTATGGTGAAGGATTTGTTGATTTTGGGTTGAATTAATCCGACCCTCGACTTTAACAAGGGCCCCAGTCCCTGAACTAGCCCCACAGCATGATGGAACCTCCACCAAATTTGACAGTAGTTAGCAGGTGTTTTTCTTGGAATGCGGTGTTCTTCTTCCGCCTTGCAAAGCGCTTTTTCGTGTGGCATCAGCCTATAGGCCTATCCACGCATACTCAACACTATAATTACTGCCAAAGGTACATTGTATAAATACCAATTTGGAGGGGTATGAATTATTTAGTCAATTTTTTTCATTGTGATTATTTTAAATCACTTTGCAGAGGTCTGTTTCCACTTTAATATGAAAGTTTATTCTCATGCTGATCATTGTCATGAAATAAAATCCACTGTGATTCAGTGTTAATCAGTAACATTGAACATAAAAACATCCAAGTGGTGAATATTTTTAATAAGCACTGTATTTGTGGAGCTACAACTGCTTTCTTTAGGTTTTTACTTCACAGCCTGGTCAATATTACTGTGGCACTTCTAGGATATAATATATGTAAATATTATACTCACTATTTTAAGACTGATTGCTGTTCAGATGATGTATACATTTATGATTCATTTTACAGGAAAACGTGGGGTTGCTGTGAGCCACTTGCTTCCGCGATTTTCTAACATGCAGAAGCAGAAATCCCTGAACTCTACACTCACTGTCTTATCTCATTCTTTGTGATGCACTTTTATAAAAGAAAAAAAAAATTGTGCTGAAGTTTTGTATGTATGCCATGGTATTCACATAGGTGTTTGCTGGAGAAATGGCTTCATCTTTATCCACACAGAAAGCCCAAACCTGACTGGAGGAAATTAGTGGTACCCTTTAGAAGGTTTAAGAACTATTTTGATTTCAAACTAGTGTAATCTCATCTGCGATGAGTGTGAGCGCTTCATCAAAAGTACACGGTTTACCAACTTGCATTATCTGCATGCAGCATGCTAAACATGAAGAAAGGCAGTAAAAGCCAAAAACTGCCTGTGGAAGTAAGACAGAAAATTGTTAGAAAGCTTGGATAACCTCAAAGATACAAGTACATTTTTAGAGACCTTTTATGTTCCTGTAAACAAAGCTACCAAGAAGTCTATTTAGGGTTGGTACAAACTGGACAGTGGTTGTGATGTGAGAAGGTGGCACAGTGATGTAGGTGTTGATACAAGGATGTCACTGCTCGGTATCAGAGGAGAATTTTTTGTTTTTTGTCCAGGTTTCAGGCTGTTGAAACCTGGACAGGTGAAGGTAAACCAGACAGCCCAAAAAAAGCCAAGCTGTCTGGTTCAAAACTGAAGTGGTGGTGGCAACCCTAGGCCTATGGCCCTGTAGATCAATATTGCAGGGAAGAATTCTTTGGATCTGAATTTGTTCGATCAACTGGCAAATGGAATCAAACTTACCTGCAGACACAAGGTACCATAGTTTCAATTTGCACCATCTGTCGCCAACTCAGTGGTATGACAGCAAGACCCCACTGTTAACATAGAAACATAAGGAAGTTGACTTGGTGTTGCCCAACAAGATAAAATCCTTCTGGAAGGCTGTCCTTAAGAGAATTTTAATAAAGCACATCTATTTGCTTGCAGGAAATGCAGTTAAAGGGGTGGTTCACCTTAATAACTAACAAAATTCGTAAAGTCTTTTCTGGGCACATAACAACCATTTTACTATTTTTCATCCATTACCTAAAATCAGCCATTGCAGAAAAAGCAGTTTTTTGTTTTTTTTATTAAAAAAGTGAGTTGCGTACACTTAATATCATGCTAGCATAAATTTTGTATCAAAGGTGAACTACCTCTTTAGACCTTCAAGACCACCATCTCTGTAGTTAAACAAGGAGGACGTTTGCCGATGTTTTGGGGTTACTTTGCCTCCCCTTGAACTCTGTATCTATGCATAACATTTGGCTACAACGTTATACTGTCTTATAGAGTTTAAGCACCGTGGGAAACATACAAAAACTAGTTATCAATTTAAATTTCTAGTGTTCTCCAGAACTCTGCTTACTGTGTTGTGAAGGCTATAAATAATATTACATAGAAATAAAAATTCTGTGTTTGCTTTAGAATCTTATGCTACAATAATTTATAATTACGATAATTGCTTTTATAATATGAATTTGAAATGGTTTTGTTTTGCTAATAGAAAATTGGTTGCGTGACTGTTCATCATCCCATCAACTGAATAAGCACTAAAATGATCATTTGTTGATGTTAAACCAACAACATTTTTTTCCGGTCATTACTTGACCAAATCCGTCCATGTATGGCTAACTTAGCATAAGGTACCATATTCGCAGCTGGACAGATATGATCAATAAATGTGTATAATTTTTACGTTTTTGGTGCCATAGCTAGTTGAATGATTTTTTTTTTTTTTTTTTACTCAGAAAATAAGATCAGATTAAAAGACCTAAAATGTTTCTTTTTATAAAATATTTTTTGTAAAATGACTAAGCCTGGATCTAACCAGCAGGCACTTCTCTCTCTCTTTTTTTTTTTCCATTCTGCGTTGGTCACAAAAAGCTCTGTTCGTGAATTCAGACAATTTATGTTTTTTTGTTTCCCAGGAAGCCTTTTTATTGTTTTCTCTATGAATGACCTTTAAGGATATATCCTGCATCTAAAAGATTGTGCCGCGTGAATGTTTTCTGATTAATGTTGGGAAAATATGCATCTTATGGCATAGCTGGTAGTTCAGTGGAAGTGATACTATGAGAGCTAGCTGTGATTATGCTTTCTCTGTGCCTACAATTGCTGTCTGGGTGCTGTAGTGGAGTCTGGGATCCCGTCTGATCTTGGCAGTGCAACTGAGGGAGGAGGAGGAGAGGAGGGTGTGCAGAGGACTTTGTCACAAAGGCATTCTCTCCATTCTGCAGCAAAGTAAGCTGCAGTCCTACTGCAGGACACCTCCAAACACTTGTGACTTCAGCAGAAACTCAGGTAAATATCTTTTAGGGTGACTTGACAGTGACTGAATTACTGTATCTGTTACCAGAGAGGGTGTTTTAAATTAAGAAGCCTAGCTTGCAGGTATTGTAAGGGTATAACACAAGCCACTGGTATGGACGTTAGGGAGAAGCACGATTAATAGATGTGGCTACGACATCAATTTGAGATACAGAGCCCTAATACTGGCTGCCGAAGAACTAAAAGGCTAGGTGTCTTTTAATTAGTGGTGTGTTAGAATAGGGCAGCAGTGACAGAGCAAAAGGCAGTGCAGTGCTGCAGTGATTGCCATGGCTGGCAGACTAGAGCTGCAGGTAATCAGACAAGTACAGGTCCATTCTGCAATGACCATGGCACAATGCAGCTTTTACAGAGACTGAGAATGCAATGAAGCAGTAAATAAAAGGCTGCATGGGGATTTGTAGCATGTGAGAGCAATGTGCAGTAGTAAATAAAAGCACAAAGCTGTAATGAATGGGCGTGGGAATGAAAGGAGAGGAAGAGGCAGGGCAGGCAATAGAATCTCTTATTTTAGAGTTCACAGGGGGCACAAGTTGTCGATGGATTAGTTTAAAGTGTAGTTGGTGAATAGAACACAAGGCTGCTTTGAATGAGGGAGAGTATCTTCTATATGAGGATTAAGCTAGTGAGAGAGCAGAGTAAGAAAATTAATAGGGATCTAGCAGTAGCTATCTAAAGATGCAGGGTTGAAATTGTGCTAAGGGTAACAACCCATGAGGGACACCACAGTCCGTTAAAAAGTGTTTTGTGGGTTTTTGCATTTTATTTGCTGTTAATCAGAGCATTCTGCATCTTTTTAACAAGATGCTGATTTGTAGGGATGCATAATTGGACCTGAGTACTTTGAAACTAAGCTAGTGCAGAGTTTTTCATAATTATGGCCATGCGTGACTGCTACATTAACTGATTGTGGAGCTTCTGGGTCTAACTTTATGGCCTATACCTCATGGAGGGCAAGACCTAGAAGTATTAATGTGAAACAGCTAAAGGTTTATATGATGCCCTTAGGTGTGAATTATGTGTGAGTATGTCAAGGCTGCTTGCTTTTTCTGCCACTTGTGTGTATAAGGGTGTATAGTCGCCTGTTTTGAGGAAAGTGTAAAGGTACCAGAAGAGAGTTCTAAAATCATAAACTGCTATTTGTAGCAAAGAGAGGAAGTATCTATAATAGTCTTTGTTTATGGTTAAAATATCTTCAGCATGCATAGATGCTGTAGCAAGATTACACTGCTTATTTTACATGTAAATGTTCAAGAATGAAAGTTTGAACAAGAAACTGTAAAATTGCTGTTATATTCTCTCCTGCCAGCTCTGGAGTGGAAGCATAGCTGTGGTGTGAATTTCCATGGATAGAGACCCATTCTTCAGTCATCCTGATGATTGCTGGCTCTTGCACTTTGTTTCTTTTCAAAGATTCTATTTTAATCTCATGTGGATATAATTTTTAGCACTATGCTGTATAGGCCATAAAGGGCGGCTGTTGTACAAACCAAGATACAATTGGAGGTGCTGTGAGCAACAGGGGAACGCCAGACGCAGGCATGATCCCTAATTATAGGATATCTCAAGATGAACTCTTCTGTGGATGGCAGTAACAGCAGTAGCCACCCTTTCTGCCTGTTGGGGATTGGATTCCATGAGGCTATTCCAGTCTGCATCTTAGAAGTGGGTATAATCATCTTCCTCACAGTGTTGATCATCTCAGGCAATTTGATTGTGATCTTTGTCTTCCACTGTGCTCCCCTACTCAACCACCACACCACAAGCTACTTCATACAGACAATGGCATATGCAGACCTTCTCGTTGGTGTAAGCTGTTTGGTGCCTTCTTTTTCTCTTCTTCACTACCCTGCTGTCCTCCCAGAGTACTTGGTGTGCAGGATGTTTGGATATGTGGTATCTGTTCTGAAGAGTGTGTCAATGACATCTTTGGCCTGTATTAGCATTGACCGGTACATTGCCATCACAAAACCTCTGACATATAATACACTCGTCACAGCATGCCGTCTTCGCTTCTGCATCCTGATCTTATGGGTATATTCATGTGCAGTGTTTCTGCCTTCATTCTTAGGCTGGGGGAAGCCTGGCTACCACGGGGATGTGTTTGAGTCCTGTGCTAACTTATGGCACACTAGCCCATACTTCACTTCCTTCATTGTGATAATGTTGTATGCTCCAGCAGCCATCATTGTGTGCTTTACCTACTTCAACATCTTCCGGATCTGCCAGCAGCACACTAAGGAGATAAATGAGAGGCGTATACGTTTCAGTACCTCAGAAAGTGAACCTAGCCAGGGGCAGCCCAGCCCAGACAAGCACTATGCCACAGTTCTCTTCCGCATCACCAGTGTTTTCTATATTCTCTGGTTGCCCTATATCATCTACTTTCTCCTGGAGAGTTCCAAGGTCTATGCAAACCAAACTGCATCCTTCCTTACAACCTGGTTAGCCATTAGCAATAGCTTCTGTAACTGTGTGATCTACAGCATGTCTAATAGTGTTTTTCAAAAGGGACTGAAGCGGCTCTCTGGAACTGTGTGTGCATCATGTTCTAGGCAAGGGAAGAGTCATGAAGTTCCAGGTACTGTAAGCAAAAGACCCACGGATGCCTGCAACCCTTGACAAGCACACACCGTGGACCAATCTCTTTTTAGTTTAGGATCTTTTTCCTCAACTTTGTTCAGTAAACATTGGGTGTGCCAATAAATGTTCAAGATTAGAGTTGCCTTTTTAAACATTGACTATGAATGTCCTAAATGTTAGTTTGCAGATAAATGGTGGTAAATCCACTTCATGATTCAAGGGCATACCTAATATCAGTTCCATAGTGGGAAATCTGTTCTGTTACAGCAGTTATTGTGACCTGGGGTATGACATTCTACCAGTAAATGGAAGTGCATATATGATGCTTATTTTGCCCATCTTTTTTCCATATTATGCTCACCTCAAACTACAGATCGATGCAGCGCTAAATTTGGATGTGTCATTGTTAAATAAAAAGGTTCCCATTGGGTTCATAACTCTTTTATCCCTGAATGGCATCTTTTATGGAGCTAAATATTTGTATTGACATTTTGGCTGGAAAGTTCTCCTTGCAAACGGAATTGCCTTGATTTTGACACACAAATGTGAGCATCAGAGACTCCCAATACAACAAACCAGTAAAACTCCATCTTCAAGATACCCTTATCTAAGAGAGACAAAATATATCTGTGAATAAAAAGTTTCCATTTTTTATTTTATTATATATAGAAATGTGGTTCCCACCTAAATGAATGCAATATTTTTCTAAGTGAAAAAGATAATATATTATTAGTAGCATTTAAAAAAAATATTGGAATATTTTAGTGTAGTTAAAGATATTCACCTAATGATTTGTATTCACAAGTAAGTAAATATTGAATGTCTGTTTGTGTCTCATAAACTTGTTTGTGTTGTTGACCATACTGTCCGTGGTGTACCCATATAATCCAAACCCTCCACCCCTACTCCTGCACACTTCCCATGATTCCCCTTGGACCTAGATCACTGATGTGCAAGGAGGGGGCAGAGGTTTGTGGCATGTCGGTGCTGTTGATGGAAGGATCCCAAGTCGTTTGCACAACATTACAGCAAACCTTTGAGTGCCAAAAAAAGTTTGTGCCCGCTATATTTTGCTGGCAGTATGTAGTCTGTTAGGTTCAAAACCAAATAACTGTTGGATATAATCCAATATTTTCTATGTGATCATCTTTTAAAAAGTATTTTTACTTTAACACAAAGTTAAGTAAATATTTTGTTTGCCCTGGTTTAGCCAAGCCTCCTTAGCTAAACGTTATCATTTCTCATTCTTCAAATCTTCTGACCCAGAGAAACTGGGAGTAAGTTTAACTGACCTAAGCTGTTCAAGTCCTGTTTGTGACCCTACTTTGTCCACAGGTAAAAAGCTTATTGATGTAGTTGCACCCACAACAGTACAGGTAACTGGTTTTGCTGCTTTCTCCAGGTGAGAAATTCAGTCTGTGAAATGTAAAATAATATTTTGTACAATTTTAAAAAAAGACACACAACCTTGCTTTCTTTTTCCAAGTGGAAAATTATATTCAGCATTAGCTCTGTAAAATAGATGGTAAGTTGAATATATGTGGAGAATAATGAAGTAAACTTCTTTACTTGCCACTAACCGTGTGTGAATCCTACCCCAGTGAGTTATAAGAGGTCTGTAGGAAACAGAAGGGGAGTTAGTGTATGAGTTCCCATAATCTTTATGTACTGTGGGTGCAATGCCGTTCCATGTCCAAGCTGCAGGCTGTTGAAGTCCCATATGTTAGTGATTATATTTTTAGAATTTTTTTGAAATTAAGTTAAGGTGGCCAATACCGTCTATGTTATTGACCTGTGTATGAGGCCCTCTGACGGGCCTGTGTGACTTATATCTAGTCAGCTAGTTGATGTGGTCTTCGCCTCAATGGCCTATATTGCGTTAGTGGGATCCAGTATTGGATCACACTGATGTCATGGAAAGATCTGCTCATTCGGCGCTCATCTTGGACTTTTTTTCAAAACCATCTTAGCTGGAAATTCTAATTGCTTTAGCAAGAATTTTTTTTTTTTTCAGAATATGTACATTGCCATTTCTTTCTTCTTACACTTTTCTACATTTACTGAGCATTATCCACCATTCTAAAGCGCAAATAAACATTTTTTATTTTGATGACAATTTTTATTTCAGCTGAAATTAAATTTGACAAAAGTGCTGAAAAAGTGTGAGTTTTTAAAAAAAAAAAAATTTATAATTTTTTTTTAACTTTTTTTTACTCTTTTTTTGCAAATGATATTTTGGAACAAAGATCTTTGGTCAGTCTAGAGACATTGTTTTCCTTCATCAGAAATGTTTCACTGCCAGCTTTTATTTAAACTTGTAAAGTCATGTAAATACATTGTTACATAACAATTACTTCTTTATCTTATTTGTTTTTGAGGTTCCTGTTAATTCAAGCTGCAACCCATTTAAAGTCAAGTAGAAAGGAAAAGGATATTGATTTTCTCTGCCAGCATGTTTTTCAGTGCAAAAATGTGAAATAGCGCAGTTTCACTCCCCATGTGTGCCTATCAGTGCATACTAACGGCTGGACGAAAGGCAGGACTGCATTTACTCCTCCAGTGTTTTCATGAGGTAGCAAAAACAGCATGTGTGGCAAAATAAATAATATAGCTCCACTTTAGGAAGGTGGCCTTTGGGTGCCTATATTGCAAAATAAAATGTTCTGTGGAAAAAATTCCCCTGCAGGATACATCCAGGCTGGGGCAAGGGTAGGGGGTACCTGAACTCTGTGGTTCAAGCAAGTACAGTATAACAGGTCCTCTTGAACATGCATGCATGTGCCGATAGAGTTCTGAGGGGACAGGCCGGGCCGAGATCAGGTTACTAGGGCCGCAATTAGTCAAATTAGTCAAAAACATATCATCTCCCATATCTTCTGTCATTGATATTATCCGTTATTTATATAGCACAGACATTCCACAGCACTTTACAGAATGTATATATCATTCACATCAGTCCCTGTCCCAGCAGAGATTTGTTTTGTGGTGTGAAAAGACACCCATGCAAGTATGGCAAGAACATACAAACCTGGAATCGAAACCAGGACCCCAGCTCTGCAAGGCAGCACTTCTAACAATTGTTCTACCATGCTGCCCATAAATGTAAAATACCTTTCAGTGCCATACTCTCCATAAATGGAAGATACCTTTCAGTGCTCCTGACAACATTTTCTGTCTAAATGTTCACATTTAAGTTTTTTTTTCTGGCAGAAAACTGCATGACAGTGATGGTGATTTCTAAACATATACAACGTACACAAACATGAAATGGACACTGTCAGTGGCGATTCTGGGGCTGCTGCCCTGGACACTGCTCCTAGTGACCTCAATAGGAGCCTTATGACACCACTAGTATAGGCAGTTCTTTCCCCTAAAATCTGGGGACTCTCCTGTGTTTGCTCTCTTTCAGTTTTGCGTTAAAGGGCATATATTGTGTAAAAATCAAGAATAGGCTAGTGATATGCTCCTTCTACTTTTTCAAGAAGGAATATTAGGGCTGCCACCTCTTTTTACTCAGACAGATGGGTTTTTGGAAGGGCTGGCTGGGTCAAAATTGCCTGCCTGGTTTTCCAAATTAGGAAATTGCCTGTGATGTCACTGCTGCCCCCTGTCTTCTGGAGTGGCACCAACAGAAAGAAATATGAAGAACAGCTTTGATTACCTTAACCCCAGTGGGCTAAGTGGGGATAAACTGGATAGAAAGATCAAGGTTAAACGGTTAGTGCAGATCATTAATGGGCAGATTTGCTGCAGTGTTGAAATGAACTTTTAGACAAATAATGTGATGGCTGTGATAACTGCAAAAGGCGGCACTTTCAATGAGTCCAAGAGTTGTGCCTGTTTTAGTTTACTTGGGGGGTGATTTGTTTTTCAGAAATTAATTGGAATTGTTTAAGAGGCATCGATAAGGTTAACACTTAGTTAAACTGTAGTAAAACGTATAAAGCTACAAGTGTTTCATTTGTCAGTTCATATTATAGAGCAGGGGTGGCCAGACTTTTTTCGCGAGTGACGACCAGGGAATGCGGAAGTTCTGCGTAAGTACACATTCACACAGCACTTCCGTATCCCTGGCTTGATCGTGGTCCACCAGAAATCCACGGGGGATTTAACCCCTGTTAAAGAGGATACCTGCTGTTATTTACAAGGCTTTAAGAGCAATCATTAAGGAGATCTGTGACCATATAGGCACAAGCTGAGTACTTTTCCTACATCCTGAATCTCTGAGGTGACTTCTAACTGTGTTTCAAAGTTTAGTAAAGGGTACAGTATGCTATATAATTTAAATTCAATTATTTAATTTAAAGTTTTAATTTATGACAAAATATAAGTTTTTTTATTTATAAACAGATTTTTTTTTAATGTTTACAGAATAAAAAGGAATTTACTTTGGCTGTTGGCTCCTGGGCATGTTCATTTCTTCTCAGCTCCTCCAGTCTAGCAGCCAATGAAGGCATGGCATTGCTTGGTTCTCATAAAACTCTGCTCTAGCTGTCTGCTCTTATTTTTTTCTCCTAACCTCCTCTCCTGAGCTCAGCTTAACCATTACAGTGCTCAATCAAAGCAGAACTTTTTATTAAAGTTAGTTCTGCCTGTGTAAGCCTACATTCTTCATTGCATTAACTTTACAGCACACGTGTGCCATTTGCTGATGTAAATGTCGCTGAAGAGGTAAAATGGCCACTGGGTGAAACATACTATTTGTTTTAGGAAAATGTGATAGTGCTGGCAAACAGTACTGCATATTTTGGTAATAAAAATTTTCCTTTAGGGTCTGATAGTTAATATAGAATAGAAATCACATGTCTGATAGGGACTGTTTGTAAGCTGAAAACTTTGAGCCAAAAGAGAAATAAATAAATAAAAAAAAAAAAAAATATATATATATATATATATATATGTATATATACACACACATATATATATATATATATGTATATCTGCTTGGGGCGGAGTTAGATTAAGAAGGCTTCTATCCTATACCCCCATATTACTGTTGATTTTAATGGTGTATGATAGGGTAAACCAACTATTTATATTTTGATCCTTATTTAACATTGCACTTTAACATACATTCAACATTTACCTTTTTTTCACATTACATATATTGTTTACTCTAAGATGCTATGGCAACCCTTTTGGTTTGGTACAATATTTGTGAGGAGGGATAAAATGAGATTTGGTCATTGTGTGCAAAGCTTTTCTTTATCTCAGAGAGGGTCACTGTTGCTGACCAAAACTTTGGTGCAGTTTTAATAAAATATAGACTTTTTCTTCTTTTTTTTTTTTTTTGGAGCACTTTGAGTGTACAGGTATAGGACCCATTATCCAGAATGCTCGGGACCAAGGCTATTCCGGATAAGGGGGATTTATGTAATTTGGATCGCCATACCTTAGGTCTACTAAAAAATGTATAAAACATTAAATAAACCCAATAGGATTGTTTTGCCCCCAATAAGGGGTAATTATATCTTAGTTGGGATCAAGTACAGGTACTGTTTTATTATTACAGAGAAAAAGGAATCATTTAACCATTAAATAAACCCAATAGGGCTGTTCTGCCCCCAATAAGGGGTAATTATATCTTAGTTGGGATCAAGTACAGGTACTGTTTTATTATTACAGAGAAAAGGGAATCATTTAACCATTAAATAAACCCAATAGGGCTGTTCTGCCCCCAATAAGGGGTAATTATATCTTAGTTGGGATCAAGTACAGGTACTGTTTTATTATTACAGAGAAAAGGAATCATTTAACCATGAAATAAACCCAATAGGGCTGTTCTGCCCCCAATAAGGGGTAATTATATCTTAGTTGGGATCAAGTACAGGTACTGTTTTATTATTACAGAGAAAAGGGAATCATTTAACCATTAAATAAACCCAATAGGGCTGTTCTGCCCCCAATAAGGGGTAATTATATCTTAGTTGGGATCAATTACAAGGTACTGTTTTTTTATTACAGAGAAAAATTGAATCATTTTTAAAATCCTGAATTATATTATTAAAATGGAGTCTATGGGAGATGGGCTTTCCGTAATTCGGAGCTTTCTGCATAAAGGGTTTTCGCATAAGTGGTCCCATACCTGTATTATTTATATAACAATGGCACATTACAACATATTTTGAAATAACATTTCACAGAGGACAACATTTCAGTGTAAGATGTATTATTTAGTAAATTAGAGAGCAGGTTCAAGTACACACACAAACTATAACTTTCTCAATCTCTTTCTTCCTTTATGTTCTGTATGGCATTCAGTAGCACCCTTTATTGTCTTTGTTGGCAGTTTTTGCATTAGATTGCAATGTAATTTAATGTGGATGTTTGGGCTTGGGTGCCATGTTTTTGGGCTACTTAAAAAAGTCTCATATACCTTGGTAAATTTATGGAGGTAATCTTATACAAGTATTGTAATTTACACATTACTTACAAGTTAAGTAAATTAATTAAATTACTTAAGTTAATTACAATCTCTCTTACCTTCCAATTCGTGCCTGTATGTTACCCAGCCACTTAGATTGTAAGCTCTTTGGGGCAGGGACCTCCTTCCTACTGTGTCTTATACCACATGGCACTTATTCCCTGTGTATTTATATATATATTTATTGTATTTATTTATTATAACACTTGTCCTCCCTGTGTGTAATTTTGTATTTTGTAACATTGTACAGGGCTGCGTACCCTTGTGGCGCTTTATAAATAAAGTTATACATACATACATACATACAAGTATTAAGAATTTAGCAACAGGTAAGTGGCCTTTGGGCTAATGCAGTTTTTATGGATTTTAGTCTTTTTCTGTAGTCCATTATCTCTACCTCCCGCACCTAGTAAAAATGTGCTGTGTACTAAAATATTAAACATAATTAAACGCATTAGGCATTCAGTAATGTTAGAGGGAACATGTGCACTTCCAGGGGTGTACAAATACAATAATATCACTTCTGGTGGCATCACAGGACATGGCAAACATTTTTTGCAGTTTTCGTGACTTAAAGGGTATGTAAATCCTACATTTTCCTACCGTGTATAAAGGTTGGGCACATCTTCCCCACCCAAACTGCATCATTTGTACTGCATATATCCCCTCCGTTCACCAGCTTCATCACATTTTTCTATGTAGCTAGCAGCTTTCACCCATCAGCCATTTTCCTTCTGACACATAAACATGTTTCACAGAAAAAAATCTCCAGCGCTCGGTCTAACCCACACTGTAGCGGTGACCAGCTGCTAGAACCACCCATGTGCCAGCGCTCGATCTAACCCACACTGTAGCGGTGACCAGCTGCTAGAACCACCCATGTGCCAGCGCTCGATCTAACCCACACTGTAGCGGTGACCAGCTGCTAGAACCACCCATGTGCCAGCGCTCGGTCTAACCCACACTGTAGCGGTGACCAGCTGCTAGAACCACCCATGTGCCAGCGCTCGGTCTAACCCACACTGTAGCGGTGACCAGCTGCTAGAACCACCCATGTGCCAGCGCTCAGTCTAACCCACACTGTAGCGGTGACCAGCTGCTAGAACCACCCATGTGCCAGCGCTCGGTCTAACCCACATGCTGGAGTTTACCAGCTGATAGAAACGATAAAAAGCCACAGAAAAGAGAAAGATTGCCAGTGCTCAGTTTGCCTTTAAAAATAATTTTTACAAAAAATTAGGTGTTAGTGCCACACTTTGGCCAAAATATGTAAGCTCACGTGCCACGTCAAGGCCCCTCTTTGTATGTGAGTCCTACACTACTTATTAACATTGTAAGTCTGATGCAATTAAATTCAAGTCCCCCAGCAAACAATGTAGTAGTAAGACCATGTTGCACCTTCCCTTAGCTCAGAGGCTCTGGTGAGAATGCAGAGAGCTGCTTTGCTTCTAGCTGCTATGTAGCCTTTAAAATTAGGAGGTGTATGTTTATGAGCTGGGGCTTAAAAGCTCTCTGCATTCTCACTATAGAGCCTCTGAGATAAGGGATGGTGCAACATGGTCTTACTGCTCAGTCACATTGTTTTAAAAAAATATATTTTATTATGTTTTTCAGCAATCTCCCAGTGACATGAGTCATTTATTGGAAATGTGAGGAAGAACATGTCTCCTTTCCTACAAATACAAAATGATGTATGTGCAAATTAATACTAGTTAGGGATAGTAATTTCAGACTGAAATGCTCATGACGGCAGACAAACCCAGGAAGTTGAGCTATTTTAGAAAAAGCCCAAACTGTTCTAGACATGTGTGTGTTTAGTTTGTGCCAGACTAGGGAGCCATTGTAATAAATCCTAGCACATTTTGGAGTGAAATTTAAAGGGGTCCTTACATACCCTGACTTGAAGTTTTCCCTCATTTTACACTGGTTTTTGTGGTCTCACCAATATATACTGAATAATGCATTTACCAGATTTTACATCTTCTTGGATTTTATTTTTTATCCTCCCCTAAAAAAATGTAACATGGTGGTTATACTGTGTATTCATTAAATATTTTTAGTGGTTTTAGGGCAGCGACACACGGGGAGATTAGTCAGTGAGCGACATATTCTTTGTCGCGGGTGACTAACCTCCCTGCAATGCCATCCCACCGGCTAGAATGTAAATTGCCAGTGGGATGGCATACGCGGTGCCGCGATTTGCCAAAGTTGCCTTTAGAGGAAAATGTGGGTGACTTTGGCAAATTGCAGTGCCACGATTGCGGGGAGATTAATCGCCCGCGGCAACGAAGATTTGTCAAGCAGCGACTAATCTCCCCGTGTGTCACTGCCCTTAGGGCTGTGGCACACGGGGAGACTAGTTGCCCACGACAAATAACCCTGGATAAGGGGTCTTTTCATAATTTGGATCTCCATACCTTAAGTCTACAAAAAAATTAAAAAAACATTAATTAAACCCAATAGGATTGTTTTGCCTCCAATAAGGATTATTTATATCTTAGTTGAAATCAAGTACAAGGTACTGTTTTATTTTTACAGAGAAAAAGGAAATCAATGTTAAAAATCTGAATTATTTGATTAAAATGGAGTCTATGGGAGACAGGCTTTCCATAATTTGGTGCTTTCTGGATATCGGGTTTCCGGATAATGGATCACATTATACCTGTAGTAGTTTACTACTGTAGTATACCTGTCACATTATACCTGTAGTAGGATTTTTTTTCCACAGGCTAACAGGAGCAACTGTCCAAGGAAAAACTTGGCAATCTATTTCACTGTTGCCAATGGGGGTGGGCGCTGGTGTCACAGGGTATCAAAATGGGGTGGGTGGAAGAGGTTCCTTCTCAGAGAACAGGGACTGAGCGCTTAAAAGAGTTGATCGGGCAGTGGAGCGGGTCAAGGAAAGGGTATTACAAAATTACTGGCAAGTACATGGACATTAAATTTGTAATAGTAGCCCACAGCGCCACCAGCTGAAACTATGAACACAAGTGTGCAGCACCAAAACTGTGTTTTAGGGGCCCAATGATCTTACTGAGAGGCACTACTGCATAGTAGTTTATAAAAAAAAAAAAGTAAACTTTTATAATGTGCTAAAAACTCTTTTCATTGGTGGGTCAGTTGTGTTCCTATGGAAATTACTGGTGTCAATGTCTTAAACCTTTCTATCTCGCTGCTCCTTACCTCTGGAACTCTATCCCTGAATCCCTCTGTAGGGAACACTCACCCACTCTCTTTAAGATAAAACTCAGCTGTTACCTTCTGGAGCACTAACACATTATTTTGCCTAGTCCTGCACTTAAGGGCAAATGCCCATACCTGGTGCACTCTTACCTTCCAGTTTGTGCCTGTATGTTACCCAGCCACTCAGATTGTAAGCTCTACGGGGCAGGGACCTTCTTCCTACTGTGTCTCAAACCACGTGGCACTTATATATATATTTATATATATATTTATTGTATTTATTTATTATATCACTTGTCCTTCCTGTGTGTAATTTTGTATTCTGTAAGATTGCACAGCGCTGCGTACCCTTGTGGCGCTTTATAAATAAAGTTATACATACATACATACAATGGAAGAGGGCCTTCCCGCGGTTGCTGGTTTTCTGGATAAGATCCCCACACCTGTATTAGAACTGAGGTGACAACCACAGTGTCTTTTGTTGAGAAATACATTCTGATATGTATATGTATCTCTTTACCATATATATGGGTTCTGTTGGTTTAAAGCTTTACGTAGTATCAGTTTTCAGTGTAGATGCGGTGTATGTACAAATATTTTGAACCCTCTTAGCTATAAATGAATGTAAAGCGCCATCTAACTTTGTTGCTATATAAATAAATGATAATAGGGAATTTCATTTTTAGTGTTAATAAGGGAGCATTGTTCTTGGGAAGGCAAAGTAATGCATATTTTGCTTGGCAACAGATCTAGAAATAGACTTTTCTCTAGCTGTTCCTGAACTACATCTCTCAGCAGCCACACATGAAGAAGCAGGTTGTGTGCTAGTTCACCAACAGCTTCCAGCTCTTTTCTAGTTAAATATAAATTGTATCTTTCAGATCACTAAGGCAGATATCTGTTTTTTTTTTTTTTTGCCTCCAGATCATGCAATATCATGTTTATTTTAAATGAAATAAATTTGTTACTGGGAAATGAAGCGTGTAACAGGGGGTCTGACTTCTCATGTCTTCTCCAAGCTCCTGTTTATTGCTCTCCCTTTTTTCCTACCATTCTGACTGGTGGTTTGTATATTGGGTGTGTGCTCTGAGCGGGTTTCCTTCAGTTCCCACTACCCGTCAAGCATGAGAAATTGTCCTTGGAGCCAGTTCTCACAGAAAGGTATAAAAATAGGACAAGGTTTTCTAGTGCCCATGGCATAGCTCATGCTCGGGCCAGGCTTATGAAAACATTCTCTTTGTTGGAATATATTTAGTGCTGCTATCGCTTCCTTAAGATTTATTCCAACAGAAGGAACCACATGCAAGAGCTCCCAAACAATGCTTTCTTGCAATCCTGGATGCACATAAGGCAAATCTGACATTTATCAACTGCAGTTTAAATTACAGATCTCTGATATTATACATTTTGCGTTTTCATTTCCTCAAATTCCCAGTTAAAGCAGGAAAGTGGAAACAAACTGGAGGGAGGATTAATTAGTCGGTGCTGTAGATAGGCATAGAACTTATTTCACAGCATTGTACAGAGAAAGTAGGTGGGCATTTGGGGCAAACAGATGAGTGAGGAACTTCAGCACCCTGCATGCCATTCCCAAATTCAGAGGCAGCCAAGCCGACCGGGCATCCTAGGCAACCTCGTCAGCCACCACACCTCCTACCCCCCTCCCATACCGCTCAGGTGTGCATGCATATGCAAGATCGTTGTATGGTGTGGGGGGGGTGATGGAACACAAAGTTTGAGGCTCCAGGAGCAAGAGTCCGCAGAGTAGGGGTAGGCAGAAGAGGTACCTACTTAGCACCTCCCCATCGTTGAGCCCTACGCAGGTGCCTCTTCTGCCTACCCATAGTTCCGGCCCTGCCCAAAGTAATGATATCGTGGGACAGTTATGGGACCTGTTATCCAGAATGCTCAGGACCTGGGGTTTTTCCATAATTTGGATCGCCATACCTTGTCTTCTAAGAATCATTTAAGCATTATATAAACCCAATAGGACTGTTTTGCCTCCAATAAGGGGTAATTATATCTTAGTTGGGATCAAATACATGATATGGGACCCCTTATCCGGAAACCCGTTATCCAGAAAGTTCTGAATTATGGAAAGGCCATCTCCCATAGACTCCATTATAAGCAAATAATTCTAATTTTTAAAAATGATTTCCTTTTTCTCTGTAATAATAAAACAGTACCTGTACTTGATCCCAACTAAGATATAATTACCCCTTATTGGGGGCAGAACAGCCCTATTGGGTTTATTTAATGGTTAAATGATCCCCTTTTCTCTGTAATAATAAAACAGTACTTGTACTTGATCCCAACTAAGATATAATTACCCCTTATTGGGGGCAGAACAGCCCTATTGGGTTTATTTCATGGTTAAATGATCCCCTTTTCTCTGTAATAATAAAACAGTACCTGTACTTGATCCCAACTAAGATATAAGTACCCCTTATTGGGGGCAGAACAGCCCTATTGGGTTTATTTAATGGTTAAATGGTTCCCTTTTCTCTGTAATAATAAAACAGTACCTTGTACTTGATCCCAACTAAGATATTATGAATCCTTATTGGAGGTAAAACAAGCCTATTGAGTTTATTCAATATTTAAATGATTTATAGCAGACTTCAGTTATGGAGATCCAGATTACGGAAAGACCCCTTATCCGGAAAACCCCAGGTCCCAAGCATTCTGGATAACAGGCCCTATACCTGTACTGTTTTATAATTGCAGATAAAAGGGAAATCCATCTTAAAATTGTGAACTATTTGATTAAAATGGAGTTTATGGGAGATGACCTTCCCTTAATTCAGAACTTTCTGGATAATGGGTTCTAGAGAACAAATGCTATACCTGTAATATGAGATTGCACCAGAGGTGGGGCCTCAAGATATGCAGGGCCATTGCAGGAGTCTGAAGAACACACAACCAGACAAATGTTTTTCTTATTATAAATTGGGAAACTGGCCAGGCAAGTTTTATTGTGTTTTAATATATGAATACATTTAGATTTTATTTAGTCATAAATAATGGTTATATTTTATTGAAGTCTTTTGGAAAGTACTTACAAAGGCAAGACGTCTATTCATGGGCATTTATATAAATAGGGTTTAAAGTACATTCTGCCCACTCTCTTTACATTATCTCTTCAAGGGAATGCAAATTAAAGACGCATCATTATTAATAGGGGAGAAATTCCTTCTGACTAATTAAGCGCTACCTTGCTCCTTGTATAATATGGACACCAGCTGGAGAGTGGCATGCTAATGAATGAGTTGGGCTTTTCTAAAGGGCTGTGTAAAAAATGATATTTTTTTGAACATGTAGATTTGGTTTTCAGACATTTTAAAGGGGTTGTTAACCTTTAGTATGGCATTTTGATATTTTGAGACAATTTGCAATTGTTTTGATTTTTGTGGTTTTTCTGATATTTAGTTTTTTGTTCAGCAGCTTGGTATTTTAACAGCCATCTGGTTGTTGCAGCTATGGTCTTGCTTATCTTAGTATGCTTGCAGCGATTTTAAAGAGAGCCTGGAATATGAATAGGAGAGGGTCTGAACCAATAGCAATAAATTGTAGCCTCACACACCGGTGACCCTCCATTTGAAATGTGGAAAGATGCAAAAGAGAGAGGCAAATAATTCAAAGACTCTAAGAAATAACTGATGAAGACCAATTGCAAAGGTGCTAGGAATATAATATTCTATAACTTATTGCAAACCAACTGGGGGGTACCTAATGTTACACACACCCCAGTGTTTGTAATCACTTACCTGATACGCAGAACCTTCACGGCCTGGGCTAAACGTGAGAGATCTTCTTTCCTGATCACTGGCCTGGTGTATGGGGTAAGTGATTACAATGACTGGGGGGGGGGGCTAACATTTGGCAACCCTGAGTGATTGCACCCTTCCTTCTCTTTAAGAGGTGATCCACCCCTTTATTTGAATGTAAATTAATATATAGGGGGCACTAGTGGGCTCAGGCCAAAGACCAGATTGGAGAGCCCCTGCAGCATCTCCCTTTAAGAAATTTATGACTGTTCTACCTTCACCCTACTTAATACACTCAGCAGATGGACGGGATGGATAACGGATAACTTGACCGAAAGCATTTGAAGTTACTTTCAGATTAAGGATTATAATTGTTATTACTTTATTTAATATAACCTACATACTATGATGTGTGTTTGTCCTAATAAAGTAACAAATCCTTAATAAAGAATTAAAGTTAAAGAAAACATATCCCATTTTATCCATCCATATAGAGTCTTGTGTGTTTTATTTTTCTAGTACTAAAGGTCAGGTCTGTTGTAGCGGATCTGAGATGAAGTGATAAAGATCCATGGATTCTCTCACTTTTTGGCTTTAGTGAGCCACCTCCCCAAGGTACCATACATGTCCGAATTATGGGCAGTGTAATAAAAATTGGCTAAAGTGTCCAAATCTGGCCATGCACAGCCCTCATGTCACTGACCTGTGTATCCAAGGGGAATAAAGCAGCCTGTGCCTCTTCAAAGATGGACTACGGTTTAGTGCTGTTAACGTTTCACCTCTCAACAATCATATTGTTATGGTGACGCATGTGAATCTACATTTGCAACTCCTACTTTAACCTGCAGATGATCTATGCTTAGTGCTGTTAAAACAATCAAGCAAAGCAAAGTCTCTTTCTGTACCATAGGAACTGGTATATACAGACAAACTCACCCAAATAATGAAATGAGAGTTCTTTGGGATTACTTCTTTCAAAAAGAATTGCAGTTGAGAATGCAGATCGTTGTCCTGTACCCTTCTCCCCTCCCCTAACCAAAGTTAGCTCTGATCAAAAACTACCTTTTCCATTTCTATGATACAGACTACAGGATCACCCCACCTGGAGGAGTTTCCTGAGCTTTCACCACCTTCAAGATTTTAAACCTAATTTGACTTTAATTTTCCTTTTTATAGATAAGGAAAGCTACTAAGGCAGTTTACTCCCAATAGATAGGTAGAAAAAGTAGGACACTACATTAATTCTGTAGATAGCTTTACCATACCTGAGTGAACAACTCTAAAAGCTCTCTGTTAACGAAAACTGAGCAGGCTCAAGCCCTGCCCTGGAGATTTGAGCTGAGAGATGGAAGTCTAATACAGAGAACTATGTGTTCAAAATAGAAGGAAAGAAATGCTGTGTTTGTTTTGACAGAGGACAGAGCATCATTACTGTGTGTGTTTATTGTTGTATTTACTTTCTGATAAAGCTTACTTAGTTTTTACCTTTCCTTCCCTTTCAGAGCAGTTCCCAGTATTGCTAATGCTATTACAGTACAGTATACTTGCTACATGACAATCTCATGTCATAGACTGTTGAGGACCCAACCAAAATGTTGCTATACTAGATCTAATAATGTCTAACAATATAGCAAATATTCAGTTACTTTAAACACCTGGGTAATAGTCACAATAATATCTCATTTAAAAACGCAGAAAGGGTTGCTGTTTAAAATGGTTCCTATGGGTTCTTCTGGACAGTATAATTCACGAACCTTGCTAGTTAATAAATAAGAAGGGCAGCAAGGATTGTCCTGTATTAAAAGTTGTATAGTTTCATAGAAGGGGTGGGTTAGTCTTCCCTTTTACAACATACCAGTGACTCACGATTATGTTGTAGAGCAGCGGTTCTCAACCTGTGCGGCGGGACCCCTTTGGGGGTTGAACAACCCTTTCACAGGGATCCCCTAAGACCACCGGAAAACACATATTTCCGATGGTCTTGGGAATAATTTTATGGTTTGGGGGTCACCACAACATGAGGAACTGTATTAAAGGGTCAGGGCATTAGAAAGGTTTAGAACCACTGATGTAAAGGTTCAGTGCAGTTTTGATCTCCAGTGCTCAAAAGGGATATTAAAGAATTAGAGAATGTTCTGAGAAGAGCAACAAGATGATAATGGGTATGGAAAATGTCAGGTCTGAGAAGGGCTGGCTAAGGTTGGGTTGTTGACAGTGGAGAGGTGTTTAAGAAAACTAAATGTTAATATATAAGCAACATTGTTTGTTTGTCCTGAGAGTAGAAAAATGCTTTTTATTTTAAATTTCCAAAAGGTAAAAAAATGGAAATTGTGGAATTCTCTATCTGAAGTGTTTGTAATGGGAGATGCGTTCGATAGTTTCAGGAAAGGGTTGGATTCCTTTTTAGCAAAGAAAAGAAAAAATATTGAATTACTGCAATAAGCTGACTGGTCCAATTGCCATCTTGGAGTCTGGAAGGAATTTTTTTAGCTCCTCTGAGGCAAACTGGAGCGGCTTCAGGTTCTTTTCACTTTTACTAGCAGTTTTCATTTGGACCAAAAAAAAAGCTGAACTAGATGGACTTTTTTTTTTTTTTTATTACTTAATTACTATGTAATTATGTAGCCTGTTATGTGGAAGAATAAAATAATAGTAAAAATATTTAACATTTTTTTGAATAAATGTATTAATGATGTGTTGGAATTTTTGACACTCTACAAGAGTAGAGGTATTGTGTATAGGATTCTATTATAATTGTAATTGATTCTATATAATAATAGTAAATGGAGTAATTGTTTATTCACTATGCCATATATTTTCTTTGTTTCCAGGAGTCCCCACAAGACAGTGCTATAACACGGGATATCAATAGAACTTTTCCAGCTCATGATTACTTCAAAGACACAGGGGGTGATGGGCAGGATTCCCTATACAAGATATGTAAGGTACTGCTCTTATTTTATAAGAATAACATACAGAAAAATATCAAACTTGGCAAAACTGGAAAACTGGCTCCTTGAATAAGAAGGTTGGACTTGATGGATGTGTCTTTGTCCTAACGTCAGATTCAGCACTGTGATTTTGATTCTTCTTAACCAGGCATCCCCAACCTTTTTTACCTGTGGGCCACATTTAAATGTAAAAAGAGTTGGGGAGCAACACAAGCATGAAAAATGTACCCTGGGGTACCAAATAGGGGTTGTGATTGGCTATTTGGTAGCCCCTATGAGGCTCTGTTTGGCAGTACACCTGGTTTTTATGCAACAAAACTTGCCCCAAGTCAGGAATTCAAAAATAATCCCCTGCTTTGAGGCCACTGGGAGCAACAGCCAAGGGGTTGGGGAGCAACATGTTGCTTCTGAGCCACTGGTTGGGGATCACTGTTCTAAACAATTTATGTATTATAGTGTTTGTGTTTAATGTTTATTTGCAGTGATAATATTCTCATAGTCTCACTCTAGCCTCTAGTATACAAACTTGCCAACTACATCAAAGGTCACAATCAGATGAAAGTGAGTGTAGGACTGGCCAGACTGGGGAGGACGTTAACTTAGTTGGCCAATTAAAGTATATTGCAATATATGGACTAACAATCCCTGTTTTGTTTAAAGGGGAGGGCATTTCTTAAGCTTAATGCACAAAATGGCTTAGGAAAAAAAATGTTTATTTATTATTTATCTTTAAAATTACTCTAAACAACCCCACTACCATTTAGTGTTTAACTCACATTATTTCTACCAAAGTGCATAACTTTACACTTGTCAACATTGAACCTCATTTTCCAGTTTGCTGCCCAGTTTTCCAATTTGTCAAATCGCTCTGCAAAGCGGCAGCATCCTGCATGGAACTTATAGTTTTGCACAATTTAGTGTCATCAGCAAAAATAGAAACGGTACTGTCTATGCCCACCTCCAGGTCATTAATAAACAAGTTAAAAAGCAAAGGACCAAGGACTGACCCCTGCGGTACTTCACTAACCACACTGGCCCAATTAGAAAATGTTCCATTTACCACCACTCTTTGTAATCTGTCCTTCAGCCAGTTCTCTATCCAATTACAGATTTTATGTTTCAGGCCAATATTCCCCAATTTTATCATTATTTTTCTATGCTGTACTGTATAAAATGCTTCAGCAAAGTCCAAGTAGATGACATCCACTGCCATCCCAGTATCAATGTTCCTGCTCACCTCCTCATCAAAGGCGACTAAATTAGTCTGGCAAGATCAGTTACACATAAAACCATGCTGGCACAAACTAATAGTATTGTGAGTTGCAATGTATTCTAGTACCCTATCCCTTATTACCCCTTCCAAAAGCTTTCCTATCACTGATGTCAGACTAACAGGCCTATAGTTTTCAGGCTGAAAACGGGATCAATTTTTGAATAACGGCACCACATTAGCAATTTGCCAGTCTCTCAGCACCATGCCAGACCTCAATGAATCTTGAAAAAATTATGTGAAGAGGTTTGGCAATCACAGAGCTAAGCTTATTTAATCCCATTACATTTTGAATTTCCTCCTGAGTGACCCATACATCAGTACAATAGTTGGGTATATTTAAAAGGAAGCTGGTTCCACAGCTGTGTGGACAGATAAGAAATTCAGCAGAGTTCAGAATTTCTGCTGTTTTCTGACTGCTTTCCAACTGACCCTGTGTTATAATACAGCTCCAACCCCTTCTTGCTTCATAATTAAATAATAATTTTAGATTTATTTTACTCATAGCTGCAAGCAACTCCTTTTCATCTCTATTTTAGCTTGCCTGACTTTTTTGCAAGTTCCAGCTAATTTGAATGCTTTAAAGGAGAAGGAAAGGCTAAGTCACTTAGGGGTGCCAAAATGCTAGGCACCCCCAAGTGTACCCACAGTGAGCGCTTCCTTGTTCCTCGTTTCTTCTGCTTCAAAATCCCTAGGCCGGCGCATGCGCATTAGAGTGAAAAGCCGACTTTGTTGTTTAAGTTCAGCTTTTCACTCTAATGCGCAAGCGTGAAGCAGGAAGAGGAGACCATGCTCATAGCTACCCCAGGTGCGGTTTTCTCCTAACAGGGGCACCAGCTCAGGGTACGAGGTAAGCGATTAAAGTCACTTGGGGGTGCCTAACATTTTGGCACCCCCAAGTGACTTAGCCTTTCCTTCTCCTTTAAAAAAATGCTGTAATTTTCAGAGCTTTCTGAATAATTGATTTAATTCTTGTTAATGGAAAAACAGATTAAATGTTTTTCTCTTTGTTGATTTTCACTTATTTAAAGGAATACTGTCACGGGAAAACATGTTTTTTTCCAAACCCATCAGTTAATAGAGCTTCTCCAGCAGATTCCTACATTGAAATCCATTTTTCCAAAGCACAAACAGATTTTTTGTATATTAAATTATGAAATTTCACATGGGGCTAGCCATATTTTTAATTTCCCAGAGTGCCACAGCCATGTGAGCTGTGCCCTGATAAACCTCAGTCACACTTTACTGCTGCGCTGCAATTTGGAGTGATATCCCCCCCCGCCCAGCAGCCGATCAGCAGAATGGGAAGGTAGCAAGATAGCAGCTCCCAGTAGGTATCAGAATAGCACTCAATAGTAAGAAATCCAAGTCTGGCTTGGGACTCCTCCAGTTATATGGAGTAGGAGAAACAATAGGTTACATGAAAGCAGTTCTAATGTGTAGCGCTGGCTCCTTCTGAGAGCTCAGACTCAGGCACAATGCAGTGAGATGGCGCCTACACACCAATATTACAACTAAAAATAAATTCATTTGTTGGTTCAAGAATAAAATTTTAAATGGTAAGTTTAGCTTCTAATAATTTGTCTTAACTAAAATTCATGTAATTTCTTCTCCACAGGCCTATTCTGTGTATGATGAAGAGATTGGTTATTGCCAAGGACAGTCTTTTCTTGCTGCTGTTCTCCTGCTGCATGTAAGTTCCTGTCTTTTACCCCCCCCCTTTTTTTTAGATAGTGTATATTGTGTATGATATTTGTAAAAATACTATTGTAATCTAGAAGAGTGTATATTTGTAAAAATACTAATCCTGTTGACCAAAATTACCACAAATTTTGTGTTTACTTCTATAGATGCCCGAAGAACAAGCATTCAGTGTCCTGGTTAAAATTATGTTCGACTATGGTCTAAGGGAACTTTTCAAACAGAATTTTGAAGATCTGCATTGCAAATTTTACCAGCTTGAGCGCCTGATGCAGGTAAAAAGCCAGAAAAATAAAATAACCTAAGTGGAGAGATGGGGTCCACTTAACTTCTGTCCCGTTTATAAATGCACTTTTGATTATGTCTCTTTATGATCTTTATAAAAAAAAGTACAAAGCAATATCCCAACTCTTCCCCGGGACCCTTTAATATTTATTCTAAAATGGTACAAAATGATGAGCAATGGGAGTGGGCCCTAATTACTATAGACACGGGCTACTTTAGCTACATATAGCCTTCTACACTATATGCCATTAAAGTTCTCCCCTCCCCACAATGCCTCAGGTGTGGCAAAGAAGTAGCCACAATACTGCACATTTTGTGGGGATGCACCAGCTTGCAGCAATACTGGAAAGATATTACTCTATGGTTAAAAACAACTATCCTGGGGTGGGGGGAATGGGGATGCCAGAAACTGCTTATTGACAATTGACTTGAATGACTCCATAGACCTGCATACCAAACAATTCATTGCCAAAGCCCTATTTCAAGCCAGGAGGCTACTTACCAGTACATTACAGAAATGGTACAAAGCCATGGATGAAATGGCAGATTTGGAAAGGACTATACTCGACAGAAAAGGGCAAATGCTTAAATATATACAGATCTGGCGTCATTGGACAGACTGTCTCAATACAACTACCCCTGCCCCCCGGATAGTACATAGGTGCATGAAGTCATACATTTGTACAGGTATGATATGAGTCTTTGGGAATTTAAGTACAAGGGCCCCTTGTTATGCTGCTCCTGCTAAATCTGAATCAACTACAAAGTGCTCTTATAATATGTTCCTGTGATATTGTACGGATCGTACAATTCAGAGCCTAAAATGCATAAAGCAACGTTCAAGAAATATGATCATTCTCCTGTTAAGTGTTTGATATTCTGGGACTCTTGTTCTTTTGTTATGAATAAAGCTTCTTACTGAGTTATTGAGAAAACAAAATGGTACAAAATAATTAGATGTTTTACAGATCCTTTGGTGCTTTTGTTGTGACTTACAGATACAAAACCATAGGGTAGTATCACATAAGGATTTCAGCGCAGAACTGCTAAGTATGCAGTCCCACAGCAAAATCTGCTACATGTGCCTGCACTTGGGCTGAAGTAATGGCTACAGGTGCATGAAGAAACTTTGACTACTTACCCAGGCTGTGCACAAGAGTCTGCAGCTCTCATAACATTGCTCTGTAGGAGGCCTGCCAATCAGCAGCAAAAATTAAACACAGACACAACTTTATCGCAGTCTGTCACTAATTTGATTTTTTCATGACTAAAATGACATTCCTCTATAGTGAGTTAAAAATGAGACATGGAAGGCCCACCTCACCCAAGAGTTTCTTAGGGGAAGAACTGTTTGGCCCACTAGGTGGGTCTCCCGTAGGAGCAAGATAGTGGGGGTGCTACTTAAGTAGACTGTGTTTGATTTTACAATTGAGTGCCCGTATGTTCCAGCACTATAAGAAGTCATATGTAAAGTACAGTAGATATGTAGGCATAAAGGAAGTGTTTAGATTTCCCGCACTAAGTGAGAGTTAATGTACCATATACACAGAAGTAGGACAAAAAAAGAAATAAACAAGATAAACAGCCCTTAACAAGCCATCCCATCGTACCCACCCCTCAAACTTGAGTGGGCTTTTGACCCATAACTGTAATGTTGTTAAACGGTGTGGTAGTTCCACTTAGAAAAACATTGAGCTCATCAGCGTAAAACAAGATTATACTGTGGAATGCTAAGTCAAAATCGGCCTTCAAAACTCCAGCACTGTGCATGTGTCCCCAGTAAGTGTATATGGCCTGCCAGTAACTTCTAACCCTCTTATGCGTGGGTAGCCATTGCCCATTCGATGGCTATTAGGGTGTGAAACTGTTTAGGTAGAGGATCTGACAAGGGGTATGTCTGATAACAGAGGATAAAAGTAGGGGTTCCCTCGCACAAAGAAAGTTGGGTTTGTCTATTGTCTAAAGATTGGTGACTTGCACATCTTCTGTTAGTGTCGTTGAGAATGTCTGGTTCCACTTGGGCACATTGGAGGTGATAGTCCCACATGCCTCTTTACACCTTTAGGCGAGGGCTGGTGATGGTGGTTGCCTGTTCCTCTGGGGTCTAGGTTGAAGGGGACCTAGTCTGTCAAGCCAGTTGCATGCTTCGGGTGCTAAGGTGAAAAAGTAGGTTTGTCCTCTATGTTGTATTCACAGCCTCACCGGGTAAAGCATGTTATAAGGGAGCTGGGCCTCATTCATCAATAGGGAAATGTGGAGTACATGTTATGTGGGCACTGAGGTAACGGCTTTTGCTAGAAAATAACAGAAATGTTAAATAACATCTATTGGAGGGGTGATTGAAGATGCTCCAAAAATCTTACTATCATTTAAGACCAAGTAGGTTAGCAGTGTTTTAGCTTTGGCTGATTTCACAGTTCATTGTTACCACTGGACATATTTATTAACACTGGAGACCAACATCATGTTGCACATAGCACCTACAAGTTAGAAAACAATAGCAAATATTTTATTAGTTGCTATGGGCAACACCACTGGTGATGTTTGTCTTCAAAGTTAATAAATACACCCCAAGTCCACTGCAACTAGTAGATGGATCCATAATGACACCCAACCTCTTTATTCTCCTAGTCTTTTTTATTTACATGCCAGCATCTACAGTGGTGTGAAAAACTATTTGCCCCCTTCCTGATTTCTTATTCTTTTGCATGTTTGTCACACAAAATGTTTCTGATCATCAAACACATTTAACTATTAGTCAAAGATAACACAAGTAAACACAAAATGCAGTTTTTAAATGAGGGTTTTTATTATTTAGGGAGAAAAAAAATCCAAACCTACATGGCCCTGTGTGAAAAAGTAATTGCCCCCTGAACCTAATAACTGGTTGGGCCACCCTTAGCAGCAATAACTGCAATCAAGCGTTTGCGATAACTTGCAACGAGTCTTTCACAGCGCTCTGGAGGAATTTTGGCCCACTCATCTTTGCAGAATTGTTGTAATTCAGCTTTATTTGAGGGTTTTCTAGCATGAACCGCCTTTTTAAGGCCATGCCACAACATCTCAATAGGATTCAGGTCAGGACTTTGACTAGGCCACTCCAAAGTCTTCATTTTGTTTTTCTTCAGCCATTCAGAGGTGGATTTGCTGGTGTGTTTTGGGTCATTGTCCTGCTGCAGCACCCAAGATCGCTTCAGCTTGAGTTGACGAACAGATGGCCGGACATTCTCCTTCAGGATTTTTTGGTAGACAGTAGAATTCATGGTTCCATCTATCACAGCAAGCCTTCCAGGTCCTGAAGCAGCAAAACAACCCCAGACCATCACACTACCACCACCATATTTTACTGTTGGTATGATGTTCTTTTTCTGAAATGCTGTGTTACTTTTACGCCAGATGTAACGGGACACAAACCTTCCAAAAAGTTCAACTTTTGTCTCGTCGGTCCACAAGGTATTTTCTCAAAAGTCTTGGCAATCATTGAGGTGTTTTTTTAGCAAAATTGAGACGAGCCTAATGTTCTTTTTGCTTAAAAGTGGTTTGCGCCTTGGAAATCTGCCATGCAGGCCGTTTTTGCCCAGTCTCTTTCTTATGGTGGAGTCGTGAACACTGACCTTAATTGAGGCAAGTGAGGCCTGCAGTTCTTTAGATGTTGTCCTGGGGTCTTTTGTGGCCTCTCGGATGAGTTGTCTCTGCGCTCTTGGGGTAATTTTGGTCGGCCGGCCACTCCTGGGAAGGTTCACCACTGTTCCATGTTTTTGCCATTTGTGGATAATGGCTCTCACTGTGGTTCGCTGGAGTCCCAAAGCTTTAGAAATGGCTTTATAACCTTTACCAGACTGATAGATCTCAATTACTTTTGTTCTCATTTGTTCCTGAATTTCTTTGGATCTTGGCATGATGTCTAGCTTTTGAGGTGCTTTTGGTCTACTTCTCTGTGTCAGGTAGCTCCTATTTAAGTGATTTCTTGATTGAAACAGGTGTGGCAGTAATCAGGCCTGGGGGTGACTACAGAAATTGATATTGAAATTGAAAATTGAAATAGATAAACCACAGTTAAGTTATTTTTTAACAAGGGGGGCAATCACTTTTTCACACAGGGCCATGTAGATTTGGAGTTTTTTTTCTCCCTTAATAACGTAAACCTTCATTTAAAAACTGCATTTTGTGTTCAATTATGTTATCTTTGACTAATAGTTAACGGTTTTTGATGAGCAGAAACATTTAAGTGTGACAAACATGCAAAAGAATAAGAAATCAGGAAGGGGGCAAATAGTTTTTCACACCACTGTATTCTTCCATCTATTTCTCTTCTTTGTTCCCATTTAAAAACAGGGAATGACCATGAAGCAGGCCAAATGGTCAGGAGCAGGAGGGCCCACTGATACCCGGGCCCACCGGGAGATTTCCTGGTATCCTGGTTAAATCCCTTAAAACATTGCCAACTATTGTTGACAATTACATATAGAACATAATCACTGAATACCATTTGGATACATAGATCAAAACAAATAACTACTCTTTTTGAAACAAATATAATAATTTGCCCATAGCACTTATCTGTCTATGTCATTCATGTTATATCTGTAAAAGGAGGCCTTTTTGGATTCTTTACAGATATAAATTATGTGTGACAGATGCATGGACACATAAGTGCCAGGGTATTTGTTTTGATCTATGTATCCAAATTGTATTCAGTGATTATGTTCTATATTTAATTGTGAACATTAGATGGTGCTGTTTTGGGAGTTTTAAAAGTAAGTCCAGTGATTGTATCAGCTCGGAAAAGCCAGGGAATGGCTTGAAACGTCACTGTGTCTTTCATCTGAGCCATGAAATAATGAAGGTTTTTTAAGGATAGGGATGGTAATAAGCCTAATTAAAGAAAATAAAATAGATAGAGTTTAAAGGCACAGTGATTGGGAGAAAGTTGGATAGCTTGTGGGAGGGAATTCCAGAGAGGGGGGACAGCTTGTAGATAAATTCAGAAATGTTGCATGAAGCAGAATTATAAACTGCTCTGAATTTAATTAGTGTATCCTGGAAGTTATCAGAACCTTTTTTAAAGACTAGCAGTGGCTCTTTCTGTGGTAGATTTTCTGTATAGTGAGGTAATGTACAGTGGAGCTGAACTGCACTTTCCAATTGGCTGGGCAAATCACAGCGCTCTCTCTCTCTCTCTCTCTCTCTATATATATATATATCTATATATATATATATATATATCTATCATATATATATATATATATATATATATATATATATATATATATATAAGAACAGAGTGCCGCACACACAGGGACTTTAAAAAAGAGCAAAGATCTTTATTAATCCAACGTTTCTTTTTTCAAGTCCCTGTGTGTGCGGCACTCTGTTCTTCATTTACATAAACTTCTGGCCAGCACCTGGGGTAGTTGATTGTTTGTAGGGAGTGCTCTTTTTTGTTTCTTTTATATATGTGTGTATATATATAACTGCGCAGACTCTGCCCACGGGAATTAAGGATGTTTCTGAGGGAGGAAGTCAGACACTGGAACATCATGTTTACAAAAAAAGAGACAAGAAACCCTGTGTTTCTTTTGATAGGGGACACAGTGCAGCGTTTCTGTAAGTGCTTATGGCTGTATTTACATAGACCTTTCTAATAAAGCTTCCTTCTAGTTTAAAGAGCAATTTCAGATTTTTTTAACAAAACTGATAACACATAAAACAAGACCCCAAAACCCCCAGAAATGTATTCAAACTTTAAATAACCTGCCAAATTTAGTCAGATGGAAGTGGTATTTAGGGGGTGTGGTCGCAAAAATGGGCATGGTCAAAAAATGTACTGTATTTTTCTGACTTTTTGTCAGATTGTTTTGTACTACTGCACTGTTATATCTTTTATTATATTCAATATAAAATGTAATACGTTTTGTCCTTGATGCTTTTAGAGAACCTTAGCCCTGTGTGTAACTACGTGCCTAAGGCTAATGCCACACAATTTGTATGGCGTATACTGTATTTTCGGCAAGCCAAAAACCACTTGCTGAAAATATGCGCCATACACTTTACCTGTGCCTGCACTCAAATGAATTAAATACGCTCGGGTGCAGGCACACATTCTCTCGCGTTTTTATGCAGATATTGGCTACATGTGCCTGCACCTGAGCGTATTTCATTCATTCCGGTGCAGGCACAGGTAGGAGCAAATGGGGCGTATGGCGCGTTTTCCAGCTTGCCAAAAATATACAAATATAAAAGTGGTCAGCCACCCCCAGGGAAGCATTTACATGCACCAGTTATTAAGCAGTCTGTAGCCAACCCTACAGCAAACTGTTTTCTCTGTATAAAATCTTGGTAGTCATAAGATTTTGTTTTGTATAAATGTCTGAAAGCCAAATTATATTAATTCCTTTGGTAACCTCTGGTGTGCATGTTGTTCTGATGTAGCTAAAGTGCTGTTTTTGTTTTTACAGGAATACATTCTGGACCTTTACACCCACTTCTTAGAGATCAGTCTGGAAGCCCACATGTATGCATCCCAGTGGTTCCTTACCCTCTTCACTGCAAAGTTTCCGCTATATATGGTCTTCCACATCATTGACTTGCTGCTCTGTGAGGTATGTATTAAAGGAGACATGTTGGAGAAATGAAAAAACCCTAATCTTTTAGGCAGTTATGAATACTATATGGTTCTCTAAAAATGAATACTGTCAAATAAGGGTTGGACGTGTCCTAAAGGTCTCTGCCAGCACAGAAAGAGGGGAAAAGCCAATCACTGCAGTTGCATAAGCAAAGACAGGCTGCAGTTCCCTATCAGGTCAGCCTAGCTGATTGGTTCCTATCCAACAGTGCAGTGTGCAACATGCTAAACAGCAGCAATCGAGTCATGAAGGCCAAACATACATGCCAATTGAGCTTACAGGTGATGCTAGGAGTAGTTGTAGTTTAACAATTACTTTAGGGCACCCAGTGGCACATTACCATTAAACATTCCCATAAAACTACAATTTTTATTTCTATAACTTACAAATAAATGCTGTAAGAACAATAACTTACATTAACATTTTAGACACTCCTTTTATGTATGCAAGTTAATAATAACAGAATAGTCTGTTGGTGATAGGAGAATCTAGAGTATCCCTTTGGGCTGCTGTTAATGCAGGAATGCTGCTGAGATGTTGCTGTATTTCTGTCTCATTATAAGTGGCTCGAGTGGTGCATAATATTTTAAAGTATGTTGCAAAGGCTTCTGCTATTTCCTGTGGTGTAGAGCAGTGGGTGCCATCTGAGGTTACTATTAATGCAGTTTCAGTTGAAGGGTTGTGCAGTTTGGCTAGATAGGCTAGTGTCCTGCTACTCCTGTCCCCAGTTGCTAATATATGTTGATATGTAATTAGCTGTGCCTTATGTGAAAGGAGAGTTTGTTCCCTAGCTATAGAAAATGGTGGGAGTCTACTAGTTTACTGTAGTTTGTTGGATTAGGATTGGCTGCATATGCTGACTCAGCCTCTTCCCGGTCTTTTTTCACCTTTATTACCTGAGCTTTGGATTCCATTCTGGCTTTCTTAATTGCATCCCATGCAGCCTGAGAGGAGGCTGTCCCTTCATTTGTCTCCCAATATTCGGTTGCAGCTGCACTTTCTAACACTGTAGTATTCTTAAGACAAATTGGACTGAGTCTCCAGAGGCTAGCTTGAGGGGTGCTTACTATGTTTAGAGTAAGGGAAAGGGGAGAATGGTCGGACAGAGCCCAGGCTACATGCTGTATCCTTGTTACCCTAGGTAGGAGTTCAGGTGTTACTAAGCTAAATTGAATCTTGTGATTGAGTAGTAGGTGGTGGAGTGGCAGAAAAAAACTTTGACTAGGGTTTTCCATCTCCACACATCTGTGAGCCCTAGTGCTTTTGTCCACAGCGTTAGTTTGTTACCGGTAGGAAAGGGAGGGTTTGGTTTATCCATCTGTGGGTTCATTAAGGCATTAAAGTCACCCGTGTAGCAGGTGGGGAGATCAGCTAGCTTTTTCTAATAATATCAAGTATGGTTGTGGCAAATGGAGGTGGGCTATATGGATTAACTATAATTAGGGGGGAGTTGGCTACAGTGCAGTGTACAATGACAAACCTACAATAGTAGTCCGTTTTCAAGTGTAAATTGGTTAAATGGGATTGACCTCTTCACTAGGATTGAGACCCCCTGGCATATGTAGAGTAGGTAGGTACAGCCCACCCATCATCTCTTTAGAACTAAGATGTTTTGCCCAGTCAGGTGGGTTTCCTGTAACAGGAGAATTGATGAAGGGATGCCTCTTGAGGTAATTAAACATTTGTGCTCTCTTAAATTTGTTGTTTAGTCCCCGGATGTCCCAGGAGGGAAGTGAAATGTCAGCCACTGGTCAGAGTTAATTTGAGGGGTTACTATTTCATTTTTTTTTATATTTTATTACTTATATTTCTTTTTAGACACACTCCTATTCATATTCCAGTTTCTCATTCAAACCACTGCCTGGTTGCTAGAGTAATTTGGACCTTAGTAACCCACATAGCTGCTTAAATTCCTAATTGGAAAGCACCTGAATACAAAGCTAAATAATTAAAAAAAATGGTTAAGAATAGTACTCTCTACAACATACTAAAAGTTAATTTAATCAACCAAAACAGCAGGCGGATCCCACGGGTGCTGTGGCTTCTGTCGGCCTACAATAACGTTTGCAATTCTTTTATACAAGCCAGCTCGTGGCATCTATAAGTGTCTGCTGTTTTGAGGTATGGACCTCCTCTTGCTGTGGGTCTGGGTCACCTGGACCCCATGTATACTTTGGTGAGATACACTTGCCATACTTATCAGACTTTACACTAAAATGTTTAAAATGGATTCTGTAGCCTAACAAAAAAGGTTTCACAAATGTCTATCTCCATAGAGTGCAAATGTCTGTGCACAAAAGTCCATTTCAAGGCCCATTATGTCCTCCTTGTAGGTGGTTATTGGACTGTTAAGAGCAATGTGTATTTCAGCACTGCTCTATGAAACATCCCACATCATCTTATAACAAGTATGCTTTTTCATTTGCTAGACAAGTTACCATTATAGTGTTATCTAATCCTCATCTAGTTCATAATCTGTAAATTTTGTAATTGGTAAATTTCTGGACTTAGTTTTGAATGGTGTAACAATACATTGCACATGAGCTGGGAAGGCTTCTAAAAATCTTTACTTTCTACCAAATGCTGGAAATTCCACTTACCCGTATATACTCGAGTATAAGCAAATCCGAATATAAGCCACGACAATACACACAAAGAGATTTCATGCGAGTTGAGCTCCAGGCGATCTGCGACCCATGGTACCACTCAACAGTTACCCCTCCCACATGTTTACTCAAGTCGCTCAGAAAAGGGTCTGTGTGCGATTTGAAACAGCAGGCGACTTTTGACGCTGGCGATTTCCATTGGTTTAGCATTGGCGTCTTGTCGTTCGTCTTGTCGCCAAATTGCTCTTTTAAAAATCGCCGGCAACAAATCTCCTCGTGTGCCAGAGCCCTAAGAGTACTACCCCCTTAACTCAATCAGCAACCAAGCTAAAACGCAAAGAGTTAAAATCATTCAAAACTATATATAGATTATATAGAATATAAAGTGCAATGTCTAGTGCAAAATGGGACAGGTGAGGATGGTAGATGAAGAAGAATTTGGGAGCAGGACAGGACACTGGAGGGTCTGGTTGCGGGTGGCCTATTTTGCACACAAAAGACCCATGGCACCCGACTCGAGTATAAGCCGAGGGTGACTTTTTCAGCACATTTTGGGTGCTGAAAAACTAGGCTTATACTTAGACTATATACAGTAACTTCTTGTATTTCAGGTTGCTGCTCTGATCTAATTTACTTCCCTCTGCTGGGATATTGTATTAAATACATGTACTAAAATGTCACTCTAAACTGAAGAAAACCTGATAAAAATTATTAATTTAAACAGACCCTTTCTACACCCTTCTAGACTGTAAACAACAACTTACAATATTTATATTATTAGGATGCATGACTAAATATGTACAGCAGCCTGGATAGAGTTTTCAATAGAACATAGGATGGAGTGCTTCCACCAGTACAAGGATTCCCATAAGGGTCAGGTACCTCCTAGTGAAGGGGCCCCAAACTGCCAGGAGCCCAGAAAATCAGCCTTTGAAAAACAAAAATACTATAGGCACAACTGTTGTGAAGCAGTGGAAGGTAATTTATTAGCTCGCAAAAGTGGCAACCACCTGGAATTGGCCCGAAACTTTGCCACTTTTGTGAGCATATAAGGGTAAAGACACACGGGGCTACTAGTAGCAGATACTTGTTGTGGTTGCTAAAATAGACAATGCTGATCATTTACTGATAATTGTCTCTACGTGTGTTTTAGCAGGGTCAATTCTCAATATTGTCTGTGGCAGGGTAATTTCTGGTAGCCATAAAAAAAAGTAGCTCTTACTAGTAGCTCCACGTGTCTTCATCCTAAAGCACCTTCCACTGCTTCACAGCTACAGTTGTGCCTATAGTATTTTTGTTCTTCAATGGATAGATTTTTCAGTTGGTGGTGACATTGCAACAGATTCTTATCCCTTTAGTAAAGCTTTTATTCAATTTACAGTGGTCATTTTACAGACCTAAGAAGTCTTTCTGGCTACACAAGCATTAATTATCTGTCATTGTGTAATTGCTGCTGTAAATGTAACAATGATAAATAATCTATGCTGTTTTATGCAGATATTTTAGTGATAATTATTTAGAATGTCATTTAGTTCATAATAGAAGAAATTGTAGAAGTACAGTTCTAATAATTTGTTTTGGTTCGCTTATCGTCCTTATTATCTAATCATTAATCCTTATTTACTTTTTGTTCACAGGGAATAAGCGTCATATTCAACGTTGCACTTGGATTGTTAAAAGTAAGTATGTAGTTTGGCCTCAAGCAGACAAACCAGAGAACATTTTAACGGGGCAGTGTACCTCCTTTTTTAACGTTAGTGTAACAGAAAGGGCTTGTGCTAAACATACATTTTGTTTGATTATAATTGTTCAACTGATACCCCAGGACAGGGCTCCTGTTTGCAGAAAACTGCACTGGCCCGGGGTATTTCTCAAGAAGCTCCTTTTAGATGCAAAAAGATGGGCTTTTTACTTTAATAAGTATGTGCTGGCCTGTTCAAGAAAATATACCTTGCAGAAAAGATAAAGATTGTGCCAAAAGGGCTTCTACATAAATGCACTGGGCCAGTGTAGTTTTCTGTCCTGGGGTATCAGTTGAACAATTATAATCTCTACGAGTGTGCCAAATATTTTGGCACCCCCTCCCAGTGATTTAACCTTTTGTTCTCCTTGATGAAATTACTTTTTTTTTATTTTTTGCACTAAACATAACAAATTGAAAGGAAACCACATTACTAATTCTTGGTTCTCACAAACTTAAAACAAATTATCACCAACTGAGAACCTCTAGTATAAAGCTGGCCATACTCGCACCGATAATATTGTACGAATTCCTGTTTCGTACAATATTCGGTGCGTGTATGGCAAGTCGGCGAGTCGACCGATATCGCAGGAGGCTGCTGATATTGGTTGACTCGCCGATCGGCCAGGTTAAAAGATTTTGATCGGGCGCCATAGAAGGCGCCTGAGCAAAATCTGCCTTCAGGGCTGAATCGGCAGAAGGAGGTAGAAATCCTATTGTTTCTCCCTCCTTATCTGCAGTTTCAGCCCTGAAGGTTAGTGGCGGATTTGACGATCTTTCGTGCGACCGATGGTGTGTGGCCACCTTAAGTATAGTAAGGGGAACTTCATTTTAAAGTGTAGCAAAGGCTGCTAATGGGGGTAGGGTAGGGTAGGATGTTGGAATGGGACGTACTGACAGTTTTCATTTTTGTCACGTTAGATTTTGTAAGATATAATAAAAGTATGTTTAGCACAAGCGCTAATCTCCTCCTCTAAGGAAAGGAACAGAATAGGAAGACAGGTAAACTCCAAAACCATAAAGAAAGCAATTAACAAAGTGTTTAGGATTCTTCCATCTACCTAATACTAAAAATGAATGTGATGGTGAATTTAGGCTAATGGCTTATTGATTAAACTTGCATCGCTGCTGTCCTGTGTGCAAGAAAGATTCTTTAAGTTCAGGGCTACCCTTGCCATGAGAGGTGGTTACATTTGGAAGCACACTATCAGCAGGTTTTTTTACTTGGTGGAAGCAAATTGCTCAATAGAAATTTAAAAGCAATTGACCTAAAATGAATCTGATATTGAAATTTAGATATACAGTCATATGAAAAAATAAGCACATACCCATAACAAGTTTTTACTTTTGAGGTCTTCATTTCAACAATATTGCTGGATAAATGCAAGATATTATAACACATATGGTGCTTTATTAACATTTTGTAGTCAATTTAAATGCAAATGGAAAGCACATGGAAAAAATGCACTTTTACAGTTTTGTATATTTCTTTCTACTAGGGAAAGAAATGTGGCAACTAAACTGGAATTCTCTGTGACATATTTGCCTTCCTTATACTGTCAGCTATCTACCATGTCGACCTATTAGTAAAACATTGCATTTCTCAGTATTTTCTGTTTTTTACACAAATTATGTACTCCTTTGCAGTTATTTTAATTTTTGAAATAAAATTTCATTTCAGACTTCTAAAGATGACCTACTCCTGACGGACTTTGAAGGAGCTTTGAAATTTTTCCGTGTTCAACTTCCTAAGCGATACCGCTCTGAGGACAATGCCAAAAGGTTAATGGAACTAGCCTGCAGCTTAAAGGTACAAGGGGACTTCTTAGGCACATCCAAATGTCTGTTAGTCATTTTTACCCTATGTTATTATATAGTTTTATCAAGTACTAGGTGTTTTCATGGCCTAAAATTAATTGGATACCTGTAAAAGTTTCTTGTGTAATTGTTCAGGCAGACCTGAGGTTAGTACAGTTGTAGCCCTTTGGTGCTATCAGTTTAGATAGAAATAAGGCAGTTAAAAATAAGTTTAAGTCAATATAATAGGCTCTGTATGTATTTTTGATCCGGTGCTCAGTGCAGAGAGCAGCAGCCCTCGGGGCTCAAGTGTTTTTAAGTGAGCAGAGGCGGCTTTTGCACTGGCTTACAATACTTAATAAAAATATTCCTTTTTAAATATTCCTTTAACCTAATATATGTAAGAGTTGGTTTACAGGCAGGGGTACATGGGGAGATTAGTCGGCCAGCGACAAATCTTCTTTGTTGTGGGCGACAAATCTCCCTGCAATGCCATCCCACCGGCTAGAATGTAAATCGCCGGTGGGATGGCATACGTGTCTCTGCAATGTCCCACAGGCGCCCAAAGTTGCCTTGAGAGGAAACATTGCAGCGGCACGTATGCCATCCCACCGGCGATTTACATTCTAGCCGGTGGGATGGCATTGCGGGGAGATTAGTCGCATAACGTAGTTGCTGTGGAAGGAAAAAATCTTTCATATTTAACCCTCTGTATAAGTAATACCTATAAAGATTGTTTGATCCATAGTAAATGCAGACTCTATATATAGAAGGTTTTCTTTGCCCAGAATAAATTATTTTTTTAACCCAAAATGGATATTGCTCCAGACCCTGGATGAACAGTATGAGCATATTTATGAAACCATAATCTTCTTTAATATGCTTTGTGCATGCAGTTGGCAAGTTATTAGAATACATTTGATGACGTGGTTCTCTCATTTATGAATGAGCCCCAGTTTTCCTATGAATGATAATGACTTGTTAGTAATTGGAAACTGCAGTTCAGGAGTAGTCACAGATGTTTGATATATGCTGTGCATATTGCTCAATAGCACAGGTCTTTACATAAAATACACAGGTTTATCTCTGGGCTGTGTCACGTGTCAGTGATGCCTTCAGCTCCTTTCAGGCTTTCAGTTCTACTCTCTTTAAAAGTGGTTAATAATGCAGTAGATTTTGTTTAGAGACAATGATATCCTGTCTGATCATTCAGTATGCCTGAGAAAGCTGCATCCAGCCTGTTTCTCTTTGCTGATTCACGTTCGTAAGTATCTGCTGATTACAAGGGCCTGTATCTCCTTAAATTATTTTATTTCCCAGATAAAATGGTGTATTCTGAAAGCAGAAACTCATCTTCTGGATAGTTAGATTTGTGTTTTGTTGTTGGCATTTAAACTAGAGCTGTTATAATTCATAAGAGTCAGCACTTTCCCAGTTATGTTACTCGCTGCATTGTCTTTGGCTGGAACTTACAGTATTATCTTATAATTACAAGCAGACAAGTATTTTCGAATGGGGGGCAAATTGAGTCATAAAGTCTGAATGCCCAGGGAGTTATTTGGTACTTTGTTTAAACCAACCAGCAAGTTTGAGTAATTTGCTGTGTTTTTTTTGTTTTGTTTGTTTTTAATAGCAATGATGTAAATACTTCTATACCTGCTATAGGGACAGGCAGCTGGTTTTTGCTTCTTAAGGTGGCTATACACAGTGCAATCTGCAAACGAGCATATCGTCTCCCGCTATGCCCACCTGCAATGAGCCATACACCTTTAGATCCGCTCGCTTGGTGATGTCGCCAAGCAATTGGATCTTCTCCCGATATCCCTCACCTACGGGTGGGCGATTTCGGGCAAATCTAAGCTAATTTGTGTAATTTATCGAATTAGAACTACGGGTACAGGCAAAGTCGGTCCGGGGACCGCATCAACGAGCCCATGCAGTCCCTGATCCGACTAAATTTTTTAACCTGCCCGATCAAGATCTGGCCAGATATCGGTCAGGCAGGCCTGTTGTTAGTGCCCCTACACGGGCCGATTAGCTGCTGATTCTGTCTAAGGGACCTATATCGGCAGTTAGAATCAGCCCGTGTATGGCCACCTTTAGTCTTTCCCTGTACACATTGTAATTTACTTTAAATTGTTTAAATTATGTAGGCTTATGTGAAAATGTGCTGCCTGTTAAAGGTTCTTTCCATTTCTCCTCCTACTGCTTTTTTGTTTTGTTGATTCCCAGTTTTTTGTTTTTTACCCCTTTGTTCCAATCCGTCCCTCTTTCATCTATACTTAATTATATGGCTTGTGACATTCATCACTGTAAGGCTCAATTGTAGACCTATGTCTGCAACAGCATATCAGGAAGAATTGTTCCTCATACACTAGTTGTAACCTAGCATCTATTGCAGTGATCCCCAACCAGTGGTTTGTGAGTAAACATGTTGCTTACCAACCCCTTGGATGTTGCTCCCAGCGGCCTCAAAGTAGGTGCTTATTTTTTGAATTTCTGGCTGGGAGGCAAGTTTTGGTTGCATAAAACCCAGCGTAAAGCCAAACATAGCCTTCTGTAGGCTGCCAGTCCCCATAGGGGCTACCAAATAGCCAATAATTGCTCTTATTTGCACCCCCAGGAACTTTTTCCATGCTTGTGTTGCTCCCCAACACTTTTTCCATTTGAATGTGGCTCACTGGTATAAAAGGTTGTGGATCCCTGATCTATTGTAATTAGACTGTGGATAGCAGTAGAATTTCAAACCATGGATTTGTAGTTGTGGAATTCGAAAATAAGTTTATACATACGTTACCAGGAGTAGAAAATTCATTTTACCTGTACATAGATACTTATTTGGATATGTACCTTTTTGCCTTTTTTTTTTTTTTACCTTTCTTTCAGATATGTGGGCAGGTTGGACTTTAGTAAATAGTAGTTCATTCAGATTATGTTACTTTACAGATTAGCCAGAAAAAACTCAAGAAATACGAGCGGGAGTACCACATGATGAGAGAGCAGCAGGCTCAGCAGGAAGACCCTGTGGAAAGATTTGAGGTTGGTTAAATTAAGAAATATACCTGAGATGCATACTTTATATTTCTTAATCAAGGCTGTTGTAGCTCTTATAATAATAATAATAAAGGATTCTAAAAAGACAGGCAACGTTTTTTAATTATACAAATCATATTGTTTAAGAATGTGTTAAGTTTGTGCAATTTATTCAGATAATGATATTGGTTTTAATACTCACACCCTGGAGAGGGGAATACACATTTTTATGGTATTTCTGTTTTTGCAATGATCGGTTAGATTCAGTTTTGGGTGAATCCAGCACATGATCTAGTAACCACAGAAGCAGGCTGGGAGATTGCATCCTTTGCAATATGCCTTATTATTAACAGTTTTATTATTAACATCCTATTAATTAAACACAAGTTAGTTGCATCCGTGGATGGAAGCGATAAATGGAACCCGGGAATTATTACCATGTCTAGAATGTCGTTATATTCAGAGTTTGCAAGCAACCATATGCACATTGCCCACAATTCTATAACACAGGCTAGATGGGTGGAATGCCACTCCCCACAAGGACTGTAGCCACGCTCTGAAGAAACCAAACTTGGCAGAAGGGCAAGATAAAGAGGGTTATGGAAGAATAATTGCAAGAGAGTAACCAGTAACTTTGCTGTAGAATTTGCTGCAACAAGAAAATAATTATACATTGATTTGTTAGTAAATAAATTCTTTATGAATTACTTAACAACATAATTCAGAATCTACTAAGGTAGATTCTGTTTTTATCTAGTGTGGTTAATATTTACTGACCCGAACTATACTGTGTACTAAACAGCAATGTAGGTTTACAGCAACTGAAGTTGGTAGCCGGTTACATTTAGTTAAATATTTAACAATAGAGCGTGTTTCAGAGAGGGTACTATATTTGCATTACTAAAGCTTTTTGCTCCTTTTTCATTATAGTAGAGAATTCTGGAAATGTATTGGTAACAGTCTTTAAGCGTTTCAGTTAGAGGCAGAAAGATAACAGAAAATACTCCTGTCTACACAAAAAGCCGCAGGTTTTGCATAAATAAGAAATGAAACTTTGATCAGGCCATTCTCCGCACACTGCGAACATAATAGGTTAACGGGATACTCACAGAGTGGATTGTAGCAAATGGTAACACAGGTATAGTTTGCAAAATCGTTAAATAAGGCACATAGTTATTATTGCTTTTTGCATTCAGAACCTCTTTTAACCAGCATTTTTTACTTTAAAATAACTTGTTACATAGGGTTGAAAAAAGACCAGAGTCCATCAAGTTCAACCCATCCAAGTAAACCCAGCACACCTAACCCACACCTACCAATCTATACACTCACATACATAAACTATATATACAACCACTAGTACTAACTGTAGATATTAGTATCACAATAGCCTTGGATATTCTGATTGTTCAAGAACTCATCATCTTGTATCATTTTCTTTAGCGGGAAAACCGTCGGTTGCAGGAGGCAAACATGAGACTGGAACAAGAGAATGATGATCTTGCCCATGAGCTGGTCACTAGTAAGATTGCACTACGGAAGGATCTGGATAATGTAAGACTCTTTCTTATACTCAGTATATTTTACTGTTTTTGTGTGTATGTTAAAGGAGACATATACTATAAAAATGATAAATGTACCAGTGAATTATACTCCTCTAGATATAGAAGGATTGTGCTGAAAAAAGATGTGTTTCGGACTGTTTTGTTGAGAAATTCCACCAAAACCTCACTAGTCCCGCCCACCTGTGCCACTTCCTGCTGGCTGAATCCACTGTATGCGCAGGGGAGCCGGCGGCTCTCAGTACACTGCACTGTAGGATAGGAACCAATCAGCAGCTAGGCTGACCTGATAGGGAACTGAAGCCTGTCTTTGCTTGTGTGAGTGCAGGGCTGTGATTGGCTCTCCCCCTCCTACTGTGCTTCTGGCAGGGACCATTAGGACACACCCACCCTTCATTTCAAACACGGACAGAGAACTGATAGGATCTATAGGGAGCTCCAATAAAGTGGCCATTTATACAGATTGGATTCATTTTTAGCCCAAAGTGAAACCAGCACCGTATATTATTCATAATTGCCTACAGGATTAGGGTTTTTCACATTTATCCTTTAAATCATGTATCATTTTAGGATTTTTGTTTATCTTATTTTTAGTACATTGCTGCCAGGGGTCTAATCCATTTATTTTTTCTTTGCTACTGAATAGTCTAAATTCTTCACATTTTCTCTTGTATAAATATATATTTTTCAATAACCACTAAACCTATTTTTGTCTCTGATGTAGATGCTTGTTAATCTTTAATCACTAGTTGGTACTGGTTTAGGGCAATTAGTCGGCCCACAATAGATCTCCTCTACTGCAGGTGACTAATCTACGGCATACAGTATGCAATAACGAGAATCACTGGTGGAGAAAAATCTGCGATTGTGATACGAATCACAGGATCCAGATATGATCATGGGTTAAACGGGATGTTAACTTTTGAGTTCACTCTTGATTTTTAGTATGATGTAGACCAGGGGTGGCCAAGACATCAATCCCAGTCCACCAGTCGATCCCCTGTGGATTGCTGGTGGACCACGTCGAGGCCAGGGGATGCGGAAGTGCGGCATTAATGCATACGTACGCTGCGTCTTGGGGGAGGAGTCATTGGTCGATCGCCGATGGGAAAAAGTCTGCCCACCCCTGATGTAGACTGTAATATTCTGAGACAATTTGCAATTGGTCTTCATTTTTTATTATTTGTGTTTTTTTATTTTTTATTTTAAAGGTTGCTTTTTAATTGTTTTTTAACATTAGGATAGATAAAGTGTAGGGAGAAAAGGGGAGGAGAGAAAGGAAGAAAAGAAGGCTGGAGCGTAAAATGTCATTAATATGGATGTAGCTGGTGAGTCTAACCAGGGAGACCAGATATTTTCAAATTTCGAGCATCCTCTAGCCAGATAGGTAAGTTTATATAGTTCCAGCTGCCAGTTAATTAGGACAATCCATTTGCGAAGTGATGGAAGCGATGGGCCCATCCAGTGTAAAGCTATGTGGGTTTTGGGTTTTTTTTTGCATAAAAGAAGAGCAGTCTCATTAGGTGTCTTGTGTTATCTCTGGGCACCAGGGAGGCAAGGAGGCCCAGCAAGCATTTGTGGTAAGGCCAGATCTATTCCCATAAAATCCATGCTATGATGCCAACATTTCTGGACTTAAGGGAATCCCATATTAAATGCATAAACGTAGCCATAGGCTTTACACCTCGGCCAGTTAGAATTGTTTTCCTCATGATATACAATTTTTGTGGAGTAAGGTCAGTCTGATGCGTGATTTTAAATTGTATAAGCTTGTCTCTTGTACTTACTAGGGGTTGATAAAGACTGTCTATAATTTCTTCCCAATCATCAGGAACTAATTGTATCCCATTGGTTTCCCACTTAAATTTCAGCCTATGCCGTGGGTCGTACCTTTTGCTAATACAAAGTTTATTGGTGCTTTGGTTTGCTTGGGTGGGCTTTTATTTGTAGTTTTTTTTAGTTATGTCATTTTCAGTTTAGGAGCTTTCCAGTTTGGAGTTTCAGCAGCTATCTGGTTGCTAGGGCCCAAGTTACCTTAGCAACCAGGGAGAGATTTGAATGAGAGACTGGTATATAAATAGGAGAGGGCCTGAATAGAAAAGAAAGCTACAAAAATTAACAATAAAGCTGTAACCTCACAGAGCAATAGTTTTTTGGCTGTCAGGGTCTGTGACCCACATTTCAAAAATGCAGAGAGTTGGAAGAAGGCAGCAAATAATTCAAAAATTATAACAAATAAACAATGAAGACCAATTGAAAAGTTGCTTAGAATAGGGCATTCTATAACATACTAAAAGTGAACCACCCCTTTAAGCATACTAGGAGATGTAGTCCAGAAACAATCCTATTGGGTTTAATTAATGTTGTATTGATTTTTTAGTAGACTTAAGGTATGAAGATCCAAATTATGGAAAGACCTCTTGTCCAGAAAACCCCTGGTCCTGAGCATTCTGGATAATGGGTCCTATACCTGTACAGAGAAGAACAAAAGATCCTACCCGCACACCCTAGCTCTCCAAAAATTTTTTTTTTTTGCTCGGTGCACACTGCTTGGAGGGATCGGCACCCTCCCAATTCCAATAGCCACAAAAAAGCACTGGCACTCAAAGCTGCAAAAAAGGGACAAGCCCTATAAAAATCTTTAATGCGGAGGTGTATACCTGTACAACATTATTATCAAAATAAACAGGGCATGCTATCAAATCCTACATTTATAAACTTACAGTACTAGGAATGGTTGATTGCTTTTGTTGATACATTGCCTCCTGTTTAATCTTATGCAGGCAGAGGAAAAAGCTGATGCACTTAATAAAGAGTTACTAATGACTAAACAGAAGCTGATTGATGCAGAGGAGGAAAAGAGACGCCTAGAGGAAGAATCTGCACAGGTTGGTCTTTTCAATTTCAGTTTTTATCACTTTAGCAGCATTTCCTGAGGGGAAACTTTTTTGTTTACACTATAAACTGTACATATTTATAGTTTTTATTGCTTGACTATCAATATAAACCCAACTATATTAAAAGCAGAAAAAAGGGACATATTATTCAACTAGTTGGAAATATTCAACTAGTAAACCAATTCAACCCAATAATTGAAAGCATTAAACCTAACCACAGCTTCACAAGGTGTACATATTGTTATTACACAAACAACACTGGATAAGTATGAACTAAACCCCTGTTTAGCATATTACTACTAAAACATTATTAAAAAGAAAAATAATTTTAATTAACATAGATTAAAGAAGCAAAATTGGTTATAAACACAGCCTAACCCATAAAAACATCAGCAGCAACATGGGAATGGGCACTCTCAATATTAATAGGTATATCCCATATAGAACCTCTTTTGCCAAGGATAAATAATATATATATATGTGACTTAAGGTATATGACTCCATTTCACTATACAGGTATCGGACCCCTTATCCGGAAACCCGTTATCCAGAAAGCTCTGAATTACGGAAAGCCCGTCTCCCATAGACTCCATTTTAATCAAATAATTCAGAATTTTAAAACTGATTTCCTTTTTCTCTGTAATAATAAAACAGTACCTTGTAATTGATCCCAACTAAGATATAATCGATCCTTATTGGATGCAAAACATCCTATTGGGTTTAATTAATGTTTTATTGATTTTTTAGCAGACTTAAGGTATGGAGATCCAAATTACAGAAAGACCCCTTATCCGGAATACCCTTGGTCCCGAGCATTCTGGATAATGGGTCCTATACCTGTACTGGCAAACTTAGAAAGGATTATCTCTTTTTTGTATGAATGAAAAAAAGGTGTAGAAATAATCACTTACTAGTTGTGTGTGGTCATGGTATGATCTGTTTAGGGCTCTGGCACATGGGAAGATTAGTCGCCCACGGCAAAACTCCCTGTTCGCGGCGACTAATCTCCCCGAGTTGCCTACCCCTGCTATCCCATCGGCGAACATGTAAGTCGCCGGCGGGATGGCAGACGCGGCGGGGCGATTTCAGGAAATCGCCGAGAAAGACTCGTGAGTCTTTTTCGGCGATTAAATGTTGTCCATAAACCTCAGGCAAACATTTAGTGCCACAGCCACACACTGTTGATTACTTATCATATGCAGTGAAGCTTGTCTGTATCCTAATGGAGCAGTTTGGTGCAGCGTATGATAAAAATGATTAGTCACTTGGCAGGATACCAATGCATATTCAATGCAAATTATTAGTGACAGACTTATTGCCCATATAATCCCTGTTTCAAAAGTAAATGAGTCCAAATCCAACCCCAATAAACTTAGAGGCCTTTACATTGCCACTTAACAGTGAACATAACAGTTCCCCCTTATGGGTCACACATGCAATGACTAGTGTGCAATTATTGATGATGCAACGATTATGGGGTTATAGGATATGTGGCATTGAAAAATCAGTTTCACTTATCTGCATGAACCGATTTTCATCCCACCACTGTAATAGTTCCAAGAGGTCTCCCTTCCTCCTAGTTGCTGACGTCTACCTCGACAATCGTTTCATGGCTAGCACAACTCTCTCAAGAAGTTATCTAAGGCCATCAATCCTCCTACTCTTATTCTTGGATTCCGGAAGTGATTGCGGACACAGTTGCACTTTTGCATATTTCAATTCCAGTTCAGTTCCAGTTTCCTCTTGAGAAAGTTGCGCTAGCAATGAAACAATCGTCGAGGTATACGCCAGTAACTAGGAGGAAGGGAGACCCCTCGCGAGAATCTTATATTCACTCTGATATGGATGGTTTGGTGTTGGTACGGATTGGAATGGAGTAGAACTAATACAGCGGTGGGATGAAAATCGGTTCATGCAGATAGGTGAAATGCCACATATCCTATAACCCCATAATCGTTACAGGTGACTTTTTACTGTTTGAAAGTTTTGTAGTTTTTTGTTTTTTTTTTTAATTCTCCATGTATTTTAGTCATGCACAAAAATTATTTATTTTTCTTATAATCATGGTTAAAAATTGCCACAGTGCTTGCATTCTCTAATCCATTGTCCATAGACTCTAAATGATTCTAGAGAATCATTTATTTACGGCTGCTAAACTTGTTGTTTCATGGCCTGTTTTTCCTGCTAATATTTAGTAAAACTAGGCACACCAAGAATGAAGCAGTCTGCTAGGAGATGGTCCTGTGGTAAGTAAATTCATCTCTGGTGATTTCATTGCTAACTTTTCCCCAATTACCTTTGCATTTTTGTCAGCTGAAGGAAATGTGTCGTCGGGAGCTAGATAAAGCTGAGTCTGAAATCAAGAAGAATAGCTCGATCATTGGAGATTACAAACAGGTACATTTACAAGCAGCTGGTGCACCCATAAAGCAACTATTTGAAGCCTATTAATACAACATAATTTAAGGCATAAAAAGCAGAGATCACAAAGGCAGAGGGAACTCTGGAGTAAACTCACTTCCCTAAACAAACAAAGCCCCTCCAGGCATATAGCAGCCCAGGTATAGTTGTTAGGGGTGATCTTAAGGATCTAGATTGGCAAAACATGAAGCAATGCTCCCTCTGAGCAAATTATTAGAACAAGGGCACCCGTGCCTTAGACCTCCTAGCCAGACAGGTAAACAACAGAGCCCATAGCTCCACAGCCAAGATAAAGCACTAGCTGGATACTATTGGTCTCTCTAAGAATAATAAGTGTATTGGCATTCTGTGGGGTGATTAGACAGTGATTTTTTAGTGGAGTGAGTGTGTAAAAGAATAGCATAAAAAACATTAGAGAAAAAAGTAAAAACCAAATATAATAACCCCCGAATAGATTGTTTTTGTGACCCCTTTTTCTAAGCCCCAGTTGACTTATTTGGGGGCAGTGACTGCTGGGAATAAGAGGGGTCCTTTTTGCACGTGTGGGTTAAACAGTTTAAGTCACTGTGGTTGGTTTGAGAGAATAAAGGGCACAAGAGGCTCTTTAAGGAGAGGTGAGATGGCATAGAATTCAAGAAACTTCCTATTGGTATATAGCCACAATCAGGAATCATGTATTCTCAGAAAAGTAATGCCTGGAAGTTTCTTTATTTTTAATCTTAAGTTGGGGAAGATGATGGTATACCTTGGGGCCGAGGGGAGCTTGAAGTTTTTGACTATTGCGGGCTCAAGGTTGAATTAGCCTGTGGCACTTTGTCTGCCACTCCTAAGTTGCCTGGATACAAGCCAACGGTGTGTAGGAATGTTTTCCCATTGTGGGGGTTGTGTTTGTGTGCTTCCTCGGTAGATGACTATTAATTTAAAGGAATCTAATTGTTTCTGAGTGCACAGGACGCGTCTTTTAGCCAGTGTTGCAGGTGATAAGTCTATGTAGACCTGTATTTTAATGTTGTGAAATCCAACTGCATTCGAAAGTAGAGCTTTCTTACTTTCACAGTGAAATCTTACTATCTCACTGGTGGTTGGTATCCGGTGGTCTAGCCGCTAATGCTAATTGTTCTATAAAACCATGAATGTTTTTCATTGCCTTCTCTCAAAGGGGAATATGCCAGGTCGAGACACTGTTTCGTTCTGTTTAACCCTGTGCAAAGTTTTTAATATAATATCTTACGGAAGGCTCTTATAGTGCCAAAGTCTATCATTTTAGTGTCTTTGACTCCCTTATACTGTTGTTACAGCAACATCATTTCAAATAATATCACCATGTAATGATCCCTACTCCTTTAATGCTCACGCTCAGAGATAAATTCGATATCAGTAATTATAAGATCTGAAAGAGCATGTTTTCTAATAGGTACCCAAACTGGCATACTCCCAAATCTGGTTGCTCTTTTAAAGCTTGGTTACTTCAGTCAATATCTGTATAATCTGAATCCCCAATAATTATTGCTTGGCCTAAATGTGAAACAATTTGTAAAAAAAGTAGCTGGGCTTTCATATACCTTACTAATAACTGGGGGATTTGTATTATACACCAGTGATAAAATCATTGTCTCCCCACCCTGCCTTCCAGCTATGCATCCCTAAGTACTGCTTATCTCTATGTTGACTTGTATTTTTCATGTGATATATATTAAAATTTCCTACTAATTTGTAGATATGTTCCCAACTAAGCGATCGTCTTGAAAAGCAACAGTCTTCGAACAAAGCAGAAATTGAGAAAATTCGGGTAAGCTTTCTAAAGCTTTGTATAAAGTTTTTCTGTTTGTAACAAACTTATGTTATATTTTAATCTTGACATTAGAATGATGAGAAAAAAAACACAATTCAAACCTTCAGCCTTCTAGCCATAAGGGTTAAAACCCTTCTTGACTCAAGAATACGACAATTTTATTTTCTGATTTCAACCATCCTTTGTGCAGCATCTCTAATGTCGTAATACTGTATATAGAGTAGGTGTGGCAATAATTATCAGTAAATAACGAGAGCTGTATACTTTTACATATATGGAGTTTAATAAGTGGGACCCACAGAGACACATGGACTAATAACCATGAATTTTCTGATATGAAGGATGTTGACTTTACCATAGAATCGTTGCATAACTATTTGCCTGACTACACTGCACCAGTTTCTGTACATCAAATGTGCAACTATGAAACCACTTACCTGGATATATATATATATATAATACTAACAGTAGTGCATATAATACTTGCTACTGGAGAGAATGATCAATATGCCAAGTGCAAATGTAACTCACCACACTGTGGCTTGTCATCATATTTATGGTGCAATACACACCAACATTACCGGCCCATTGCTGCACAAGGAGTGCTACATCAGCAGAAAGCTGCAAGTTGACTGAGAGATAACAAAAAATGGCTAAACAAAATAATGAAACAGAAGTAAGAAACAACAAATAATGAAACATGAAAGTTGCAGAGAATGTTAAAAAATGGAGAACATTATAGATAAGAAGAGAAAAAAAGGAAATGGAAGCACGTGTCCCTGAATAATAGTTTGGTGTTATATCTATACCCAGATAGTGCCCTGACTACCAATGTCCGAACAAGCCCACTGTTCTAATGGAGCAATCTATTCAGGGTCACATGATTCCATTTCTTTTTTTTAAAATGTTTGTGCTGCTTTTCAGTTTATTGGTTTGTCCCTGAGGAAGAGCACTGTGTGCTCGAAGAGTTGGCTTTTTTGTAATAAAAATATTTTTCCGTATTAAGTCCCAGTGTGTGCGGTACTCTCTCTATATTTACTTTATTTTGACCAGCACGTGGGCAGTTAACTACACTGAGAGTGTTGTGAGTTGTGCTCCTCTGTGCACATATATATATATATATAAATACATCAAAGCCCAATAGTATACATTTCGGTGCCTTTCTCAAACCCTGTAAGACAATAAAGAAAAATAAAAAAATAAAATTAAAACAGAGAACTGTATCCTATAAAAAAAACATTTAAGTCAAAATTGTTATTAAGCAGCTGGTGTAATCCACCACAACTTACACTTTTATAGCAATACCTCCTGGTCCCCTCCTCCAAATATTCCTCCCTATCTGGGCATATCTATGTGCATATCTATGTGCTCCAAAAACACCAAAGACCTGTTCTGTTCTGTCGTTTCTCCACAAAATGGTTTGAAACTGCTGACTTTGTGGTTTCCCCCACATGGCCATATATGATCAGGTATCCCATAAATCTTGATAAACACATGTGTGTCCTGAGCTTATACAGGTATAGGACCCATTATCCAGAATGCTCGGGACCAAGGGTATTCCGGATAAGGGGTCTTTCCATAATTTGGATCTCAATACCTTAAGTCTACTAAAAAATCAATAAAACATTAATTAAACCCAATAGGATTGTTTTGCATCCAATAAGGATTAATTATATCTTAGTTGGAATCAATTACAAGGTACTGTTTTATTATTACAGAGAAAAAGGAAATCAGTTTTAAAATTATGAATTATTTGATTAAAATGGAGTCTATGGGAGACGGGCATTCCGTAATTCGGAGCTTTCTGGATAACGGGTTTCCGGATAAGGGGTCCCATACCTGTACTCATGTCCCGTCAGTGGATTTATAAACAAATTTACTCTCTAAATCCATTCTTACCAATTGCCTACATATGATTTGTCCCCTCCTATATGATATTAAGTGGGGCTGACTGGACTCAACCTCAGGGTATGCTGATCTGAGTAGTCCCCAATGTTGTGTAATATCATAGCAACCTGATGGCTCCCCACATCATACTGTGGCACAAAAGGAATACGGGGCTGCTTATTAGGGATGCCCAGTTCAAAACTGCCTGTCCATTTTTTAGACATCTGAAAACTGGGCAGGACTGTTTCTTGGATTAAAGTAAAATACAGCCAATCAAATCCCACCCTGATGCCCCCTTACGGCACCGCTCCCGCGGTATATAATACTCATTAAAAGTGGTTTCCTTTGTAAGGTCACCAAATAATGATTAAAAAGTAGAGAAATTTATATTATTTGCAAAAAACATATTCAGAAAATGACCTTTAGTGAAAACCACACAGAATGGTCAGATATAGGCTTCTAAAATCCTACATTTTCCCCCAAATCCACACCTGATTGTGCCTGTAATGTAAGACACAATAGGGGGACCTGGGAGAAAGTTTTACCATGTAAAAAGGTTTGCAACTGGATCTTTATATAGGATAAGTAAACCTTATTGCAACAGCCCCACCTGTCAGGAGAAAGAAAAGAGGTTTGTAATGTTTTTCCTAACCAGAGAACATCAGGCCAGCCCTCTTTTGTATAAATCTATCACAAACTAATCACAAACTGACCAGCAGGTGGGGCTATTGTAACAAAATTCTTTCATCTTAACAGTTCCCTTAATATCTTGGAATTTATTTTAAAGGTTTACTTATCCTTTATCCAGTTTTTATTTTTTCAGATTTTACTACATAGTTAAATAATTATGTTTAGCACCGTAAACTACTCTCTGTGTGGCAGCGCTGGTGGCCTTACCGTCTAGGCAAACCAAAGACTGAGCATTGTTATGTACTTCTATAGCAGCGAGAAACATCTTTGACGTTCTGTACTTCTTCATCTTTAATTAGCAAAAGGTGGATGGATGTGAGCATTGCAGAGAATTTTTTAACAAAGAGGGACATTTGAAACCTGTCAGCTTCTTGAAAGAGAGCTTCACCATGGAGGACACAGATGAAGAGAAAGAGTCTCTGAAGAACCAACTGCGGGAGATGGAGTTGGAACTGGCCCAGACCAAGCTGCAGCTGGTAGAGGCAGAGTGTAAAATACAGGTTTGTTTCTGGTTAAAAAGATCATTATAAATAGAGACATTCAAAGCCAAAAAAATAGAGGCATTATAATATGTCATATATGGAACTGGCAATCTGGGAGCTCAAGTTTGAGTTCAAGTTTAAAGCATATATTTTTTTTGGAAAGCACACACACTAATAAATCCATGTTGGATAAATATGTTGTTCTGCTACAAAAAACATTTAAAAATTCACCTCAAAGTTTGAAGCATTGTATGTCACATATAACATTAGGTACTAAGAATAAATATGGTAAATAAAAGTGCCTGGAGTGCATGCACGCACTTTGGGTGATTTGCACAAATATCACTTGCTTTTCTTCCTACGATTCTAACTCGTATTTCTGCTGCAGGACTTGGAACACCATTTGGGCCTTGCTCTTAATGAAGTTCAAGCTGCAAAAAAGACCTGGTTCAACAGGACCATCAGCTCCATAAAAACTGCCACAGGAGTGCAAGGAAAAGAGACCTCTTAATGCATCAGCACTTGTAAAATCACGTTCTGAAAAACCTAATGCCTTCTGTTGCCTTCTTTGGCCAGATGTTTTGGTTTGCCTCCATGTAATAGGACCAGACGAGCAGCACTGCAGGAGCGCAGAAGGTCAGCGCCTGTCCCTTTCAAAGGAAATGTTGGCACCTTTGGCCTCTTTCACAGTCCGAATAAAATGGACTCTAACACTCACTAAGGGGTCTCCCCACACCTACTTTATATTATACTTTCATGCAATACACAAAATGGCTCCATAGCATTTTATATCAGGGACCCCAAATGGTGGTAAGGGCATTCGTTAAGTGCCTGCCTGTTTGCCAGATATCAAAAACAGGTATGAAGTCACTGGGACCTCTGCCTGGAACTAGGCAGACATAGTAGTTTAATAAAATGTAGAGAGCCCATTATATCTACAACATGTTCATTTCCAGCCAGGGGGTTCCTGCTCTGCACCCCATGCATTTGTGTGGAAACTGCTTCTCTCCATTTATTTTAAATTTATTGCTGTACATTTTTTCCGTATTGACATTTAAAAAAAAAAGGCCCTTGCTGCACACTTTTCTTCAGGATCTTATATTCTTATAACTCCACACCTTTACTACTGAAATACAGAATTTTCTGTATCCACAAAGTGGATTGCAATTTCCTGTAGCGAAGGGCAGCACTATGTCTCATGGGAAGAAAATGAGGTACGAATTGCGCTCCCCAATTCTTCACATACACATTAAGGTTTGTTAAACAATATAACCTTGTGCAAAACGGTGTATTTATAAAGCCATGTATTTCTCCTTATGCATGAAATGACACAATCCATTACAAAGAATTGATCGTGTTATTTATAAAGGTGCATGCTTTTTTTACACTGTAAAATTGACCCCATTATGTTCCTTCTCAGACCCGGTGTAGCCTTTTCAAATTAAAAGCAAAAAAAAGTCAGACGGCAAGAAAATCCAAGATTTTTGCAGCTGCTATAAAGGAACACACACGGCTTTATAAATACGCTTGATTTTATAACTGTATTATATGTCTTCTGTCTTCAATGCTCAGTCTTCAATGCTCAGCTCAAAGAAAGACTTTTGTAGGGAAATGATGATGTGTCCCTAAAACAAGGCAACTTAGTGTAGAAGCTGAAAGTTGCCTTTTTTTAAACATGGTGAGTGTCAGACCCGGATTGGACGTGTGCAGATTCTGGCAAATACTAAAGGGGCTGCTGTAAGATGCCATGAACCAGGGGTCCCCAACCTTTTTGACCTGTAAAAGGAGCAACAGAAGCATTCAATAAGGCCAGCCCTGATTTGGGCTTTGGTAGCCCCTATGTTGACTGGCAGCATTAGGAGGCTCTATTTGGTAGTACACATTGTAAGATAAAGTATACCATATATTATACTTCCTTTGTTTTACTTAAAGTATAGCGGCCTATGAGCTGCCACACTGCGCACAATAACAACAGCTTTCGTATAGCTTTCCTTATGGAGAGCATTGTGCCAAGGCAAGCAATGTGCGGGCAGCTCCCACCCAAAGCATCAATCCCAATATACACAAATGGATTGTTTTCACACACAGTAGGCCATCTCTTCTTTATTGACTAAAGGAAAAGCAGTGGAAAGTGATCCCAATTGTAAATAGGATATATTTTGCCTGTAAAGAAAAAGCTTTGTTTGTCCTTATATAGAAAGCCAAATGCGCTTTCGCTCATCCTCACACGCTACTACAATAAATGTTTTTTGGTCGTAATGTTTGACTTTTAAATACTAAATGCACCTATCTGCCTATTCTTAATTCTGCCAATTCCCCAATAGGGTGGTGGGGGGGGGGGGAGCCAGTAATTTGGGAATTGCTCAGCACTTCTCTTGGGGGAAGAAAATGCACCGGCCTGGGGATCTTGCTTTAATTCAATTTAATTATAAGCAAACTTCCAATATTATTATCTAAACATTTTCATTGGTTTAATGTTGTTGAAGGAAAAGGAAAGGTCTATACCTAAGCACTGGGAGTGCCAAAATGTTAGGGCGGTGCTCCTGTTCATTCAAACGTTAATGGCCCAGGGCATTTCTGTAGAAGCTCGTCGTCACCATTGTCTGTGGCTTCTTCCATCTTTTCTTCTTTCCAGTCCAGGCAGGTTCATGCACACTAGAGTGAAGCTGACACAGACACAGAAAAGCTCTTTCACTCTACAGCTCCGGCGCCTCCCCGGCCCAAAGAAAGAAAAAGAGCAAGAAGATGGCAGAGAATGAGCTTCTACAGAAATACCCCAGAGCGGTGCAGTTTCCACTCGCAGGAGCACCAGCCTGGGATACCAGATAAGCAATTAAATCACTGGGGGGGGTGCCTAGAGTTTTGGTTACCCCCAGTGATTTATACTTTGTTATCCTTCAATCAGGTGGCTTGCAACATTGTATTCAGGAGACATACTGCTTTCAAAATCAGTTAATATTTACAAATAACTTTAAGCCCATTTGACTTTGTTTTATTAATATATATTGGAAAGTAGCTTCTAATTACTTGTCCTTTCATCATACAATGCTACTTTTTGGTAGAGGACCAATGAAGGTTTCTCCTTTATAATTCCCATGACTCAAACACTGTAGAAGGCATCACTAATGGCAGTAAGGTTAGTCTGCAGCAGGACAGGATCTGCACTGTAGATGCTACAAAGCACAGCATGATTCCACTGGAGTTCCGATGTTATATTGTCAGATACTGAATGGCTGTCTTGCACCTTGTATGTTACGTTTTCTTTTAATTTATGTTTGTGTTTTGCTAATGTCTGTTGCATCAGTGGTAAATCTGTCTGAGATATGATATTCTGAGGCACTGGTTTGTGTGTGTGTATATAAATATACACATATACACATATAAAGTTTGGTTTCTTTTGTTTCTGTACTAATAGCTAATAGCTAATGTTACATCAAACAATGGACTGCTCAAGATTGTTCTCCATAACTGCTACAAATGTCTTTGTTGTTCTAAACCCGACCCCTAGCTCCTGTACTTATGGCAGAAGTGTGCAACGATTGCTGGTGTAGGTTCTTTGTCCATACTCAACTAAAATATATAAACACATTTAAACCGGATGAATTAATTCTCTGCTTCATCATTTATAGTAGGGGGGGATGTCGGTGGCCATTGTGGAAGCAAGAAGTAAGCTGTGGGGTAACTGGAAGCAGCATATCATTCTGTCTTGCCCAGTGACCAGGGAGCTCCCACACACGGGCAGATTGAAGGTGTTGATTTGGGTACATTAGACCCATCTGTCCATGTATGGGGCTCATCAACAGGCCTTCCCCACTGATATCTGACTGAAAATCAGGATGATGTCCATCAGGCAGGTTTAATTTTCCCTTTTGAATGAGGACTGAATTGGCTCATTGATACTTAGTTATTATAAACCCCCGCTAGTTGTATCTTCTTCAGGGCAAACAGACCCAACTTGGCCAGTCTTTCCCTATTTTGGAGACTTTCCATACCTTTTACCAGCTTAGTTGCCCTTCTCTGGACTTTCTCTGATTCAGTCATGTCCCATTTGAGCACTGGAGACCAAAACTGCACACTAGATAGGGCTCCTACAATTTTTTTCCCCTTTTTAATACAGCTCAAAACCTTGTTTGCCCTTGCAGCTGCTGCCTGGCATTGCGTGCTACAGCCAAGTTTATTATCTACAAGGACTCCAAGGTCCTTCTCCATGATGGATTTGCCTAGTGCAGTCCCATTAAGGGTATAAGTGGCTGCATATTTTTATATCCCAGGTGCATGACCTTACATTTATCCACATTAAATCTCATCTGCCACTTAGCTGCCCAGATTGCCAGTTTGTTCAGATCCTGCTGCAGGGATGTGGCATGTCACAGATCAAAAGGCAAACCAGAAACTGCACCAGCACCTTTGTCCTTTTCAGGCAAACACCATAGATTCTGTAGCACATACAGGTTTAACATTGCTTTTAGAAAGGATTAATGACAAAAAATAGTACTCATGGGAAGTGACATGCCATTTATTACAATCCTGAATATATATATATATATATAATTAGTCTTCTCAATAAACACCAGATTAATTCTATAAGTCCTGTGAGTGCGGATCTCTTCGCTGCTGTATCTAATTCTTCACTTGGACCTGCACCCAGGCTATTGTGACCCGATTGACGTGAGGGCCGGCTCTCTCCTGATGCATATATATATATATATATATACATACACACATATACTCGAGTATAAGCTGAGTTTTTCAGCACTAAATATGTATGTATGTATAACTTTCTTTATAAAGCGCCACAAGGGGGGGGGGGGGGGGGGCGCCAGTGCACACAAGGGACTGGCTACATCAGCAGAGTTGGCAAGCGAACACACGCGTCCGGCCATGGGGGGGGGGGGGTGCGCACAAGGGACCGGCTACACCAGCAGAGTCGGCACATCCAGGTACGCATGGACACACATCCAGATTGTAAGCTCCTTTAGTGCATGTCACTTGTGTGTCTTTGATTTAGCATGACTAAATGTAACTTACTGCACTATTTCCCTATTTAAACATTAAATAGTGGTGGGAGGAGGTAACATTTCTTGCTTTGTAGCAAAAATCCAGTTATAAGCTAATGAGCCAGAGTCAGTAAGTGGTACAATAACTTGTTATTTTAAAAAAATAAATTTGTACTAAGTCCAGCATCAAGAATTATTTTGCCCTAGTAACTACTATTGTAGTACTGTGGTGGGACTTGTACTGGGACTGGGGTCCACTGAGGATAACCCCTCACGTGAACTGTGTCAAGTACTTGAAAATTAGTATGGCAGCTTCCTTAGCCTTCCCAAACTTGCTTTTGACTGCTGCTGTAGCATTTTTCTTTCCCTAAAGTTATCTATTTATTTATCTGTTATTTATTTGATTATTAAAACTTAGCAGTAGCTGCTGCATTTCCCTCCCACCCCAGGTTTATACTCGTGTCAATAAGTTTTACCAGTTTTCTTATGTAAAATTAGGTACCTCGGCTTATATTCGAATCGGCTTATACTCGAGTATATATGGTAAATCCAGTGGAATCCAATGCAGGGATTGGCTGAATGGCATGGCAGAGGAGCAGCGGTTGCTGTGGCGGATGAGCTTAGCAGTATTCATTATGCACTGGAGAGATTACAGTCTCTGGAGGGGAAGAACAATTAATGATTTGATAAGTGACTGCATATGAGGAGTGAAGGACAGGGCAGAATACTATTACCCCATCTCCCCAAGCAAAGCGGGCCTGGGAAGATGGGGTAATAGTGGAATTTTAACTGTTATAGATACCCCTTGGAGGTTATGGGTGTTGAATGGGGGAAAGAGGAGCAATTCTGGCTTATAGAGGTTTAATTTAAGGTAGTGTATCCAAGTAGAGATAGCAGACAAACAGGAAGAGACTATGTTGAGAGTTGAGATCAGGTGTGCAGTGAGAGATTAGAGTGGTAGTAGTAGTATTACCAGCATAGATGTGGTACTTAAAGCCATATGAGTTGATTACTACAGAGGAAGTTGATGCCAAGGGAGGAAGTATAGAATAAAAATAATAAGGAGCCCAGGAAAGATCCTTGAGGAGCCCAAACAGAAAGTGGTGAGGAAGAGGATGATGCTCCATTGTGAGACACTGAAAGAATGATTTATGAAGTAAGATGACAACCAGGAGAAGGCAGTGTTGCAAAAGCCGAGAACAGAGGGACTGGAGGTGGTGATAGTATCAAAAGCAGCTGGAGATCAAGAACTATTAGTAGTGAGAAGAGGTTATTAGTCAGTCGGGTTAGAGCAGATGGAAACCAGACTGTAGGGAATCCAGCGGGCTATTGTCAGTCAATAGTGTAACATCCTGCCTGGATTTAACCCAGGAACCCACTGCTTGCTGTGCTGTTTCCTTGCCGTTCACCGATTTGAGCGGATTGCTGGGTTCCTGGTTCACTCAATAATATCCTTACTTTTCCAGGCAGGAATGATGGCTATAGGTGCTCTCTATTTACCCTCTGGCAGCAGCCCATACCTCAACACTGAATGTGGCTTTGTGCCGATGCAATCACATCCTGAGATGTATGCTTCTCTTAATGCACCAGTTATGTGGAATTGAATTGCAGCCTCTCCTACTACTTCTCTTAGTACTTCCTTGCCCCGTGGTTATAGAAGCAAAGTCTGCCGGTTTGATTGCTCAGCCTATGCAAACACTGCAATGCATGTGTAGAAGTAGGCACAGAAGACGGTAGAGGTAAGTAAAAATAACACCCATTATCTAAAAGTTCTGGATCCCATAGAGTTAATTTAAAAAAAAAATAATTTGTACAGAGCTGTTCTACCTGTGCTGCCTGATTTGCAATGACAAATATACAAACAAATTGTCATAATGATTATCAGTGTAAACAATATGGCAGCTCCAACCATGTAAAAACAAAGGGATAGCCAAGTATATTCTTTATTCATCGTAATTCATCATATACAACCCCACCCCCCCCCCAAAAAAAAACCCCAGAAGCTTTAGAACTTTTGAAAATACAGAAATGGCTGCAGAGCCTACTCTTCATTGTAGTGTTTGTATTTACCTGTGTGACCTCATGGTTTCCTAAACCTTGTAGCAACCAATAACCTGTATACAGAAGCTTCACACAATCTCAGCTTCATTTACTATACCACTGATTGAGGGGAAAGCCAATCCAGTTTGAGATGTATCATCTGTATATATATATATATAATATTGTACAGGACTCCAGGGGTGGGTCTTGCATGACAGGTATATTTGCACTTTATTCAGGTACCTTTACGTTGCACAGCAGGGCTAATTACTGCAGCAGAGCAGGCAATAAGAGAGCCTTGGGAGTTCAGTATGGGGGTTGGTAAGTGCATGTGGGACTACACTGGAAAGAAAGAGTGTGAAACCCTCTCTCCTGAGGATCAAAAAGCTGCTACTCTAGGTGAGCTGAAACCCTGAGTGGGACAAGCCAATTCCTTTTCTGGGCTGTTATACCTGAGGCTGCTCTTACTTTATGCTGAATAAGTGTTTAAGTTGGATATTTATTCTACTGCTGTGGCCTTAGTGTATGGGCAATCCCTTATATATATATATATATATAATTTTTTTTTATTTTGATAAAGGGAGAGTGCAGAGGACCTCTTGTTGCTGTCTGTATACATTTTGTGGTCACAGCCTAATTGTACCCCTGCCTAATGGTTAAAAATGTAATGTTGAGCACAACTTTCCCTTGTTCCCTTTGAAAAGATTGAAGAGGGGAGGTATAGGGTTAACATTCACTTTAAGTCTCACCGTCGGTCTGCTGTACATCAGGCGAACCCATTTGACAAACCCAGTCTGTCCCACAAATGTGGCCATTCTATGGAATCAAATACTTTAACAGTGTTGAGAGATGAATTTCCCATTCTCGTGTGTAAATTAAGGACGTTGTATGTTGATGAGATTTAGAGGGAATAAAACCAGATTGGTCTGCATTAACCAGCATAGTAATGACTTGGATTAACCTTCTTGCCAGGATTTTAGGCACAACTTTGATTTCAGTATTTAGCAGTGACATGGGTCTGTATAAGGCCTGTATCTGGTTTGGGTAATACTATGATGGGTTGCTTCAAAAAAGGAAGGGGGAGTGAGGAATTTTCTGTGCATATATAAACATATCGTGGACATTAAGGACTAGTTTATGTATATAAAGCCTGTGCCACTCAATCCCATACCCACCCAGCCCTGGGGATTTCCCCACTGACTTGAACATGATCACTTCTGCTACTAACAGTTGTGTAATTTGGTTGTCTAGATACTTGGCTTGGTGGAAAGTAATCTTATTTAGGTGCAAGTGTAGCTCCTAATTTGTGTAGTGAGCGCTGGAGGTGTATACGGTAGGTCTACATAGTATGTCGGCAATGTCAGGAGGGGGGGATCAGTGAGGGAACAGCAGTAGGGTTGTTTAGGAAAGTTAAGGCTTGCTGTATTTGCCGCCATAGGTGAAAGCTTTGCTAGCTGAGTATAAGAGTTGCTTTTTAGTGAGGTCTAACCTATGCAAAGTGCGGCTTGTCTAAGTGCTTCAACAAAATTGCAGTGGTTTTGCGGGTTAAGGTTGTCAACAAATTCCTGCTTAGCTTGAGCTGCAGCAAGTTCTAGAGCTGCTATACGTTTCTTAGTCGTATTCCTTACTATAGTAACAAATACAAATCTATATTGCTATAGAGGCATTTAAAACCCCTCACAAAACCACTTTGCTGGCCTCCTAGAGAGCGGAGAATGGAGATTTTCTGACCAGTAATTCTGCAGTGAGAAAGTGGAGCTTTGGGTTGGTTTTTGAGCCAGAGCAGAAGAAATGTGTAGAATTATTTCTGTGAATGGGGGTGAAATGCACAGGTTGACTTAGTGTGATGAGAAAGGCTGATACTGAGCAGAGGATACTTGGTATCTGCCAGTGTGCAGCTCCTCTGAGTGGTAAGGTAGACCTGTTCCAACAAGTACTGAAGGTAGAATACGCCCCAGGGTTTCCTCAGAGCAAGGACCTTTTGTCCTGTCAAATGCATTTCTTGCAGTAATAATGTGTGGCTTGTGGGCTTTGAGGTAAAGACTTGGGCCTGCTTGATTTTGGCATTCAGGCTCCTAACATTTCACAATATCATTTTAAGGCCACCACTGCAGTGTAGATGAGCATATTACCCAGTGGGCCGCTCCATGCGTATCCAGATGCCCTCGCCTGCATGTACATGTCTCCATCAGCCTTGTGTCCCCGGTAGGTCCCCTCTCTCGGAGAACAGGCACTGGTTTTTGGAGTGACCATGTTCGCGTATAAGTTTAGCCACAGGCTTCGGTTGCATCTTCCTTGTTGTACATTAACCTTTTAAATAGTTTTTTAGTGTATCACTTTAAAGCAAGAATGTATTTTATTAGCTATTATTACTTGCCATAACGATTTCATACATAGCCTGATCTGAATAACATTGTAAGGGTAAGTATTGCAGTTGTACATATCCCAGCCGCTCCCCCAGGTACCTGTGTGCACTTTTGACTTCAGCTAAATATTCCATTACAACCCCAGAACTGTGACGTTTCACATAGTACCTTAGGCTGAAAAAAGACACATCCATCAGGTTCAATCTTTTTTAGTGTGTAATGTTTGGTACCCAAGACTGCCCCTGCCAGTACTAAGTGGATCTTCGTGGCATTAGGACGCTGAGCATGCGTGTTGTGGCAGTTCTAACATCCACTTAGTACTGGCGGGGCAGTGTGGGTACCAAACATTAGTAGGAGGCTGTTATACTCATGGTGGCTGAACCTGTATTCAAAACCATTGAGTGCGCCGTGTGTTTTATTCAATAAATAAGAGCAAAGTTGCGTTGATATTATGTGGATTAACTTAAAAATAAATACACCAATGAGCTTGTGGCAGGGCAAACCTCACATGTCTGGTTACACAAATGTCTAAGCATGGGAATTCTTCTCTCTGTTTATAATGGGCGGTAATGTAATGGGAGACGTGGTACCCAGATTGTTTCGGTTCCAGGCCAGTTAGTCCAGTTTTACCAGGGAGAGATAGAAACAGTTTGTGCTTAAGTGCCCGGCTTTCTGCAATGAATGTTAGGGAAGGCAGAGTATGGGGCACACGCAGGCAGGGTAGGGCAGGCAAAATATGTTACACACAGGCAGGGTAGGGCAGGCAAAATATGTTACACACAGGCAGGGTAGGGCAGGCAAAATATGTTACACACAGGCAGGGTAGGGCAGGCAAAATATGTTACACACAGGCAGGGTAGGGCAGGCAAAATATGTTACACACAGGCAGGGTAGGGCAGGCAAAATATGTTACACACAGGCAGGGTAGGGCAGGCAAAATATGTTACACACAGGCAGGGTAGGGCAGGCAAAATATGTTACACACAGGCAGGGTAGGGCAGGCAAAATATGTTACACACAGGCAGGGTAGGGCAGACCTGTGTGTCAGTCACCTGCTGTAAGGACAGAATCGTCCCAGCAGTTAGAGAGTATGGGTATATAAATCCTTTAACTCTTTAATAAACAAATGTATTTTCCATGTTGCTTGAAAGAACACAACATACAAGACATTTCATTACGGCCAAAGCTCAGCAATTTTAAGGCTATATGAAGATGGTGTCTACTTTTGGGAACAAACCAAAGAACTACTGCCTAGGAAGCTGACGCACTACCCTATTGGCCAGCCAAGCCTGTCACTGCCAACACGAACTGTTTAAGTGTCCGGCCGGCTTGGCCTGGCACTGCTGGGAACTAGGAGTTATGGGTAAGATTAATAGTAAAATTGAAATAAAAAAAAGACGATTAACCTCTCTCTATGTTTCTTAATGTAAAAGGCAGAGCTATTCAGTCGCATCAGCCCTGACCTTAGTGAAGCTTAGAATTGAACTTCCCTACCAGAAGCGCACACGGGGTATATACCTGTGGATGAAACCAAGCTGTTACGGAAGAAGAAAGCATTTTATGGGTTTGCAGGGAAAGCAGAAAGTATTTTTCTAACTGTAGCTTCATTGTATGGTGGGCAGCCAATCATCTCTTGTTCTGCTGAAAAGATCTGCATTTGCTAAAAACACACAATTTAATGTTAAACTGCTTTGTGCTCTTCTAAGCCAAGCAAAAGCAAAGTGTCTCCTGGCCTAACTGAGTGATAGGATGGAGTAGAGAAGCATCAGGAGTCTCTTCGGTAAATTCAGCCAATCTGTGAGACAGCTGCCTAGAGAGAACAGCAGGGGGCACTCACACATGTAAAAACTGCTAATAGGAAAAAAAAAAAAATTGTAAAAGTTCTTAAAAGAGCACTCTCTGAGCAAGTTTAATTTGTGGGGAGCTTCGGTTCAGTTTAGTTTATACCCCCAAAGCAGTAACAAAGATCGTCCAATCTGCAATTTGCCCTCATTGCTCCAGTGTGCCATTAAGGTGGCTTAAGATTGCCCAATAAGCAGATGCTGGCTGATATTGGGCCAATATGATTGGATTATAAATGGTGCCAGTGCAGACCATCAGAAAAAGAGGCATCAAGAAGCCAACGTGGCCCTTATCCTGACAGTATTTTTAAAATTGTGCGATAGATTGCTGCCCAGTTTGTGGGCTGATATGGTCTGACAGCCACACAGGGGCAGATAAGCTGCTAACTGGATCTGAAGGTGCCAAAGTGGCAGCTAAAATCTGCCAGTATGAAGCCAAGTTTAGGTTGAGGGCAGATACAACATTGCATTGTGCGTTTCCCTACCCAAACACGAAGGCTTGCGTTTCTTTGGAGGGAATCCCATGCGTTAAAAAGCTGCGCTTCCATTTTAGGACAAAACATTTTATTTTGTTATCAGTTTAATATACATCCTTCACAAATTATTTTACAGTCTTGTACTTCATTTAAAATGTATATTGTAAGCTCCTATTCTTTCTCTAGGACAGAATCCTGGCTTTTAACTCAGATGCTTTAAAAAAAACAAAAGAAGGATAATTCAGAAATCTATACAGTGCGTAGCCTTCTGCCAGGGAAAGAGCTCTCGGTAGATGAGGTAACATTTCACAGTACGTTTGTCTTCAAGTTTTATAGAACTAAATGTGTAGTATACCTGGTTAAATAAAAAAGTAGGAAATCAAAGTTCTTTACAAAGGGGTTTTGCTCGATGGAAGAAAAGGGATTCCTCCTCTGCCATTCTGCTCATTCTTGTTTGTTAAAAAAAGGAGTAGTGCGGAACGGGATATGCTGGGAACTTCATGACTGGTAACAGAACCATTCGCTTGGGGATACCTGCGGGGAGAAGGACACAGGGAAAATGCAACAGTTTAGCTCTAAATACCAAACACAATCAGCTGCTTTGGAAAGCCTCATGGAGATTTCTGACTTCTATAGATCAAAAACTCCCAGCAGTAAATGACCAAATTTTCAAAGCATTACAGCAGAATACGGCATACTTTACATTCCAAAGCCAAAAATCCTGGAACATTAGGTTTACCCCAGGAAACCATATATTTTTGAAAAGTACACATTCTGCCGAATCATGTCCTAACTCTCAAAGAACAATGCTTTCCTGAACAATGCAGTTCCTGTAAAAATGTAGGAAAAGTCTAAATAATTGCTGTAAAGCTTCCACTTTCAAGCATCATATCTCCCACATAACATTAGGTACCAAATTGAAACACCCTAAATATGAAAGCCAAGGGGCCGCTGAACAGTTTGATGCCCATTGTGCATAGGATCACCAATGTATCTGGCATTTAGAGACCCCAAAAGTAGTTACTGCATACATATTTCATGGCATATATTTTTACTACCAGTCACGTCAACCCCAGAAAACCTCATTTTCAGAAAATACACATTCTGATAAATCTAAATGGGTAAATATGTCTTTGTAGGGAAAGCACCAAACAGCTGTAGTGAATTTATGTAATTTCTGAAAATTGTCTTAAATTTACCCCATTACATGCCCCACATTTCATAATGTGCCAGCATAAAACATCCTAAATATGCCACAGGCCTACTGAACAGTGCGCATTAATTTTCGTATCGGACGCTCTGGCCGCTGCAATATAAGCACCCGGTATGTGTATTATGTGCCATAAGACCCCCTAACAGTACGGAGACCCTAGAAAACCATACATTTTCTGAAAATACACACTCTGAAGAAACCAAAATGGGTAAATGCGCCTTTCTACTGCAAACTACCACTACTATGGCCCCTATGTGCTCTCTTCAGCAACAATTAATACAAATCTCTGCACGTGCCACCATCCTAAAACAAAACAAAAAAATCCTGAGAATAAGACTGAATAGTTTAAAAAAAGCAATGTTGGATTATACATACCGTATGATGGAGTTGCAGCACTATAAGCGTAAGGGGCTGCATATCCTGTATAAAAAAAAATGTAATAAAAAATAGTTTGTTTTTGTACTGTGACTTTATAGAACCATAGTTTCTCTTCTCTTTGCACCCCACAATAAATATGGTGTTGATAGACACATTTATTCATTTCAAGCTTTGAAAAAGAGAAAACTGCCTAACTTCTAGTTGATGCAGATTAAAGCACCCCCAATACTTTCCTCAGTGGGCCCCAAGGAATTTTCTAATTTTCTCTTGATTCTGAAAGGGCAACCTAACCAGCTCCTCAGGAGCTCACAAACCAATGCAATTTGCATTAGAATCTGATAATCAGCCCTGAAACATCAGCTTTTATGATGTATGAACTTTATTTTCTGCTTGATGATTTGCTATGACCCCTAAACGTAGCTACTCAACAGCTGCTCAGAGCAACTGAGCATGTGCAGTGTCACTGACACTTCTAACAGAATCCCAGATGGTGTTCACAACTGTGAAGGCCTGAATCATTACTGTTATAGGGACACCGAGAGTTTAGGCTGGTGCAATAAGCTCAGGATATTAAATACAGCAACTCTCACGTGGAGATTCGGATAACTAATTTCCCCAAAAAGCCTTTCCATTGGCATTAAAGGGAACAGCTGGTGGAAAAGCCTACAAATCGCTTGATTTTTCCTGAAGTTGTGCAAAGTCTCCTACTGCAGGCAACTCTGTGTGACTTTGGAAATACCAAGCAATGTGTCGGCCTGTACTGCCAGTTGGAAGGCTCTTCAGGGAGATTAGTTGTCAGTGTTAGCAGAGATTTGTTGCAGGAAACTAATCTCCATGTTGGACATTAGCCTTCGGGTTAAAAGCAAAGAGCAAGATAAGTGTCCATTTTTGTTGCTAATTTCTATTTTATTCCAGTACTAACTTCACTCAGTGTCACAGGTAAAAGTCATTATACGGAATGGGACAGTGGGGGTCAAAAAGCGAATGATTAAATGCCACAAAGAAACACAATCTCAGGCCGATTTCCCACAATACAAAGGAAAAACAAATAATTACATCTAATAATATTAACAAAAATACATTATAACATAGGGATATTATTTTAGGGGCTGAGAGGATGTTGGAATGAACAATGTCTACAACAACTGGGAACAGTCATAGTTTATAGGACAGACAGTAAAGAATCCACAAAATGATTTAAAACTGACTGGATCAATAGTACTGCCAGGACAGTAAATGGGAAAAGTCCTTGAACCCCTGGGTAATAGTGACCATAATGTTATTTCATTTCATAAATGACTTAGGGGAGGGTATTATGAGTAATGTATCAGTGTTTGCAGATGACACAAAACTCTGCAGACCAGTCAATTCTATCCAGGATGTGACATCCCTGCAGCAGGATCTTGACCAACTGGCAATCTGGGCAGCTAAGTGGCAGATGAGATTTAATGTGGATAAATGTAAGGTCATGCACCTGGGATGTAAAAATATGCAGCCGCTTATACCCTTAATGGGACTGCATTTTTTTCAAATTTACTGTTATTATGTATACAAATAAAACCAAATGTGTTTTTCTGGCATCAAATATTTCAAGAAGCATGACTTCCTGCCCCTTACCTGGTGCTATATATCCAGGGGCAGCAGCAGCAGTAGCTCCAACAAAAGTCCCTCGTGCCAGTGCCGCCACGCGTCCTCTCCCTCGTGCAGCTTGGACAGCGGCCGATACTGCTGTGCTTACAACTCCTTTAGTCTGAGGCCACACAAACAACAGACAAGGCTTTAATACACCAAGGAGTCACATGTGTTTTCACTGATCTTTGAACTGCGCTTCTGTAAAATCATACTGTTCTCAGAGAACCGCAAATGGATGAAGTATCTGCTCTCTGGTTCTGACTCTTGAAATAATGTAGTAGCAGAAACCTGCCCCCGACTCTAACCTGCCCGCTCCCAACCCGAACCATACCCAACACGGCTTCTCCCTTCTCTTTATAGACCCGCGCCCGCCCCGCCCCGCCAGTGATGTGGAAGGGCGGCTGTGCACCTATAAAGCCAAAAGACACAAGCCAGCAGCATAAGGTCGTGGGTGGGGAGAGGGGGTGGAACACTGTTTCAGGAGTATTCAGGAGCCAGGACCAGCAGTGCATAGAAGACCCAGACAGACTTACATAAGATACAGAACATTTTAAATAAATGTACATAGGAAAGTTGCTTACAATTGCATTTCTTCCATTATGGGGAGGGAAAATACATAAACTGGATGGAGAGAGTCTTAGAAGTTTTTGACCGGAGAAAGCACCGGAAATTGAAAACAAAATTTTTATTCTGCTCAAATGCTAATTAAGTACAATAACCATTGAAAATTATTTAATGTATAGTGCCAAGTTTCTTAGAATTCAATTTCCACCGGACAGTGATCCCTTTTAACACTATGACCCTAAGGGGACAAAGAATATCTCCTCTTAAAGGTTCACCATGAGCTCAAACAAGAGAGCTTGTGCCTCTACTCTTGAAATATCTCTGGGTTATTTCTTGTACTAAATAAGAAACTAAAATGACTTTCTAACTTCCTGTTCTGCCCAATAACTATTAGCAGAAGATCAGCTTATAAACAATACCGTCCAGTCCATAGATAATCCCTCTGTGATCTCTGAGGGCTTGGACTGTGCCATTGGATTTCCCTTTAATTTGCACCAACCATTAATCCTTATATGGTGTTATCTAGATAGACAGACAGAGAGATAGATAGATGGACAGACACACAGACAGACAGATGATAGGTGGACAGACAGACAGATAAGACGATAGATAGATAGATAGATGGACAGACAGATGATAGATAGACAGACAGACAGAGATAGATAGATGATGGACAGACAGACAAATGATAGATAGACAGACAGATAGATAGATAGACAGACAGATAGATGATAGATAAATAGATAGATAGATAGACGGATGCAGACGTATCTACCCTACTGAGTGCCATGCTTATATTTAGGAGGCTGAAAAGGAACTGGATGTGTGTTTGATGAAATGTTACAAGTGATTAAAGGATATCAGTTTACAAATCCCACAAGCAATTCAGTTAAAAAAAAAAAAAAAAAGTTACTAAGTTAAGCAACTTAATTTAGAAATGCTGACATAAGGATATTTAATTTATTCTGGCCTGAGATGCCTTGAAAAAAAAAAAGTGTAATATGGCTATTAATAAATCCTAAATAATCAGCGCCTGTCCATTTAGATTTCAGTGTATGAGTCTATCTGACTGGCAGGTTCTTATTGTCCACACAGCTTCAAATTTAAATTTCCCATACACTGAAGTACAATTTCTATGTTTGAGACAGGGTACGAGAAATCTGCAAATCCAATTTGTGTTCAGATGTTTGCCCTACAGCAGAATATGTATTGTGCAAACTTTAATAGGAGAAGGAAAGGCTAAGTCACTTGGGGGTGCCAAAATGTTAGGCACCCCCAGTGACTTTAATCGCTTACCTAGTACCCCGGGCTGGTGCCCCTGTTAGGAGAAAACCGCACCAGCCCGGGGTACCTGCAGCGAGCGCTTCCTCCTTCCTGCTTTGTTTCGCTAAGACTAACACATAGGCGATTGCGCAGTAGAGTGAAAAGTGGAACATTAACAGAAAAGTCGGCTTTTCACTCTACTGCGCATGCGCCGACCGCAGGCGGAAGGAGGAAGCGCATGGCCCCAGGTACCCCGGGCTGGTGCTGTTTTCTCCTAACAGGGGCACCAGCCCGGGGTACAAGGTAAGCGATTAAAGTCACTTGGGGGTGCCTAACATTTTGGCACCCCCAAGTGACTTTGCCTTTCCTTCTCCTTTATGTCTATGCAGGTATGGGACACGTTATCCAGAATGCTCAGGACCTGGGGTTTTCTGGATAAGGGGTCTATCTGTAATCTGGATCTCCATACCTTAAGTCTAATAAAAAATTTGTTAAACATGAAATAAATCCAGTAGCATTGTTTTGCCATTAATAGGGATTAATTATATCTTGAATTATATCTTGCAAGGTACTGTTTTATTATTACAGACAAAAAGAAAATCATTTTTTAAATTTTGAATTATTTTATTATATTTGAGTCGGCTTTCTAGATAATGGGTTTCCGGATAATGGATCTCATACCTGTAACAAAATTTGTTATATCTATTATACAGGTATGGGATCCATTATCCAGAAACCTATTATCCAGCAAGCTTCGAATCAGTGGAATGCCATCCCACATAGCACATAGCAAATAAGCGAATAATTCATTTCAACATTCAACATTTATATGCACCAAATCTGGCTGAATTTCAGTACATGTATGGAGTCCCTTACTAGGAAACCTGTTATCCAAAAAGCTCTAAATTACAGGATGGCGATCTCCGATAAACTCCAATATAAGCAAATAATTATAATTTAAAAAGTAATTTGCTTTTTCTCTGTAATAGCAAAACAGTGCCTTGTACTTGATCCCAACTAGGTTGCAGGAATCCATATTGGTGCCAAAACAATCCTTTTGGGTTTATTTCAGGATTAAATTATTTGTAGCAGACTCAAGCTATGGAGATCCAAGTTACAGAAAGATCCCTTTTCAGGAAACCTCTAGGTCCCGAGCAGTCTGGATAATAGAGCCCATACCTGAAATGTTTGCCCTTAATGTTCAGCATTTACAAAATGAAGGTATATCTTTGTGGAACTGAACCCTAAAACTGTGTTGCATCATGGAAGAAAATATCATTCCAAGCTAATTTCCAATATACATTAAAACACACAACAAATATAAATATAGAATACGATTTACAATTTTACATTGTCAAGATGCTGGGTCGGACGGGGGGGGGGGGGGGGGGGGGGGGTGCAGGGCCCACTGGGGCTTCCGCCATGGCCTCCACACCCTCCCACAGGGGCCCTCGCCACCATCCCTCCCCCGAGCGCTCGTAAATTGAACTTTCCTTCAGCGTGGGGGGGGGGGGAGGGGGGAAAGAGACCGGCGCCTGGGGGGAGTGCCCTGCAGGGATCGGGTCTGCCCCGCCGGCCCAGTCTGACCCTGTGTGTATGTATTAGTCTATCTCACCGTTCAGTGCAAGTTTAGTGGCAGTAGAGAGGAGTTGCAGGTACCTGAGGGATAATTTTCTTCTTCTTATTGTTCACTGCGTTGGGCCCAGAAAAGAGCTTCTCGAGAGCAGAGAGTGCAGCACTGGCCTTTGCTACCTTCTTGTTTGGCCCTGCTCCCCTAAATTTCTGTGCGTCTACCTCAACCTGTGAAAATAAATAAAGAACTGATTCTGTACCAACCCCAAGTCAACTCTACTGACTAATGCTGCCCACACATGGCTGTTCATCCAAATAAGTGGCCAACCTTCGGATTTTGACTTGACTGATGATCCAAGTTTCGGGATCAGAATGGCACTGGCCTGCATTTTTGAGCAAACAAAGGAAAGCTATATATTGTATATGCTGAAAGACAGCTTATCTGTGGCCAGCTTTAGCAGATATGACACGTTTCTCATCTTTCATCATACGAGACGGCCATTTAAAGGAAAAATACACCCTCAAACAATGCAGGTCTCTCTAAAAAAAATATGTTGTAAAAAAAAAAAAAAATTTGGCCTTTGCCTATGGTGCCAAAATAACTTGGCCCAGCCCCACCCTGCCTGTTACAGATATAGGTGCATTATTTCCTGTCAGGTGATCTCTTAGCGAGCACACACACCATCACAAAATGTTGGTAAAAGATAATAAAAAGGTAAAAGGACAATATTTACTGATGTATACATATTTTAGTTTGGTAACATTCTTTAACAGGGCACGTAATATAATATGAACAATATACTGATATATTGCTTAAGTATTCATTTTGGGGGTATAGTTTTCCCTAAATGGAAAAATATGGGCAAATGCCATCTACTCCTTGCACATTTGCACAAGGTAGAAGGGGCCGGAGGAATAAATTCAGCCATTCTTTAAACCTTGCACTATTTTTCCCTTTATAACAAGACTAAAGATTTCTTTTTCACTAGGTAGAACAGCTTTTCAACACCAATACTGAAGCTATTGTGGTGCAGGTCTAGCTGAATTTTAACAGTTACAGAACAACTCAATATCCATTCCCACAGTCTTGAATCCCGATGGTGCAGGTTTGTCTATAAACAGAAAAAGCACTTACCTCCATAACAAATCTCTTGTCATGACTCCCTCCACTCTCTGATATCAATTCATATTTCAGGCCTCGGCGCTTCTCATTGAGCTCCATCACTGGATTTTTGCCACTGGCTGTAAGAATGGGACCCTGAGTCCGTACCTGCATGGCATGAATATCTGGCTTAGAGAAATATTGCATATTCATGCAAGCAATAACCAACTTTAGTGCAGCCACTTAACTTATCACTTGTTATGAATTAGAAGAATTTATTCTCTCACCATAACACAAATGGTGTTCTACATGGCTATTTGTGCAGACAAAAGGGCTCATTTACTAGCAAAATCTTATCTGTGGTTGTGCAACGTGTGCCGCATATATTGTGTGAATCTGCACCATTCATTTAAATTGCTCCTTGCAATTTCATATAGTTGCACTTGGCAGCTGATGATGCAGGGGAACCCAGCAGATACTGCCACCTCAAATGTCCCCTTAGTGTCAACAGACACAGAGAACTTGCACCTTAAGAATCAAGTGTGCACATCATTTTGAAGTCTAGGGTCAACAATTGATGGGGAAATGACATCAAACGGTATGAAATTGTGGTTGCCAACCCTGCGGGTGCTACTAAGCTTGGGTGCTACTATACCAGTAATTAGCTAGGCAAAGTAGTAGTTTTACATGCTGATTTGTTCACTGGAAAGAAGGAATCATATCTCCAGAAGTATCCTCTACATTCTCTTCTAAAGCAGATTCTATAAATGTGTTGCTACTATGAAGTTGCATTCCATCTACAAACAAAACCTCTTCTCACTTCCTGTTAGTAAAATGGGTCAAAGCCTCTGTCCTTGGCCGTTGGTGCTTAGCAAAAATTTTCTTAGTGTGCCTTTATCCATACATATGGCATTAAAGGAGAAGGAAAGGTAAAAACTAAGTAAGCTTTATCAGAAAGGTCTATGTAAATACAGCCATAAGCACTCACAGAAACGCTGCACTGAGTCCTCTATCAAAAGAAACATGGGATTTCTAACAAATATTTACAGGGTTAGAGTTGATGGATACATATATTTTGTTTCAACCTCTTCTACGAGGTTACAAGCTTTACATCTGCATTAAATGTAAGACTTTACCATTTTATATCATGAAAACGTAGAACTAAATTATTTTGGCCCTTGAATTTTTAAACAATAAAAAAATGTAAGAAAAACAGGAAATTTTCATAACATACATCCTTTAGACTAGACACATAATACTAGGAGCGTGTAACTATAATGGTTGTAGGCTGAACTGTACTTGTTTGGAAAAATGATGAGGCAAAAATGGCACCTTGCTTCAGACAGCATTCCTGTGGGGGGGTGCAAAGAGCAACCTACAGAAAAATGGTATTTGCCTCAACTGACTCCAACAAAAAGCTGCACAAGGAAAGGCAGATTTTTCCAGAAAACACTGTGCCCCATAAGCTCCCTTTTCACTATACTATTTTACCGTAAAGTGCACTACATTACCATCACAGTGCATATAGGAGACAGAATACCAGCAGAACATAGCATGTGCATGCACATGCTTTCATGAGGATTATCCTTAAACAATGGCCAACAATGGCTTTAGAATCAGAATGTATGCTATCTAAATAAGCTAGTCAGTAGTCATGTGGGTGACCATTCAACAAAAAAACTACTTTTATAATATAATAATACTATTGCATGGGCTGGGGCAAAAGCAGTATTGTTATAGTCACCCACATGACTACTGACTGCGTGTTGGGTAGGTTTGGGCTGGGAATCACTTTGCCGATTACCCACCCTACCCATAACATCTGTGGACACCTAATCCTCTTCACCCCGGCTGCCATTCTTGAGAGAGAGAGTCAGGCTGGATATGGATTAGGTATGAGCACACATTCTGCCGACCTTCACATAACTACTACTTTTGTGTTTTGCACAGCCCTTTAGAACCAAATTAAGCTTGCAATCCTGATCAACCAGAGACAACCCTGTAAACATAAAATATGTGAAATGGATTCATACAGGATGAGAAAAGCTTTATCATTAATCATGGAGAGTTTTCTCCAATTAAGAACGAGCAAAATCTCTCTCTCTTGGCCAAGCTCTGAATACAATATCTGAGAACATTTTTACATACATAATACATTTATATGAGTCACAAGGCCCTTGGCTCAGGGAATAGAACAATTTTTAGCCATACAATGGAAAAGTAGGTTATCCCTGCTCTAAGGCAAAACACAAAATGAGTTATTTCCTGCTGGTGCATGAGGTGAGATAGAACATATCTCACCTCCAAAGTGTTGTTGTCTGCGTTGGAGCTTCCTGTAATATTGCTGGAGCTGGAAAAGACCGTATCGTTCTTGCCTTCACTGTCTGACTTCTCATCTGAACTTAAGCACTCCATATCTGTATCAAAACCAGTAGGGTAACCCATGGCTTGCAAAACCTGTGTGAGAAAAGATATGGTAACAATTTTACCATTAGTAGGAAAGCAGCTTTTTTTCCCATACAAAATAAATCGTCCACACAAAGTTTTATAATCTTTTCTAGATAAATGGAGGGTCGAAGAAGAATGTTATTAAATGGTCCATAACAGCTGTGTCTTTTATGCTAGGGTTACAAAATAATTTGGACATTCTGTGAAAATTCTGGATTAAAAAAACAGCAGAAATGTTTTGGTAATTATGTTTTGGGATGGGCATGGTATACAAAGATTATTTTCTTAACAAAGAGACTACAATGAATTCAATCGTATCAGAAAATTCTGTGGAGAATGTAAAGGAGACAAAAGTTGGGTCAGGCAATAGGAAGTGACCTAAAAACCTGGAGTAAACCAACACCACAATGGTTTACAGAAAAACTAAAGAAATAGGCTAGAAATGTTATATATTATGTTCTGGGTTTCTGTACCAGCCCAAAGTAACCACAACCCTTTAGCAGGGAAAGTCTGCTGACAGAGTAATTTATAAGCTACAAAGAGTTTGAAGAAGAAGGCAAATAATTAAAACAAAAAACTGTAAGAAATAAATAATGAATACCAATTGAAAGTTGCTTAGTATTGGTCATCCTATAACATACATTTAAGGTGAACCACCCATTTAAATGGGATTTTTTATGGAAAGTTTGCATTAAACGTATATGCTCAGATCCTGAATTACAGACAGAACAAAATATTTTTTTTGCATGATGCCATATTTTAAATCTTCCATAACTGCTAGTCCTCTCAGGAATCAATAGTTAAAATGTTAATTATGTATACTGGACATGGTAAGTGCCATGTCTGTACTAGATGGGTGTTTTCAGCATTTTACAAAGAATCAGCCCTACACCCCTGTATTCAGTTACTTCTACAGCAATGTTGAGGTGATTTTACATGAGCAATTCTCTAAACTAAGTTTGATTAAAGAGGCAATAAAAAGCAAAACGCACATTCAGCACAAGGTTTATTCCATGAACTCAAACCGAATAAGGTATTTGTTTTAATTAAGAAATGTCTACAGTTTCTCTTATTTCTTGTGCTAAGCAGTACAAGCACCGAAACACAGAAAATAACTTTATTACACTACTCCCAGCTCTTCAGGAGAAAGTTTATCAAATTACCCTTCCCAGATAAACCCCCTCTTTCTGTTAATGCCACAGGCTGGAGCTGGGAGAGGTTTGTTTTCACACTACTTATTAGCTCTTATTAAGCTCTAATTACAGGGGGTGGTAGAAAGGTTAAATAAAGCAAGGATCCACTAGTGTATTATAACAATATATATATATATATTTTTTTTAAATTAAGAGATTAGGCAGAATGCATTTGCAACACAAGTCCTATTTAATTGAGGTCACAATCACTGGGGGTGCCAGGTTAGGTCTCCTATTAGCAGAAAACAGCACCAGCCCTTGGTTCTTCCAGTGAGCATCATGGAGTGATCCTTGTCTTCCTGCTTCACATGTGCAGTAGCGTGACAAAGCTGGCATTTTTGTTAAAGTTCAGCTTTTCATACTACCCGTAGTAGTCAATGAGAAGAACCCCGGGTCAGGGCAGTTTTCTCCTAACAGGAGCACCGGCCCGGGGTATCAGGTAAGTGATTACAATCACTGGGGGGGTGCCTAACATTGTGACTGTTACTTTCCTTCTCCTTGAACTTGGTTATCTTGTACTTTAGATTGTAAACTCTTTATGTATTATACTGGATATTGCTTTTGCTGGCATTTTATTGTACAGCACTGCAAAATATGTGAACGAGCAAATATGCAAACAAGCAATCCTCTTCCTGCTTCTGTGTTTACATAGGTGAACATACGCAGTAGAATGAAAAGCTGAACTTTAACAAATAAGTCAGCTTTTTCTCTCTACTGTGCAATCATTGTCGCATGATTTTTAAGAAAACAAGAAGGAAGAGGGTTGTTCACTTGCAAATAACCCAGGTGCAGTTTTCTGCTAACAGGAGCACCGGCCTGGGTTATCAAGTAAGTGATTATAATCACTGGGGGGTTCCTAACATTTGGTGTTCTCCAGTGATTGAGTCTTCCCTTCTCCAATAAGGCACAGCTACAGGCTGTACTTGAATATGTATTTATGTGCTTAAAATACAGTGAAATATGTATATACATGTAATAGTATATTTTATACAGATGCGGATAAAAGGTTGCTATTAATGTTTCAAATAAAGTATATTTTTTATACTTTGATGCACTTTTGCAGGCCACTAGAAAAAGTTTTATTAGATAATAATTTTTGAAATAAAACTATTATTTAATAGTCATATAACTGGTTATTCCATCATACTCTATGGATACAGCTATCTGGCCTGTATAGAAACTAATATCCAGAATGCTATGAAACATGTGTATGTCCCTTTCTCTGGATAGCTATCTACAAAACTAACCTTCACTGCTACATGAAGTTTGGCTGTCTTCTTAGATGGCCCAGAAGCTTCATGTGTTGTGCCATCTACATCCACAGACATGGTGAAGACTGGCGCATGAACTGGGCCGGACTGTGACAAGAGTTTGTACTGCAGACCAGGTCGAATTTGGTTAAGTCGCATTAGTGCATTCATTGGCTGGTTGGAGTCTATGGCTTTGCTGTCTAAGACTGTGAAGAAAAAAAAAAAAAAAAAGATATACTTAGTACATACTATTATACTATGAAAAAAGATATACTTAGTACATACTATTATACTATTAAAAAAGATATACTTAGTACATATTAGAATATTTTGGTATAAAAAAGAGCATATAGCTATATTTAGTTAGAGGCAGTGCACTAAGAGCTCACCTTTGCGCAAATTTCTCTTCATTTTCTTATTTGGATCTTTTTCGTCACATGATCCGTCATCAAACGGCCTTTTTAAACTAGAACCTGCATGAGAGATGCCAGGAATATTAGCAAATCCTTAAAAAAATGTCAGCAGTAAAATCTAGTTATTTACAAAGGTCACCATAGCAATGGTTTGGATCAACCACTCACCCCTATAACTGGCAATAATATCTTAACAACACAGTGCAAGTAATAATTGGCATAGTGTTGCATCAATGCACCAGACATTCATGTAGCTTAGTGTGTAATTACTTCCAGTATTTGAAACTGGAGATGCATTTTTGGATTTAACTTTTGGATTTGGCTGAACTCCAAATCCTCTGTATTAGGTTTGGCCAGTAGCAGAACTAGGCACCCAAAGAGTGACTGAAGTTCATCACAGCACATGGCACAGAGGAAACTAAGAACAAAGGTAGCCTCGAGTCATTTTTTTTTTTTAAATTAAATATAAAAAGATATAAACAGATTTAACTGATGCGTTTTGAAAAAAAACCCAAAAAACATGGTTTCCCGTTAAAGGAAAAGTAACACTAAAATTTGTGAAAGTGAAAAAGCTATTCTACGAAACGGCGAAGGAAGGAGCAGGCATGGTGCTATGTGAGGATCGATTGTTCGAGCCTAGCCTTCCTTCTGTATAGGAAGGAGTCAGGCTAAACTCGATCAATTGATCGTCGCATAGTTTCACCGTTTCACCTTAGTTCAATTCACAGGAAGCCAAGTTTTAACAGGTATTTTCTTTTAAAGCATTCAAAATACTAAGGGGTTTGCAGGATAGGGCAGTTATTGGTGCAGGGTAGAATAGCTTTTTCACTTAAAATTTTTTAGTGTTACTTTTCCTTTAAATCCCTTTCATTACCTGCTTGAAATCCAAATAACTTGTATAACTTGTATAAATGTGTCCATTTTTGGATCTTTGTGATAAATAATATTTAGTAAATGGTACCACATTTTGCAGGGTTTAAAATGTGTAAGTTAATACTACAGCATTGTTGTTTTCAAAATGTGCTTGAATAGGCCTTGGGCCGACCTGATAAATTTATAGCCTGTCTCTTGTGCAGGAATTGGTTATTAACAGTTTCAGAATTGTGCCCCAGGAAGGGCAGGTGGGACGGGAGGCACTGAATAAGAAACAGGTGGCCTCAGAGAGCAGCATGCCAGAATAAGTGGTGGGCGCTGGAAGAAAAGAGTTTTTTCATCAACATGATGGACTGTTCACTTCCAGTTTATGGAGATATTTACTTAACCAAGAGATAGTTTATATCATATTAAGTGGCCTATACAAGAAACTTACCAACTGATATATTGCATAAACAAGCTCATATGTAAAACCGTACTTCAGCTAAATAAACCATTTTATAAAAATATAATTTTCTAGTAGTATGTGCTATTGGGTACTACTAAATAGAAAACTGCCATTTTAAGAATTAAGGGCCGCTACTGGCAGCATAGGATTCACAGTCGCATAAACAAGCCAAGGCACACATACATGCTGGTCCTGATCTCTGAGGGAGCACACAGCCCATCACTAAATGGTGGATCTAAATGGAAACGGCAATATTTACTAGGGATGCACCGAATTCACAGTCCCAGAAGAACCGAATTTGAATCCTAATTAGCGTAAATGAGCATATGCTAATTAGGATTCGGGAGAATCCATCAGGGTGTGTTCGGTGCATCCCTAATATTTACTAATATATACTCCAGTTTGGCAAGATTCTTTAATAGGTCACTTAACATAATATACACTGTTGGTTAAGAATTCATTCTGGGGTTATAGATTTCCTTTAACTGTAACAGGAAAAAGTGTGGGAGTAGACTGTCCATTTATTGGCTGATGTGACCTAACATGTATGTGTGCCCTTGTTCTGTGTGCACTTGTTCTGAGCGGCCCTTAATTCTTAAAATGGCAATTTTCTATCTAGGAGTATCCAATAGCCCATACTACTAAAAAAAATTATATTTTTATTATTATTTATTTTTTTATTAAATGGTTTATTTAGATGAAGCAGGGTTTTATATTGCAGGGTAATATAATGTAGTAAATGCAATATTCTATGTTTGTCATAAGCAACAGTAACTCATTGCATTACGGTTTGCTTTATGTCACAGTATAAATTGAAATGGTTTAGAGTAGAAAAACAATGTGATTTACATCCAGGGTCGGACTGGGCCGCCGGGACACCGGGAAAAATCCCGGTGGGCCCCGGCAGCCCAGTCCGACGTTTGCCGACGCTCCCCCTTCTGACTGTTCCTCCCCTGACGCGTTCAATTTATACGCGCTCTGGGAGGACGTCAGGTGGGGGCCCGCGCTCGGGGAGGACATCAGGTTGGGGGGCCCCTGGGTGGGGTAGGGGACACGGCTGGCTGGGGCACCTGCAGGGCCCCTGGGGTGGGAGCCCCGGTGGGCCCTGCACCCCCCAGTCCGACCCTGTTTACATCTATTTAAACCAACTCATCTTTCCTTTTTTTTATATTAAAAGGCAAAGCTAAAATGATTTGCAAGTTCTACTCACCTTCTCTGTCTGAATTTGACCAGGAATATTTAGGGAAAGGTTTATTAGAAAGTAGAGGGTCCATCTGTAAGACTTTGTATATCTGTCCGAAGGCCAGTAATCGGAGAGCATGCTGGAATGAAGGGCACATAAAAAAAGCTCAGTGGTAAGGTATTAATCACACAACAAAAGCACAGATTTATAGATTATTATTGTAGCAGGAAACAGAAAATGTCCAAACTTGACCCAGAATTCTACTATTCTGTTGGTGTATTTTAATATGTTGTTTTGTGCTGTGTGTTTAAAAAAATAAATAAAAATGCACAATAAAAAAAAAAAGAAAATGTAAAATGTTCATGATCATGAGTGTGTGTGTGTGTGTGTGTGTGTATATATATATATATATATATATATATATATATATATATATATATACAGTGTTCAGCATGAGAGGTGACATGTGCACCTGATTCTTTAGATGCAAGCAGCAAGTATGCCGTGCCTATTGACACAGGGCGCTCGGGAACCCTGGAGTTTCAGCCTGGTCTGGAGGTAGCCGTGGCTCCAGGGCTTCCCCAAGTCATTTGGCCCAGCAGCACTCATTTTGGAACAGGCAAGCAGCGTCTGTGAGCACAATTATACGGAAGGGCAAGGAGCTCATTCTGGATACAAATACTATTAATGAATAAAGTTTTAAAAGCAGAGGGTTTTCATTGTGGTCATAATGCATATTAAAAGTACACATTAATTAAATAGTAATAAAAAGGTAAAAAAGAATGCATAAGCAATATCTAAACTAAAATTACAGTGGGTATGAGTTAAGGGTGCCTTAATTGGCCACAATTTCCCCTTCAGCACATGTGAAACAATAATAATAATTGCTCCCTGAAGATAAAGCAAAGCTCTATGGAATATGTTGAAAAAAATAAGCTGGCACAAACCGGACCTCAGTTGAAAACCGTTGCTCAAAATATTCATTAAAGGCAAACACGGACTTAAAACTGGTAACTGTTATGGAACTTATTTATCAGAGTGGATGTATCTCCCTTCTGGAGGGTAGATTTGCTTCAACTTAAATATGATTTTAATATACACTTTTATATATATATATATACTTGATTTTGTCTGACATTTTAATTTGGCAACATGCTGACATCTCAATACCTGATCTGCCAGCTACAACTATTTATAAAGTGCCAGCATATTCTGCAGGGCCGAACAACAGAAAGGGAGTATTTATCACACATACAAATTACAAATAATAATGATAGATACAGGCACTGAATGGTACAATAAAACACATTTAATGGCAAATTGTATGATTCAACTGATTGGGTTGAACTGCTGCATGGAAGTGTACAGCCATATAAACAGATAGGTTTGTGATTTGCCATTTTTATTATTTTTGATGATTACAACACAACAGACTGCATTGACACAAGTGATGAAACATGGTTAAGGTCAGGTAGGCCAAGTTATAGCTTTCAGCATTTCTTCTCCTTCAAACTGTGGCTAAGCTTGTAAGCATGCTTACGATCTAATGCATTCTTCTATCAGAGGGTATGGCATGTTGCAACAAAATACTACCATACCAAAACACAACCTCCTCCATGCTTTTAAGCACAAAGAATTCATTTCTACAGCAGAATGTTATATATAATACAGCAATGTTATGTTTTCCCAGAATTAAAGCTGTATTTTTCCCAGTGCCATAAAGGCAAGCTTGACACACAATGAATTGGGATGATTTTAATGTGCTACTTGCCCTTAGGTTTTAGGGGACGATCCTGCATGCAGGAAGGTGAAAGGTTTACTCTAAACCATTGATCCCCAACCAGTGGATCAGGAGAACATGTTGTTCACCAACCCATTGGATGTTGCTCCCAGTGGCCTCAAAAGCAGGTGCCCGTTTTTGAAGTTTTGGAACCAAACAGAGCCTCCCATAGCCAGTTCAAAGCCCCTGCATCATTTGGCAATTGATCTGTAAGTGGTCTGAGAAGCCCTCTGTAAATGACCTTCCCCTTATCTCAAAGCCTTACATGGACTTCAGCTGGGTTATGGTTTCTTTTTTTAATATTTTTTTCTGAATCTCATTTGACACTCCAAAGTCTCTCACTATTCTTTATGGCTACTAAAATCTTAGTACAATGTACAGAATACAAAATACAATTTTGATCCATATATGCATTTATTTTTGTTATTTTTAACTTTGTATACAACCTGTGCACTGTGTGTAATATCCTCTCGTTCTTTTACAGTCATATAAGCAAGGGCATCTGTAGGCTCCCTCTCACAAGGATCATGCAGTCCTGGCCCTCCTAAAAGAAACAAAATATGACCAGAGTATGTGAACAACGGATTAGAAGAAAAATGACTAAATATTATTTGCTAATGCGGGTATAGGATTCCTTATGGGATTTTTTGTGATTATTTCCTTATTCTCTGAAATAACAGAATAATACCTTGATAGGTAACTATCATGTATAAGCCCATATTGGCGACATCACAATCCAAAGGGGTTTAATGTTTCAATATGTTTCAGTATACTTAAAGATATGTTGATCCAAATTAGGGAAAAAAAACAGGGTCCCCAAACTTTGCACAGTGGTTTTTACTATATAACTGTGATCCAAGGTTAGAAAAACTGGGTGGAGCCAACAACAGCTAATCAGATTTCATTCAGTGACTTTTCAGTTTTTTTCAAACTAAAATGAAGTTTGTTCTCGAATTTCCCTTTTTAGTTTATTTTGTTGTTGTAACAAAAGCAGAGGTGAGTGATTTTAGATCACATTGACAGGATACAGGCCATTGGGACAAGGACTGCATCAGTGAGCTGACGAGCTCCTCATCCCAACAGGATCTGCCGACAGGACCTGACGATCGTCATCTGGCCAATTTTTTGCCCACATATTGGGAGGGTTGGCCCATCTGGGGGATTCATACATGGGCTGTTAAGCTGACAACTTGATCAATTGGCCCATGTATGGCCACCTTTAGCTAGCTACCAGAAGCTAAATGCAAACTGGCTTCTATGAGTTCCTGGTCTGAGCCACAGTTACTACACGACTCTTTAAATGCACATAAGGATGTTAATGAATCCATCCTAAAATGTGAATCTGGATTTAAAGGACTGCTTGTTAATTCTCCATTGAGCATACTCACAATGCAAAGTGTTCCAGTATACGACCACTAACAAACACAATTAGCCCAATGAGAATATCAAAATAAATGGGCTCACACAAACAAATCTGAATGGAGGCACTTGCTGTTTTAGCCTTACCTGGGAGAAGGATTCCAGATGCTAGGCACTCCACGACTCTTCGCAGGGCTTCACCTGCTCCAAGCGGCCTATTGCAAGTCCCTATTGCCTTCTCGCAAATAAGTTCCAGAGGCTTGAGGGTGACAAAAAGAATAGAACAGGTCAGTATTCCTTGTCATTAAAGGATAAGAAAGCCTTTATCATAAAAGCCCCTAAAAAGACTCTATGGCCCCAAGAATAACTTCTTTCTTCCTACACTCAGTTTCATGTAGATTCTATATCACAAGCAGCTCAACTTAAACTCTCTCAGCTACTTCCTATATACTAGTGTGAAGCTCCACCCCCTTTGCTTTGCTAAGCTCTCAATCTCTCTCTCTCTCTCTGGCAGTGAAGATAGTCAAGGAGGTCTCTACTGTGCATGTGAAAAAAAAAAACCCTCTATTTGCAAAAACAGTAGCATTAAAATATATATAAAAAATGGGAGATTAGCAGTCAGTTAGTATATTAACATAAAAGTTAAAGAGTAGAATATATTTAGGATACAACACATTTCTGCATGTTTGTATGTCATTAGAAACTTTCACCTAAAGCATTTTTCCCAGGAAAGCAAAACTCACCCATCCTTTCAGCTGTGCCCAGGCAGGGACTCTGTTACACAGATCACGCAGAATGCGTAGCACAATTACACAAGATTTTAATCCATTGGCTCTTGCCTGGAATAGACAAAATGGTTCCAGTTCTGCTGATGTGCTCACGTTTCACCTCAACCTACAGAGGCCTTGGACAGATTCTTATAATATGATTACTGAGTAGTAAATGATTAGCTTCATGCAAAGAAGTCTACAGAATGGTCAGACATCCATGTTTAGAAAGGGCAGGCTTCCAATAGAACCAAAAAGCTTCATGAAAAATTGCTTTTGTAGCCTCATGATAATAATGTGCTAGCCAAGTCTCTACTGAATCTAAACACATCTTGACACCTCTAGTGCCACAATCCAGGCCCCTTTTGCTAAAGGCTGAACTTGAGGCCATACAATATGGTATGTTATTGCTTTCTATTGGATATGAAGCATGCCAGTTGAATGCCTCAAAAAAATGACCTCATTATATTGGCACAGGTGGCCAATACCTATTATGCCACGAGGACAGCACTTCTACATATGAAAGTATAGTTTAATATTCTATTTCGGTCTATTCAGAGCACTTATATGTGAGGTCATACAGAGATTATTAATGAAAACCTCATAAGGCTACAATAACAATAAGGTAAGAACAAATTGCCAACCTGAAACCATTTGGCATGTCGCAGAGACGCCAAGGCGTTCAGGCATTTCTGCCTGTCCAATAAGTCCGGAGGATCTTTCATCGCAACATTTTCTACTGATAAAATGGGATAAAAAAAGACAGATACAATTTGACCAAGGGGATTCTGTCACAGAAAGAGAGTACGGCAGCATCTGAATAAATTAATAAGACTCCCAGAGAAACTGAATGGTTCACAAAGTGCACTGCGATTATATTATCCAAAGGCCATTCAAGTAGTAATGTGCAACACAAAGCAAAAGGAGGCATTCACTTCCAGTTTACAAATTGGTAAAAGCTATGTACCATCTGGGATCTTATTAAATATGCAAAACATACTTCAGGGCATGAAAATACACATGTAGCACTTCACTGCCTTGTCAACAACAACAACAACAACACGGTAAGGATTCATTTTAACATATTTGAAAGCATCAAGAGCTAAAAGAATGATATTTTTAGTTGTGTGACTGAAATGTAGATTTCTGAATCAACAGATGCTCAGGCAATGTTTTCTCAGTAAATGGAAATTAAGACAAGGTGCTTTTAACATCAGAGAAGGGCTCCTGGTACATGAACTACATCTACAGCCGGTTCATTTTGTGTGGCCTTGAATTGTATCTCATTCGGCAAAGGGAAAATTAAAGCCATAAATCTACATGGTAAGCATTGCTGTCTTCAATTTTATCCCAATTTTTCTCACTTTTTTTTTTTACTTAGTTTAAATGATGGTAGCCACAATATAAGAAATGCAAGTTTAAATTGTTAATGTTTAAATAATGAAAGTATATTTTCTACCCTCAATAAATATCAGAGTAAATGTGGCCATACACAGAAGTCAGCCATATATGGAGCCTTCTGATAGACTGAAAACCAGCCCTTATTGATTAGATTCCTCCACCCGACCACAACATTGTGATCCAATTGTTTTCCCGAAGGCCAATTGATCAGATAAGCCCAACCTCGCCAAATGAGTGAGCTTATACTTGATTATACTCAAGCCGGAGGTCTAATATTGTTTGCCTCCCCAAAGCTTATAATTACTTCATGGTGCAGTTTTGCGGATATCAATAGACTAATCACCCAGTATTAGCAATATTTGTGTTAAGTATAGATATCTAGGAAAGATATGTTGTTTTGTGCACACAATAAATATATGTTAAACCTAAGATATTTGGTGGTATGATTTAAAATGGTTCATGTGGAATAGCAAGAAAATGTATTTTAATTATCATTGGTGACAGATGATATTCAAGCAAGAAACTGACCTAAATTAAGTTGCAGAATCTGCTTTGTGACCTAGAAAATGCATTGTAAGCAGCTATGCACCTAGTCTGGTGTTTAATACAGAAGAAAGACATGTCATATTGTCTGGGAGCCACTCTAAATAGTCAAGTTGTTAAATTAAGAACTTCTGCAAAAAAACATATGTATTAATTAATGCAGGGTGCCATTTGAGTGAAGGATTTTTCCCCCTATATAATGGCTGTTTGTCAGCTGGAGGCTTTGTCTGACTTTCGCTTAATAACCTTGTAGGGAGGCCTGGACTGGCAATCTGTGGATTCTGGCGAATGCCAGAGGTGCTGCTGCAAGATGCCATATACACTCACTACACATTGGGCTGGTGGGGAGCTATTTGGGCCTCTGTGTACTTCAAATGCCAGGGCTTTCTTTGAATCTCAGTACAGGCCTACTTGTAGAGCTTTTTCAACTTTGAACACATTTGGGGTCTTGTTTTGTGTGTTATTACAGTTTTGCAAATAAAGGTGAAATTGCATTGTATTTCAGTGCAGGTGTTAAGTATTCTGGGCTTTCTGCCAAAAGCCTACTTATCTAATTAAAGGAGAAGGAAAGGTAAAAACTAAGGAAGCTTTATCAGAAAGGTCTATGTAAATACAGCCAAAAGCACTCACAGAAGTCCTCTATCAAAAGAAACACAGGATTTCTTGTCAGTATCTGACTTCCTTTCAAAGAAAAATCCTTCATTCCAGGGGCCAGAGTCTGCGCAGCTCTTTCCTCTTTCCCTTCTTCTGCTCCCCCCTCCCATAAGAATTTATAAAACTCACCCCCCCCCCCCCCCCCCCCCACCTTTAGGAATGTGTAATCTGAGCTATAATGGCTAGAGCTACAGCAGGAAGCTTTCTGCAGAATAAATATAGTGTTCTAGGTGGCACTATTGGCAGTAAAATGCCAATGACTTTCCTTCTCCTTTAAGTTTGAGAAACTTTGTATCTTTTTGGCGTTCAGTGCAGGAGATCAAAGGGAAATGAGGGACTTTTCAATAAGAGTCTGGGACTGTGGGACTGTCCCATGAAAATCATGACAGTTGGGAGGTATGCGGTAGCTCCAGGGTACCCCTGCAACATTAGATGCAGCAGTGCTTGAACTGAAGGCAGAAAGGACTGAGCAGAGCCAAGGACAACTTTACATTAGTGCGAAGAGCACATTTTGACACAAGTTGCCCTATTGTGTTTTGTGAAAAGTATGTGCTTTTTCTAATATGTTAATATTACAAAAAAGGAGCAATTTTACAGATAACCCTGTCATTAATGAAGCTTTAGAGTCTATAAATAAACACCAGCCCACAATACAGCTTATTTCGAATGAACAAATGTTATAAAATGATGCATTACATTAAATTGCAGTGAAGTCCAAGACTTTTTTTTATTTATTTATTGTATGAAGAATCCAATAACAGTCACTGAAATGTTTTTCTCAATTTTGTGTTTATTTCGATTTCCACGCAGATTTAGGTTGCCAGAAGTGCTACAAATGTATTTTCAGACCTGACGAACTCAACAGCAGATGTTTGCATTGCATTATTTTCTCATAAACGCATTTATAATGTCACCACGCTCAGATTAGATAATCTAAGACCGTACATGAAAGCTGCAAAGGATTAAAGGTGCAATCCCACACTGGGATATATGGGAACACAAAAAACATAGCAACACTGCCAAGGGAACAATGCAGCACTAAATAGTTTTTGTGTTCAGCTTTTAGAATTAAAGGGCAAATTTATCTGAAAAAATTCAAAAATGTAACATATTGCTCATGGTTGTCTTTTTAGCCACTTACCTTCCCTAGCATTTAAATTATAAAGTGACTGTTGACAAGGACCATGCAGCCAAGGCCAATTAACTTAACCAATTCCATGTTATGCTTTTGTGCAGCAGTGCATGTTTACTGGCAAGCAGTGTGGTAAGATCCCTTTCCATGGCAGGAAAGGGTTTAAATGCTAGGGAAAAGTCACACAGTACAGGTTGGTGTTTCTGAATGAATTTGTAGGGTAGGCACAAATAAAGTATTTAATAATAAATAAGGTCAAGAAATTCAGATAACAAGGGCTGAATGCTGATAGTAAGAGAGGCTGCACACCAACAAAACGATCAATCCTAGAAGCAGAGCAAGTTAGACCAAGTTAGACCCCAAACACAGATGTTTGAAAGCATGTTTGCTCGCCAGCTAGCAGAAAGTATTTGCTTGCACCTCTGCCATTACTTGTGGTACCGTCCTTTTCATTTAGTGGTGGGCCAAATATGTGGACAACACATAGAATTAGTCCGTGTGCAGCCACCTTAAATCAAGGGGAATGTCCAATCAGGAACAGCCCAGTCAGAACTTCAGCAACCCCTGGGTAGATCAAACACCTACACACTGATTAATATACTTGATAATATACTTAAATAGAGGCTGCCGGAAGTGGAAGCGGCACACAGTAAGGTTGCTGGCAGGGAGGATGGAGAAAGAGCTTGGCCCAAACCCACCTGCAACCCACAAATCTAATGTGAATATCGGCCCACAGCCGCACTAGCCCACAGATCTACATCAAAAGGAACAACTGGGCTGGACTATTGGGCAGAAACCTAATAAACCAATTGGGATTTAGACTAAGCAACTACTTTCTGAAGGATTTTTTTTGGCCTCTATTCTTTTCCAATTTCTTGAAAAATAAATAAAGAAATTATATTTTTTTTATAATGACTGATTTATTTTTTGTGCCAACCAAACAAAATCATTGAGGGTACAATAAGGAATAACTATAAAGGGCCATATGGGGATTAACAATTACTTTTGTTGGTAGGACTGCACCTTTAGATGGTAAAAGTATTAACAGACGCAGCTTGCAAAGCTTATGGAGTTTTAGGCATTATATTTCAATGTGAACATCTGCTCCAAGCTCACAAATATTTATATATATAGGTAAGAACTAATATAAATGAGTGGTTATGAAAAACTGAACAGACTGAAAGGCTGTAGAATGTGTTGTCTTGAAAAACTTGTCTACTTTTGGGTATTTTTACATTGAAAAGTTGAAGACATCAGACATGTCTAATAGCACTATTGTGGTAAAAAGGAGCCACATAGATGCAGCATGAGACCTGGATTTTACAATGCTCTTGTTATTACTCATTTATACACACACTGAAGACAGTCTCTGGCCTGCATTGCTAGTGAGATAGAGGCTTACAGGCCAGCATACTTTTTAGGCAACATGTTGCCTCTTACATCACTTGGTACCTGTGTCCCATACAATAGCAAATGCAAAGCTTCAGAAATTATGGATAAGTACCAAGGAGCATTGTTACGGTTTTAAGTACACCTTTCAAAATAATCTAATTTATTGATAAAGCCAGAAAAAAGGGAATACATATAATTTGCCTGTCTGGCAGAGTTCTGCACCATTTTGGATTCTGTCAGAAGTGTCCGTGACAATGCACATGCACATTATGCTCTAGGCAGCTCTGAGAAGCTAAGCTTAGGGGGAGCTGTTCCAAAATTGTCAACTGCCACACAGGCTTGAATATTTCATTCTGATGCAAATTGCACTGGTTTCTGGCCTGTCATGTAAAGGAAATCTGAATCAGCCCTGTATCATGAGATTCTGCCAATCTGAGAAAGACCATTCTCTGACATTGCGCAGGCTGGTATACACGCAGAAGTGAAGTCTCTGCTTCCCACATAATGGCCAACATTGTGGTGACATAGGAGGTGTAATGGGGTAGACAACCCATTCTATGAGAAACTGCTTGTGTCACACTAGTGCTAGTAGACAGGATATTATATAGTATGTTAAATATATGTTTAAAATGGCTTTTCCAACTGAACTAAACCTCTGGCATGGAGGACATGCCCTTTAATGCAAATGCTACAAATTTTCTATTTTTTTGTGCTTATCTTTCAAAAGAGGCCTTCTCCAATTCATCCTCCATTGTGACATTCAAACTGCTAACTGGTTGATAAAGTCAGTTAGTCTCTAAGCAACCAGACAGTCACAGAAATTTGAGGTTAAAAGCCAACAGCAAATAAAAAGTACCGTACATTTTGTCTACATTGTACAATAATAACTAGCTGAATGTTATAATCAACTATTTGCAAATTGAAATATATAGTTGACTGCATTTTTGTTTTGTTGTCCATTTTTCAAAGTGGAAACCCCAAAATTTCCTCTCAAGTTTAGTATGTCTATGCTGGTGGTATTCAGATGGAAATGTCATAGACTGCAGACTGCGGGAAAGCAGGAGAGGAATTCTATGTCACATGACAAAAAAAACAGAGGCCATGTCGGGCTTTACTTGCCTATTATACCTAATCATCTGTAAATTGTAGGAAAAGTTTCAATATAACAAACTGGGCACAATCATCCAAAAAATCAGCAATAAGAGGATTTTTAAAGGTGTGCTTAGATACCCAATATCCAATTGTCTTTACCAAACATTTAGTAGATTAATTTGAACTTATAGGCCCATTTGCACAGCACAGTTGTACAGCCAGTCAGAACCTGTGTGCAGAATCCTAACAGAAGAACACATGAAAGGATTATGGGTGAGGGCAAGAAGAGAACGACTTGCATCAGACTGTCTTGTACATTAACATTATTAGAATGAAGTGTCTTCATGCTCTGCATTGGTAGCTGGATCCATCCATTTCTAGAGAAGATTCAGTGTATATTGCCAGCTAAGGAACCAGGCTGCACAGCAACAGCTCAACTTTAAACACAATATGTCTCTGAATCACACAGACCATTCGCCCACCTAAGAAATGTACTATATTTGCATAAAGAAACAGTGGTTGGTTACTAACTATCCAAATTGCAAATGTGGATCAAATCAGTAGCACTGATGGCCTTTTCAGAACATATTTCAGACCCAAGCAAACTTGGCTTACCATCTTAATCAAGGAAAATATCCTAATCTCAAAAACTGCCCATCCATATGTGCCTCTTTGTAGATACCCTGGAAAAAGTGGGTGGAAGCTACCAAGGCAAGTTTAAAAACCAGGGTTTAAGACCTCTGCTCTGCAGTCAACCAGAAACATTAATCTGAGGCTAATATAAAAAGGCAATGCCATTTCTGCTTCATATTTTTTTACTTAGGGGGTCAAAAATAGTAGCATGGACACATGCTGAAATACAAACACTACAGGTATGAACATTAATTCTTGGGACCTGGGGTTTTACCCATTAGATATCATCTTGTAATTTGGAGCACCATACCCCCACTAAAACATATTTAGAAATGTAAAAACCCAATAGGATTTTTTGTTTGCAACAAATTTTCTAATTTACAGTATAGTACAGTAGTGCTGGCAGGACAATGCACCGGCCCATCGCTTTTTTTCACTGAAGCCCAGCATTGGCCTGGGGTCTACTGTTAGCTATAGTAATCAATCACTATAAATTAGATTTAAAATTGTCCTGTCCCTTAACTTCAAGTACAAGCCAATGACACATGGTGCTATTTGTATCCAGCTTCTTGTCATGGCTACAAAACACGAGTGAACAAAAAAAAAATAGAAAAATGTGCTGACTAAAAGTTAAAATTAAAGGTGTACTAACTTTTTAAGGCAACAGTTAAAATAGCAAGATTGCCAATCTTGACCCAACTCAAAAAATATATTAAAAGTGTAGTGTTTCATTATCTAAGAGAAATCTGTAAGTTGTTATGCAGTGACATTGTGTCATCTTGAGGATTTAAATTTTGATTATCTGGTTGCTGGCTTTAATAATCCTAGCAGCCAGGTTGCCGTCTAAGAATTCTGGATAGAAGATGAATAGGAGAGGGCCTAAGAGAGATAGCTATAAAAATAAAATCAGTTATATGGCAGGTGGCCATAAGCACTGGTGACTTTTACTATCCTTATATTTATTTTTGGCATATTTGGCAACCTAAATGGCTTCTGATCTTTAAACAAATGTTTAAACAGACAGAGTTAAGACAAACATAAAATGACTGCATTTATGGATCAGAAACCACACAGCAACAAATATGCAATAATAATGAATTATTCTTCTTCACGTCACCCTATAATTGCACCCTTTACAATACATACACTTTACACAAGAAGCACTTACTGAACACCTCCCCTGAGAGGGATTCAAGTACAGAGTTCCTTTGTGTACCCTGGTGGGCCTGCCTTGGCCAGTCTAAATAATGCATAAGGGCATGCCAGGGAACACCTATGCCAGATATCCAGGCACAACTCAAAAGTAGAAGAATGTATTGTGGGCAAAAAGCAGAGTGCTTTGTGCATATTATTTGCTACCCCCTAAATAAATAAGCCTTCCTGTCTATATACTGTAGCAATATTGTAAAGATATATTTGGTTCCAGTTTACAAACTCTGGTCTTCATGTGTGTGATGCAGAGAAATACTGTGACATTATTCATGTCAACAACTGGCCATGCAACTGTACAAACGTGTACAAAATAGCATATGCAGTTGTGTCCAATCACACAACAGAACCATAAAACCAGTTCAAGGACAATGTCAGCCCATGAAGACACAAGCATCATTCTGACTGCATGAAATACACACAGGACAGGTCCACTGCACCTACGCTGCTCAGTGTTGTTAGGATTTTGATTAGCGTAGTCAAACCATAGCTGGGGAAATATTGGTCAGTTATAGACAAAATTATAATTGAGGCACATATTTCAAAAATATATTTATATAATAGATAGGGGAATGCATATACAATACACACGCATCCTGAGAGAGAACTTTATTTTTTTACTTTTTCAGAAAGTATAGTCTGTAAGCAGGCAGGTGGTCCTGCTGGCCCATTCAACACTAAAAAATTATAATCCTTATAATACACTTGAGCATGGGAACCACCCACTTCCAGTTATAGATTCTACTTACAATGAAGTTCTAGACCCCAAACATTTCACCTTGTTTCACATCTGTATTGCATTGGCATTCCCTTTTATTCCAGAAATTATTTTTAATCAAGATGTCTTCCCAGATGGCCCCATGTATGTGTTAACTGACCAACATTTGACACTGTATAGCTGATGTTTGTGGGAAGGACAGAAAGAGTAGAGGGTGGGGCTAGAGATGTCAGGAGCGACAGGGAGTCCATCTTGCCCAGGTGGGCTGGCTGCCTCAGTTGATATGACAGATTGTGGCCTGTTGGTCAAAGGCATAGGTCCAGTGTTGCTTGGCAAGTTTGTAGGGGACAGGCTTAGGAAGCTGAAGCAAATATAACAGACCATAAAAATAAGATAGGGGGAAAACCATAGAAATAAAAATAAACAAAATCATGGCCACATTAGTACTGTGTTACTCAGGACTTACCCAACCTCATGGCTGCAACAAACAATAAAAGTCTTTGAAGTTTTATCTCATTTTCAAAACCAGCTACTATAAAGAGGTCAACAGGTTAAATGAGAAATGAGCACAGGTTATCTGTGACATTTTAGGTTACAAACAGATTATTCTGACATACCAACTGCTAAACTGCCTGGAAACAGCACTGAGGTTGTGTAAACAAATTTCTGTTTAAAACTACAGAACGAAAGGGGAAAAAAAAACAAATTTCAATGTTAACAAACTTTTTAAAATGTGTGCAACCCAGTAATAATTTATATGTGTATTTGTGATACAGTGAAGGGATAGATGGTAATTTACAGGAACAATATTACTAAAAGAATCATAAAATTATATAATAATGGTACGTGAGCAGTGCCAGCAAGCTTTTAGAGAATATTTAGAGACAGAAGAAAAACAAAGTACCTCCACCAGGCCGGTCCTCCTCTTCTCTGAATAGTGGGGAGGTAAGAATTACTTTTAGGGTTAATTTAGGTTCTTTGGAACTTTGAATGATAAGAGATGCATCCTCCACACATTGTTCCACTTGGTAGGTTTCTTCTGTGATTTTCTGAAATTTGAATTGAGTTGAACGTAACATATTGTTAAATATGCGTTTGAGTGTTCTATAAAATATTTGTCAATATACACCCTCCTGCAGTGGCAACCCAATTTTTAAAGGATTCTGAACCGATTGGACCAATTCGGCAACTTATCGGCCTGTATAGGGGCAGTAACGACGGCCATGCCAGACCGATATCTGGCCTGAAATAGGCTAGATATCGATCAGCAGGTTAAAAGATTCGGTCAGATCGGGGACCACATCGGCTCGTTGATGCGACCTTGCCAAACGAGCAAATCTTCATATGTATGGGCACCTTAAGGGCTCTGGCACACAGGGAAATTAGTCGCCCGCAACAAATCTCCCTGTTTGCGGGCGACTAATCTCCCCGAAATCGCCGGTGGGATGGTATTTTGGGGAGATTAGTCACCCGTGAACAGGGAGATTTGTCGCGGGCGACTAATCTCCCCGTGTGCCAGAGCCCTAAGAGACCTTAGTTCAAACATGGCATTGTCCAACATCCAGAATCATAAAATTCAAGTAATTGTAACATACTCTGTTCTTCATTAAAAAAAAGTAAGCAATTTTTTTCAAAGTAATCAAATTTAGGCTTAGACAATTAACTTGGTTCACTTATTGGTAAAACATCAGCTATCTTTCAATCTATGAAAGGAGGGAGTCTGAGAAAACTTAGATTTAATTGCTTGACTATAATCAAACTAAGCTCTCTAAGTAGTCCTAGATGTATTCTATCAGGCCCCAGAGCCTTGTTTACATTGCACTTGTTATTTTATGTATAGGTTCTAAAAGATGCATTTGTCCCCTCTGACTTGTAGTTTTTAAATGGTTTCTCCTTCCTTCCTATTAACTTTCTTACATCTCAGTTAAGCCACATATGTTTGCACTTAATGTATTACATTTATTTCCCAAGGGAATGTATTGAGTAGTAATGGATTCTTAATTTAAAAGTGCAACCTTTTATGCTTGTGTTTTTATCTTACAATTTACTGACCAGTTGATGTAACAATGAAGAATGTAAGAAAATGCAGGTGCAGTAACCAGTACAGCCAATAAGATGTCCAGCTCATGGGCCCTGGAGAAAACTTCTTACTTGGGCACCTCTAAATAATGACTGACCACTGCACCTCCTTTCTACAGCTTCTCAGCAATGTCCTGGTGCAGATATAATGTAGCTTTCTAGTAGATAAATCTGCCCCATGTCAGCGTTTTAATGTATTATTAGTCTTATGCTGGGTTCAGGAATGTCAATGTAAGAAAATGAGATCTTTATTGTGCATGCATTGTATTCTCTTTTTTACTTTGTTCCCACCCAATCCTTTTAATAAACCCCAATTTGGGTATACATGGCCAGATTTTTAATTTTTCATCCATGGATCTCATTAAAAACACCTCTAACACCCACTACACCTTCATAATGGGGCTTTAATTGCACCAACCAATGACATATTAGCTTTAGGCATCACTTACCTGTGTAGAGTGTAAGATTCACCTTTACATTCATTAGATCAACCATTTAACTAAGGGACAAAAAAACTGTGATGCAAAGAAACTTTAAACTATTGCTACACTGCAAAACTGATTTTGTGAGGGATGTTGAAGTTACAATAAACTTCTCACTTATCACTTTAAAACTGAACACTTATTAAATTTCAGTGCTGCACTGCTGAATTAGTATAAAAGAATGTTCCCCAGTATAATCAAATAGCATTGTAAAACTCTGAGACCTTGATGTAAAGCTAAGCACAGACAATAGGTGAAAAGGAGCAGAGGCCTAAGAAGAGAGAATGCCCATCAAGTTATAGGTATGGAATCTGTCGTCAAACCCATCATTTAAAAAGATCCAAAATATATGAATGCCATTTTCTATTTAAGCAAACAATTCTTATTTTTTGTGACTGATTTTCTTTTTGTCTGTTATAAAACATTTCCCTCTACTTGATAATGACTAAAATAAGCAAAAATCCAATGCCAAAAAAAATCCTTTTGTGCTTATTTTTGTTAATTATTACATTTATTTACATTTTTAGTCATTTTGGAAGAAAAGAATAAGTTTCCTGTTCAATTGATGATGTTTTTAAGAAAGACAAAGCTAAAGCTCACCTGGATTTGTAGGGGAAGGTTTTCTGTGACTGTGGCTAACAAGCTTTCTGATGGCTTTTCCTTACACATGAGAACCAGCTCTAAGTCCATATCATCTTTAATTAGCAAGCCTTTGGCAACCAGGCCAATCCTCATGACTCCACATAGTACTCGGCCACTTTCTTCCCTAAAATGGGGGGAAAAAAAATAGTGCTTTTACCTATGTAACAAACTATTTAAAACAGAGATCAGAGCTCAATACACAAAAACTCACCCACGTTCTATCCATTGTATTAATCTATTCTACTGTACAGCGCTGCGTACATAAGCAGCACTTTATAAATACAGATATACATACACAAAGAATTTTGGTCATAGCACTACTGCTTCATTTAGTGAAAATTTTGTGTTAGTTTTAGAATTCCTTAAGGTATAATTACAATATATATAACAGAAACTCCTGCGGCAGAATACAAAAGAAGCGTAAGAGTTCATCAGAATGGTAAATAGTGTGAATACCATCTGCAAGACTATTATTTACATCATGTAGAGATATTGCAGTGGGTTACAGCATTGCACTAGGAGGATTATTCTACCTGAGCTATGAATAACCAGTTACCCTTAGAGGTGGATAGTGCTTAGCCTGCAGGAAGCAGTACTCAAGCATATCTTTAGTACACTAAAACAAGCCTCATCTGCTGTGTCAGCCTTATGCTTTTTTCCCTTAGGCACGCAGAAAAGAGATTTACAAACAGACATATTAAAGTCTTAGAGTACTGTCTTGTTTTTTCCAAAACACATCAGTTAACAGAACTTCGCCAGCAGAATCCTGCATTGAAATTTGTTTTTCAAAAACACAAATTTCTTTTTATATTTAATTTTGAAATTTGACATGGGGGTAGCCATATTCTTCAGTTCCCAGGGTGCCACAGCCATGTGACACTTTACTGCTGAGCTGCAAGTTGGAATGATTTCACCCTAAGACAGCAACTCCCAGTAGATATGAAAATAGCACTCAATAGTAAGAAATCCAAGTCCGGCTTGTGACTCCTCCAGTTGCATGGGAGTAAGAGAAACAGATTTACCAAAGTATGTGACATGTACAGACTTTAAATTAAAATTAGTTCACTTGCTTTGGCAAATACTGTAAGTGCCATTGGTTGTGTATTATGTGTCGTAAGACCCACTGAATGTATAGAGACGCCCAGAAAAAAATATATTCTTGGAAAGTAAACATTCTGATGGATCCAACATGGGTAAAAACACCTTTCTACACCAAAGCACCAATCTGCAAAGCTTTCCTTAATTTAGCATTTTTTATGACTTTTCTGAAAATAGTCTAAATTTGTTGCAATTTGCTACATTTATCTTGCAACATTTTTAACATACAATGACACATCACCCTAAATATGAACGCTAGAGGTCTACTGAACAGTTTGGGGCCCAATATGCAAATATTTACCAAAGTAGGTGGTGTATAGAGGCAACCAAATGAAAAAAGTGCATATGAATTTTCTGATCTGGCAACTCATTTTTAGCAAAAAAAAAAGCCCAATGACTGTATTATGTGCTGTAAGACCCCCTAACTGTACAGAAAAAACCAGAAAGCCATATATATTTTTGAAAAGTACACATTCTGACAAATCCAACATGGGTAAAGAAGCCTTTCTGAAATAAAGCCTTTTTAAGCAAGAACCCTGCGAGTGGTGCTCTCTTCACATTTGTGTATTCTGTTGTTATTTGCCTGTAGCCTTAGGCAGCTCATTATCAAGGTGCTTCTCAGTGGACTGGTAATTAGTTTTATCCAGTCCTCTGAAGTTCCTCGGAATCAGAAAGTGCTAAATTGAAACTGGCTCCATATTCTTGTTTAGTGTCAGAAATAACAGAAACCATAGATATTCCTTAATTAATACAATTGGCAAAAAGAATGATGCACGTTGGCACATGGTAGGAGGTATGCAACATATTATGCTTGGAACCTTTTATGAGAGATGGCTTTCCTCTAATTCTAAGCTTTCTATATACCTTTATAGATAAAGCATATGCGTATGCATACATATACACATTTAACAATGTTCATAAAGAAAAAGATAATACATACATCTCTGGAAAGGTCAGAACATGCTCTTTATTTTTGGGCAAAAAATTAAAATACCACATTTTATGTTACCTGTATTCAAAATACTAGAGCAAACAATTTCAGTGGGTGAGCTTTAGCCTATAGGATAAACCTTTCTTGGAGCTTGTTTGGAATTCATTCCCAGAATTCCTTTTGTTTATTTGTAGCTGTATGAGGCAGTCTCCTCAACCCTAATGACATCATGGTTATATTAACATTTGTAAAAAAAAATAAAAAAATAAAAATAGGCTGGTAAAAAAATAATAAAGAATACATTGAAATATTTTATTTTAATTCAAAAGGAAGCAACGAGGACTAAAAATGACCAAACAATTCCAGCAAAAGGGGTAAAAGAGTTTTTTCTTACACTAGTAAGAATAAAAATAGCTCTGGCTCTACCAAGCGATGAAGGATGGGTTATCTATTTCTACTCTTCTCTCACTTATACTGGGGATATAAGAGCTAGGGGCAGATTTTTCCACTAGATAAAGCCAGTTGCAGGCTTGGATATAATTCTTTGGAGCAACTCAACCTCTGCAGGTCTATTTCACTTGACCTGAGAAGCACTTAGGAGATTGATTATCAGCTCCTCAGGTTCCCAAACGACTTTTACACTGTGGTATTAAAAACGTGGAAAACAGCCAAAAAGCAGGAAGCTGTGCTACTTAATATGATACTATCCTTAGGGCACACTGACCTAGCATTCATTACATTACACTCCAAACATTAAGGAAGCGTCAAAGTAATGTAGGCTTTTGACCTACATCCCTTATTTTAAATCTTTAGATTTCTTTTCTTTACATCATCTCATATCTTCTATATATTTCAAATATTTTTTTGTTGGCTAAAGCTTTAATCCTTAATATAAACAAAGGGTAGACAAATGTAATTGTCTATGCCTCTATACAGGACAGCTGCTCTTCATTTTTATGCCAAAGAGACTACTTTATGCCTGATTCATACAAAGCCTTGTAGTTTACTAGAAGGGATGGCTGATTTCACTGTAGACCAACTTGTTCACAGCAATACTATTGCTTTCTCTGTTATTTATTTCCCTCCATGCAAACCATAAGAAATTAAAAGGAATCTATTCATACTAGTCATTTTACATTTTTAGATTAAGTTAGAATATATAAACTATATAAGTATAAGTATATAATATTTAACATTTGAGAAAGATGCTGATACACACCAAGAACATTAACAATGTACTTATTTATTAAATCAACATTTTGGTCCTGATAATATAAAGAATATATCAAAATAAAGCATAAAGAATAATAATCAGTGGAAAAAAAGACAAGAGTGATAATTTAAGAATAAACTATTTGTTGCTGGATATACAAGACCTGGTAATGCATGTATTTTTACAAGTTCTGTAAAGATGTTTAGGTACTAATGGTCTATTTGCATCAAGACCAGTGCCTTAATCTACTGAGGATAAAGGGGGTATGATAACTATGTCTAAATATACAAGGGGCCCATACAATAAACTTTTGATACTTTATCAACTGGTAGATCCAGTGAATAATAGGGCATCCATTCAGATTAGAAGAAAAAAAGTGTAATCTGTTGATGTAGAAAGCATAATTTATAGTGAGAGCTGTGGAGTGGAACTGTGGAATTCTCTCCTCGAGGCTGTTGTACTGGCATTACATTAGACAGCTTCAAGAAGGTGAAGATGGGTTTTTAGAAAGTGAGAAAATATTAAGTTATTGACATTAACTTAGAGTACAAAGTTCATCCAGAGACTGGCCGGACTGCCTAAGCTTTCGTGGACAGGCAATAATTAAGAAAACCCTGTGTGAGTTTAATAATCACAAGTTTTGTGCAAAAAAAGGCTCTGCAATCTTCACAAGTTAGGGCTTTTGGAATAAAGAAAAACCTGTGAGGTTTCCATTATGACTGCCTGAGCATGAGAAAGCTTGAGCAATCATAAATGGGCCCTTTGTGTGGTGAAGATATGCGCTTTTGTTGTTCTGAACAGCAGAGGGCACTCAGACTACATTTCTAAATATATCAGAGAGTAAGGACTGCATCTATTTTGAAATTTTAAAAAAGGAAACAAATGTAAATGCTACCCCTGAACTGTGAAGACTAATTCAATGAGCAGGTCAGTTATAAATGAACTCAGTTATTTAAAATTATAGCTATTTCATCACACTTTTAGCAAGTTCCATTTTGTTCTGGCTACATTTATAGAATTTTTAAACTATGATTGGCATTAGCAACATAAAAAAGAGTTATACACAGTACAATTATATATATTTATAGTGCTTACTTAGCTGGACTGTCCTCAGTGTTTTCTTTCGTGATCTGAGGTTCATTCTCAATTTTTTTTATACACTTGTGCTCATCCATCCAATCAGAGACATGCTTCAGAGCACATTCTACAGTAGACACCATGTTCTGGACAGCTTCTAGCTCCTCTGGAGATGGGTATATGATGGAGTGTTTTGCCATGACATGGCGATCATCGTTAGCAAAAGACCGTATGGATCTCTACAAATCGAGAATGACAAATACATGTTAATAAGAGTAGCAATGTAATTCATGCTGCCATGAAAAGACTCCACACCAATGCACTGCAGTCTCAGAACAAACATAACACTTATAAGCCTACTTTTTCTACTAACAGTTTGTTTTAGTGAAATGAGTACTGCAGCCTCAGTAGGCTGCTATAAGCAATACCCTGTGCTACATCTCTTAAATTGCTTAGCTCTGATTTTGCCCATTCCCAGACCTTGTGACTTAACTCCTTATTCTTATAGATTGTAAGCTCTATTGGACAGGGCCCTCTTCACCTATTGTATTGGCTATTGGTTGCTTTGTATGTAATTATGTCCAATGTATAAACCCATTTATTGTACAGCGCTGGAGCATATGTTGGTGATTTATAAATACATCTTAATGTTAAAAATAATAATAAGGAACTGGACCCCCAACCTCTCAGCCAACGTGACAACATGGTAAAGAATCTTGGCTGCATCTGTATGTTTTATATAGATTGTGTTTCTGGTCTAGTGCTTAGAAATAAATCTTTAAGGATTGCTGAAAACCCGACAGAACAGAAAACATATATTTGTTTCTAAACATGCAAAAACAATCACTCTGCATTGTCTCATTTCAGTGTCTTGCTTGCTACATTTACTTGCAGACTCTGAAGCATTATTTGAAATGGATGTATGCTTCAAATGCTCATACATAATTAGCTATGGAAGCTATAAATTCCTCCAAAAAGTAAATGTATCAATGCAAATGCTGAAGACAGGAAAAAACTAAATCAGAGAAATAATATAAGAAATCTAAATTTTCAGTGACTGCTCAGTCCTTTTTTTATTGCAGTGCTCACCACAGCTTAACAACATTTTTTATGTCTGTTTTTCTTCCCCTAGGGTATGTATTATTAACTGTGATTATTATTTAATCCCAAATATATTACATATCAACCTTCATTTTTATTAGTCTCTAAGGTTGAGGGTTTAATGCACTGTATTCATGAGGGGCTGGTGGGGGGAGGCGTATAGGTATCCCCTTCATATCCTCTACCCATCCCCAAACCTGACAGCTGCACTCTGCACCATGGTTGGATTTGCTATTCTTTGTAATGTCCAAAACGCAGCCAGACGCACAAAAGAAGTGTTCCCTGAAACAGCACTAAGAGGTGCACACTACTGTCTGGGTTTTTTTTATACATCCATTTGGGTACGTAGTTATGTATTTCACAGAGGAGTAAACATTATACAGGTATGGGACCTGTTATCCAGAATGTTTGTGACCTTTCCGTAATTTGAATCTCCATACCTTACGTCTACTAAAAAATCATATAAACATTAAGTATATCCAATAAATTTGTTTTGCCTTTAATAAGGACTAATTCTATCTTAGTTAGGATCAAGTACAAGGTACTAATTTATTATTACAGAGGAAAATGGAACTCATTTTTAAAAATTGTTTTATTAAAATAGAGTCTATGGGAGTCTCCTGTAATTCGGAGACTCAGATTTCCAAATAACAGATCCCATACCTGTATATCAGTAGCTTAAAAACTGTAAATACCAACAAAAAAACAATACATCAACCCTGTTCTACCGGCCAATAGCTGCACTGTTGGCTCAGCCCAAACTAGTCAGTGGTTGATGCAGGATATGGTACATAAAGGTTTACACAAGATTAATGTGAACAAGGCACATGGGCCAAATGGAATACACCCTCGGGTACTGAGAGAGCCAGGGTCAGTTTTACAGTGGCCTCTGTTTCGGATATTCTCAGACCCACTTTCATCTGGTATGGTACCTATGGATTGGAGGAAAGCTAATGTCATTCCTATATTTCAAAAGGGGTTAAGATCTCTGCCTGGCAATAATAGGCTTGTTAAGAGATCACATACAAAATTATGTTCTGGACAATGGCATTATGAGCAGTAATAAGCATGGCTTTATGAAGGGCAGGTCATGTCACATAAATGTAATTGCTTTTTATGATGAAGTTAGTAAGAAGCTGGACAGTGGGGATGCAGTAGATGTGATCTATTTGGATTTTGCCAAAGCATTTGATACCGTTCCCCACAAACAACTGCTTTCTGAACTAAGGTCTGTTGGTCTTAGTGAAGTTGTTTGCACATTGATAGGAAACTGGCTACAGGATCGGGTACAGAGGGTGGTTGTTAATGGTACATTCTCTACTTGGAGTAAGGTTCTCAGTGGGGTCCCTCAGGGTTCTGTACTGGGGCCAACTTTGTTTAACTTTATTATGTAAATAAATGTAAGGTCATGCACCTGGGATGTAAAAAATATGCAGCCACTTATACCCTTAATGGGACTGCACTAGGCAAATCCATAATGGAGAAGGACCTTGGAGTCCTTGTAGATAATAAACTTGGCTGTAGCAAGCAATGCCAGGCAGCAGCTGCAAGGGCAAACAAGGTTTTGAGCTGTATTGAAAGGGGAATAGATTCACAGGAGGAGGGGGTTATTCTTCCCCTTTACAGAGCGCTGGTAAGGCCCCATCTAGAATATGCTGTTCAGTTTTGGTCTCCAGTGCTCAAACGGGACATTATTGAATTAGAGAGGGTCCAGAGAAGGGCAACAAAGCTGGTAAAGGGTATGGAAAGTCTCAGTTATGAAGAAAGACCGGCCAAGTTAGGTTTTTTTTTTTTTTTACACTGGAGAAGAGGCGCTATGATAACTATTTATAACTATATAAGGGGATCATATAATAACCTCTCTAATGCTTTATTTACCAGTAGGTCTCTCAAACTGACACAAGGCCACCCACTCCGTTTAAAAGAAAGGAGGAGAAGAAAGGAGGTCCTGTTTAAATTTTTGGAAAGGATATTTTACTGTGAGAGTTGTGAAGTTGCGGAATGCTCTCCCTAAATCAGTCATGCTGGCTGATACATTATATAGCTTTAAGAAGGGGTTGGATGACTTTTTAGCAAGTGAGGGAATACAGGGTTATGGGAGATAGCTCTTAGTACAAGTTGATCCAGGGACTGCAGCAAATTATATAGGCTTCAGATGGGGTTTTTGCTTTCCTCTGGATCAACTAGCAGTTAGGCAGGTGATATATAGGCATTAAGGTTGAACTTGATGGATGGATGTCTTTTTTCAACCTAACTAACTATGTATGCTACTATGTTACTCATGGAAATGTAAACCTACCAGAGCATGTTTAGTGAGTGGGGCTGATACATGCCATGCTAGCTGCAAGGTTTGACTGTAAAAACAAAGATGTGTCTAGGAGGGAAATAAACATATGATTTCTGAGTGAGCAACAAGAAGAGATCTTCCTTCGTTCCTTAAGCAAAAATCAGGCTTTTTACTGTACTTTGCATGCACTGGCCTGGCCCATTGAAGAAAGAAGAAGCAGAAGAAGACAATTGTTCTGTGGTGCTCCTTTAGGCTGATGCCACACGTGGCGTTTTTACGCTGCGTATTTTCTAATTCTCTCAGTGGCTGAAAAACGCCCGATATCATCATCCATAGAAATAACTTGAAAAGACTCGAGGCAAACCACACAAAGCGTAAATACACTAAAAAACGCCTTAGCACGGATTTTTCAAGCGTTGGCTGAAATACGTCAGTATTTGCAAAGCAAGCTATTCCTATGTATACACAAAGGCAGCTGCCAGACCTAGCTGAAATACATAGCGTTTTTTACTATTTTGCACTATTAGCACCATGGAAACGGGATTTGCTTACGTCACCAGTTCTAGGCTGAAAAACGCCATAGTCAGGGGCTGTGTGGCTTGTGCAGCGTTTTTAGGCTGAGAAAACACGCAGCGTAAAAACGCCACGTGTGGCATCAGCCTTAGAAATGCTCAAGGCCATAGCCGTTTTCTAGAATCACTGGCTCAGGGTATTAGATGATTGCAATCACCGGGGTGCCTAATATCTGGCACCTGCCAGTGATTTCACCTTTCATGCTCTTTAAGAAGTACACGTTTCCCTTTCTTAATTGCTTTGCATATACAAAGGAGAGCAAGAACAAGAATAACATGAAAATGCCAATTCATTTCTTGAGCTCCCATGTTTAATACTAAATTGGAAGCTGGAAATATTTAGCTGCTTTAAAGGAGAGATAAACCCCACTGTATGTGGGAACTATTTCAGATGGACAGCAATGGACAGCAACAATTTCTTCTGACCCCTCCCGAACTTTAATTACCTCTGCCATAATCTCCTGTCAGCCTCTGACTGATTCACATTCCAATAGTAACATTACTCAATAGCAGCTCTCCCCCTTCCTTTTCTTCTTCACAGCTCCGACACAGACTTGCGCAATAAATCTTCATACTAATCAGACGCATGCGCATTAGTCATACTCCTTCCTTATCTCCGCACTAGATCTGTATGCACATGAACTTGCCCCAGCAGCAGCAGCTCAATCCAAAAGTCAAGCATCAGGAACAAATGTGCAGCACTACTAATCCTCGCACTTGCTCAAACGCGGTTATGAAACGCAGGTCTGTGTATGTATTTATAAAATCAATTCGGCAATTCACTTAGGGGACTCAATGCCTATAAAGGGGGGGTGTTTTTTAAGAAATTATGTGAGGGGTTTAGTTCTCCTTTAAGTTTATTATTGGTCTCTGTTTATGTCAGAAATGCTTTCTTAACAGCACAGGATGAAGTATACGAAAAAGATTCAATTCTCTTATGTCTGTATGGGAATGTTTGGATTAGATATCTGGGCAAATCATCTCACACCGTGTTTGAGAATTAACAGGCCCCCGCCACTGAATAAAGGCTGCAATAGGTCTCTTACTACATGTATACACAATTATGTAGGATTTAATAGCAACTTCTAGAATATATATATACATTCAAAAGGCACAAGGATCATCTTCAATGCAAAAAAGTGTATTAAAAAAGAAACACATATGTAATGTGTCGGGCTAAGTACATGCCCTTTATCAAGCCTTCAACAATGTAACTAACCCAGTAAATTACTGCTATATCCTTGAGAATGGTCCTAATGAGGGCCGACATGCTCACAATAAAGACAGTGTCATTTTAATTAGGGTGTGCCAGCCTGAAAATACATTCTCTACGCAATTTATTTGACTGAGCACCCTGCTAATTGGTATTTATTGGCATCAGAGTGCAGACACTATAAAGATATATATTAGCAACAATAACAATCAGTAACAATTAGTTTAGTAAACCCCTAAGGGATCTAAGGCATTAAACCAAACAGAGCACTTTCTTCTTTTACTTTCATGAATTGTCATCACATTTTTAATGATTTTAAAAATAGATATTTTAATTGTGCTCCATACTCTTTAATATTTGTCTATAGGAACACCTGCTTAAACAAGAAATGCAAGCTTCCCTTTTGCCAATAGATTAGTCACAATAGTGCAAGCTAGAACACTATCTTTATTTTGCAGAATGCTTTACCATACCCAAGTTAACAGCCCTAGAAGCTCCCTCTGCTTGTTTAAGATAGCAACTGCCATTAACTTGATCTGACATCAATTCCCTGCCTGTATCTCTCGCTGCCTGTATCTTTCGCTGCTGCATATGCACAGAATAGAAGAAAAGAAATGTATTGTTTCTTTTCACAGAGCATCATGGATGAGAGCATCATTACTGTAAGTGTATTGGTGTATTTACACAGACCTTTCTGATAAGCTTATTTAGTTTTTAACTAAATCGCGGCTCCGTATATGCCTACCCACCCATTTACATTCTGGCCGGTGGGATGCCATTTTGGGAGATTTGTTGCGGGTGACTATTCTCCCGGTGTGCCACAGCCCTTAACAGGACAGATATAGGCACATGATGGTGGTAATCTTGTTTTAGAATATAGTCAAGTAATTATCATAAACTTCAAGCACTGGAAAATTGAATGATCACTCACCATGCTGAAATATGTAAGTGTTGCTTCTCTGCTTCCGTCTTTTCTAAAGACTTTCCCAGGCAAGTTTCTGTGCAACACAAATTCCACATAAGTCTCTGGACAACATAAGCAGTTATGGCGATTGATTCCTTTTTCAAACCTGTGAACAGAGAGAGAGAGAGATTACTCTTCTGAAAGCTCAGAAGAATAGAATATGGATTCTAATAAATATAATCAATATACATGTTAATGGGCTAATTAAGATAACACCTAATTTGTTATCCATAGAAACTGCAGCTTAAACAGCAATTTCACCTTTTTTAGAAAAACTGTAATAATGTAAAAAATTACCAAAACCCCCAGAAATGTGTTCAATCTTTAAGTAGCCTGCCAAATTTTGTAAAATGGGAGTGGTATTTAGGGGGTGTGGTCGCAAAAAAAAGCCTTGGTCACAATACATGTCGCCGCGCTACACCTGGGGGCCGATTTACTAATCCACGAACGGATCGAAAGAGTCCGAATGCAATTTTTTGTAATGATTGGTATTTTGACATTTTTTCGTAGCCGTTACGACTTGCACGAATTGTCGCAACTTTTTCGTAGCTGTCGCGAAAAAATAGGAAAGGTTTGCCCACCGTTTACTAGCGCTCAATACGAAAAAGTTGCGACAATTCGCGCAAGTCGTAACGGCTACAAAAAAGTCGCGACAATTCGCTCAAGTCGTAACGGCTACGAAAAAAATCGCAAAAAATTACGCAAAAGTCGCAAAATGTTCGTTTCCAATACGATTTTTTCCCATTCGGGATTCAGATTCGTGGATTAGTAAATCAGCCCCCTGGTATTTCTTTTGGTCCCTTTTTACATTTTTTAAATGTTGGGAGGTATGCTTTCTGTCAACATTAGCAGACAGCGAGTATGCTCATGTATGAAGACTATGGCTAGCCCCATGTGAAATTTCAAAATTAAATATAAGAAAAAAGCTTGGAAAGATGGATTTCAATGCAGGATTCTGCTGGAGAAGCTCTATTAACTAATGCGTTTTGAAAAATCATGTTTTCCCATTACAGTATTCCTTTAAAATAATCATAAAATAGTTTGAGCACTAGTTAGCATGGATCTGGCAAAAAAAACAAGATTTATTGACAACACACAAGCAGGGTTCAGTGAAAGCTTCTTGATGTGAGCAGTGTGAGACACACAGACTGCCAGGAAGTAAGGCAGAAAAAAAGAAAAGATCCTTCTGCTGACGTCAGTGAAGAGAAATACAGACAGGTTGAGAAGTGCCATTCGGGTTTGCAATACAGTCGGGATTCAGACATTAAGGTAACAATTGCTAACTTAAGCCGACATCTGGCCAAAAAACAATCAATATAACCCATAGCTAAATTTTGATGTACACCATTATTTTAAGGACTAAAAACAGTTAATCACGTCTGTGCTCACAATTTCTAAACAACTGCAAGAGCAAAGGGAAAAAGGAGTTTGGAATGATCTGATATAGCCAAGAGGAAACCGAATGCCTACAATGAATACAGCTAAAAATGCTGTACAGGTATGGGACCTGTTATCCAGAATGCTCGGGACCTGGGGCTTTCCGGATAAGGGATCTTTCCATAATTAAAATCTCCATACTTTGAGTCTACTAAGAAAATTATTAAAATATTAATTAAACCCAATAGGATTGTTCTACCTCCAGTAAGGATTAATTATATCTTAGTTAGGATCAAGTACAATGTACTACTTTATGATTACACAGAAAAAGGAAATCATTTTAAAAAGTTGCAGTCCCGTAGTGACCAACTGTGAATAGTTTGGGGGCTCTGGTGTTAATACTGTGAGAATGGCAGCAGGTTGAATTTCCCTATTGACAGTCAATAGGTAAAATCTGACTGCCTGTTGGTGGCTCCGCCTAATTTTTCTAACCTTGAACCGCACTAACCTGGTGCCAAATCTACAAAGTTTGGGGACCCTGGCATTATTACTGTGGGAATGACAGAAGGTTGAATTTCCTCCACTGAAAGTCAAAAGGTAAAATCTGATTGGCTGTTTGTAGCTCCACCCCATGAATGTGTGATTCAAGTTTGGTGAGTGTAGCCTCAAAGCCCTTGGGGCCCGCTGGACACTCGCACTAAAGGTGGCTGTGGTCCTTCAAACTAGTTCGGCAGGTTCTCTGCCCTTGTACGGACACCCCTGCAGTCCTACCTGACCAACATCTGGCAGGTTTGATTTTCCGTTGGGATCGGGGACCACAATGGCTTGTTGATGTGGTCCATGGTCCCAACGCAACCTACCCTCCCAAATTATCCCAATATCATCTACTTTAGGTGGGCAAGGCAATCTCACCAAACAAGAGGATCTTATAGTGTATGGCCATGTTTAATAAGGGGCTATTTCTTAAAAAAAATCCAGGGGAAGCAAGTTTTCTGTGACAGGTGCCCTTTAATGCATTTGCCTTGATCAGGCAGAAGATAAGCCACCTTCCACAATAAAAATAAGATCTCTGCTTCAGCCACCTGTTGAGCAACCATCAGGTGCTGAAAAAGTGTCACAGGCAGCTGGTACAGAACAAAATACCTCAGTAGATTAGCCTCAGCACAAAATACCAGCCTAAACTTTTTTTTTTTTCCATCAGCAGTAGGGTAATCTATTTCTAACATCAGTTTAATACAACTAGTTCACTTGCAGCCCCTCTTCAAAAGTAATAGTGAAACAAAAAAGATGTGAAGTTAAGTTTTATTATTCTAATAAATAGACCATTCCTAGGAACTTTTGATTAGTCTTCCTCTTCCGACTCTTTCTAATTTTTTATTATCTATCCCTCTTTTAGAGAGGTTGAATTTTAAAGACTGTTGTCTTTTTCACCCTAAAATTAACTATCCCTTGAAGTGTCTGTTACGATCATAGGTGTAAAACGTAATGCATATATAGATGCTTATTATGAAGGCAAAGCAACAAGGTAAGTTAATCTATACTTACTTACTTTGCAACACCTGCACGATTTTCCCAGTTATTGATGCTGTGCGTCTCGCAATGGACTGCAGCTTTATTGTACACATTGATCACACTGCCTACTGTTAGCACCTCAGGAACACTGCCCTCATCTCTAATTGCTCATAGGCTGGTACAAATTGCAGTTTGTAGCTTATAGCAGCAGAAAAAAACTTACTTTGCTGTGTCTCTAAGCAGCAAAGGTGGAAAGTCCAGAGAACAGTGCTTAACACATAAAACAGCTGAGATCTTCTTATCAATTCTCTGTGCGGATCACTAAACGTATCAGCCTGCCAGAGTTTAATTACTGCCGTAAATGAATTTGTGTATACTAAAGCTATTAGCGGCACCACTCACTGTGCAATGTTATGAAGCACTTTCCTAGTCTGTTCCACTGCGGCTTGAAAGAAAGAATATTTACAAAATATTTTAAAAAGTTGTGGCAACTAATCCGCACAACGCAAATCGGCATGCGATTAGTTACAGCTACTTGTGTAGTAATCTATGGCGGGTAAGTTACCACGACTGGTCGTGGCGAACTACTTTTTAAAAAGTTGTGGTTTTTTAAGGGCCCCCTGTGTCTTCGCTCTTATTGCGGATATTCCCAATATGCCTCTTACTGGCCTGTATCACCTGCAATAAGTCAATCCTCCATTTGCTTCTACATAAACAAATTCTTTCTTTGCTATTGTGTTTGGCAAGCATAATAAACTTCACATACACTACATAATAGAAATTTTGTTTCCTTCAGTCTTGAAATTACACGATCATAGCAAGAAAGCCGGTGCCATATTGCTGACACTGTATTAAGGCAAGCTTTAAAAAAAAAAATCTTGTTTATGTGCCAGAATGAGGGACCTAATATATATGCCCATGTACTGGCTACACAATTAGATGGTGAGGAGAGAGGGGGGGGGTGAGAGTGCTGAATGGAAGGTAATTGAAAATAGATGATTGACAGCTGGGATTTTGAAATGCCTTTATCATGGGTATGGATATATTACTAAAAAAAAAAAAGAGAACTTGGGTTTCAGGTTTAATTTGAAAATGGCTTTTATTATACAGTGACATGTCCCCTTTAAGCTTTAGTTCTCCTTTAAGCTTACATCTTTGGATTTATATGGGAAATTTTCCCATATAATAAGGATCCCATGACCCTTATTTGGAAACCTGATATCCACAAAGCTCTGAATTCTAGGAAGGCAATTTCCCATATAAGTTCCAAGTTCCATTCACCTTGTACTTGATGGTAGCTGAACACATTCAAGTTGCAAAACAATCCCAAAGGTTTTATTTCATTTTCTTTTTTATAGTAGATTTTAGCTTTTAGTATTCCTGTTTGGTTCACCATACCTTATCAAAAAACCCCAGATCCCAAGCATTGTAGATGATAGATCCCATACCTGTATCGGTACAGCGACTGTATTTGTCTCATATATGTGCTGAGAGTATAAAAATTAAAACAAAACCATTTGTAGTCTAAAGTGACACAGTGTAAGCAGTGCTTATATGATGGGTAAGGACATGGTTCTAAGAAGGGACAATTTTGGTTGAAAAACATAAACCCCAATAATCATACAGCTTCTGATTACTGTGTAACAAAAATAAGCCACAGAAAGCCACTACTGTTACTGAATTTAACACTGCCCTACACCTTGAGATTTGCAAACTCAAATTACAGACATAATTGTTAAAATGCACAACTTTGGTTAGCACAGATGTGGAAATAACACAGAGAAGCAGCCAGGATTTGAGGACACTAAAAATAAGCTTCTTATGATGTGCTATCCACTTGGTTAAACCTTTCTCAAGCCAACTGTAAAGGAGTCAAGCCATGCATTATTCACACAACTGAAAAGCCCTCAGTTATAGATTCAAATATTATGACACCAACCCTAATCAGAAATAATCTTTAATTCTAGATGCCTAAAATAGCAGGCTATTCTTTGCAGGTACTTTTTTTCTACAACACACTGTGTGTATTGATAATCAAACTGAGAAAGTTCTGACTTTCTATTGCAGTGCAGTATAATTTTATTCCTGGTTCTCTGCCAACACTGACTAGCATAATTCACAACTGGAAGAAAGAGTAGAAGTAGGTCAGTAAGAAAAGGAGGCTTTCAGAGTTTCTGGCATGAGTATTTATCAAGGCTTTCAGCAATTTAGATATTTTATTATGTGGCTGATCACTGATACATTCATTCACGGCTCTATATTACAAATAATTATACGCTTCACTACTAACCAGGCATTCATTTTCCTTTAATGCTTTTTACTATGTAAACCAACTGAACTAAAACCATTTACTGATCCAGTTATGTACTACTGGCAGACATGCTTATTTACCAAGTTATATCTTTGGCTTAAAACGGAAAGCAAAAAATATTTTACATAGAAAACTCCCAGTACAGGATCTATTATGCAGATTGCTGAGGAGCTGCGTTTTTATGTATACGAGATCTCTTCATAATTTGGATCACCATATCTAAAGTAAGCTAAAAAAAAACCTAATATGATTGTTTTAGTACTAATAAAATATACATAGAATTTAGGATTGAGTACAAGTTACTAGAAAAAGTATACTCATATTTCAATCATTTTTATGAATGATCACAGTGGCAATTTTACGATCAGAACCTTAAAACTCACTGTTTTTAATGGTGAATGTGTTATGTAGCCTGCTTGTTCTCTGTAGTTAGATACTCCTTCTTGCAAATGTCTGTATATAGTTAGCTATGTTGGATCTCTAATAATAAAGTTGTTTAAGCATTACCATCGAGTCCTGCACAACTTCCACTGAGAACCCAACAGAGAGCTGAAAGCAGGAAGTAGTGTTCTGGCTATTATATTAGACATCCTCTCCTCCAGCCTTTATAGATTACAAATTTGCCTAACAAATATTTTTAATGTTGTGCAGTCTATCTATCTTACCCAGTTTCATTTTTACACTGAACTGTTCTTTGAAAGAGCGATTTTAGGTGAAAATTAATTTACAGAAAATGATGTATTTTTAGTAATCATTGGCCTAGTTTATTCTGCACTTAATTTAGGTGTATTTATTTATAAAAACCAAATGCATAAGAAATCACATCAAAAGACTGTAGTGAAATGGTGCCCTTCAGTGGTTTAAATAGGAAGTATGGCAGATTCTTTTAATAAACAACTATTTAAAGGAGAAGGAAAGTCATTTTGGCATTTTACTGCCAATAGATTTGCCACATTAGTGCCACCTAGAATGCTATATTTATTCTGCAGAAACTAATACTATACCTGAGTAAACAGCTTTAGAAGCTTTCTATGCCTAAGATAGCAGCTGCCATTTTACGTAGCTTCCTTCCTGCAGCTCTAGCTCAGATCACACATTCCTAAGGGAGGGGGGAGGGAGTTCTTAGCATTCTAGTTGGAGGGGGGGAGCAAGGGAGGGGAGAGACCTGCGCAGACTCTGGCCACAGGAATTAAGGATGTTTCTGAGCGAGGAAGTCAGACACTGGAACATCATGTTTACAAAAAAAAGAGACAGTAAATCCTGTGTTTCTTTTGATAGAGAGGTGCAGTGTTTCTGTGAGTGATTATGGCTGCATTTACATAGACCTTTCTAATAAAGCTTACTTAGTTTTTACCTTTCCTTCTCCTTTAAGCGTCTGTGAAATAGAATTATAACTCTAGCAAAGAAAGCCTTATACTTTAGAAAATATTTTTTTTCTAGATCCATAATTACTCAGTGTAATGTAAAGCAAGAACATCTAACACTTAATTGTTAAGCTTCTTCCTGTGCAATTCAGCAAGATATCTAAATCCCTACATTATACAAAGGTGTCCCTGTCGAAAGGATAGAATAATCAATTTGCAAAACCTAGATATTGATTTTGCCTATCAATAATTACGTTTGTAACCTAACACCCAGCATATTTGTGTTAGGGTTTTATATTTTAGAAGGCATCAGTCAGGGACTGAATCATTTTTCACTTGAAATCTTCCTCCACAAAGCGCAACAGACCACTCATTTGTCTGTTCTGCTAGACATGTTAAACTGCTATAACATTTTCAAGTCTATGCTAATCATATTTACTGGAGAAATGCTTTCACAGGACCATAACTTGATATACTATACATAAGAAGCTAACATTCTGGTAGAAGACTGAAGAACTAAACTTTTCTGAAGACTGCAGAACTTTTTCCTTGTACTTCAATATTTGTAATTTGTAATACAAAGGAAAAAATAAACACATTATATATATATATATATATATATATGGAGAAGGAAAGGTAAAAGTAATCTTTATCAGAAAGGTCTATGCAATCACAGAAATGCTGCACTGAGTCCTCTATCAAAAGAAACACAGGATTTATTTTCTTCTTTTGTGTACACATCTTCTGTGTCAGACTTCCTTCTCTCGGAAAAATCCTTCAGGGCAAGGCAAGAGTCTGTGCAGCTTGATCCTCTCTGCTCTCTCACCTAAAATGCCTTTTCTTCTCATTTAAGGACAATACTATTTTAAAGCAGCAACATATTCCACAGCACTTTATCAATTACTTCAGTCAATGAGTATATATCTATTACATCAGTCCCTGTCTCAGCAGAGTTTGTAATCTAAGTTCCTGCAAACACACACAATAAATCCCTGTAATCACATGCATGCACAAAAACTCATTGATCAGGTGCCAATTTACTTTCCTGTTTGTCTCATTATTAGATGATATATGAATCTAAAACATATATAAGAATTTTAAAATGTACTAACTGTTTCTAATCATTTAGGTGCTTTCAAATTAGTAAAACAAGCTTGATCACTTAAAGGGTTGGTTTAACTTTAAATTCACTTTTGGTATTATGTAGATATCGACAATATGCAATTGGATTTCACTAGTCTTATTATGTGTGGTTATTCAGTTATTGAGCTTTTGTTTGGCAGCTCTCCAAGATGGTATTTCAGCAGCTATTTGGTTGCTAGGGTGTAATTTATCACAGCAACCAGGCATTTAAATGAGACTGAAATATGACTAGGAAGATAAGTAATAAAAATTAACAATAGAAAATTGTAGCCTCGGAGAACAAAATGTTTTGTCTTCTAAAGGTCAATGACCCCCATCTTAAAGACAGAATGTGATAGAAAAGGAACGTGACATTCTATATTATAATAAAAGTTAACTGAAAGGTGACCTACCCCTTTAATACCAAGGGTCTCAACTGAAATACTGAAGGCCTCACAGTACTTCAGGGTTCTAACCTCGCAAAAGACAAAATATACTGGGGTTAAGGCATCACTTAATATGTGTCCGTGAATAATAAACATTACAAATATTCATGTGTATTAATGATTCATTTTTTTCCTGCAGGAGCAAACTTTGCAAGACTTCGGAAAAATGAAGATGAAAAATGAACACACAAAAGCTCAACAGTGCCATGTGCAATGCCAGTCGGATGGTTAATGTGACCGTGGAGCACTGCAAATGCTTTACAATTTGTGTCAGGTGTCACAGCCACCACAGTGTAGTGAAAGCAGCTTGTGGAAGGCCCATTCCAGTTTCATCACAGTAATCCTATTGTTCACCAGGTCCATACAAAATTGGTTTGTTTAGTTGGAAATAATATAACTTGTCTGGCCTGCAACCAGCCAAAGGCAGGGCAGAAGCTCACCAAAAGCTGTTTTATGTTAAAGACTATAGCTAAAAAATACTGTATCTCAGGACAGATCTCTGTCGGACAGATTTCCATTTAGATCTTCTCTGCCTGGACACAAGCATGCTCTTTTAAATATTGCAAATCTAGCCTAGTTTGGTGCACTAAATCCATGCTTTTAGTGTATTAAATATTAAGCTCTATGCACTTAGATCTTTTCGGTGGAGTATCTGGGCCTACCAACTTGAGCATTAACAACTGGTGGTAAGAAAAGATAAACACAAATCTCTAAACAAGCCAAAATCGTCACACTCAATTTAAGCATTGATTGACATTACACGATTAGCATAATGTTAACTAAATCTTTATATATATATATATATATATATATATACACACACACATACTAAATTGTGCAAAGCTAGAAGTTCAATGCAGGATGCTGGCACTTTGCAGAGTAATTTGACAAAATTGGAAAACTGGGCAAAGATATGCACTTAGGTAGAACTAATATAAACATGAGTTATATACTAAATGGTAATGTGTTGAGGGATCCTTAATGGAGAAGGATCTGGGGGGTTTTGGTGATTACAAGTTGTCTAATTCCAGGCAGTGTCATTCTGTGGCTACTAAAGCAAATAAAGTGCTGTCTTGTATAAAAAAGGGCACTGACTCAAGTGACGAAAATATCATTTTGCCTCTTTATAGGTCCCTGGTAAGGCCTCACCTTGAGTATGCAGTGCAGTTTTAGGCTCCTGTCCCTAAGAAGGATATTAATGAGCTGGAGAGAACTTTCATTTGAAGCAGCGTAGGTGGTTTTTCACTGTGAGGGCAGTGAGGTTGGGGAATGCCCTCAATGTTGTGATGGCAGATTCTGTTAATGCCTCCAAGAGGGGCTTGGATGAGTTCTTGAACAAGCATAGTATCCAAGGCTATTGTGAGACTAAAATCTACAGTTTGTATTGATGTTGGTATATATGGATTATGTATGCGAGTGTATAGATAGTATAGGTTTGTGAGTGCTGGGTTTACTTGGAAGGGTTGAACTTGAACTCAGGTCTTTTTCCAACCCTATGTAACTAAGTATAGTAGTACATAATATTTAAGTTCCTTTAAAACACTCATTTTTATGTTACTGTTCCTTAAATGTAAGGTAAATGCTGTGTCTGGAGCACAGTGGTGACAGCAGGCCCTGCCAGTGAAATGCTAAAGCAAGCATTATCGCTCAAATCAGCCAAAGGCATTCCAAACTACAGTGTAGTAAGTTTTAATGGGCCACTCAGCAAGTAAATAATTGAACCTGCCATAAAGCATGGTAGCTTGTCCGTTAGCAAGAAAAGAGGTAGAAATAGCTACATCTTTGCTAGGAAACTGAACTGGAGAAAATGTCAATACCCTTTTTCCAACATATCTGTTTTTCACACAAAACTACACTAACTGCTTTTAGTACCATACAAACATTCTAAATATTTATATAGGCAACAGTATTCTCTGAGCTGGTACTAAACCGGCCTGTTTCCAAACTAGGTTGGGGCAAGTCTCACACTTCACATACAAGTGAGGAGAAGGTCTTCTCATTACAAATAACATAGATCACGTGGAACCACATTCTTCTTTGCAAATGTATGAAAAGATTCAGCTAAAAATACAACCAGAACTGGAGCTTTATTTTTTTATCTATGGTTTATCAATTAGGGCTAAGCTACACAGGGAATACTACCTGGAGCATCCAACAGCAGCACAGAAATACAGAAACAAATTTTACTTAACCTTTAGTCTAATGCCACACGGGGATGATTCTCGACCTTAAAGAGAAAAACAGGCTGAGAAAACAGCCTTGTCTGAGCCTTATTTATTTAGGTCACATATGCTCATAGTACAAAAAAATAAGGCTTTATAAAAATCAAATACTGCTTTCAAAATTACAAGTGTACAAAATATCACAATGTTTTATTTGAAAATACAAAAATGTTGTTAATAATGATAAATCAATGCAAGATTATTAATTTTTAGTGTTTAGTTCTCATTTAACAAAGCTAGAAATGCTTAAATACTTAATTTATTGTACAGGTATAGGACCCATTATACAGAATGCTCGGGACCAAGGGTATTCTGGTTAAGGGGTCTTTCCGTAATTTGGATCTCCATACCTTATGTCTAATAAAATATCAATAAAACATTAATTAAATCCAATAGGATTGTTTTGCCTCCAATAAGAATTAATGATATCTTAATTGGGATCAAGTACAGGTACTGTTTTATTATTACAGAGAAAAAGAGAATCATTTTTAAAATTCTGAATTATTTTCTTAAAGCCTTTCCGTAATTCGGAGCTTTCTCGATAACAGGTTTCCGGATAACGGATGCCATACAGTACCAGTCTAAAGTTTCAGCATCTTTATAGTGTAATATCATTAGATCCAGGCCTTCAAAGTTGTCTATTGTCTTGTATGTGCCATGGTCTTACATAATGTAATGATAGGCGAATCGGTCCCGTTTTGCTTTGCCAAAAAATTTGAAAAACGGTGGAAAATTCAGAAAACGCGGAAAATGCTGTGTGTAAAAAAAAAAAAAAACAACATGTTGCATGCATCAAAAAAAATTGTTACACGCCTTTATCCATGGCTAAATTTGGCCCCGGTTTCATGAAACAATCCGCCAAAGCCGAAACTTGAAAATTCGCCGCAAATCCATGCCTGGTAAAAAATTTTGTTCATCGCTAGTCTTACAGTTTTAACACAACCTGTAAGTAAATCAACCGATAAGCATAGACACTTATAGAAAAAATGCATATACAGGTTATGTGATTACCACTAGCAATTATAACAATTATGAAAGGAATAACATTAATTTAATTAAATATTCAGATAACATGAAATAAGAGCAATCTTTTAAGGAAAGTGAAATTAGCAAAAGCAGGAATGTTGGATGAAAGCCGTAGACAATTATTCTTCTTAAAGAAGAAGGAAAGGAAGAAGGTCTATGTAAATACAGCCAGAAGCACAAAAAAGCTGCACTGAGTTCTCTATCTGAAGAAAAACAGGATTTCTTGTCTTTTTTTGTGTAAACATGTTTTTCCCTGTCAGACTTCCTCTCCTTCAGGTCACGGACACAAGTCTGCACAGTCCTGCCTTTTTTTGCTCCCTTTCCCCATATGAATTCACAAGAATTTACTCCCCCTCCCATAAGAATGTGTGATCTGGGCTACCAGTAGCTAGAGCTGCAGCACAGAAGCTACTGAGAGGTAAAATGGCAGCAGCTATCTTAAGCAAACAAAGGGAGCTTCTAGGATATGTCTTGGTATGGCAAAGCACCAAACAGCAAAGTTAAGCTAAATGTAGCTATTTTTATGTAATTTCTGAAAATTGTCTTAAAGCTTGCAATTTTACCCATTCTAAACCCCACATTTCATAATTTACCAACATAAAACATTTAAATATGAACATTATGGGCCTACTGAACACTTTGATGCCCAATATGCATAGATTTACCAAACTATGTGGCGTACAGAGGCACCCAAATGACACACTGGCTTCTGCAATATAAGCACCCGTTATGTGTATTATGTGCCATAAGACCCCCTAACAGTACGGAGACCCTAGAAAACCATGTATTTTCTGAACGTACACATTCTGCGAAACAAAAATGGGTAAATATATCTTTCTACTGCAAACTACAAAGTTAAGCTAAATGTAACGGTTTTTATGACATTTCTGAAAACCGTCAGAAAGCTTGTATTTTACCCCATTATTTACGTTTTAACATAAAACATTCTTAATATGAACGCCAGGAGTCTACTGAACAATTTCATGCCCAATATGCATAGATTTACCTAAGTATGTTACATAGAGCATATGAACCCAGCACACACAAACTAACTGTAGATATTAATATCACAATAGCCTTGGATACTATGCTTGTTCAAGAACTCATCCAGGCCCCTCTTATAGGCATTAACATAATCTGCCATCACAACATCACTAGGAAGGGCATTCCCCAACCTCACTGCCCTTACCGTGAAAACCCCCTACGCTGCTTCAAATGGAAGCTCCCTTTAATCTAATGGCTGATCATTTTTATGGGGAAAAGAACACCCCACAGTTGAATAACAATAAAACGACTTAAAATGCAACAAAATCAACAAAAATATAATGAGCCCCAAAATAGCATACAAAAGGTATTGTGCAGTGTGGTTAGAGATTACATTTTCCGCAATAGCAATAAAACATTTGTTTCACGCAAAAATAAGACTTAAAATTAACCAAAAAAATTAACAAAACTGTGTAAGAGTGTGCAAGTATGTTGTTGTGTGTTGTGTGTGCAAGTATGTGTGAGTGCTGTGATTGTGTAAAAGCCCCCCCAATGCCCCAAAAATGTTTGTGTTTGTAAGTGTAAGTTAGTGTAATAATTGTGTTTTTGTTTGTTGTTTTGACACTTACCTAGGGATGGCAGGCAGATCGTCCTGGAGGAGATACATCCCCTTGAGCAGTGCTAGGGAGAGGTAGAAGAGCAGGAAATAGCTGGCACCTTGTATCTAAGTGCCTGCTGTATCCTATGGGGCCCCTGGGTGCCGGCCCCAGGAGCCACTCATTCCCACCTCTGCTTGTTGCCTTGGGGCTGGGGAATGAGTGGGGAGTGAATGAGTGGCTTTATAAGCTGCTCCTTTGCTCCCAAACTAGAACTGCTGCAGAACGTACAATCTGAGGCACTTTAATCCACAGATCATAGATTCTACGTTCTGTGGCACTTAAAGGGTTAAACCCAATTGTACTGTTTGCCACCAATAAGGATTAATCATCTTAGTTGGGATCAAGTACAAGGTACTGTCTTGTTATTACAGAGGAAAAAGGGATATGTTTTAAAATTTGGGTTATTTGATAAAATGGCAGATGGCCTTCCCGTAATTTGGGTCTCTCTCGATAACAGGTTTCCAGATAATGGATGCCATACCTGTATTTTACTCCAGTAAGCAATTGAAATTCTTGCTTTAATTCATGCATTTTGGTTTTTCTAAATAAAATCTGCTTTGTTGCTTGACATTTACTTCACCTTCTCAGCTTCATCTTGGTAGAAAACTTAAGATACTGTGCAACATCTCTAATGGAACGCTGTTAAAAAACATAAGGATGTTTGGCGGAAATGCTGACAGACTAACAAAAAAGGATTGAAATTTAAGAACTGGCAATAACACAATTTAAATGCCAAATATAAATAGTCAGTTCCTTCAACTACTGTAGAGACATGGTTACATTAAGTTCAAGTCTTCAGTGTAACCCTTGGAAAGACTAACAGAAAGACTAAAATACAAAACAATTATGCCAACTGTGTTATGGGCACATAAGGTAAGTACTCATACTTAAAGGCACTGGCACATGGGGAGATTAGGTGATTAATCTCCCCCAAAATGCCTTCCCACTGGCAAGAAATTGAATCAGAAGGCGTTTTGGGAAGATTAGTAATCCATGGCAACATAAATTTATTGAGGGCGACTAATTTCCCTGTGTGCTAGTGCCCTATCTGTCTGAAGTTGTGCAGGAAAAGGTGATGTACCGTGCTAGCCAGTCAAAATGTTACAGGGAAACCCTTATGAAATAAAAAATAACAAAAGTGGTATAAAGGGGATACCTTTATTGGCTAACTAAGATAACCATAGCAAGCTTTCAAAACATCTTAGTTTCTTTTTTTGTAATCAGCTTGAAAAAGCTGAAAAGCTTGCTATGGTTATCTTAGTTAGCCAATAAAGGTATCGCCTTTATACCACTTTGTTATTTTTTATTTCAAAAGGGTTACCCTGTAACACTCTGAAGTTGTGTAAACACAAGCATTGTTAGCACTGTCTGTCAGCACTATATCTGCTTGTCTGGCAGGGTTTAAAGGTATACTTTGCATTCCATGAGGAAGTAAGAATGCATCTCTATGCATTCCAAATAGGTTCTGCTCTTTTACACTTGTAATGCTAAGTAAACTTTAATGCTAATCTTAGGCCTGCTATCCATACTGGAACAAAGCAAGAAGCCCCAACCCAAATAAGTCGCCGCAGATAACAGCCTGTGTGTATATAGCCTTGAAAAAGTAAATTTTATGATTTACCATGATAGGGCAGAAAAAAAAGCATTTTAATATGGTGTCAATAAGAACCATAAACAGTAAATGTACAGTACTTTATAGCTGATCAGCAGCTGACGGTAACATTGCTTGCAACATCAGGTCATCTACGATACAAATAAAGTTACTGTTAAAGATCAAAACAGGTAGGATTTAAAGCTCAATGAAGTAAAAGTTACATGCATGGCTTCTTCTTTCAGTTAAGGTGGCGACACACGTCAGCCACTAACCGTTCAGGGCTGAAACGGCAGATAAGGAGGTAGAAACAATAGGATTTCTACCTCCTTCTGCCGATTCAGCCCTGAAGGCAGATTTTGATCAGGTGCCTTCTATGGCGCCCGATCAAAATCTTTTAACCTGGCCGATCGGCGAGTCAACCAATATCAGCAGCCTCCTGCGATATCGGTCGGCTCGCCGACTTGCCATACACGCACCGAATATCGTACGAAACGGGGTTTCATATGATATTATCGGTGCGTGTATGGCCAGCTTAACACATAAATATGCAGAAAGTTTGGGACTTAATTAGGTTTAAGGGCACACAGGCATAAGTATGCACTACTGCGGATGGCATACAGTCATTTAAAAAATTTGGGAACCCCTCTCAGCCTGCACAATAATTTACTCCACTTTTAACAAAAAAAGATACCAGTGGTATGTCTTATTTCCCAGGAGTATTGGGTGTTTTCTGAACAAAGATTTTTAGTGAAGCAGTATTTAGTTGTATCAGTGTTGGACTGGCCCACAGGGATTCCAGGAAAACTCCTGATGGGCCAGGTGTCAGTGGGCCCTCCTGCTTCCAACCATTTGTCCTAAGTCATGGTCATTCCCTATTTCTGAATGGGAATAAATTGAATAAATATAAAGAAGAATAGATAATATACATAAAGATTAAAAACTTTTTCTGGTTTTCTGGTGGGCCCCTGGGGTCCCAGTCTGACACAGAGTTGTATGAATTTAAATAAATTGTGAAAATGTGGGTACCCTTGTAATTTTGCTAATTTGAATGCTTGTAACTGCTCAGTATGGATTACTGGCAACACCAAATTGGTTGGATTAGCTCATTAAGCCTGAACTTCATAGGCAGGTCATCCAATCATGAGAAAAGGTATTTAAGGTGGCCAATTGCAAGTTGTGCTTCTGTTTGACACTCCTCTGAAGAGGGACAGCATGGGATCCTCAAAGTTTCTACTGTAAGGAATGTAATCAGGAAATGGAAGGCCACAGGCACACTTGCTGTAAAACCCAGGTCTGACAGGCCAAGAAAAATACAGGAGCGGCATATGCGGAGGATTGTGAGAATGGTTACAGACAACCCAAAGATCACTTCCAAAGACCTGCAAGAACATCTTGCTGCAGATGGTGTATCTCTACGTCATTCTACAATTCAGAGCAATTTGCACAAAGAACATCTGTACGGCAGGGTGATGAGAAATGAGCCCTTTCTGCACTCGCGCCACAAACAGAGTCGCTAGTTGTATGCAAAAGCTCATTTAGACAAGCCACAGTCATTTTGGAACAAAGTGCTTGGGAATGATGAGACAAAAAATGAGTTATCTGGTCATAACAAAAAGCGCTTTGCAAGGCGGAAGAACACCGCATTCCAAGAAAAACACCTGCTAACTACTGTCAAATTTGGTGGAGGTTCCATCATGCTGTGGGGCTAGTTCAGGGACTGGGGCCCTTGTTAAAGTCGAGGGTCGGATGAATTCAACCCAAAATCAAGAAATTCTTCTGGATAATGTTCAAGCATAAGTCACAAAGTTGAAGTTACATGGGGGTTGGATATTCCAACAAGACAACGACCCTAAACACAGTTGGAAATATACAAAGGCATTTATGCAGAGGGAGAAGTACAATATTCTGGAATGGCCGTCAAAGTCCTCCGACTTGAATATCGTCGAAAATCTATGGGATGATTTTAAGCAGGCTGTTCGTGCTAAGCAGCCATCAAATTTAACTGAACTGGAGAGATTTTGTATGGACGATTGGTCAAAAATACCGCCATCCAAATCCTATAAAGGATAATAATCAAAAAGACGAGATGGAATTAAAGGAGCTTAAATGTTTGCATGCTTGAATTTATTACAGCAATAGAAATACCAGGCAGCTGTTGCGAACTGCAACTCTCAAATCCTCAAAATAGCTTGAGTGCCATTTGTGCCATACAGTAATTACATTGTGTATTGGATTTTTAATTCTGAGATTTTTTTTCTGTGTGTCTGGAAACTCTCACGCATTAAAAAGCCGCCTAAGTAAGCATAACATAGCTTTTCCCTCACTGGAATCTTTAGATTTGATAGTGCCAAATATACCATGCTTTCTGTAAAGATTACAAGATACAGAAAAGAACTAATAACTGGGGGAAAAAAAAAAGAACAGCAAGAATTCTAAACCATTAAGCACTTTTTAAGGGCATTTTCCATTAAAATATAATTTAGATGGATATCAACACAGTGCTACCAAAGTGGAAAGACTTTGTGTGAAAACAATTACTCCTCCAGCAGGGAAACCCAAGTCTGGGAATCAGGCAGATGCATACTTTAACAAAAATGTCTCATTTATAAGATATAAATATTTAACCCTGCAGAATCGGGGTTACCTTTGCCTTTAATCAGTTTTATTAAGAAAAGTGTTTCAAGCAAACCTAGCATCACTGGTTCTTTGAAACTATTATCTTAAGATTAGACTGAAAATAACATTTGAATTTGTTTTGCTATAATCAGTCTGCGTGGGTCACATGGATTACAAACTAAATGACAGATAGCAACAATGTGACTCTTACAATTATACCACTCTGTTTAAGTCCGAATTCTGTTCAAGTTTAAGGAGAACTAACCCCCCCCCCCCCAGAAAAAATTCCCCAATTGAGCCAACTCCCTGCACCCCCTCCTTAATGAAAAGTATCTGCACAGCTGACCTTTAGATGCAGACTAATGCAATGGAGCTAGCAGGCACCATCTTCCGTATCTTCGGATTTTCTTCAGCTTAGTTCAGCAACATGGATCTGGAACTGACCTATGAAAACCCAAAGATACAATAGATTCTGCATGCTAGTTCTGCATCTATAGGTCAGCTTTACAAAGACACTTTTCATTTACACAGACACTGCTGGAAGGAAGGGGGCTCAATCGGCAGTTTTAGTTCTTCTTTAAGGAAATACTAAACACCTAAAGGACAAATCAACAAGCCACAGAATAAGACTGCCAGAGAGATCCTACTGATTGACAGTGCTGATGTCACGGTTCAGGGCTAACCAATTACTCAACAAATCTATCTGGAGACTCACCAGCTTAAAAGCCAGATGGAGCTCGCTGCTTATTTCTAACAAGTAGCAGTTCTTGCTGGAAAGGTGCATAGAGCTAGGTCACATTACTGTGTCTCAATTAACAATTGCAGTTGTGCGTGCAAAACAGTAGAATTTGCGGAAACCATATTTGTTACTGTAACTCTTGCCTAATTTCCGAAGTTTCAGTAAAAATCTGAATGTAATCCTATTTGATCCATAAGAAAATGATTATTTCCAAAAAGGCACAAATAACCAGATAGCGTTAAAAGTTTCCCTATAGGTAGAAGCCCCTATAGACTGCGCTCAGGAAAGCTGACCTATAAATGCAGAGTATGAACTCATAGATGCTGTCTTGTGGATCTTTGGATCCTCTTCTTTTTTTCCTTAGCCGACAGATAGAGCTTTCAGGCTCATGCACAGTTAAATTCGCTCCAACTGTGCCAGAAAGCTCAGCGTCGGCAAACTTGCCAAAGAAAATTCGTAGACCTGGAAAAAGTATGCTGTGCTACTGGGTATCAGCTTTCCAAACAGGGACACATTTGCATCTAATAGACACTGCGAGTAAGGGGCAGGGAGGGGGCCAATGGAGGGCAGACTATGGGTCCTTTTGCTGTGGGAGTGTTTAATTCTCATTTAATCAAACTGCCACACAAGGAAGAAGCTATTTTACCGTGAAATACTAATTACTTGGCATCATGTCTACACAGAAAGAACTTAAAGATAATCAGTACTAATATTTGTCCTTCACGCTGTCAATTACTGTGATATTTGTGCTTAAAATACAAATAGGAGCTTAACTTTGTTTAAATCAGGATCAAAGTAAAGTAACCAATTCTGTTTCAGTCAAGTTAAGCTGGCCATACACTTAAAGATCTAGTTTAGCAAGGTCACCAAATAAACAGATCTTTCCCTGATATGCCAACATTGAAGTGAGCATTATCAAAGTGAACTGATTGGTTAGCCATCAGGCCAAAGGATCGGATCACAGGCAGGATTCTAGCTGTCAGGTGGAGGACCACATCAACAAGCTAATGCATTCCTCGCAGCAGTTTATCGGCTTGTGTATAGGGCCTGCCTGACTGATATCTGGGTGTAAGTCAGGCAGGCCTATCCGAGGGCGCTATACATGGGCTGATAAAAGCTGCCGACAGACCGAGTTGGCAGCTTATTGGACTGTGTATGGCCACCTTAACTCACATACCAAGCCTAAACACACCCTGGTAACAAAATCATAACATAGTTGATAAAAAGGTTGAAAAAATAAAAAGACATTTCCCTCAAGTTCTATTTGACTAAGTGAAACCTACCCAAGTACTAGTTGATTCAGAGGAAGGCAATAAATAAAAACTACAGAATGAAAACACTCATATTGAGTAAATAAATATCAAAATTTCTTTTTACCAGATAAGTTTTACAAAAAGTCAGATAGTTGTTGGTTGCTGCAGACACACCTGAAATGCTTTCATGAATTTTAGACAGCATATTGCCTCAAATGTTTACAGGCAGCTAAAGAATGGCAAAAAGACATCACGGACAGAACGAATAAAAGTGGATTCTGGTGGTAAGATTCTGCCAGCTATACCTTGCAAGGTCATAAGATTTTATTTTGGTTTGCACAATACTTTTTGTTTGCGCAGATGGTACCCCCATACAATGCAAGCATGCAACCAAGTTAATTTTCAAATACAAAAACGCTTTTGATTACATTTAAGCTGCAAACAACCCAAACCATATTCAGTAGTCAATAGTTATCAAATACGTAATTAGTTATTGCAGTGTGATTAGCCCTGCACAGCTGGCTCATTATAAATCAAAAGAATACCAATCAAAAAAAAAAAAAACTAAAAAGATTTATAAGCTTATTCAGATGAACAATAAAAAGCTATGTGAATGTTTAGCGAGCTGCCTTCACATAGATTATATATTTTTACCAGAAATAAAAATGAAAGTATACAATAAAGTATATAGCATAGTTTACATATGTCAGCAGTATGGCCTGTTGGTCATTTGAGACTTGCTTGGTGGCAAAAGCAATATGTTACAGCAGTATGGCCTTTGACCCTGCTTTCCACTTCTACCTTCTGTTTTGCTTAAGTCTGTCCCACTGCATCTGCCAGTGCCGTCCACTTCAAAAACAAGTGTGTGCTGGGAGGGAGTTGATGATTGGGCGGCTGAGGGCGCAAGTCAATTGCCCTTGTTGGTGGGTCTGGATGGATTGCCTTATGCCACTGCTTATATCCACTGACCCCTGCTCATGTTTTGGTTCTTAAGCATCTTTTGCCTGACTGCCCCTAGGTAAGGCACAATTTTTTTGCCCACAGTATTTGGGTTGGAAACACTATGCAGAATAATTCAAGCACTATCATAGGACTTATTCTGAATATGGGTGTATACTGAACCTTCGAGGAACACACTGAAGGAAAAAGCGAATAAAGACACGTACCTGCCATATTTTAAGAGAACTCCTGTCCATCCACCCCAAGCAAATAGATGGAGCACTTTCAGGAGAAAGTAATTGCTTATGTCTTTATATAATTTCTATAGAAGTCAATTGCAGTTGTCCTAGCCTGCAAGCCATATTTTAAAACACAAGTTTCTGAGGTTGTAAACTCGAAAAAAAATCTAGTTTATTTGAACGAGTTTTCCTTATTAATAAGCAATTCATGCGAGATTATTTCATTTAGAAAATCAAACTTAAATTCATGAACTATAAAATTGATAAATAAACCCATTAGATACAAGGTTATGGCTACAAATACAACTATTTGTTCTCGTTTATTACGTTTTTCTTTTTCAGCATTTCTATTCAAAACAGGGAAATACTTGTTTACTACGAATGCAAGGCAAGTACAATTAATGTCCACCATGCACACTGAACATTGTTATCAACAGTCCAAATGAATGTCAGAGGCAGGCAACATTCCAAACAACAGAAGGCTTTTTTTCTATATTCCAGCTTTTTTAACCTTTGGATGTAAACATTATTTCTATATCTTTCCAAAACATCAAAAGTAAATTGTTGATAAAATATACAGAGTCACAACTAACCATCTCTGGGGAAGAAAGTAAACCATAAACCTAAGGAATAGGGTAACCAATCCAATTTTAACAAATGAGACATCCAAGTGAGACATCAGGATAGTGCTGCAACATTTACAGGGCAGAGGGTATTTTTCAATGTAAACCTTTAACATATTAAAGCACTAAAACATATACATAAAACATTCCTCCAAGGGCAAGTGCACATGGTGTGTATATCCGCTTCTCTCAGCTCTACGCTTTTCTGTCAGGCTGAGCCTGCATACGCTGCACCGTGCACCTGCACTAAAAACTACAATACCCGCCTGTAATATAGTTTTTTAGTGCAGGCACAAGGTGCAGAGTAGGCAAGCAGATCCGCTTCTCTCAGCCTGATGGAAAAACATAAGGCTGAGAGAAGCGGATTTTCAGCAGGGAAAATAAGAATTGAACACTTCAATGTTTTTCTCAATAAATATATTTCTAATGGGGCTACTGACATGAAATTTACAGCAGATGTCGGTAACATACACACATACAAAAAAATCAAAACAAATAAGTCCATAAATTAAGTTATGTGTAGTAAAGTGGAATGACACAGGGAATAAGTATTGAACATGCTTACTGAAATGTATTTAATACTTGGTAGAAAAGCCTATGTTGTTAATGACAGCTTCAAGGTGCCTCCTGTATGGAGAAACTAGTCGCATGCATTGCTCAGGTGCGATTTTGGCCATTTCTTCCACATAAACTGTCCTCAAATCTTGAAAGATCTAGGGGGCCTCTTCTATGAACTCTGATCTTCAATTCTTTCCAAAGTTTTATTATGTTTCTCTGAAACCTTGTTTCCTTGGCTGTGTTCTTGGCATCATTGTCTTTCTGAAATGTCCACCTTCCTTTCATCTTCAGCATCCTGGTAGAGGGCAGTAGATTCTTATCAAGAATGTCCTGGTACATTTCTCCATTCATCCTTCCTTCAATTATTTGAAGTCAGCCAGTACCATATGCTGAAAAACAGCCCCACTCCATGATGTTCCCACCCCCAAACTTCACTTTTGGTATGGTGTTTTTGGGGTGATGTACAGTGCCATTTCTCCTCCAAACATGGTGTGTGCAATGAATTTAGTTTTGGTCTCCCCTGACCAGACTATATTCTCCCAAAATTTTATTGGCTTGTCCAAATGTTATGCAGCAGACTTTAAGCAAGCTTCAACATTCTTTTTCTTCAGCAGTGGGTGAGAGTGCATAGAGGCCATGTTGTGCATTACTTATTGTTTTTTTTGTTTTTTTTAAACAACCTGCTAATTCAAGGTCTTTCTGAAGCTCTCCGCAAGTGATCCTTGGCTCTTGGACAACTTTTCTGATTATTCTTTTGACACCTCTGTCAGAAATGTTGCGAGGAGCACCTAGTCATGGACGGTTTAGGGTGAAAAGATGTTCTTTCCACTTCTGGATTATGGCCCTAACAGTGCCCACTGGAACAATCAGTTTAGAAATATGTCTGTAAGCAATGCCCTTAGTATGTTTTGCAACAATAATGTTACGAAAGTCTTGAGAGAGCTCTTTGCTTTTACACATCATGAGATGCTTCTTTTGTGATATGTTGGTAATGAGAAACCTTTTTTAGGCCATTTGAAGAAATGCTACAATCATCATCATCATCATTTATTTATATTTAGCCAGCAAGTTACACAGCACTTTGAAATATTATTATAAGTACTGCTTAAATTCTACTCTGGATACAATACAGTCCACCCTACTGTAATTGTAGCTCTGCTATTCCTAGACATAGATCAATTTCCTAGTAACTACTGTTAAAAGCAACTCCACATAAACCCTTTATATACTGCAAACTGGTTGGCCTTACACTTACTTTAGAAGGAATAGTTTCCAGCCCAAACATGGAAAGTTTATAACATTCAGTTTATAATTGAGCCATAAGATACAACCATATGCTTTCTGAAAACAAAGAAAGAACCAAAATCTAAGCAACCTTGGACAAACCTTTATTATTAACCAGGAGCACAGATAATTGGCACCCCCTATGATTATACCTTTGCATCTACTTTAAGTAGAGGGAGCTTTATGTGCGATTATAAACTGTAACCTTAAGGCTGTATGTAGCCCAGGCCTTTTTTCTCCAAGAGAACCATACAGTTGGGCCTAAATGCATCCCATGGCCACTTAACATGTCCCTACTAAATATTCATTCTGTACATATGGTGCCCAAGCAGTGAATCAGGACAGTTAACCTTACAGGGCCTCCTATGTAGTTGTACAGGTGGCTCAGATCAAACAAATAGTCAATGGTTGAGACAGCATATGGTACTTCAATCTTTACATAAATATAAAAGGCTAAAATAAAAAAACCATACAGAATACTTTGTGAGCTATGTTTTGTCTGCTAATTGGACCACTATTTTTTTTCTCAGACTCTGAACTGGTATGGTACCAATGGATTGAAGAAAAGCTGATGTAATCTCAATATTTAAAAATAGACTTAGGATCATATGTCCCTGGGGCCCTGCTTATGTTTTATTATTTTATGGCAATAACCCGCTGTGCTCTTTCTTACAAAGCACTAAATCTGTTTAATGCAGAAACAGTTGATCTATGCAAGACAGAAATTACCCCTTTACCCCATTTAAAGGGGTTTTTGAGGGGTTAAAGGGGATTTGAGGAACTTTCTGCCAACAATACAAATGGCTAGGGGTTAATTTTTAAAGAATCAGAATCAGCTTCATTCAAATCTGTGGAATGAGTCCCCCAGACCCCATGAACCTGTTGTACTCTGCCTGCCCTACCCTGCCTGTGTGTGTAACATACTCTGCCTACCTTATGCTGCCTATGTGCCTTACTCTGCCTGCCCTATACTGCCTGTGGGAGGTGAACCTGGCAGTGGTTTATTCTGGAAGTTTGTTAGTATTTGGAAACAGTCATTATGTGTTTCCTAAGATGTGTAATTATAAGCTGGTGGTTGCTGTGCTATCCAGAGGGGAGGATGAAGCATATGGATTTAAGGGTGTGTCTTAATATGACACAATATAATTCTTTCAAATATGAATAAAGGTTGATATGCCTACACCAACCATTTGGGTTTTTGCTGAGCTACATTAATGTGGGTATGGTCTTAAAAGCTCTTGTGATAACATGGGTGTGGTTTGAAGTGGGTGCAGTTTAAAAAAGGGGAGTGGTCAAAACTAGCTTCCATTATTTGCCCTCCACCATGTAGGCCAGAAAAATTCCGTCCCTCAGTACCACAGAAGTTGGACAGCACCGTATTAAAAGGGATAAAGAAGCAACCTTACAACTGTATCTTACAGTACAGGTTAACACTACCCCAGATCATACATCCTGAATTTACAGACTCAAGGGACAGTGTGAAGGGTGGAGGATTGGCTCTTAAGGTGGTAGTAGCAGCAGCTGCTTTTACGCACATAAAAGAGACAGGTACACAGGATTTCAAACTAAAATTTGGGGTGTCAAGTTATTCAACACAGGAGTTTTGGCAGAAAATGAAAGTTCACACAGCTGAGATCCCAATATAACAAATAAATAGCAGTCATGCTGAAAAAGAAACTGTCCTTCTGTCCAAACTGAGGACACAGACAGCCACACTTGGGCAGATAGTAAATGAAAGATACATTGACAGTCCTTTGTAGAATCCCTGTGCTCTCTCGGCTGTACTTCAGTGAAGCTACTAGGAAATCCACGTCTTTATATATATATATATATATATATATATATATATATATATATATATATATATATATCTTTATTTATAAAGTGCTACTTATATATGCAGCGCTGTACAGTAAAATAGCTTAATACAGGGATGGCCAGACTTTTTGCGGTCGCCATCGACCATACCGATGCGGAATGCGGAAGTGTGGCGTGAATGCGGAAGTATGCGACGCAGCGTACGTACACATTCATGCACAACTTCCGCATCCCGGCTTGATCGCGGTCCATCAGAAATCCATGGGGGAACGACTGGTGGGCCGCAATCAACATATTGGCCACCTCTGGCTTAATACAACAGGGGGCTATTAAAGTAATAGATAAATACAAAGTATAACAAGAAATACAAATAAATACAAGGTACAGTTGCAATAAGTTAAGAATCAAAGAGACAAGAGGATAGAGGTTCCTGTCCCATAGAGCTTACAATCTAAATGGGAGGGTAACTTACAGACACAAACAGGCAAATATAAGTGCTGTAGGTTACAGTGGGTGACACTACAATATAAGTGCCAGTTCCCAGATCAGGTGCTGTGCGAGTGCTCCAGAAGGCAATCTTTAAGTTTATTTTTAAAAAAGACTAAAGGAGGATTCTCTCCGGAGGAAATTAGGGAGGGCATTCCAAATGTAAGGGGCAGCAAGGCAGAAAGGTTTAAGGTGGGAAACAGAAATAGAGTGGGGGGTGCAACCAAGCAGTAGGTCTGAGAGGAGCGGAGGCCAGGAACATATGGAAACACAAGAGGATAGATGTAGTGAGGCGCAGAGGAATGGAGAGCTTTGAAGGTTACGAGAAGGAGTTTGTAAGATATTCTTTGTTTAATGGGAAGCCATGATAAGGAAAGGCCTGAACTCTCCTGGATGAGAGGAGGAGAATTCTGGCAGCAGTATTTAATACAGATTATAGGGGGGAGAGATGGGATATGGGAAGGCCAGTTAGTAGCAGGTTACAGTAGTCAAGTTGGGATAGAATGAGAGCTTGCATGAGCAGCCTAGCTGTTGCAGTAGAAAGAGATGGATTTTGGCAAGAAAAAGTGACAGGTTTTGACAGTGGTGGTAATATGGTCAAAGAAGGAGAGAGAGGAGTCAAACATCACACCCAAACAATGTGCCGAGTCGAAAGAGTTGATGAGCGTGCCATCAATAGCGATCGTAACGGGGGGGAGCAGGACTAGGCTAAAGCTGGCCATACACGCACCGATGTTGCTCTTATTTGGCACCCCAAAAACATTTCTTATGCTTGTGTTGTTCCTCAACTCTTTTTACATTTACAGTGTGGCTCATGGATAAAAAAAAAAAAAAAAGATTGAGAATCCCTGCTCTAAAGGCTCAGGACACATTGGGGGTGTGGACAATGAAGGCACATCTTCATCCTCTGGCCCTTGTTCGGGAATGCAGATTTCACAAGCAGCTTCTGTAGGTTCTGGGTGTCTACCAGGCTGGCATGAACAAGTCACCAGACTTCCACAGTCTTGTAAGGACGACACTTCATGCTCTTTCACTTTAACTGTCAGCGCCAACAATTACTTGTCCCATTGTAGCAGCACTGGTAAGGCTTCCAGAAGACAATCAAGAAACACTTTTTCCACAATCAGTGAGGGAGTTGAAACCTGGGGTTGTAGCTACTTTCTGACAAGATGTATTAGATCATGCATCTCAGACTTTACAGGTTTGTTAACATTGAATGCCCAGGTGCGTACCGCTTGGGGCTTAGCACTTAGAAAAGCAGTAATTATCCCCCGCTGAGTGGTCCATTGAAAGTTTTTCCCGCTCTGACACTCTTTCAAGTATAGCAAGGAAAGCTTCCACATCATCCTCCAATGTCATATTTTGTAATGTATGTATGGCTCATTTATAAACACTCTGCGCACCTGAGCAGTAACCCACAGCAACCAATCAGTGATTACCGGTTTTACGTCAGCTGCAAGTAGAACCATGAAATCAAACATCTGATTGGTCGCCATGAATAACAGTCCAGGTGCAAATTTGCCCTCTCCATAGCCTCAGACCATTTCAAAAGCTGATGTTTTCTCTCCTGCTGCTGCTCCTTTAAGGAGGATTGAGCAGCCTCAGCAAGTATTTGATTAGTCTGCTTTTGATGAGCATTGGTTGGCTGCTGCTGAACATTAGCCTGTACAAGCTGTTTTTATATATCTTTAAGAACACTGTTTATTTAAGCCTACTGTCCCTTCAAGGATCTGCCTATGTCGAGGATTAGCTCTTTAGGTAGTAGCAGCAGCAGCTCCCTTTACACAGATAAGAGACAGGTTCATAGGGATTTAAACTAAAATTTGGCAAGTGAATTTATTCAACACAGCAGTTTTGGCAAAAAATGAAAGTCCACACAGCTATAGCCAATCATTTGCTGATCATTTACCAATAATTGTCTCGTTGCGTGTTTTAGGGCAGTGGCACACAGGGAGATTAGTCGCCCTTGTCGGCATATACAGGTCCTTTTCAAAAAATTAGCATATTGTGATAAAGTTCATTATTTTCTGTAATGTACTGATAAACATTAGACTTTCATATATTTTAGATTCATTACACACAACTGAAGTAGTTCAAGCCTTTTCTTGTTTTAATATTGATGATTGTGGCATACAGCTCATGAAAACCCAAAATTCCTATCTCAAAAAATTAGCATATCATGAAAAGGTTCTCTAAATGAGCTATTAACCTAATCATCTGAATCAACAAATTAACTCTAAAAACCTGCAAAAGATTCCTGAGGCTTTTAAAAACTCCCAGCCTGGTTCATTACTCAAAACCGCAATCATGGGTAAGACTGCCGACCTGACTGCTGTCCAGAAGGCCATCATTGACACCCTCAAGCAAGAGGGTAAGACACAGAAAGAAATTTCTGAACAAATAGGCTGTTCCCAGAGTGCTGTATCAAGGCACCTCAGTGGGAAGTCTGTGGGAAGGAAAAAGTGTGGCAGAAAATGCTGCACAACGAGAAGAGGTGACTGGGCCCTGAGGAAGATTGTGGAGAAGGACCGATTCCTGACCTTGGGGGACCTGCGGAAGCAGTGGACTGAGTCTGGAGTAGAAACATCCAGAGCCACCGTGTACAGGCGTGTGCAGGAAATGGGCTACAGGTGCTGCATTCCCCAGGTCAAGCCACTTTTGAACCAGAAACAGCGGCAGAAGCGCCTGACCTGGGCTACAGAGAAGCAGCACTGGACTGTTGCTCAGTGGTCCAAAGTATGTCATTCGGAAATCAAGGTGCCAGAGTCTGGAGGAAGACTGGGGAGAGGGAAATGCCAAAATGCCTGAAGTCCAGTGTCAAGTACCCACAGTCAGTGATGGTCTGGGGTGCCATGTCAGCTGCTGGTGTTGGTCCACTGTGTTTTATCAAGGGCAGGGTCAATGCAGCTAGCTATCAGGAGATTTTGGAGCACTTCATGCTTCCATCTGCTGAAAAGCTTTATGGAGATGAAGATTTCATTTTTCAGCACGACCTGGCACCTGCTCACAGTGCCAAAACCACTGGTAAATGGTTTACTGACCATGGTATTACTGTGCTCAATTGGCCTGCCAACTCTCCTGACCTGGACCCCATAGAGAATCTGTGGGATATTGTGAAGAGAAAGTTGAGAGACACAAGACCCAACACTCTGGATGAGCTTAAGGCCGCTATTGAAGCATCCTGGGCCTCCATAACACCTGAGCAGTGCCACAGGCTGATTGCCTCCATGCCACGCCACATTGAAGCAGTCATTTCTGCAAAAGGATTCCCGACCAAGTATTGAGTGCATAACTGAACATAATTATTTGAAGGTTGACTTTTTTTGTATTAAAAACACTTTTTTTTATTGGGCGGATGAAATATGCTAATTTTTTGAGATAGGAATTTTGGGTTTTCATGAGCTGTATGCCACAATCATCAATATTAAAACAAGAAAAGGCTTGAACTACTTCAGTTGTGTGTAATGAATCTAAAATATATGAAAGTCTAATGTTTATCAGTACATTACAGAAAATAATGAACTTTATCTCAATATGCTAATTTTTTGAAAAGGACCTGTACATTCGTTTTGGTTTGTCGAAGTCGTCTGAAGTTTTCTTGCGGAGCAACTTTAGGCGACCCAAGCAATGCGTATGCCATGGAATGTCGGGGAGATAAGTCAGCCACGGAAGTGAATATTTATCGCAGACGACTAATCTCCCTGTGTGCCACTGCCCTAAACAGAGGCAATTCTAAGTATTGTCTACGGCAGGTTATTTTCTACAATTGAGTAGCTGCTAATAAGTAGCTGGGTGTGTCTTCACCCTTTCAGCTTCAGTTGCTCATCTCTTCCCGAGAACAGAGCAGAGGGAGAAATTCTATGGAAGCACACCTTTTAACTACAGGTGAGGCTAATCAGCCTTTACAGCTGAACAGACCCTCAATTTCACAGCCCTCTGTGCTGCTTTGTAGAGGATTCTGGGAGGGATATACCTTCCTTCTATGATTATCCCAACCATGCTACAATGGACAGACTGAAATGTATGTAAAACAGAATTGCCAACGTATTCTTTTAATATAAGAGGATTGTCAATTTGCAATGATGAGGCACCAAATATTAATATATTTCATAGCACTATTGCAATTCAATAGAAAAAAAGAAATTATGGATAGAAGAATAACTCAAGGGTTAACTGAATATACAAGTGGCGTCTCCAGAGAAACAACACTCTGCATACCGATTCTTCAGATTTTAGCACAGTTCTGATGCTAAAGCATAGCAGCTATTCCCTAACAATTCACACCTCCTTCCCAAGGCAGTGAGCTAGTTCTCTCTTCAGACAAAATATACATACGTAATCTCTAAACTTACTGGGATACCTTTATATCCTCTTAAATAACACTGTCATGATTCAGTTAGAATCTTTGAACATTTTTCAATATACTTGATTTTTTTTTCTTTTTTAAACTATAAAGAGATATACGCTTTAGTGTCCCTGACCACCCCAGCAAAGGTGCTGCTGAAATTAAACTTGTTGGTGGCCATGCAATGTTCTCTGCTCAGTCAAAGTCGAAACGAGACCCAGACCAGTGTACATGCTCAGTGTGTAAGACTATGAGTCAGCTTCCTGCTGATTGGCTTAGATCCACATTCCTAAGGGGGGAGGGAGTTCTTAGAATTCTTGAGGGAGGAGAGAGCTGCGTGTCTCTTGCAAAGGAAAACAGACACAACAAATCTTTTGAAAGAGGACTCTGTGAGTGCTTATGGCTGTATTTACATAGACCTTTCTGATAAAGCTTACTTAGTTTTTATCTTTCTTTCTCCTTTAATAATCTGTAATATACTAGGGTTTAGTGCCTACTTAATCGCAGCCAGGTAACAGGTATATAACATAGGCAGTCTGCTTTAGTGTCAACATAGCAAATCTACACTGTGCCAGTCCTGATAAAACTTAAATCTATATAATTGTATCACCAGGGGATATAAAAACACCTTCTTCTCTCTTATCCATAGCCACCATTTGGTCAAATGTCACATCTACCTTAATTAGAAACTTAAACCTAACTAAACCATCAATCCATACAGAGGCATGACAAAACTTTAATCTTTTCTCCTCCCCTGTTGGAGCCCAGCACAATGTTAAAGTTGGACAGCATTGCCCTATATGCTTTGTCTTCTAGGGATTCGTAAAAAGTAAAATTAATTGTTTCTGAAATGTTTCTGTATATATAGAAAATGCTCTAACCATCAAGTCAGATCAAAGAGCCAAAAAATGTATCATTTTCAGGAGGAAATAGTGTCATTCTGCCTAAGTCTAAAAGTAAATATGTACAAGGTAATTGTAATCGATATACATCGGAGTCATGAAAGTTCATTTTTTTAGGTCATAGGAGCTTCCCTTTTTAAAAAAAAAAAAAAGAGGTATGTGTCATTTCTTTTACTTTATGAGCAAATGAATTGGAAGTAAAGGAGGCTCTGTCAAGAAATCTACTTTTTGAAGGTGCTGGGTCACATCCCCAGACAGCAACAAGGTAGAAGCAAGATTGCAGTTTTCTTTACCAAAGAATGTACTGTATAACATTCAATCAATGTGTTCTTTAGCTGGGATTGTCTATCATATTTCAACATTACCAAGGGGATAGGTGTTCATCTTCAAGTGTTTCAAAGGATCAAACATTAAAGTGCATTTATATTTACTATATTTATTTTTCTGGTGCAAAATTTAAAAATGGTGACATTAAAGTCTGTCCTGGGAGATTTGCAAAAGGTTGCCTCAAACACATTAAAAATGTTTTTATATTTTATTATTTTATATTCAATGAAATAAAAATTAGTATACATTTTTCTGTCAACATAAACTATTACAAACTGAAGATGAAACAACTAAGCAGGTAAACGTCATTAATTTCCTACAATTAATTTTCTAATGCTAAAGTGTTGTGAAGTCAATAAAAGTAACAATAATAACCTTCTAGAGATACGACTAAAAGCATTCTAACCAGCAACATATCGTTAAGGCATGACACTATCACACAACAGAAATAATGGAATCTTCTTAGAGTAAGGTAAATGATTTATTCTATTTATTTCAATAGGATTACAGTTTTTCTAAGGTTTTAATGCTTTCCCAGTGATTCCAAGAACAGGGGTTGGCAGCCTGCACATTTTATATGGCTAGATTTATGAGAATGACTTCTATGGTGGCCTATGCAGCTAAATGTAACCAGGCTCCCATTGGGCTTAGGGCTGTTTTTTACCAAAGCTATGGCTACTTTATTTGTATTTCAGAATAATTTCTATGAAGCAGAGACTCGTTATGCAGCTACTTGTACTTCACCACCTACATACATGAAAATGTAGGATATAGCAATCTTTGGCTCAGGCTTTATTTGGGAAGAAATTTTTACAGGTGGTGGCTCCATTCCATACCTGCTGGGCAGTGCTTTAGGGAAATTTTCATTTACCATTACATTAGTTACATACCTTTTTGTATGAGCCCCCTTTATGAATCAAACTTTGGAGAGACCTTTACCTCATTATGAGGTTACTTAAAAACCATTATCAGAAACCTGCTAGCACAATAATATCAAAGACAGAAAACAGCTGATTACGCAATATACCACCCAAAACAATCCCCAGGGGTTGAGGTTCCGGGAATGTCAGCAAATAAGCAGTCATCCCAAGTCTCTTTCTAATTAGTGTTCACGCTGGATTCACATCCAATGATTTGGATCCCCCTAGGGGGTTGAAAGAACATTTGTGGAAACTGCACCTTAAGGGTTATATTAAAGAGGCTGGTTTCCAGGAGAAAAAAAAAAGCAGAATAATCCCTTCTGGTACAAACCATAGGTGGTACAGCAGTTCAGTGGTTAGAACTACTGCCCTGCAGTATTGTTTCCTAGGGTCAATCAAGGCACTGCTAGAAGTTTGTGTGTACTCCTCATTTGCAAGTGTGTATCCTCCTCAGTTTACCACTCTCCAAAAATATATAGGCTGCATAATTGGCACGTTGCAATCCACTTGTTTGGCAGGGTCACCAAATGAGCAGATTGTTTGGCCCTAGGGCAAAACAACCGAATAAAGCGGCAGGTATATGGGCTGTCAGACAAAGGACCGCATCAATGAACTGGTGCAGTCCCCAATTCAAAGGGAAAAGCAAACCTGCCCGATCAAGATCTGGCCAATTGTAGACCAGATATCAGTAGGGGCTGCCCATACACAGGCAGATAAGCTGCTAAATCAGTCTGAAGGACCCAAATGGGCAGCTGAAATTTGTCCCTGTATGGCCACCTCAAGACTGCATAATCCTCTGGGACAGAGACTAATATAAATAATAACCCTGTGTTGATGCTATGTAAAGCATAATAAGACCTTCTGAGACACAAATAGGCCTAGCAATATTTCCAACGGTGACATGAGCTTGTCACTAGGAAAAATCAACCAATGCTCAGTCAGTAACATTTCATCAAAACATAGAAAATGAGGCTTAAAAATAGTATTAAAGTTATTTTTTTGAATATGTTGATGTTTAAAGCCAGAGAAGAGAACCTCTTCATCATCATGCAAATAAAGGTGGCAACAAAACTACAGGTTACTAAATTATATTCCAGCACAGAAGTGACTTCACAATGTATTTTACACATCTATTTCTCTGTATTGCACAGGTAACATTGGGCACAGACTAGCCAATGGTGATAAGCATATTAACTTAACTTACATACATATAAACACACTATATGTGTGTGTGCTTGCGTATATTTATATATATATATATATATATATATACACATACATATACACACATACATACATACGCACACACACACACATACATATACAGAAGCACAGAGCAAAACATATGCACTGCAAAATAATACAGTCTTAAGCCTATAAAAGCAAGTAACACATACCACTTCATCAAGGTGTCACCATAAAGTCTGATTAAAAGCAATTATATTTCATACATTTAGAAAACAAAGAAATTGCTTAACACATGTTTGTAAACACACCTTAGTAGCATAAGGACAACCCTTCCATTAAGGAATGCTCCTGAGCAAGTATCCTCTACCTACATTAAACTTTGTTGTATGGGGGAGAGAACACCTTTAAAAGTGATACATCTAAAAATAAAAAAAAAAAAATACATCCACAAGCATTTGTCATCTAAAGTTTCAATCTGCCAGAGTGTGCCATAGTATTGTCTCATCAAAATGTCAAGTGAAGCTCATCATTCCAGCAGGTTTGCTTTTCACACACATGCACATTCGACTGTAATTGGATTATGATGAATAACTCAAAATTTCAAAGCTCCTAAAAGGTATAATTCAGTTATATTCCTTTCTGTCTGTAGTCTTGGTCTCTGGCTTACCATATGATTACAGATTCCCTGAGCTTCATAAATAGTGCCTTTACAGCATTAGAGAAAAACAAGCAACTGAACTGAAGGTTTTTTTTGGGTTAGTTTGTTTGTTTTTTTTAAATAGTAATATCTGTTCTGATCTGACAGTGTTTCAGAGTAATGGTTTGAACCAAGCTTTGCTAAAAAGAGCCACAGAGTGTGCAGAGCTTACCGACAATTATACACCTCTAGAGAAAGTCTGTTATATTAACAAAAAGCCTTTGTAAATGTTTAATTGGATAAACAAAGTGTTTTTCCCTCACAATAATGGTTTGAGCTGTTAGATACATCATTAAAGATAGAAAAAGAATACTGGCCATGCACGTTAAGATTTTGAAACAATCATTTAAAGTAAAATTTGTCTACGTCAACGAAAAAGACCATTTCAACTGATATTGATACATTTTTATTTATTTATTTATTTTTAAGAGTCAAGAGGGACAATTTTCCTGGAGTTATCTTGATACAGCTATTAAATCCTATGTCCTTCCAGGCTCCATCACATAATGGATACAATATACGAAAGGCTATACCAGCAAAAAAGCATGTCCGAATCATGAGAAAAAAAATTAAATGAAAATACAGTTGTACCTGCAATAAAAATGAATGAAAGGCATATTTAAAAGAACGTCAGGCATTTTCTTTAGAGACCCAAAGAATACTTTCTAGATTTGGAAAACTATTGAAACCTCTTCAAAAGATATGACGGAAGTTTGAACCAAGTCCTTCTCCATATATTCAAAATTTTAGCAAAATTATAAACGTGCATACTCTAATAAAACATTATAATGATGCCCCTTTAGGTGGCTATATCCAAACTCTGCAACAAATGCTGGGAATCGGTCAAATGCCGGATTTACACATGACTAATTTTACTAAAAATATTTAGAATTGCTTATGAAAAAAGATCACACAGATCACCACTTGTCCCAAACAGATCACCACTTGTCCCAAAGATGTGAAAATCTCATTTTTTTCCCATAGTTATACTTTTTGGGAAAAACTGATGTTTCAAGGCACCAATATTTATACAAAAAAATAGTTAAGTCATAAGTCAATCAAGTACAACTGTTAACAAAACAAGCAACAAATTGACACAAAGAAATGAAAACAAATGCACAATAACATTAGCTGCCAATTCAACCTCACGGAAGAAAATAGCCTTTCTAACCACCATATTTTCACATGGACCAATCCCTGGATCAATCGCTACTGACGGTCTAACAACTCTAACAACAAATTATATGCAGATTTAGCTTTTTTTTTTTCCATGAAAACAACCAGGTACTCAGCTACTTAACTTCCATTACAATCATCCACCTCATATAATATAGTCGCAGACAAAGTACATTACAAAAGAAATGCTATAGATACTAACTGCTGAATCCATGTCCTATGTGTCACAAGCTCTATTGTTTACTCTAGCAATATCAAAAGCAGACATACTACAACTTGCTTTCTATATTGAAGCCAAACAAGCACAAGATTCAATAAAATAACACTATTTTCTCTACAACTCCTTGCCGTTTAAAACAAACACAAATGCATAATATGCAAGCAAAATCACTGATGAGGTACCTGGGGAGCTTCATTCATTCTACATGATCATTCTAGCACAGACTGTCCTGCAGCAACGTGAGATGCTGACTGGAGTCTGAGGTACACCATCTGGCAGACCTGCTTGGAGGCGAAGGGGGGTGTATTGGAGGAGCTCCAATCGCGCATGCAGTACAAATCCCTATTCATGGTGAGGTGATCCAAAGAAGGCACAAGGGCAGAGAGTCTAAACAAACAGTGACTTTGCCACAACAATATATTAAATATAATCTACACTGACAAATTGTGTGGGGGGGGATGGGGGAAAGAGAAATCAATTCATTTGCATGGATTGCCCAGTCTGTAGGGCTTTAAAAGGATAATATATCTTTTTAAAAGCCCTATAGACTGGGAAATGAGGGCAAATGAATGGATTCCTTTTTCCCCCACCCCCTCCTATATAACTTTTTTTTTTTTACTGCAACCCTGCACTGGTTCACACTGTCCATTTCCACAAATGCCAGTGATTTCTGAAGGCAATAACAATCATTTCACTTGATTTATACCCTTTGTATCTTATACAACTTAAAGACTACCTTTTTGGAGCACTTGCACAGCCCCTGATCTGGGAACTGGCACTTATATTGCAGTGCTACCCACTGTGACCTACAGCACTTATATTTGCCTGTTTGTGTCTGTAAGTTACCCTCCCATATAGATTGTAAGCTCTACGGGGCAGGGACCTCCTCTTGTGTCTTTGACTCTTAGGGCTCTGGCACACGAGGAGATCTGTCGCCTGCGTTTTTTCCCCCTGGCGCTTTGGCGACAAGTCGCCACGACAATACCCACGAAGAGATTTCATGCGAGTTGAGCTCCAGGCGATCTGCTACCCATGGTACCACTCAACAGTTAACCCCCCCTCATGTTTACTCAAGTCGCTCAGAAAATGGTCTGTGTGTGATTTGAAACAGCAGGTGACTTGAAGTAGCCTCGTATGTTTTGACGCTGGCGATTTCCATTGGTTTAGCATTGGCGTCTTGTCGCCAAATCGCTCTTTTTAAAATCGCCGGCGACCAATCTCCTCGTGTGCCAGAGCCCTTAACTTATTGCAACTGTACCTTGTATTTATTTGTATTTATTGTTATACTTTGTACAGGTATCGGACCCCTTATCCGGAAAGCTCCGAATTACGGAAAGCCTGTCTCCCATAGACTCCATTTTAATGAAATAATTCAGAATTTTTAAACCGATTCCCTTTTTCTCTGTAGTAATAAAACAGTACCTTGTAATTGATCCCAACTAAACCTTATTGGATGCAAAACAATCCTATTGGGTTTAATTAAATGTTTTATTGATTTTTTAGTAGACTTAAGGTATGGAGATCCAAATTACAGAAAGACCCCTTATCCGGAATACCCTTGGTCCCGAGCATTCTGGATAATGGGTCCTATACCTGTATTTATCTATTATCTTAATAACCCCCTGTTTGTATTAATGTATTCTACCGTAGGGTGCTGCGTACATAAGTAGCGCTTTATAAATACAGATATACATACATACAAATCCAATAAGTCACACTGATGTATATCAAAAGCCCAAGCACTGTCACCACCTTGCAACAACAAAACTTGTGATAGGGTGCAACTGTGACAGTCCCATAGAAAGTATAAACAAATATATTGGATTACCTAGCTGGAGCAGCTGAAGGCCTCAGAAGACCCTCTCCCATGAGCACATTAAGCAGCACCTTGAGTTTGTAGGTTCAATGAGAACACGCTGATGTTAGTGCTACACATGACAATCGCTGCCCAATGGAAGGGCACTTTACAGAGAGACAGAGCCATGTGTGGGTGCAGAGAAGCCTCACACAGAGGGAGAGACCGCAGTGCACATTCACCTTGCGGAAAGGAGAGAAGACAAGAGCCGGCAGCACATGTTCATTGCGCACAGCAGCGCTGCCTGGAAGGAAATGCCCATCACATCCAAAGTGAATAGTAACGCACTGCACCAGGCATATTTATAGCCAACTACATACGTGCAATTCATGTACTCTGCCTAAACTCTGCATTCGATGGAGATAGGAGTACATACACACAGAGCTTCTTCCCTCCCCCTCCCGTAAGCGCCGCTGCTGCCGCTGCTGAACTACAACTATTAAATCCCACGAAATGCCTTTCGGCTGCCGTGGGATGCTGAGAATCGTAAATGAAAAACTGGACCGATGCCGATAATCAGATCCCCCCAGTGCGGCCGTGAGATACACGTGTATTGCAGACATGTTCGGGTCCCCCCTGCACTGCACCCCGTTATGCGCAGCTTGGGACATTTCACTCGCTCCTCAGCCGCCCCCCTTACATGTTCCGGTAGTTACTACTGATAACTCCCCCCCCTCCCTCCCTCCATGAAATTCTTGTGCCTCTCAGAAGTATGTTCCTACCCCACTACACCACCATCCCGGTATTTACCTGTGTTCCGGAGATGCTCACCACCACCACCTCCTCCTTTATCCCCTCACACACCGATCTAGGGGCGCGATCCCAGTACCAAACCCACGTGACCATGTACAGCCCAGCTCATTGGCCGGCGCCTGTGCCGTGTCCCCGCCCCCTCCCGTACTCTTGCACCTGAAGGGAACGCGGTCGCGTTCATGTGTCTGCACCTTGAGCGGCTGCGTTAGTGCGGCCACAGCCTGAGTGGGACGGAGGCTGAGGCTTAGTTATTATATATATTTTAGTTTATCCCGCTGCTGACTACTGTATGGAAGAGCTATGTCGTGCTTATAGTCCTGTAAATATTCTTCCTTCTCATGCACGTACTTAGAAACGGAGGTCAACTGGTCCCTTTTGTGTGATAAGTTCAATAAATATTTAGTGTCAAACCACAATTTATAAAAAATCTTCATGCTCAGTGTTACAAGGAGGGTAATAGCTCCGCTAACTAAAATGATTGTGTGCTAATTATTATTATTAACATTTATAAAGCGCCAACATATTCCGCAGCGCTGTACAATAAGTAGGTTTCATACATTGCACATACAGAGTAACATATAAAGCAATCAATAACCGATACAAGAGGTGAAGAGGGCCCTGCCCAAAAGAGCTTACAATCTACAAGGAGAAAGGGTTGAGACACAAGGGGGCACATTTACTTACTCACAAACTGGCCGAATGTGTCCGATTGCGGTTTTTTTGTAATGATCGGTATTTGGCGATTTTTCGGAAAATTGTTGCGACTTTTTCGTTGCCATTCCGAATGTTGCACAAAATCTGGCGATTTTTTCGTAGCGTTACTACTTGCACGAAAAGTCGCGACTTTTTCGTAGCCTTCGCGCCGAGTACGAAAGATTCGGATTCATTCAAGCTTCAATATGGTGACTTTTCTTGGGCCAGGTTGGAGCTGCAGAGTGCCATTGAGCCCTATGGGAGACTTTCCTTGGGCTGGGTTGGAGCTGCAGAGTGCCATTGAGCCCTATGGGAGACTTTCCTTGGGCCGGGTTGGAGCTGCAGAGTGCCATTGAGCCCTATGGGAGACTTTCCTTGGGCCGGGTTGGAGCTGCAGAGTGCCATTGAGCCCTATGGGAGACTTTCCTTGGGCCAGGTTGGAGCTGCAGAGTGCCATTGAGTCCTATGGGAGACTTTCCTTGGGCCAGGTTGGAGCTGCAGAGTGCCATTGAGCCCTATGGGAGACTTTCCTTGGGCCGGGTTGGAGCTGCAGAGTGCCATTGAGCCCTATGGGAGACTTTCCTTGGGCCAGGTTGGAGCTGCAGAGTGCCATTGAGCCCTATGGGAGGCTTTCCTTGGGCCGGGTTGGAGCTGCAGAGTGCCATTGAGCCCTATGGGAGACTTTCCTTGGGCCGGGTTGGAGCTGCAGAGTGCCATTGAGCCCTATGGGAGACTTTCCTTGGGCCAGGTTGGAGCTGCAGAGTGCCATTGAGCCCTATGGGAGACTTTCCTTGGGCCAGGTTGGAGCTGCAGAGTGTCATTGAGTCCTATGGGAGGCTTCCAAAATCATGCAAAGTCTGAAAGTTTTTCCCGCTGTTTACGAGTGCTCAATACGAAAAAGTTGCGACAATAAATGAGCAAATCGTAACGGCTACGAAAAAGTCGCGACTTTTCGCACAAGTCATAACGGCTACGAAAAATTCGCAACAATTTACGTAAAAGCCGTAAGAGCGACGAAAAAACGCAAATAATACGAAAAAGTCACAAAATGTTTGTTTCCAGTCCGAATTTTTCCCATTCGGATTCGTGGATTAGTAAATCAGCCCCTTAGTGTCAAACCACAATTTATAAAAATCTTCATGCTCAGTGTTACAAGGAGGGTAATAACTCCCCTAACTAAAACGATTGTGTGCTAATTATTATTATTAACATTTATAAAGGGCCAACAGCGCTGTACAATAAGTGGGTTTCATACATTGGACATACAGAGTAACATATAAAGCAATCAATAACCGATACAGGAGGTGAAGAGAGCCCTGCCCAAAAGAGCTTACAATCTACAAAGGGAAAGGGTTGAGACACAAGGTGTGGGAATGGGCAAGGTCAGAATTAAGCAATGTGAGAGGTGAGGCACAGTTTATTGCTTTTAGCAGCACACTGAGGTTATGTAAAACTAGATTAGGGTAAGCTTGTGGAAGAAATACAGGGTTACAACTGTAGAAATATGTGTTATACATCTTTATTTTATTGTTTGCCATTACATGGGCTTTAAGCCAATAACCAGCACTCTTCAAGGAAAGTTAGGAGTTTTAATATATAAAGACAAAAACAGAAGAGAGGGTCTTAGTGAAGCTGTGAATATAAAGTACCTGCATGTTAGGACTGAGATTTATAATAGGCCCTGGTAGTTTAATTCGTAGAACCCCCCACAAGCCCGAGAAATAGTGACTGTCTATGGCAGCCCATTGTCTATGACTGTCTTACAGTGGGCTGCATTCTGTGTTTGCCAGAATGTACAGCTTGCAAGTCCAGGCCTGAGTAGTTGGATCATGGTTCAAAGTCCATGAAGGAAGGAGCTTGTTATTTACATTCAGACAAACATTAGGAACCAAAGGGCACTAATGTCAATGAATCACACCTTTTTTTTATTGGTAAGGGCAAAAATAGCCAGGGTATGGCAACACATTAGGCAATTCACGTACCTGATTCTGTCATGGAAAAGAAGAAATGAGAAAAAATTTAAGTGAGAGACAGAAAAAAAACATCGTCGTCACACCCTCACATGGAATGAATGTGCAGTGAATATATATAACAAATAGGTTAAGACCAAATTAGAATACTGTACAAACATATATATTGTCATAGCACACAAAGACTTTGTGAAGTAGAAACAAGGTGCAAAAAAAAAAAGCTTTTGGAAGGGGTAATAAGAGATAGGGTATTTGAATGCATTGCAATTCACAATACTATAAGTTTGTGCCAGTATGCTTTTATGCGTAACAGATCTTGCCAGACTAATTTAATTGCCTTTTATGAGGAGGTGAGCAGGAACCTCGATGCTGGAATGGCAGTTGATGTCATCTACTTAGATTTTGCTCAAGTGTTTGAGCAGTACCTCACAGAAAGTTAATGATACAATTGAGGAATATTGGCCTGGAACATAATATTTGTAATTGGATAGAGAACTGGCTGAAGGACAGATTACAAAGAGTGGTGGTACATGGAACATTTTCTAATTGGGCCAGTGTTGTTAGTGGAGTTCCGCAGGGGTCAGTCCTTGGTCCTTTGCTTTTTAACTTGTTTGTTAATGACATGGAGGTGGGCATAGAGAGTACTGTTTCTATTTTTGCTGATGATACTAAATTGTGCAAAACTATAAGTTCCATGCAGGATGCTGCAACTTTGTAGAGTGATTTAATAAAATTGGAAAACTGTGCAGCAAACTGGAAAATGAGGTTCAATGTTGGCAAGTGCAAAGTTATGCACTTTGGTAGAAATATTGTAATATAAATGCAAGTTATACACTAAATGGTAGTATGTTGGGCGGATCCTTTATTGAGAAGGATCTGGGTTTTTTTGTAGATAACAAGTCTACTTCCAGGCAGTTTCATTCTGTGGCTCCTAAAGCAAATAAAGTGCTGTCTTGTATAAAAAAGGCAATTGACTCAAGGGATGAAAACATAATTTTGCCCCTTTATAGGACCCTGGTAAGGCCTCACCTTGAGTATGCAGTGCAGTTTTGGGCTCCAGTCCTTAAGAAGGATATTAAAGGACAGCCTTGTTCATGGCTGCTTCAATACAGAATGGTCCAATTTTTTAATGCATTGACCTAGTTGCAAGCAACTAGAAGGTTAGCAACAGAGCTGAATAGATTCCCTAAGGAGAACTATTTCACAATACGGTGTATACTTATTCAGAATGCTGAGACAGTAGCTAAACAAGCAAATGTTTCTGAATGAAACCATCATCCCCAAAACATTGCTTGTGATACATTTGTGACAGTCAAACAGGTTTAAAGTGAATTAGGCAAACTAGGAGTAGGGTACACCAGACTGCACCTTGTGCCCCACTAACTCTTGTTGATAAGCAATAAGCATTACATTGATAGCAGAGCCCCAACACTTTCTGGGTGTGTGCACACTTTCAAAACTTTTGAGCTGTATTGGTACAAAAAAGAACTAAACAATTAATTTTATGTGCGCACCACAATTTTTAGTAAGGGCAAGCTTCCCAACTAATGTTGGCTAGTAGAAGTGCATACCTAGAGAAGGGGTCCCCTTTCAAAATTGCCTGGCTCCCCTGCTCTCTATAACTTTGGCCATATAGCTACAAAGTGTGTCAGTTCTGTTTTTTTTTTTTTTTAACAAAATAATCATTGTAACATATACAAATATAAAAAATATACATATGCAAAAAAACTTGAATGACATGAAAGATGCAGTTCACCTTAAATACCTTTAGTATGAGGCAGACATATTTGGAAAGGTTTTTCAGTAGCTTGGTTTTCTGTTTTCCAGCCTGACATCTAATATTCGCTGACCTCAGCAAACACAAAGCAGATCAATCCCGAGTCTATATTTTAGTAATATATTATAGAACGTATCTTTCATTTCAGATCCTTTCCTGTTCATATTCCATTCTGCTATTCAAACCACTGACAAGTTGGTAGAGTAATTAAGCCCAGCGCAACCAGATAAGAGTCTTCGGACTTTTGGGATTTAGGCCCCATTTGTGCTACAACATTTGATGGAACCCCCTTTTCTCATAACAAAGATCCATATTCATGAAACTCTGATGATAGTATTCCCTCTCACAGGACATCCATAGCAGTAAGTAAGCATTCACCGTCTCATTTCACCTTTATTGACCTTGTTTGGCCTCCCCCTTCTAATGTTTTAATGCAGCCCCACATTTTTGAACCCCTGAGAACTTGGAAACCACAGAACAAAACGCTAAGTAACTAAAAGTCACTAAAAAATTAGAAAAAGGTTAAATTTAAAATGTCATAGAATACCACAGTCCACATCATAAGAAGGTTAATTCCCAGGTGAACTGCCCCTATCACATATAGATCACATATTTATTTTCTGTGTTGTTTTGCATGTCAACAGCTTTTCCATGGTTCCGCGCCATGCACAGACATGTATGATGCTCCCAGTTTTCCTTTGAGTTTAGTTTGTTTTGTTTAGATGGATGGTCAGCATATAAGAAATAACATTTTTATTTGCTTGCTATGTGGCTGGTTGTAGCTAACAGTCAGGAAAGGGGGGTCTTGATTTTGTAATTAATATGATCAAAATGGCACACATCAAATTAACTGCTTTGCCATGCATGTACTGCCATGAATTGCCCAAATCACTACTTCGCATTCAATTTTATATAGATGCCAATACTTTTTTCAGTGTATTGAAACAGTTAAAAAACATTTAGAGAAAATTAGCTCTTGGATATTCAGAATACTTGTTAAGGGCTGTGACACATGGGGAGATTAGTCGTGGTTTCCAAAAACTCTCTACAGGTTGATCCAGAGGACATCAAAGGTCCCCAGGACGCCAGGTGCCAATTCAGACATAGAAAGGTGGTTGTAGGTTAACTCCAAGGCCAAATAAAACTAAGCCAAGCCAAATAAAATATGACATTTACTTCAGCACTGCACATGATATGGCCCTATGTTGTATTACTAATTAATTCTTTACAAGTACATATATTTTCAAAAGCAGGGCTTTTAGTAACTAGTATATTATAAAAGCCAATAAAGGCAAATATTTAGGACCACCATACTGGGTTTATCTCAGCGTAGTACAGTGGTTTGGAAACTTTATTGTCATAAACGTAACTAAAACCATTTATTTTGAAAATGTGTCCACTTACACAGAATAAATTACTAATAACATGTGGGGCCAGGAAAAACAGTGCCCTCCATAATGTTTGGGACAAAGACACATTTTTCTTTGATTTACCCCTCTGCTCCTCAGTATAAAATTTTAAATCAAACAATTTAGACTTGATTAAAGATTCCAGATTTCGAATTAAAGTTTTTTGCATAAATTTCAGTTTCACCACTTAGAAATGGCAACACTTTTTATACATAGCCCCCCTCATTTCAGGGCACCATAACATTTGGGACAATTGGCTTCACATGTGTTTGTGATTACTTAGCTGTGTTGCATTGTTTCATTAATGCAGGGATAGGATACCTAGGGGCTGATTTACTAACCCACGAATCCGAATTGGAAAAATTCAGATTGGCATCAGACCCGGCCCAAGGTAAGTCTCCCATAGGACTCAATGGCACTCTGCAGCTCCAACCCGGCCCAAGGAAAGTCTCCCATAGGACTCAATGGCACTCTGCAGCTCCAACCTGGCCCAAGGAAAGTCTCCCATTGGGCTCAATGGCACTCTGCAGCTCCAACCCGGCCCAAGGAAAGTCTCCCATAGGACTCAATGGCACTCTGCAGCTCCAACCTGGCCCAAGGAAAGTCTCCCATTGGGCTCAATGGCACTCTGCAGCTCCAACCTGGCCCAAGAAAAGTCACGATACTGAAGTTTGAATGAATCTGAAACTTTCGTACTCGGCGCGAAGGCTACGAAAAAGTTGCGACAATTCGCGCAAGTCGTAGCGCTACGAAAAAGTCGCAACATTTTGCGAAACAATCGTAATGGCTACGAAAAAGTCATGACAATTTACGAAAAAATCGCAAAATACCAATCATTACGAAAAGAAAACGCATTCGGATGCCTTCGGACCATTCGTGGATTAGTAAATCAGCCCCCTAGACTTGCTTCTACCATTTGGAGTCTGTAGTTACCATTGTTCAACATGAAGAGGAAGCTGTGCCAAGGAAAGTCAAGGAAGCTATTATGAGGTTGAATAAAACCATTAAAGATGTTGGATAAACTTTAGGATTACCAAAATCAACTGTCTGGAATATCATTAAGAAGAAAGAATGCATTGGTGAGCTCTGTAATCACAAATGGACTGATAGGCCAAGGAAGACCTCCCCTTCTCATGACAGAAGAATCCTCACTATGGTAAAGAAAAATCATCAAACGCCTGTCCAACAGATCAGAAACACTCTTCAGGAGGCAGGTGTGTCTTTGTCAGAGGCTACTATCCGCAGAAGACTTCACAAATAGAAGTAGACCAGAACTACAGTTTGCGAAAAAATACTTAAAAGAGCCTGCAGAATTCTGAATAAAGTTGTTATGGACAGATGAGACCAAGATTAACCTGTATCAAGGATCCTGTACTAAGGAAGTAGTCTCTTAAAAGTAAAAAAATGGAAAATTCTTGAATGGCCAAGCGAGTCATCTGATTTAAATGCATGCCTTCCATATGCAGAAGAGAAAACTTAAAGGGACAACCCCCTGGCACAAGCAGAAATAGAAGGTGGCTGCAGTAGACTTGGCAGAACATCACCAGAGAAGATCTGTACTGTTTCCAGCGCTGTCTGTGTATTTAAATCCTAGCAGAGGTGCATTCTTTTAAATGTATCAGGCAGCACAGTCCGTCTGAGGCGCAAGGCCCCCAGATACTAACAGCAAACAAATAATAAATGGCAAGCATAAATAGTGTAGATTATAAAAACATTTTACACATTTTTTATTCATTAAAATACTAATTTTATTGGTAATTGCTGCACTGTTTATTTCAATAATTTTGATTTCCAATATTGCATGTCACTTATTCCTGTGCTTCACCAATCTGTTGATGTTATGGCCCCCATCATAAACTCCTCTAAACAAACTTTATAGTTCAGTGACTGTGTCTTTGGGACTATCTTCACTCTTGCACTTCTCTCATCCTGTGACACAGCTGGTGATTTAATTTGTTTAATCCATGAGCAACGTTAAGAAGGCAGTGGGAGCTCAGGGAGATTAATGCATGGCATTATGAGAGATTGGTGTAGGGAGGAAGGCTTTGGGTTTCTGGAGAACTGGGCTGATTTTCAATTGACTAGAGACTTTTTGCCAGGGATGGGCTGCGTCTCAATGATTATGGTCCAGCTGCTTTGGAGGAAAAGATGGATAGAGGGTTGAAGGAAATTTTAAACTAGGCATGAGGGGGTGGGTGCAACGAGTGATTCTGTTGTAGGCAAGTTAGATGAGGTAGCGGGCATAGTAAGGGAAAATGGGGGAGGAGACTTGCTTGGGTGTACCTATAAGGGCAGGGAGAACCATAAGCTGTTACAAAAATGGGTTGAGCTTCTCACAGATAGTAAAGAGTCCACCAATGTTAGGGGTATGCTATAGACGCCCAAATGTAAGTGAAGAGTAAGAGGCTCAGCTCTTGTTGCCAATAGAAAAGGCTGCTAGTTTGGGGCAAGTGATAATAATGCAGGATTTTAATTACCCTGATATTAACTTGATCAACAGTACTGCCCGGACAGTAAATGAGAATAAGTTTATAAACCTGTTGCATGACAACTTTATGTCACAGGTTGTTAAGGACCATACTCTGCCTGCCCTATGCTGCTTGTGTGTGCCATACTCTGCCTGCCCTATGCTGCCTGTGTGCCATACTCTGCCTGCTCTATGCTGCCTGTGTGTGCACCATACTCTGCCTGCCCTATGCTGCCTGTGTGCCATACTCTGCCTGCACTATGCTGACTGTGTGTGCCATACTCAGTACTGATACCAAATAAATCTTACACAAAGGTAAGCAGTAGAAGAAGAATGTACGGAGCAACCAAAACATTGCTGAATTTAAAATGAATTTTTATTCAGTCCATTTAAAAGCCAGTTATGCATGTGTAAAACGGGACCATATGCTTGACGCTTTTCGTGGCGTCACGCCACTTTCTCAAAAGGTAAGCAGTCACAGCAGCCAGACAAGTCGAGGGCCACACAGAGGAGGGCCGCCAATTAGACAGCCCTGCCCTATATAACTCGAAAAATCTAGCATCTGCAACTACCACCTCCTCTGCCTCTCCTTACTGCTAAACTACTGTTTACACCACCTACTTTCATCTTTCCTTCTTGAGGTGCATGCAGTTCTCTGTGCAGGTGGCAGTTGTTTACATTACAGACGACCTTCTACAAAAGCTTTGGATATATTCCTCTCTGACTTTGAATCCTTGCTCTCTTTTTTCCTATTTTCTAATGCCTCTGCAATTATTTCATTTACTATATAGATGACCCTTCTCAGTCCTGGCTATCTAGATTTCTACATCTAACCTCCTTCTTTGATCTCCAACAGTGGACAAATACAGCCACCCATAAGGATGAGAATTTCCTTGATCTGGTCTTTACCAAAAATCTAAACCTTTCTTCATTTAACAGTGAGACTTTTCAGATCATCATCTTATCTTTTTTTTCTATCTCACACACTTTCACTTCTACTAACCCTCAACCTAAAACTCATTTGTAACACTCGAATGGTTGATATAACTGCTCTCTAACTCTCTCAGTTCTAACCTCTCCTTTTAATGTGCTTCTTCTGATCCTGAGTTACTGGTAAATAACTACAACTCAATTCTATTATCCGTTATTAACACTTATGCCCCCCTGCAGCCATGATGCAGTCATTCCCACTGTCCCCGTCCCTGGCTTAACTCTCAGACAAAATTGGCAAAGCGCATGTGGAGGAAATCACATATAAAAGCAGACTTCCTCCACTATACATTTTTTATGGCCTGCCTCAATGCTGCCCTATCTCAGGCCAAGCAAGAATACTATAATACATTTGTAAATAATAACAAATCCAACCCACAATGCTTATTTTCCATATTCAACTCATTGCTTCACCCTTCACCAAATGAATTACTTGCATCTGAACATACCCCCCAAGACTTTGCTGACTTTTTCAAAATCCAAAATGATTCTATCCGCAAAAAGTTTCCCAGCCTTCAGATGTCAATAATTTCAACCTTCCTAAAGCTCCTCTTTTTGTATTCGGGTCCTTTGATCTTGTATATACCACTTCACTAACCACTGATGTTTAAACCCAGATTGCTAATTGCCTCCTGAATAAACCAATGCCACCTCATTCTCAACCTAGCCAATACAAAGTTCATGGTCTACCCACCCAAACCTAGCCCTTCTCCTTCTTTCACCATTACTATTGATGGCATGACCATTAACCCTGTTAATTCAGCACACTGGCTGGGGGTTATCTTTGACCAGTCCCTCTCCTTCTCTAACTATATTCATAATACTGCCAAAACCTGCTGCTTTTTCCTTCACAAGTAACTGCTAAAACACTAATCGATGCCCTTATGCTTTCCTGTTTACATTACTGCAATCTCTTTATCATCACCTCCCACCTCTCTCCCCTGCAATCAATCTTAAACTCTGCTGCTAGGATCCTCCTGCTCGCTCCTAAGGCTAATGTCCCACTAGGAGATTAGACGCTGTGATTTTTAAAAAGCGAGTTCCAGCGACTAGTTGTTCATCTTTTCCTAACAAGCGATTACTAGAGATTTCAACAACGGAGTGATTCTATTTCATACAAGTCAGGGCGTTATATTCCCCAGCATTTCCAATGGGGAAATTTGCAAACAACCGCAGTGACTTCCCGCTCAGTGGGTTTTCTTCTAAGCGATTTCAAACGATTACTAGAGATTTCAATGGAGCGATTCTATTTCCCACAAATCCAGGTTTCATATTCTCCTCCCACAATTAGAAATTCCATTCAGTGCAATGGGGAAATTACAGCGACTTCCCGGTCAGTGGATTTTACTTTCAGTGATTCCAATAGTTTTGAATGACAATGCTTTCTTTGTAAAATCGCTCAACTAAGGGTCTCATAGCGATTCGGAGCAATAAGTAGTATCGTCGGTTTAGGTACTGGTACTGGTATGCTTTTTAAGGCATGGAGAGGTTAGTCGCTGCTATTTTTAAAAAGCGAGTTCCAGCGACAAGTCACTTGTTTTGTCTCTACATAGAGACATGAGTTTTGATTGTGGCCGCTAGTGAGCGACTGTATCTTGACAGTATCTTGTTGGCAGATCATCCTCCCCAGCTGGGGTTGCATATTTTGGCAATCATAGTGTGGAAATCTCTCTGGTCTGTAGCAGGGAATGGTCATTTTTTTAATGTGATTCTTGATTTTTTTTTTTAGCATCTGTTGGTTTATTGTATGTTATTTATTCCTTCCCCTTTTTGTTTAGGGGCATTGCTTGGTAGATCCCTTGTGTACTGACATGGAAGGAACATAGAAGAAAAGGAGAATTTCACTTACCTTTATATCATGAATTTCATTTTTCTAGTCCCAATATGTCTGCACAGGGTTTTCTATCCCAATAATTTATTTCTTGTACAGCTTGGAACATGTATAACAGTGGTGAGGAGAAAGTCAGGTGGTCCTTTAGGTAAGGACTCATTTTGATTGGCTTTGGTTTAGGTCCTACCTCCTGGGGGGAGGGGCAATAGTGCTCATGCATACTGACATGTTGGGACTAGAAGAAATAGAATTTACATCTGTGAGTAGTAATTTAATGAATGAAAAATGTTTTAAATGTTTTTCTAACCTACACTATTGGTGCTCATTTTTGTTTTTTTGATCATCAGGAATGATACTCAGAATCTGGCGATGTCTATGAATCGCAGACTTCACGCAGTCAATGCATGCAAAACATATGCAACAAAGTACTAAACAAGACAGCTTTAATATACCTTCCATTAGCTTGTCCCAAACATTATGGTGCCCTGAAATTAGGGGGACTTTATATAAAAAGTATTGTAATGTCTACATGGGAAAACTTTTCTCTGATTGTGGACAGTATCATCTAAAACCAGTGTAAGAATTGTAGTATTTTGCTCCTCAAAGCTACTGCTTTTCTTTGTGTTTGTGTGAAAGTTTTGCCTTCTGATTTGCAGCTGAAAACCAGACCTCACACCCAAGTGACAGAGAGACAGGAGGCCTAGATGCATGGCTTATGTGAGACAATGAAGTGCATTTGGGTGAGGAGTCAGAAGACCGGTTTTACCATGGTAAAGAATTTACAGAGCTCTGATTCACCTACGCTGCTCCTCCTTATTGAGATTTTCATTTCCTAACAGTATGAAAATCAGGTTTAACCAGTCACATTCTCATTACCTTACCTAGATAATTCAGGAATGTAGCAGTCAATATTCTATCACCCAGTTTGATCTCTGACATGAAATTACTGAGATACTTTTCTTTACCTATTTTTTTTGCCCTTGAAATTGTAATGATTTTTTGGGTTTCTACAGTTAGATAGTTTAGGATATTGTACCCAATCTGATTTTATGATGCCTGCCGTGATATCACAGAGATTAAGTTAGAAACAACAGTCAGTTTCTCACAAGACTGTTGTGGATGTAGATGATTAATTGCTAAGAATGTTTACATTTTGGCAGGTATATCATTTTTAAAATATTAATTCAACCTGCGTGCATGAGTGGGCTAAGGTTTACCTTAATATTTTGAGGTTTATGGGCAGGTCTATAAGTCGAGTTTTGTTCTTAATTAATGAGAGAACTAGATACTTATCCTAGTTAATTTTTAAACCAGAAAAGTTCACAACTTGAGTAATTATTTTGAATAGCTTGCAGAATCACCCAAAATCATCTGATATGTAGAGAGAGAATTTTCTCCTCAACACCTTCTGTATATTAAACTTTTCATTTGTTGGCTTTGTCTAAATCATAATTTAGTATGGGGAGCAAAGAGTCGGATCTTTTCCAGGTTTGTGGATAACAGAAATGGTTGCTTCTGAAAAAGATTTGGTAAGTAAAATATTTTTATAGCAGTTCATAAAAGTATCTCATATTTGGAAGACCATCTGATGTACGTGTAAGTCTGTACCTTATGGATCCATCTTAATCCTGGGGCTTATCAGCTGAAATAAAGACGGCAGGGGCACAGAAATGGAACTGCATCAAGATACTTTTATATCTTGTATTATATAAGGGTATTAAATTTATATAGATAAGAGTAATATTTACTAAATTTAAATATAATGTCATAGGGGAAGATCATTTTATTTACAGACATGTCATCACATTAGAAATGGCTACATGGTTACATAGTCCAATGTTAAGCCAATTAAACCAGTTGCCAAAAGCGAAGGTATTACTAAGTATAAAAGTTGGTTCTGAGTTAATTCTATCCTTTTTAAAATAAGCTGTAAATCTAGAATAGGTTTTCAGATCCAGAATATTAACCTATAAAAGTCTGGACCTTGTGACTGCATGTTCTATTACAGTTTTTCTTTAGCAGATGTTGTTGCTTTAGTAATGGGTGTTTTTTATGTCACCTCTAGACAATGCTTGCAACTTCCCATATTATCTCTGGGCCTTTGTTCTACTAGTTTTTCACCAGTTTTGGATTAAATAAATATAAGCGAATTGTGCACAGCCACAGTTTAGGGTTTTTGCTATGCTTCACTTAATCACCATTGTCTAATTTGTGTGGCTGGGAGTAAATCAAGTGACAGATAGATGGCAGAGTAATTTGATTTTGCACACGGAAGGAACTCATGTTTTTCTTTAGGAATAGTATCTGAGGAGGGCAACTATAAATCAATTCTGGAATGTGTGGTTTTTGCAGAGTAACAGGAGATGTCCACCCCCAGACATCTGTATGACCAAAGTCTGGGATCCAGTCTGCCAGTTTGCATAGGAGGCAGTTATTAAGACACTTTATTAAGATTAGGACTCAAATACATATTAAAGTCACCTATGGTGCTACCTGGTGCAAGGAGTATTTATGTTATAATAAAGGCATAGTGCTGTAAAACTGTTTTGCAAAAGAGGAATTGATATATATATTCACTAAGGTCAAGGGAAACTTGCTATTAAGCATGCAAGTACATTGTATCCCCCTGAACTGTAACAAGATCATAAGGTAGACTGTTCCTAATTGAACTCCCTCTGCCGTAGGAGGAATTCGTTCTGTGGTAATGAAATGTGACCCTTATTTGATGAAGTCAGTGTCTCTTAACTATGTAGTCCTGTATGTTATCTGTTATAAAGTAACTGCCTGACTAACGTCTATCACATTGGGTGTATGAAAAAGAATTACGTAACGTGTGCTTGTATTACAAGTAATATTACATGAACTTTGTACCCAAAAGCCATAGGGTAGAGATAGATTATATCTTAGAAATTCTCCTGGGCCTAGATACAATGCACTCCACAACAGTGGTCTTTCTTTGCTACTACCATTTTGAGTGGATGGGTATGGTATCCCCAAAAAGGAGCAGCCTTGCTTTTAAAGTGTGTGGAGTAGTTTGGATACAGAGATAATGAATCCATTGTGTTTCACGTGGTCTATTTAGAAGGCCTCATAAGGGCACCATCTCTGTCCCTGTAGTGTAGTAGCTGTTGTTTTGCAACCAGTTGTATGTATCAACATCTCTTGCAAATGGTAGGCTACAAAAAAATCATGTTATTGTGGGGACTGGAGTGAATATAATGAAAGATGCCACAGAGCTCCAAGCTGGTAGTTTGGCATTTGGCCATGCCCCCAGTTCAATTTTAAGCAATTGCATTACATTTATTTTCAGTGAAAATACTGGCCCTTTACTTTTCTCACACAATTTAATGTCTGTAAATAGATTTTATTTACCAGAATGTGAAATTCTATTATTTTCCCCTCTGAAAAAATATAATAGCATCTCTTTTTCACTATTTCAGCCTCTAGAGCTCTGCGTAACTGTGTACAAATCTTTACTAAAAGCATCTTAGTCTGCTTTTCCCACTGCTCTGCTGCATGCATACAGAGTTGCATCTGTTCATAGCGATCAAGGACAAAGCTAGGTCATTGCTTCAGTGGTAAACTAGGAAATTCCTTTCTTAGTCTTAGTTTTGTGGTAATGCTGGAATGGTTGCATATTTGTGAATCGATCTAATTGGGGCAAGCTTCTAATTCCTTGTATACATGAATAAAACAAAAGGGAATGAAATTACATTTACTTACGTTGTGTGTTAAAACAATGTTGAGTATGTGCAAATGAATAGGCTGGCCTTTTTTGTAAAGTAATATTCTGCTTGGTTGCATTATCTTGTGAACATTGTCTTCTGGCAAGAGGATTGAACTTTACAGGCCAATCTGCTCCTGCTGGCTGTGCAATTTTATGTATAAACCTGTAACTAAAAACCATTGTTTTTGTCAATAGATATACTTGCAAAGAAACAATTATTAGAAAAACAGGGGCCCAGATAATGTGCATTGATTAAATCCTGTTTTTGCGCTATTTTCCCAGTTGTATCTCTAAAGGGGCTGGCAATCTTGTGCTTCCAGCAAGAGGATGAGTAAAAGATTCTCTTCTCTGTACTGCATTCGCAGGCCGAGTCACCCTGATAACTAAAGCTAACAAAGAAGCAGGTTAGGAATGCTGCACATTGTGTCATTTACAATGCAGCAATTAGACTTTGTGCACTTTGCACAATGTGTCCATCATTATGTAAGTATCCCCTTAGATTGAAAGCTGCCGCCATTAGAAAGCACTCAATCCAGGGTAGAGAGCAGGCGGAGGAGGCACATAAACATTCCCCTGCCCCCCAGGTCAAGAGGCACAGCCTGCATCAGAGCCCCGATGCTGAACTCTGTTCCTAATGCTGGATTTTTAATCCAATGCCAGAAGCAAAGTTCATCTTAACCTGTGGAGCAAGTGCTTCTTAAGTGAGCATCCATAGCTGAAGTAAATGACTCCTAATATGTTTTGGTGTCCTGTACCAGTCCAAGGCAACCACAGCCCTTAAGCAGCTCTGTGCCTCCAAAGATGACCCTGGTATCTCCCCACAGGGAAATAGGGTTACTTGGAGGTGGAAGCTAAGCTATCTAAAGAGCATCCAGATTATATTTGTGATATTATAAAGTGTTTGCAAGATATTCATCTGCTGAGCATTCTGGTTTTAAAGACAAACATTTCTAGGGTCGTTTTTAATGGGTAGCAGCACAACTGTCCTGAGATCTATACTCAAACAATGTCATAACCCAGTGCAAAAAGTATCTTCCATACAGTATTAGTTTGTAGAAATTGAACTGGATGAACTTTACTGTTCGGCACAGAGCCTTAAGCTCAACCCAACTGAACACCTGTTGGATGAATTAGGATACTTAGGCAATCCAGGCCTTTTTGCCCAACATCAGTAGATCCCACCAACAATGTTCCAGCATTTAATGGAAAGCCTTTCCAGAAGAGTAGAGGGTAAAGGCTGTTTTAACAGCCACTAGTACTAATAACCCTGGTTTTGGAACAAGATGTTTGACAGACAGGTATCCACATATCTTTTATATTATTACAGCAGCAATTGCTATCACCTTTAAAATGTACCTAAAGAAATTACACCAAAAAGCTAGTGAGCTGAGCTGAACTGCAGGTAAAAAAAAATATTTCTGCCAGAAAAAGAAGAAATCATGTAGTACATAATAAGCAATGTAATGCTTGTGTTATGAGTAAGAAGGGTTTTAGAACTGCCAAGGCCAAAGACTTTTATTGTTATTTTTGGATCTGTGTGATATTTAGTTGCTTTGTTAGTTTTTCTATATAAAAAGTCTAAACCTTTATACTCTCTTGGATTATTCACACTGGGCATTCATTACACTGTAAATGATGTGTCACTGTGTTACAGCTGCTATCACCACTAACAGCTGCAAGATGAGAGCTTGATGCTAAAGGTGCCTAAAACCTAGGTTTAAGTTCTGGTTAAGGCATGCTTTTCCACCCGCAGCAGCCATCATTGTTTTCTGGCCCAACCCGTAGCTATTTGTATGTCACCAGGTCTTATTATGCACCAGACTACATGCCCCAAATTCAGTATAAAGGAGAATTAAGTCAAGCATTAGGAACGAAGGCACTGCATTGATGTAAGGGCACTACAAATCCTCACACATGCGTGGACATTGTTATGAAGCGCGGGTCTGTGTCAGTCTGTATGTATTTATAAAATCAATTCGGCGATTCACTTAGGAAAATGTCTGTAGGGTTTAGTTCTCCTTTAAGCAGAAGTAAACTAACCTGCCTTTTTAGAATATGGGAATGGGGAAAGCCAGGCGTGATGTTGGAAGAACTTTCAAAATCATTGATATAGTGCTGCAGCCAGACACCAGAAGTGCAAGGGAGTAGTTCTACTCATTGATCCTCCATGTTACCCTATGCAAACACACGTGCTGCTAACACCTTCCATTCTCTACCCTTATATTTTTTCATGCAAATTCTGTTTCTGTTACAGGTATCGGACCCCTTATACGGAAACCCATTATCCAGAAAGTTCAGAATTAAGGAACAGTCATCTCCCATAGACTCCATTTTAATAAAATAATTCACATTTTTAAAAATGATTTCCTTTTTCTCTGTTTAAATAAAACTGTACCTTGTAACTGATCCTAACTAAGATATAATTAATCCGTATTGGAGCCAAAACAATCCTATTGGGTTTAATTTGTGTGTAAATAATTTATTTTTGATTGACAGAAAAAATGTGAGGGGCTTGTTCCCTCTTTGAATTGCCTTGAAGTGCCGGTACCTGATTTTTCCTCATGTCTTTCTAGTTTTATCCTTTCTTATCCTCCTACTCCCCATTTCTTCTCCCAATTTCCTATTTGATTTTCCCTTGTCCTTTTTCTTTCCTTCTCTTTTCTTCTTTTATCTTTTTACCTTCTAGTGTCATAGTGTGTTAAAAAAAAGGCAACTGACCTACAAGTTCAACCCTTGAATGTATTCGCATTATCACTGATCTGCATTTGGAAATACTGTAAATTCGGATAGCCCATTGACAATCCTCTTTGAATATTAGTGTCTATGTCATAGTAAAAAAAAAATATTTTGTGAAGTCCTGTCGGTCACGTCTTGCCACCTCTGAGGACCCGCTACTGTCACTTAGAAGAAAGGGTAACAAAAAATGCAAGATTTCTACCCTATATAAATGTATAACTGATGTTAGCTATGACTATTCTGCTCTGAAATGTAGAGATGCATGGGATAGACGACCTGGGGTACCTGTCGGATGAGCAATGGAAGGAGGTGCTAGCGGCCCCTAAACTTGTTTCTATTAATTGTAGGCACGAGATGCTACAATTATACCTCATCCACCGGGCATACTACACCCCGGAGAAACTACACAAAATATCCAGATACATCTCCCCAATGCCTCAGATGCCAGGCGGATACTGGCACCCTATTCCATGTCCTTTGGTCGTGCCCCCTGCTAAAAAATTATTGGGTCAAAATCCTGGATAAAATAGGCTTAGTAACCGGCATAAACATCATCCCCGCTCCCAAACTATGCCTGTTGGGTATCAACTCTGGTCTAGAGCTAAACACTGATAATAATCTATTCCTAGCCAAGGTACTCTTCCAAGCCTGAACACTCATTACTCTTAACTGGAAAGCGCAAACAGCGCCTACTTATGATTTATGGTTCATGGCCGTAAATGACATCTGCCTCCAAGAAAGACACTCGATGAGTAGAAAGGGTAAAATGAACAGCAATACCAATGTCTGGGGTAGGTGGCTAGCTCAAGCTACATAGTGCTAGAGTACACATTCATTATGTATGTACCTATTGATGTGATTTGTTTGCTATAAAACCTGAGCAAAAAAAAAAAAAAGTGATTTTGTAGGTAGAGAGTGTAATAATTAGGTGTAGGTTTTTTGTTTTTTTTTTGTGTCCAAAACTCGAACATAGTTAAAGGGGTTGTTGACCTTTAAGCTAACTTTTAGTATGTTGTAGAATGCCCAGTTATAATCAACTTTGCATTGGTTTTCAATTTTCATAGTTTTTTAATTATTTAACTTTCTTTTCTACCTCTTAATAGTTAAGCTTGGAGAAGATGGACCAGAGAGGCTAGAGAGTACATTATTTCACAATAAAAGTGTAATATTTTGTCCAAGAAGCAGCACTTTTTGTGGAATTTGTCTTCTGCTTTAATCCCTAGAAACTTGCCACAGTTCAAAAATAAGAATCAAGTGAGTTTTAAAATCATGAGAAAACACAAGCAGTAACTACAGCTAACAGAGTTCTTATTCATCAGCAAAAGCAAAGCTGTGTGTGACTCCACCCTGACAATATAAACATCTATTCACTTGGCCAAATAGTTATCATTATCCAAATTCTTTTTAATCTTAAGACTGTAGTCTCAAAGCAAAAATTACAGCAACCTAGAAATCCAAACTAACCAATGAAATGGTAATTTTTAATATGGTAACCGCAGATATGCACTTACCATTCTACTGCTAAAGTCACTAAGAATCTATTTTGGCTTCTGAGGCAAATGGGACACAGGTACTAATGGAGGTTTTTTTTTACAGTCCTCTGGATTTGCTAAAAACTAACATTTTATATATTCCTATTGGTTGTCGGTATTTTATTTTAGCTGCACATGTGAAGCTGCCAAGTACTACATATGTTTGATATATTCCAATTAAAGATTGAATTACTGTTTTAATATTGTGATGTTTCATTTGATCTTGAATTCCACTTATCATTCAGATACACTACATATAAGTATGGATTTGTCTTTTACCCTAATGCAACAAAAGTTAATACATCAAAAAATACAAAGGGGTCCATTCATTCATTCACGATTCACTATTCATCACAAAACATTTTTTGTAATTTTTAGAACTTTTCATAATGACCACGATAATATTGTTAAAATAGTATGACTGTTTTGTCGCTTTCGTTAACTTCCACAAAAAAGAAATATTTTTCGCAAAGACTACGATCATTTCGGAATTCATTCAAGCTTTGGTATTGTGGTATTGTTGGAGCTGCAGAGTGCCATTGAGCCCTATGGGAGGCTTTCCTTGGGCCAGGTTGGAGCTGCAGAGTGCCATTGAGCCCTATGGGAGACTTTCCTTGGGCCGGGTTGGAGCTGCAGAGTGCCATTGAGCCCTATGGGAGACTTTCCTTGGGCCGGGTTGGAGCTGCAGAGTGCCATTGAGCCCTATGGGAGACTCTCCTTGGGCCAGGTTGGAGCTGCAGAGTGCCATTGAGCCCTATGGGAGACTTTCCTTGGGCCAGGTTGGAGCTGCAGAGTGCCATTGAGCCCTATGGGAGACTTTCCTTGGGCCAGGTTGGAGCTGCAGAGTGCCATTGAGCCCTATGGGAGACTTTCCTTGGGCCAGGTTGGAGCTGCAGAGTGCCATTGAGCCCTATGGGAGACTTTCCTTGGGCCGGGTTGGAGCTGCAGAGTGCCATTGAGCCCTATGGGAGGCTTTCCTTGGGCCGGGTTGGAGCTGCAGAATGCCATTGAGCCCTATGGGAGACTTTCCTTGGGCCGGGTTGGAGCTGCAGAGTGCCATTGAGCCCTATGGGAGACTCTCCTTGGGCCAGGTTGGAGCTGCAGAGTGCCATTGAGCCCTATGGGAGACTTTCCTTGGGCCGGGTTGGAGCTGCAGAGTGCTATTGAGCCCTATGGGAGACTTTCCTTGGGCCAGGTTGGAGCTGCAGAGTGCCATTGAGCCCTATGGGAGACTTTCCTTGGGCCGGGTTGGAGCTGCAGAGTGCCATTGAGCCCTATGGGAGACTTTCCTTGGGCCGGGTTGGAGCTGCAGAGTGCCATTGAGCCCTATGGGAGACTTTCCTTGGGCCAGGTTGGAGCTTCAGAGTGCCATTGAGTCCTATGGGAGGCTTCCCAAATCGTGCACTGAAGTTTCAGAGCCAGAAAGGTTTTTGTGCCGTTTCCGATTGTTCAACCAAGAAAAGAATTTTCAGAAATTATCGTGTTTACTCCGAATTTTTTCCAATTGTGCTTTCAATTAGCGAAAATTCATGGTTTAATGAATGGGCCCCAAAGAGTGTGCTATAAGATATAATTTGATAGATGTACAATTAAAGGACTTTTGAAAAAAAAAGAAGCTATATTTCAGAATTTGTAAACACAAAGCAATTGACACTTGCAGTCTGAAATTTACATAACCACAACAGGTAAATATATGATCGGGCCATCCATGTGGTTAAAAATAACTGGCATACAGACATGTGGCATAGCATCCCCTTGGAAGAAGCTCAGTGCATATGTATTTACTGTAGAAAAAGTAATAAACAACTTAAATACAGAAAAAATTGTACGGATTATGTTCTGCAGAGGTTTCAGTAACAAGCAGGCTATTTGTTGATTCACTAGGATACCTTGGGGGAAATCAGTGATTTCAGTGATAATATCAGGGTGACTATGAAGATTTTCATTCATCCAGGTCATGGTATATCTAGTACAGGTATGGGATCCCTTATCCGTAAACCCGTTATCCAGAAAGCTCTGAATTACAGAAAGCCTGTCTCCCATAGACTCCATTGTAATCAGAATTTTAAAACTGATTTCCTTTTTCTCTGTAATAATAAAACACTATCTTGTAATTGATCCCAAATAAGGTATAAATAATCCTTATTGGATGCAAAACAATTCTATTGGGTTTAATGAATGCTTTATTGATTTTTTAGTAGACTTAAGGTATGGAGATCCAAATTACAGAGCATTCTGGATAATGGGTCCTATACCTGTGTAAATAAATCTAAAGCAACTGGACTTGTTTGGTAATCATTGAAGACATTTCACTACTCATCCGAGCAGCTTCTTTAGTTCAACTGACTGGTATGGGAAGTCCTCAACATATGTACTCTTCCACTAATCCAATCACAATGGCACTTTGTAACTCTTCAGGTGACTCAAAGAAACTCCACGGCATTCAGATGTCACCTTTCTGAAGAGTTACAAAGTGCCATTGTGATTGGATTAGTGGAAGAGTATATATGCTGAGGACTTCCCATACCAGTCAGTTGAACTGAAGAAGCTGCTCGGATGAGTAATGACATGTCTTCAATGATTACTTAACAAGTTCAGTTGCTTTAGATTTATTTATACTTGATATCAGGGTATTTTTATTTTATAACTTCAGTATAACTTCAGTTAGACCACACAGTTTTTAAAAATGTGGAGGGGAGGGGATACAGTTTTGTTCTTTTTAAAACAGTGATCTTATGAGAACTTAGATTCATATTTACAAATATTGGTCACATTTTTCCTGTGTTGCGCAGTGCAGACAGAAGGAGGACATCTATTACACCTGAAGGGCAGAGGGTTTCAGCATTAGCAAATGAAACACTTTTTTATTGACTGAAAAATCATTCAGTGGTCAAAGTTAACTTGGGTCAATTTTTTTAAGCAGGGGTGGCTCAGGAACAAGTTAACACATTTTAGAATGCCCCACCACACTAAAGATGGGGTGAACTGAACCCACTTGTGAAAAGCCTGATGCTAGCATCACACTGACCTGCTGGGACCCATCTAAGCATGTAGCATTCCCTCCCATTGACCCCCTGCCTGCCCCATTCACTAGGAACTGTACATGTTGGTTCACACATGGCTAGAGATTTTTAATTAAACTAGATTCTCCTCTGCCCTGGCCTCCACTCATACACACTCTGCATGCCAGCCTACTTCATTGAGTCGGGGGTTTGGCACATTTCCCTGCAGTTGCACTTCAGGTGGGTCCTTGTACCAGCAGCCCCCCCAGTCCGCTTTTGATTTGAGAAAGAGAAATGCACCAACCCAGCACATCACATATAAGGCTGATGCCACACTTAGCGTATGGTGTATATTTTCGGCATGCCGAAAATCGCTTGCCGAAAATACTGCCATACACTCCTGCCTGTGCCTGCACCCGAATGAATAGAATACGCTCGGGTACAGGCACATGTAATGTTGAAATTATTTTTACGATATGGCGTATCCCTTATCCAATAAACCTCAAGTCCCAAGCATTCCAAAAAATAGATCCTATACTTGTATATTGTACATTGCAACGCTTAGCATATTAAGCCATTATGCTTCTCCCAAAATGTTGTGCAACGCAATAGTAATATAAATACAGAAGAATGCTTCCCTAATGCATCTTACTTCAAAAAGTACAAATGTTTTTGTGCTTATTACATGGAGATTACTATAAAATTGTGCACAGTGGAGCATATTGTGCTATACTTTATAATAACATTACCGCAAAGCCAGATGCTTTCATTACAATGGTTTCAAGAATCCCTTCCTTCTAAAGAGAAGCTAGCCTAATATTGTTTAAAGCTGTAACAGCAAGATAGGTTTAAAGTCCATCAGATTCAGCTGTTTCAATTACATTCTGCCTCATACATTAAAAAATGTGGAGTTTTTTGTCCAGCAAGTCTGCAGCAGCCATCCAGTCAACTAGTTGTTCCTTGCACTCAAAGACGTACATGACGAGTTCTTGTGCTTGTGACTCCAATTAAGAAAAATATAGATTTGCTTTATTATTATTAGGTGAATGCATACATTATTAAAATTAATTCTTTGAAGATGTTATTAGCAGGTCCTTTCAACTGCTTAAGCAGTTGATTAAATATGTATAAAAATTTTCACACACGCTTCTATGCAAACAACGACCTGACATCTATTTTTCTTGTCTTGATCTATCTATCTACCATCTATCTATCTATCTATCTATCTATCTATCTATCTATCTATCTATCTATCTATCTATCATCTATCTATCTATCTATCTATCTATCATCTATCTATCTATCATCTATCTATCATCTATCTATCTATCTATCTATCTATCATCTATCTATCTATCTATCTATCTATCTATCATCTATCTATCTATCTATCTATCTATCTATCTATCTATCATCTATCTATCTATCTATCTATCTATCTATCATCTATCTATCTATCTATCTATCTATCTATCATCTATCTATCTATCTATCTATCTATCTATCTATCTATCTATCATCTATCTATCTATCTATCTATCTATCTATCTATCTATCTATCATCTATCTATCTATCTATCTATCTATTATCTATCTATCTATCTATCTATCTATCTATCTATCTATCTATTAGCTATCTATCTATCTATCTATTATCTATCTATCATCTATCTATCTATCTATCTATCTATCTATCTATCTATTAGCTATCTATCTATCTATCTATCTATCTATCTATCTATCTATCTATTATCTATCTATCTATCTATTTATCTATCTATCATCTATCTATCTATCTATCTATCTATCTATCTATCATCTATCTATCTATCTATCTATCTATCATCTATCATCTATCTATCTATCTATCTATCTATCTATCTATCTATCTATCTATCTATCTATCTATCTATCATCTATCTATCATCATCAGCAAGTCTGCAGCAGCCATCCAGTCAACAAGTTGTTCCTTGCACTCAAAGACGTACATGACGAGTTCAAGTGCTTGTGACTCCAATTAAGAAAAATATAGATTTGCTTTATTATTATTAGGTGAATGCATACATTATTAAAATTAATTCTTTGAAGATGTTATTAGCAGGTCCTTTCAACTGCTTAAGCAGTTGATTAAATATGTATAAAAATTTTCACACACGCTTCTATGCAAACAACGACCTGACATCTATTTTTCTTGTCTTGATCTATCTATCTACCATCTATCTATCTATCTATCTATCTATCTATCTATCTATCTATCTATCTATCTATCTATCTATCATCTATCTATCTATCTATCTATCATCTATCTATCTATCTATCTATCTATCTATCTATCATCTATCTATCTATCTATCATCTATCTATCATCTATCTATCTATCTATCTATCTATCATCTATCTATCTATCTATCTATCTATCTATCATCTATCTATCTATCTATCTATCTATCTATCTATCATCTATCTATCTATCTATCTATCTATCTATCTATCTATCTATCATCTATCTATCTATCTATCATCTATCTATCTATCTATCTATCTATCATCTATCTATCTATCTATCTATCTATCATCTATCTATCTATCTATCTATCATCTATCTATCTATCTATCTATCTATTAGCTATCTATCTATCTATCTATCTATTATCTATCTATCATCTATCTATCTATCTATCTATCTATTAGCTATCTATCTATCTATCTATCTATCTATTATCTATCTATCTATCTATTTATCTATCTATCTATCATCTATCTATCTATCTATCTATCTATCTATCTATCTATCTATCATCTATCTATCTATCTATCTATCTATCTATCTATCTATCATCTATCATCTATCTATCTATCTATCTATCTATCTATCATCTATCTATCATCATCAGCAAGTCTGCAGCAGCCATCCAGTCAACAAGTTGTTCCTTGCACTCAAAGACGTACATGACGAGTTCAAGTGCTTGTGACTCCAATTAAGAAAAATATAGATTTGCTTTATTATTATTAGGTGAATGCATACATTATTAAAATTAATTCTTTGAAGATGTTATTAGCAGGTCCTTTCAACTGCTTAAGCAGTTGATTAAATATGTATAAAAATTTTCACACACGCTTCTATGCAAACAACGACCTGACATCTATTTTTATTGTCTTGATCTATCTATCTACCATCTATCTATCTACCTATCATCTATCTATCTATCTATCTATCTATCTATCTATCTATCTATCTATCTATCTATCTATCATCTATCTATCTATCTATCTACCTACCTATCTATTATCTATATATCTATTATCTATCTATCTATCTATCTATCTATCATCTATCTATCTATCTATCTATCTATCTATCTATTAGCTATCTATCTATCTATCTATCTATTATCTATCTATCTATCTATCTATCTATCTATCTATCTATCTATCTATCTATCTATTAGCTATCTATCTATCTATCTATCTATCTATCTATCTATCTATCTATTATCTATCCTCTATCTATCTATCTATTATCTATCTATCTATTTATCTATCTATCTATCTATCATCTATCTATCTATCTATCATCTATCTATCTATCTATCTATCTATCTATCTATCTATCATCATCATCTATCTATCTATCTATCTATCTATCATCTATCTATCATCATCTATCTATCTATTATCTATCTATCTATCTATCTATTATCTATTATCTATCTATCTATCTATCTATCATCTATCATCTATCTATCTATCTATCTATCATCTATCTATTATCTATCTATCTATCTATCATCTATCTATCTATCATCTATCTATCTATCTATTATCTATCTATCTATTATCTATCTATTATCTATCTATCTATCATCTATCTATCAATCATCTATCATCTATCATCTATCTATCTATTATCTATCTATCTATCTATCATCTATCTATCTATCATCATCTATCTATCTATTATCTATCTATCTATCTATCTATTATCTATCTATCTATCTATCTATCTATCTATCATCTATCTATCTATCTATCTATCTATCTATCTATCTATATCTATCTGTCTATCTATCTATCTATCTATCTATCTATCTATCTATCAAAATATTATTATAAAGAGAAACTTTAACATCCTGATATTCTGAGACAATTTGTAGGTGGTTGTCATTTTTATATTTTGTGTTTTTTTTTTTAAATCCCTGGCAACCGAAAAGTAGAGCAATTCTGAGGGTTCATTTTTATTGCTATTAATATTTTATCATTTAGCTCTTTGTTTAGAACTTTTTCATGCTCATATTTTTAAGTCTGCCTTTCAGACCACTGCCTGGTTTCTAGGTAACATGTATATTTTCAAAATGAAGAGGCGCAGAATATAAATCAAAATTAAACAACAAATAAAAACAAATAAACACTGGGTGTAAATTGACTTACAATGTTACCATCAATCTCATATTAATTTCACAGTGTATTATCCCTTTTAAAGGAGAAGGAAAGTGTAAATCACCACTGCACATACGCATCAGTGTGAAGAAAGAATATCCGGGAACACTCCTGTCAAGCCTATAATTAAGGGTTTAATACCCTAAATGCATCAGACACAGCAGTCACTTGTGTTTTTAATTAAAAAATAAAATATTGTTTTTAACTTTGGAGAGGGAGTGCAAGGCTCTCTTTTTTCACCATTGCTCCTGTTAATAGAAAACTGTATTGGTTAGGTTATTCTATGAGAGCACCACAGAGAGATTCTCTTCCTGGATCTTCTTTCTTCGCTCTACTGTGCATGTGTCCGCCCTGGGGGATTGAAGAAGGAAGGTTCGGAAGGAGGATGATCATTCGTGATACTTGCTAACAAGTACCCTGGGGCCGACACAGTTTTCTGCTAACAGAAGCACTGGCCCGGGGTATAAGGTAACTGATTAAACACATGGGGTGCCTAACATTTAGCACCCCCAAGTGATTTACACTTTCCTTCTTCTTTAAAATCAAATTTTAGCACTTTATAACAACTTGTTAACTGGTCTTCATTTTTATAATTGTTAATAATTTTGAATCAATAGTCTTCCTATTCTGCATCTGATTCCCGGGGTCACTGATCTTAGCAATCAAAAAATGTATTGTCAAAATGGGGATTCAGTAAAGTGGCATTATGATGAATTTAAATAAGGTTTAAAGGGCACCTATCAACCTCAAATTGAGGGCCGGAACTAGGGGTAGGCAGAAAAGGCAGGTGCCTAGGGAGCAACGATTAGGGGGCGCCAGGCAGGAGCCTCTCCTGCCTACCCCTAGTCCTCCTTCTTTGCCATTGCCCCTGCCACTTGTCATTAGTGGCGGGGGCAATGACCCATCGCATCGTGCATCAACCCTGACCCGCCCCCGTGTGCAACTGCGCATGCGCACCAAAGCACGGGGGCGTGTTGGCCGACCGGGTTGCCTAGGGCGCCCGGTTGGCTTGGCACGCCCCTGCTCAAACTGTTTCCCCCACCAGAGGTTGGGGGAAACAATAGTTTTTTGTAAAAAAGAAAAAGCCCCCTCCCCAGCCATGCTGTGGCAACCACATGCGCATAAGGGTATAAGTTGTACCATAACGCTCTCATTATGTGCATGTGTGTGACATGCAAGGGTGAGTCGCATCCAGCACTCCTGCGTTTCATGCATGCATATAATGAGCAAGGGGGGAGTCTCACTTACAGTATTATGCATGCTTAATAGCATTACTGCCCCCACCGGGTGCTCCCTCTCAGTGCGGGCAGCCTAGCACACCTATGGTGGTGGAAGCAATTTTATGCTGATAGGTGCGCTTTAGATATAAAAGATGTGAGGTTTATCAGGTGAATCCCATTGATGTCACTGCCTAGGGATAGAGGTATTGAGTGAGTGAATGATATTTTCTCTGCTGGTGGAAAAATCACTATGGAGCATATTTATTATTATAGTGTGTGAGCCAACATCACTGGCCCATAGCAACCAATTAGATGTTTGCTTTTTTTTTTTCAAACTTGTATGTACCGTTTAAATCTAATTGCTGATTGGATGCTATGGGCAACATTACTGCTGATGTTGGCTTACACACTATAATAAATATGCCCCTATATGTGACATTAGCCTTACAATGCTGTTCTTTACACCAGACTAAAAGGTAGAAAAAGACTTTTTAAATTGAACCAAGTTTTAATTTTTTTTTACGTTTTTTTAGTCTATCATTGGTAGTATGTGGTTCTTGTGGTAGTTGTGGTTGATAGTAAATGTCCTCTACATTTTTTCATCTGTGGCTACCAATATGCTGTTTTCATTTCCTGACTGTTTTTTTTTTTAACAGCTGGAGGAAATTATTTTTCTACCCACTCCCTACTTTCTAAAACAGTTCCATTTATACAGTAGCCTTCAGCATAGAAAGAGCATAAAAAGGAGGAAATGCACCAAGTTCAACTGCTTTCCCAGCTGTCTGGGTCAGGGGTGAGGGGAGAGAATTCCACTGTAAATGTTTCCTTTGTTGACTATATATATATATATATATTTTTTTTTTGTTAATAGTATATATATTTATATATCAGTGTGGTAGTGCAACACTAGCACCTGCTGAATAAAATATATAGGAATTTGGCCAGTCTTTTACAATTTACAAGATGACATCTGACTGGTTGTTGTGAGTATATGTAGCACCTATGTTAGTAAAGTGTCATATAATTTGTATTATCTGGACAGAGAAGGTTTCCCGAAAATTTTAGGGCCTGAGAGTGCTTCAGAAATGACATCTACTGTTAGCTGATAAAATCTATTTTGAATCACAGCCGGTCATTAGTCACAGAGCTCAAGAAGTTAGCAGAGCTATGGAAAGCTGTTCCTGCTCAACAGCTTAAAAAATGAGTATGATGTTCTGGGAATTTATGTGGGACTTTAACAGTACTACAGGATAATGGAGCAATGGAGTCTGCAGGGCCACTCCTGCCATTAGGTATGGTGAAAACCTTGTCTAAGGCAGCAGTGAGCTCCAATTAGTGTGGGCGGCAAAAATCCACCTCTGGAATTTAAATTTTAAAGGTGAAATTGGTCTCTGCACAATAGCGCTGTCTGCAATAGTGATGCAGCCCCTCCCGGACTAACTCAGTTGTTAGGGTTCAAATTACCCTAGCAACAGACAGTGAAGGGAATGAGACTACAGAAGATAAAAAAGAAAGGGCCTGAATAAAAAGATGAGTTATACAAATGAACAGGGTTGGACTGGGGGGTGAAGGTGCCCGCGCCGCTGCACCCCCCCCCCGCAGGGCCCCCCCTAACCCCCCTCGCAGGGCCCCCCACCCAACCTCCTCCTCAAGCGCGTAAATTTAATGAGTCAGGGGAGGAATAGTTGGGCAGGGGGAGCGTTGGCAAGGGTCGGGTCTGGGCTGCCGGGGCCCACTAGAGCCAGGGCCCACCCTGAAAATGAACAATAACAATAATATTGTAGCTTCACAGAGCAATAGTTTGTTGGCTGTCGGAGTCAGTGACCCTTTCTCAAATAATTACGAACTATAACAAAATGAAGACCAAATGAAAGGTTGCTAAGAACTGGCTATCCTGTAACATATTTAAAGTTACCTTGATGGTGAACCACTCTGTTAAGTAGCTAGCTTTTAATTTATTAGTTGTTTTTGAGTGCATGAAATACATGAAATGGTGATGAATTTGTAACTTGTGATGATTACAAATATAAATTGATAATCATTAATACAATGCGGTTGATTTAATAATCATAGGGACAGCACGTAAGATACATTAGGGTCTAACTTGACAAATGCTGAGTGCTGGATGTTGGACACTGTGTGCTGGGTGTTCTTTCAGCCCTAGCAATCAAACAGACCTGTATTTTCTGGTTTATATCCCCACAATTGCTCTTCCTTTTTTCCCACTGATCATTATATTATAAACATCTGTTTATAGTCTGCTTCTTACTTGTGACCTTGGAACCCATGGCTTGACACCAAAAACAATTTTTTTATTGGTTTCCCATCTCTCTCAGACTCTAGAAAAATATTATCTGTCTTGCCACACATATGAAAACTGCATATCAGTCAGAGCTCATAGCAGCCTGTAGATCTGCTCCCCCTGTTAGGCCGTTGCCTGGAAACATTTAATATTAAGACAAACAAAAATGATTTATAGATAAAATTTGCAGAAGTCATTTCATATAATAGTCACCTGAATGCCACCTCTATATTCCCTTTAGTTAATCATTGTTAACTTTAATGTGTTTAAAGAGTTACTTAAAATTTGCTTTTGCTTGGAGGTTTATAGTTACATAGGGTTGAAAAAAGACCAGAGTCCATCAAGTTCAACCCTTCCAAGTAAACCCAGCACCTACAAACCTATACTTACCTATCTATCCACTCACATACAGACCCACACTGACCTATCTATCCACTCACATACAGACCCACACTGACCTATCTATCCACTCACATGCAGACCCATACTGACCTATCTATCCACTCACATACAGACCTATACTGACCTATCTATCCACTCACATACAGACCCATACTGACCTATCTATCCACTCACATGCAGACCCATACTGACCTATCTATCCACTCACATACAGACCTATACTGACCTATCTATCCACTCACATACAGACCCATACTGACCTATCCACTCACATACAGACCCATACTGACCTATCTATCCACTCACATACAGACCTATACTGACCTATCTATCCACTCACATACAGACCCATACTGACCTATCTATCCACTCACATACAGACCTATACAGACCTATCTATCCACTCACATACAGACCCATACTGACCTATCCACTCACATACAGACCCATACTGACCTATCTATCCACTCACATACAGACCCATACTGACCTATCTATCCACTCACATACAGACCCACACTGACCTATCTATCCACTCACATACAGACCCACACTGACCTATCTATCCACTCACATACAGACCCACACTGACCTATCTATACACTCACATACAGACCCACACTGACCTATCTATCCACTCCCATACAGACCCATACTGACCTATCTATCCACTCACATACAGACCCACACTGACCTATCTATACACTCACATACAGACCCACACTGACCTATCTATCCACTCCCATACAGACCCATACTGACCTATCTATCCACTCACATACAGACCCACACTGACCTATCTATACACTCACATACAGACCCATACTGACCTATCTATCCACTCACATACAGACCCATACTGACCTATCTATACACTCCCATACAGACCCATACTGACCTATCTATCCACTCACATACAGACCCACACTGACCTATCTATCCACTCACATACAGACTCACACTGACCTATCTATCCACTCACATACAGACCCATACTGACCTATCTATCCACTCACATACAGACCCATACTGACCTATCTATCCACTCACATACAGACCCATACTGACCCATCTATCCACTCCCATACAGACCCATACTGACCTATCTACCCACTCACATACAGACCCACACTGACCTATCTATCCACTCACATACAGACCCATACTTACCTATCTACCCACTCACATACAGACCCATACTGACCTATCTATCCACTCACATACAGGCCCATACTGACCTATTTATACTCTCACATACAGACCCACACTGACCTATCTATCCACTCACATACAGAACCACACTGACCTATCTATACACTCACATACAGACCCACACCGGCCTATCTATCCACTCACATACAGACCCACACTGACCTATCTATACACTCACATACAGACCCACACTGACCTATCTATCCACTCCCATACAGACCCATACTGACCTATCTATCCACTCACATACAGACCCATACTGACCTATCTATCCACTCACATACAGACCCATACTGACCTATCTATACACTCCCATACAGACCCATACTGACCTATCTATACACTCACATACAGACCCATACTGACCTATCTATCCACTCACATACAGACCCATACTGACCCATCTATCCACTCCCATACAGACCCATACTGACCTATCTACCCACTCACATACAGACCCACACTGACCTATCTATCCACTCACATACAGACCCATACTTACCTATCTATCCACTCACATACAGACCCATACTGACCTATCTATCCACTCACATACAGGCCCATACTGACCTATCTATACTCTCACATACATAACTATATATACAAACATGGATATTAACTGTAGATTGCATCTTAAAGGCATTTAACAGAATCTGCCATCACAACATCACTAGGAAGGGCATTCCCCAATCTGCCTATAATCCCCTCTAATGTACTTGTACAGAGTAATCATGTCCCCTCGCAAGTGCCTTTTTTCCAGAGAAAACAACCCCAACCCCGACAGTCTAACCTCATAGCTCAAATCTTCCATCCCCTTTACCAGTTTAGTTGCAGTCTCTGCACTCTCTCCAGCTCATTAATATCCTTCTTAAGGACTGGAGCCCAAAACTGCACTGCATACTCAAGGTGAGGCCTTACCAGGGACCTATAAAGGGGCAAAATTATGTTCTCATCCCTTGAGTCAATGCCCTTTTTATACAAGACAGCACTTTATTTGCTTTAGTAGCCACAGAATGACTCTGCCTGGAATTAGACAACTTGTTATCTACAAAACCCCCAGATCCTTCTCAATTAAGGATACCCCCAACACACTACCATTTAGTGTATAACTTGCAATTATATTATTTTTACCAAAGTGCATAACTTTGCACTTATCAACAATGAACCTCATTTTCCATTTTAATCAAATCACTCTGCAAAGTGGCAGCATCCTGCATGGATTTTATAGGCTGTTGCTTAGTTGCTTCGAACGGGCCCATCTATGAATAAATAAGTTAATTAATACAATGGTAAACATCCTTTTAATGAATTCTAACATTTACAGGGATACAATCCTCTGAAAACAGGGAAACTAAATCCAAAGTTAAACTTGTACAGGTTGGGACCTGTTATCCAGAATGCTTGGGACCTGGGGTTTTCTGGATAAGGGATCTTTCCGTAATTTGGATCTCCATATGTAAGTCTGCAAAAAATCATTAAAAACTGAATAAACCCAATAGGCTTGTTTTGCCTCCATTAGTGATTAAATATATCTTATAGTGGAGTCTATGGGAGATGGCCTTTCTGTAATTCGGAACTTTCTGGGTAACAGGTTCATCATTAATTACCTTTGGGTTAGTGCTCCCTTGTTGGCAATGCAGTAGAAACAACACGCCCCAACATGCATCAATGTCATTGTTTGAAGGCAAGCGGAAAAACGCTTGCTGAAAATTCAGCCCTACACCTGCTACTTGTGCCTGCACCCGAATGAATGGAAAACGCTCGGGTGCAGGCACAAGTAGCAGGCGTAGGGCTGAATTCTCAGCAAGCGTTTTTCGGCTTGCCGAAAAAATCAGCCCTATGCCACGTGTGGCATCAGCCTTAACTGGAGTTAGTAATAGAAAGGCTACTCTCACTTAATTTACTCCTAGGACTCATTAATCCGGCTTTTCCTAACATGAAAACAGCATGCCTGCTGCAAAACAAGGCATTTACCCTGGTGTTACTTGTATCCCACCTTTAACACTGGTGGAAAACACACCAAACAGTAACCTTGCCAAGTGCATCCCTTACGGTACCTAAAAGCTGACAGTTGCCAACATAATCAGACCCAAAACCCAGCATCAGTTAGCGAAATCATACAAGGTAGATTATTTTGCAGCCCCTATATGCATAGCATATTAAAGTAGATTGCTGTAATGAACAGTTTTGGGGTGATGTGAATGCATTGGCATTCTCCTAAAAACTACCTGTGGCAAAAGTTAGGGAATTATTGTGGGCCACTTCCTGTTAATATGGCACAGCAGAACCATGGACATGGTTTTTTTTAAAAAAAAACTGCATATATGTGACAATAGGTCATTTACTATTTATTCCAAGACAAAGCGATCAGGATTTTAAAATGAGAACTGAATAAAAAAAAAGGTCACCAGATAACAATCTGAATACTTAAAAATTCAATTTTAAGATGCATGACATGCACATGACAATTACTGTCCAAGACAATATTCAGTTTTGCCACAGGGACTCTCTCTCTCTTAGATTTAAGGCATCTGTGAATCTAAACATTTCCAGCATCCTTAGCCAAGCAATTCCCATGCTGGGAAATGTGTTTCACAACAGCTGGAAATCCACAAGTTTGACACTTCATTCTTTAAACAAATAGTTATAACCACTGTTTAAAAAAAAAAAAAAAGAAAATGCAACATAGTAACATAGTAAAGTTGAAAAAAGACATACGTTCATCAAGTTTAACCATAATGCCGATATATAACCTGCCTAACTACTAGTTGATCCAGAGGAAGGCAAAAACCCCATCTGAAGCCTATATAATTTGCCTCAAAGGGGGAAAAATTCCTTCCTGACTCCAAGATGGCAATGGGACCAGTCCCTGGATCAACTTGTACTGAGAGCTATCTCCCATACCCCTGTATTCCCTCACTTGTACTGAGAGCTATCTCCCATACCCCTGTATTCCCTCACTTGTACTGAGAGCTATCTCCCATACCCCTGTATTCCCTCACTTGTACTGAGAGCTATCTCCCATACCCCTGTATTCCCTCACTTGTACTGAGAGCTATCTCCCATAACCCTGTATTCCCTCACTTGTACTGAGAGCTATCTCCCCTACCCCTGTATTCCCTCACTTGTACTGAGAGCTATCTCCCCTACCCCTGTATTCCCTCACTTGTACTGAGAGCTATCTCCCCTACCCCTGTATTCCCTCACTTGTACTGAGAGCTATCTCCCATACCCCTGTATTCCCTCACTTGTACTGAGAGCTATCTCCCCTACCCCTGTATTCCCTCACTTGTACTGAGAGCTATCTCCCATAACCCTGTATTCCCTCACTTGTACTGAGAGCTATCTCCCATACCCCTGTATTCCCTCACTTGTACTGAGAGCTATCTCCCCTACCCCTGTATTCCCTCACTTGTACTGAGAGCTATCTCCCCTACCCCTGTATTCCCTCACTTGTACTGAGAGCTATCTCCCCTACCCCTGTATTCCCTCACTTGTACTGAGAGCTATCTTTCTACCCCTGTATTCCCTCACTTGTACTGAGAGCTATCTCCCCTACCCCTGTATTCCCTCACTTGTACTGAGAGCTATCTCCCATACCCCTGTATTCCCTCACTTGTACTGAGAGCTATCTCCCATACCCCTGTATTCCCTCACTTGTACTGAGAGCTATCTCCCATACCCCTGTATTCCCTCACTTGTACTGAGAGCTATCTCCCATACCCCTGTATTCCCTCACTTGTACTGAGAGCTATCTCCCATACCCCTGTATTCCCTCACTTGTACTGAGAGCTATCTCCCCTACCCCTGTATTCCCTCACTTGTACTGAGAGCTATCTCCCATACCCCTGTATTCCCTCACTTGTACTGAGAGCTATCTCCCATACCCCTGTATTCCCTCACTTGTACTGAGAGCTATCTCCCATACCCCTGTATTCCCTCACTTGTACTGAGAGCTATCTCCCCTACCCCTGTATTCCCTCACTTGTACTGAGAGCTATCTCCCCTACCCCTGTATCCCCTCACTTGTACTGAGAGCTATCTCCCATAACCCTGTATTCCCTCACTTGTACTGAGAGCTATCTCCCCTACCCCTGTATTCCCTCACTTGTACTGAGAGCTATCTCCCATACCCCTGTATTCCCTCGCTTGTACTGAGAGCTATCTCCCCTACCCCTGTATTCCCTCACTTGTACTGAGAGCTATCTCCCATACCCCTGTATTCCCTCACTTGTACTGAGAGCTATCTCCCATACCCCTGTATTCCCTCGCTTGTACTGAGAGCTATCTCCCCTACCCCTGTATTCCCTCACTTGTACTGAGAGCTATCTCCCATAACCCTGTATTCCCTCACTTGTACTGAGAGCTATCTCCCATACCCCTGTATTCTCTCACTTGTACTGAGAGCTATCTCCCATACCCCTGTATTCCCTCACTTGTACTGAGAGCTATCTCCCATACCCCTGTATTCCCTCACTTGTACTGAGAGCTATCTCCCATAACCCTGTATTCCCTCACTTGTACTGAGAGCTATCTCCCATTACCCTGTATTCCCTCACTTGCTAAGAATCCATCCAACCCCTTCTTAAAGCTATATAATGTATCAGCCAGTACGACTGATTTGGGGAGGGAATTCCACAACTTCACAGCTCTCACAGTAAAAGACCATTATTGAATATTTAAACAGAACCTCCTTTCTTCTAAACGGAGTGGGTGCCTTCTTGTCAGTTGGAAGGACCTACTGGTAAATAAAGCATTAGAGAGATTATTATATGATCCCTTATATATATTTATACATAGTTATCATGTCACCTCTTAAGCGCCTCTTCTCCAGTGTAAACAGACCCAACTTGGCCAGTCTTTCTTCATAACTGAGACTTTCCATACCCTTTACCAGCTTAGTTGCCCTTCTCTGGACCCTCTCTAATTCAATAATGTCTCGTTTGAGCACTGGAGACCAAAACTGAACAGCATATTCTAGATGGGGCCTTACCAGCGCTCTGTAAAGGGGAAGAATAACCTCCTCCTCCTGTGAATCTATGCCCATTTTAATACAATGCAAAAACGTATTTGCCCTAGCAGTTGTTTGTGGGGAACAGGATCAAATGCTTTGGCAAAATCCAAATAGATCACATCTACTGCATCCCCACTGTCCATCTTCTTACTTACCTCATTATAAAAAGCAATTACATTTATGTGACATGACCTGCCCTTCATAAAGCCATGCTGATTACTGCTCATAATGCCATTCTCCAGAACATGATTTTGTATGGGATCTCTTAACAAGCCTTCAAATAACTTGCCCACCACGGATGTCAAACTTACTGAACTATAATTGCCAGGCTGAGATCTTACTCCCCTTATTAATATAGGAATGACATTAGCTTTCCTCCAATCCATAGGTACCATACCTGATGAAAGTGAGTCTGAGAATATCAGAAACAGAGGCCACTGACCCTAGCTCTCTCAGTACCCGAGGGTGCATTCCATTTGGCCCAGGTGCCTTGTTCACATTAATCTTGTGTAAACCTTGATATGTACCATATCCTGCATCAACCACTGACTAGTTTGGTCTCAGCCAATATTGCAGATATTGGGTGGGTCTTGGCACTCAAGTAAATATAGTCATACTTTATTTTTATTGTGGCACAAGGCTTTTATTGCATTCTTGGTTAGCTGTTTCAGACTGAACATCCTAGCGCCCATCAGAGAACGTGACATTAAGACACCTCTGTCACAAACACAAGACATTGCAAACCATCTCACATGCTCCTGTAGTCTTCGTTAAAAGGGGTGGTTCACATTCAGGTTACATAGTTACATAGGGTTGAAAAAAGACCAGAGTCCATCAAGTTCAACCCATCCAAGTAAACCCAGCACACACAACCTATACTTACCAATCTATACACTCACATACATAAACTATAAATACAATCACTAGTACTAACTGTAGATATTAGTATCACAATAGCCTTGGATATTCTGCTTGTTCAAGAACTCATCCAGGCCCCTCTTATAGGCATTAACAGAATCTGCCATTACCACATCTCTAGGAAGGGCATTCCACAGCCTCACTGCCCTCACCGTGAAAAACCCCCTACGCTGCTTCAAATGGAAGCTCCGTTCCTCTAATCTAAAGGGGGGGCCTCTGGTGCGCTGATTGTTTTTATGGGAAAAAAGAACACCCCCTATCTGCCTATAATCCCCTCTAATGGGGGTTAACTTTTAATATTCTATAGAATGGCCTATTCTTAGCAATGTTTAATTGGCCTTCATTTTGATTATTTGCCTTCCTCTTCTTCCTCTTCCAGCTTTCAAACTGACCCCAGCAGCCAAAACTATTGCTTTAATTTTATTGTTATTGTTACTTTGTATTACCTATCTTTCTATTTAGGCCCTCCTCTATTCATATTCCTGTCCCTCTTTCAAACCATTACCTGGATGCTAAGTTACATCGGGCCCTAGTAACCAAATAGCTGCTGAAATTTCAACCTGGAGAGCTGCTGAACAAAGAAATCACAAGTCATAAAACAATGAAAACTAATTATTGATTCTTTCCCATTGGCTAACATACAAATCACATGTTTTAAAGAGAAAATTCATCTTTTAGATATTTGGTATAGGGACAAGTTCTAATCTGCCTTTCTCCATCCTACAACTAAGATGTGGTCCTGACCCCATCAGGCTTTAGTGTTATGGTTTCTATGGTTTCTATGGTTCCATTTCCTCTTCATTATCCATTCTGACATTCAAGCTGCTTTATGGTTTCTAAAAAATGACTTTTGGCTACATAATACTTAAAATAACCTACAAAAATGTGTACTGTAAAATATATTAATTCAGATATATGTAGCCCATAATATATAGGAAGTTTGTATTCCTTTTCTAAGCTCATGGTACATCTTGAGTATAAGGCCTCTGTCCCTTTCTATTTGATGTTTTTGTTTTATTTTCTGCTTATATGCTGTTAACAATTTGTGCAGAAATAATGCATTTAAGAATGGTGAAGCATTGCATACACAAGTCCTGCTACATAAAATAAAACTATACATACATGCATTTTCCTATAGCCTTATCATTAAACATATACAGCAGATGCCCGAGGAACTCCCTTACCCTCAGCCCTTTATTTGCTGAATTTTGATACATAAAGTATTTCAAACAAGTTATCTTCTTTCTGCATGCCCTTTTACTATACATACAATCCTCTTTATAGCACATGTTTTTATGACCCCATAACAGCTGTAAAACTCCTTTATGAAGCTTGGCTAACTTGGAACATAAGACACAGGGCAGAAGTTCACATGGCACATTGGCTGAACGCACTGTATACAAATACAGAGAAACAGACACAAGTGCAACATACAGCTGCTATGTCTTACTGTTGCTCCTATCCAGCCGCACACAGACCTCCTCTATGCCAGTCTGCGTAGCCTTATGATTAAGTGCTCACTTTGTTTTGTTTTCTCGAGACTAGAAATTACTTGCCACTTAGTGTTTTACAACCCTGGATCATCATAATGGTTTCAGTCTCAGGGTACTGCTCCCATAAAATTATGACTGTTGCTTCACATCTAGCCGATGTTTTTACTCTATTACACAACACGTGATTTTCCAGCTTTTCTGGTGTAGTCGGAACCATAATTAAGAAGCAATCATTCTAAAACAGCGCTTGGAGAGAAGGTGTAACAAACATTTTCTCCTGCCAGAAACTGGTGCTGACGAATGTTTTGTATACTAAGGATTGTGTAATTGTGGCAAATTGTACCTAACCCCCTAGCACAATTTTCTGTATTGTTGTATTTTTAATCTTGCTTAAGTACAGTACAGGTATCAGACCCCTGATCCAGAAACCCATTATCCAGAAAGTTCTGAATTACGGAAATGTCATCTCCCCATGTCTCCATTTTAATCAAATAATTCACATTTTTAAGAATGATTTCCTTTTTCTCAGTAATAATAAAACAGTACCTTGTACTTGATCCCAACTAAGATATAATTACCCCTTATTGGGGGCAGAACAGCCCTATTGGGTTTATTTAATGGTTAAATGATTCCCTTTTCTCTGTAATAATAAAACAGTACCTGTACTTGATCCCAACTAAGATATAATTACCCCTTATTGGGGGCAGAACAGCCCTATTGGGTTTATTTAATGGTTAAATGATTCCCTTTTCTCTGTAATAATAAAACAGTACCTTGTACTTGATCCCAACTTAGATATAATTAATCCTTGGATGAAAAACAATCCTGTTGGGTTTAATTACTGTTGAAATATTTTTTTTGTAGACTTAAGGTAGGAGAGCCGAATTACAAAAAGACCCCTTATCCGGAAAACCCCAGGTCCCGAGCTTTCTGGATAATGGGTCCCATACCTGTATTTCTTTAAAGTAGAATTTATATTTACAAAAGAGCAACTGTTTTTTTAGAAGTGCCATTTTACCCTCCACAATGGAAAATATGTGTCCATTTATGTATGCAGGCCATGCACCTGTCAATTCTGTATGTTATATGGGTACGAGGAGGGAGGTACATAGGTGGCCCTTGGACACGCCAACCTTGTGCACCTCAAGTAGGAAGACAGGAGGACCAGAGAAAGCTTGGTGGACCTAGGAACCTAGTACTAACTGCCAGTCACAGCCCATGTAGAAAATACAATGCAGTTTTCATCTCCTGTACTAAACCATAACAATAATGAAATGCAGAGAGGGCAGAGAAGAGAAATAAGCTAATAAAAGAAATGAAAATTATTATGAAAGGCTGGCCAAGTTTGCATTGCTTACATTGGCACTTAAGAGAGGATACGAGAGCTGATTTACACTATGATCATAGTTTTTAACTATTGTCATTGTTTTACTAAGCAGCTGCCCATAGCAGCCTATCAGCAATTCTTTCTGATCAGCCTACTTCTAGCTGAAAAATAAAAGCAAAGATCGTGAGTTGCTACGGGTATTTGTAGCTGTGCTATGTATAAATATATAAATGGATCATGCAACAGACTCTCTGATGTTTTATTCACCAGTAGATCTTTGCAGAGGACATCTCTGCATGAGAAGAGCAGAGGTTTTGTCTTTGAAGTTGTAGAACTCTACTTAAAGTGCATGCACTGGTATATAGTGTAAAGTAACATTTGGGTGACTTTTTGGCAAGGGAGAATATACATAGCTACTAATATTTTTACTCTTAGGGGTGTATTTATTAAAGAGTGAAACTAAAGCTTGCCTCAGCTCTCAAAAGAAAAATTCTGTAGCTTTTTATTTATTGGAAAGTGAATGTGCCTGCCTATTTTGATTCTCTGACTCATTTTGATGTTTAGAAGATACTTTTCCTCTTCTGAGGCAAATTAGACAAAGCTTTAGATTTTTGTTTTTCTCAGTTAGATGCAAGGCTGGATATCACCTAAGGGTGTCCATTGGCTAACATCTTACATCGCCCCTGCACCCACACTTCCTCCCAAGGCATCGCACGTATGTACATCCTATGTCTCTGCATCCAGAGCACAGGGGACTGGGTGCACGCAGGGGACCGGGTGCCCGGTCCCTATTGCTCCGCATGTGAGGAACTTTCAGGTGCGGCTGGGCGGCATGCTGCCTTAACTTGCACTGCCCTAGGCCCCGGCCTTTGTGGCCTTTGTGGCAACAGATCCGGGCCTGGTTAGATGTTAGGTAGGATTTACTTTGGCAAAAGGTTGAACTTGATAAACTTGGGCCATTCTCAACCTCATTTACTATGTAACTATGTTTATGTAGCATGGGAAAAGAATAGCATAAACACTGAAACTCCTAGGATGCTGCATGCAAAGCAAATGAAAAAAGAAGCCTGTTATAAACATGGCCTTCCCATTTTGGTTTATGGATGTCCTTAATTCTTCTTTTTTTTTTTACTTCCTAAATTAAATTTATGAGAAAATAGGCGCAGTATAAAAGATAATTCTATTAGAAAATGCAGGTAGTTACTGGTGAGAGCAATGAGGTTGTGGAAAGCCCTTCCTAGTGATGTTGTAATGACAGATTCTGTTAATGCCTATAAGAGGGGCCTGGATGAGTTCTTGAACAATCAGAATATCCAAGGCTATTGTGATACTAAAATCTACATTTAGTATTAGTGGCTGTATATATAGTTTATGTATGTGAGTGTATAGATAGGTAAGTATAGGTTGTGAGTGCTGGGTTTACTTGGAAGGGTTGAACTTGATGGACTCTGGTCTTTTTTTAACCCTATGTAACTATGTAAAAGACAGACACGTTACAGAATTCCTAGTTTATTGTTGTGTTTCTTTGGGGAGCCTCTCACTATCGTTTACAATGTGCAGTCCCTATTCATGCACTGCAACAATCATTTACACATTATTCATTTATTCCCTGTTACTTGTATAGCACTGATACATTTCCACAGTGCTTTACAGAGATTAATATTCACTCAAACTATGGCCAATTTAGTCAGGGAAGAATGGGGAGGATATACAAACTTGTGTGCCCTGGCTGGGATTGAACCCAAGACCCTAGGCAGAAGTGCTACTCACTGAGCCATCATCATTCCAGTTTGATTGAGAACACAATGTACTACTCAGCACAAGTCCTGCACTGCACTTTAGACTATATAGTGAATAATGTACCCCCCTATTGTAAAATATAAGAATATTATCAAAGTCGATCTCTCTGCTGCTTTTGACACTGTGGATCACCCTCTTCTCCTCCAGACTCTCCGCTCTCTTGGCCTTCGTGACACTGCCTTATCCTGGTTTTCATCTTATCTCTCAGATTGATCCTTCAGTGTCTCTTACAATGGGGAATCATCTTCTCCCCTGCCTCTTTCTGTTGGGGTTCCTCAAGGCTCTGTCCTGGGCCCCTTACTATTTTCTCTCTATACCTCCTCACTTGGCAAATTAATCAGTTCTTTTGGCTTTCAGTACCACCTCTATGCTGACGATACTCAGATCTATTTTTCCTCTCCTGATCTCAACCCAGAGCTTCTAACTCGCGTCTCTTCCTGCCTGTCCGCTATCTCCACTTGGATGTCCCAACGTTACCTTAAATTAAACCTCTCTAAAACTGAACTGGTTCTCTTTCCCTCATCCAACGCCCACATTGTTCCCGAGGTATCTATAATGGTTAACAATTCTACCATAACCCCATCTTCCCAGGCCCGGTGCCTTGGGGTTATCCTTGATTCTGCCCTGTCCTTCACCCCTCATATCCAATCATCATCATGTCACTTTCACCTAAGAAATATCTCCAAAATCTGATCATTTATCACCCAAGATGCTGCCAAAATTCTTATTCACTCTCCTATAATATCTCGCCTGGACTACTGTAACTCCCTGTTAATTGGCCTTCCCCTCCAAAGACTGTCCCCTCTCCAGTCCATAATGAATACTGCTGCCAGGCTCATACACCTCTCCAACCGCTCCTCCTCTGCCGTGCCGCTCTGCCAATCCCTGCACTGACTTCCCCTGCCATCCAGGATAAAATTCAAACTAATGACCCTCACATTTAAAGCAGTCCATAACTCTGCCCCACCCTACATCTCTGAACTTATCTCTAGGTACCATCCAACCCGCTTGTTACACTCCCCTACTGACCTGCTCCTCAACTCCTCTCTCATTCCCTCCTCACACGCTCGCATTCAAGACTTTGCAAGGGCTGCCCCCCTTCTCTGGAATTCGCTCCCACAAACTGTCAGACTTTCTCCCAATCTCTCTGCCTTCAAGAGATCTCTAAAAACACATTTATTCAGAGAAGCTTACCCTAATCTAGTTTAGCAACACCCTGTGCCACACCTCTCACAACTCTGGTCATGCCCATTCCCACACCTTGTGTCTCAACCCTTTCTCCTTGTAGATTGTAAGCTCTTTTGGGCAGGGCCCTCTTCACCTCTTGTATCGGTAACTGATTGCTTGATATGTTACTTTGTATGTCCAATGTATGAAACCCACTTATTGTACAGCGCTGCGGAATATGTTGGCGCTTTATAAATAAATGTTAATGTAATGTAATGTAAAGTCACAGAGGAGTTTCATAAGGCTGAGTGCCTTTATACAGGCTACGGAACTGCAAGGTGACTTCTAACATCCTTATACAGGTATAGGATCAATTATTCAGAATCCTGCTAATTTTGATTTTTAAAAATGATTTCTTTTTTTCCTCTGTAATCTAAACAGTACCTTGTACTCGATCATTACTATGACCTGTATATATTTAATCCTTATTGGGGGAAAAACCATTTCTATTCTATTATTTAACACACAGTGACTCCGCGAGTCATGTGGAAGAAATTTCATCACAAAGCACTGATTATAAATAATGTATTATTTCTTTTGATCTATGTGTCTGTGTGTACATTTACAGGCCCAGACAGGCAAAGTGTGAATTCTGGCAAATGCCAGAGGGGCTGCTGTAAGATGCCATGGACAGTCGCTATTTATTGGGCTAGTGGGGAGCTTTTTGTACCTCTGTGAACTTGAAACACCAGGGGCTATTCTTATTTGCAGTCCAGGCATGTTTAAAATATAGATATCTTCTAAATAAGGATCAGGCAACTGCACAGAGTTGATTTTTAGAGACATTCTAACACCTAAACATGAAAATAATTTATATGGGTCATTTACAATTCTGGCACAGGGAGCAGCGTCCTTACAGGGGACATGCATATGTGCTTCCCCCTGCCTGACCCTATTGGATAGAGCACTGTATAATGCAAGCAACGCTCTATTCAAGGACCTAGTCAATAGGAGCCTATTTTTTGCACTTTTCACAGTGTTGTGCTTTGTAAATGATCCTTTATATAAGTATAATGTACTTTTATCTTCATTTTTAAAGATTATATTTTTGCTTCAGACACTTTGTTACGGCTATAAAGGCTACTACAAGTGGTTCAGCAGAGCCCATTCTGCTTACTGGGGCCTTTGAGATTAGAATTTGTGACACTTGTGAAGAACTGGCCGAAATCCAGTAGCATGGCAAATGATTAAAGAGATTGGAGTAAACAAGCATGAAGGCCAGAAACAGATAATCAATATAATAGCCATTTATAGCTCATCTTTGCAAGAAAGACTAACAGTTGGACACTGACACCAGGTTCTAGGCATATATTTATTTTGAATTTGACATAAGTTGGCATTGTGACATCATCATTGCAGGCTTTATAGGGTAATCACCCACATACCTGCCCCTGGCATACTGGGTCATACATCCTTAATACAAAACTAGCACATTTTATGCTCATCTTTTCTGTACTTCCAATGGTCTCAAACACCAGTATGAAGGCCATATGAAGGTGTTAATTTGTGTTCATTTTTTAAAAAGTCCATCAACTACTTCATTCCTCAAAAACAAAAAATGTGCATAAAATACTGGGAAATGTTAATTCACTGGAATAGGTGCTGGGAACAAGATCTAATTTCCTGCCAATTCATTCATATGGGATCTGTTGGTAATCTGCTCTCCTTAAAAGATTTGACCCAAACACAGCAGTCTACACCTGGCTCTGTTTATGTGCAAAAAATATCAAAATAATAAATGTGAATGTTTACCAAGTGGAACCTGTCCAAGCATGGTAGTCCGCACTCTGGCACTGCGCAGGCCCAGACTGGCAATCTGTAGATTCTGGCAAATGCCAGAGGGGCTGCTGCAAGTGGGCTAGTGGGGGGCAGTTTGGGCCTAATATGCCTAATATGCCAGGGTCTATTTTGAAGCCCAGTCTGGGCCAGTGCTGTCTTTTTATGTTATAACTCCTTGGCTTCTTGGCATCTGTGGCCATAAAAAGCCATTGCTTCTCTAGCATCAGCAAAACAAATTCCTTCAATACCAATTCAACTTGTGTCACCCCCCCCCCCCCCATGCATTTAGCTCACATACAGGGCACTGTGGACGTATTGGGGCGTGTCCTGAGTTGAGGTTTTCTGAAGGTCTCCATATGTAAGCAAAGTTTCAGTGAGGCTATATTTTTGCCACTCTAGGCCTGGGCCTTTGCAGCCTCGCCACCATCACCTTTTGGCATGGAACTCAAGCAGTTGAGCTTCAGAACACTGGGACTGCAATTTCAGGATGCCACTGTATGCAATTTATATAAAGAAGAAAAAGAAGAAAAACAGTACACCATTTTACTAACAGGCCATTAAAGGAACAGTAACATCAAAAAATTAAAGTGTTTTAAAGTAATTAAAATATAATGTGCTGTTGCTCTGCAAAAAAACTGGTGTGTTTGCTACAGAAAAGCTACTATATAAATAAGCTGCTGTGTAGCCACGGGGGCAGCCATTCAAGCTGGAAAAAAGGAGAAAAGGCACAGGTTACATAGCAGATAACTAGTAGATAAGCCCCATATAATGGGGAATTATCTGTTATCTGCTATGTGCCTGTGCGTTTTCTCCTTTGAATGGCTGCCCCCATGACTACACAGCAGCTTACTTATATAAACTATAGTAGGGTTTCTGAGGCAAACACACCAGTTGTAGCAATGCAGGGCAACAGTACGTTATATTGTAATTACTTTTATACACTTTCATTTTTTGGTGTTACTGTTCCTTTAACAATATTGGTACCTAATCTAAGAGTATCTGGAACAACAGGGAAACAGAAAAAATAACAGCAAAAAACATATAAACATAATGACAAAACACCTTAAATAAATAAATAAAAGCATACAGGCATACAGTGCAGTGTAGGAGTGACACTTCTAAATATACTGGAGATTAAAGGGCAAATTAAGCTTCATTAAAGGGGATCATAATTTAGAGTCACTTTTAACTAATAATCCCCTTAAAAACTTGGGGCTGTGCCAGATCTATATCACACTAGGAGAACTAATCAATGTGGTGATTATAGGTACATGCAGTATCTCAATGCAGATGGCACATGTTCTGAGGTCATCGTAATACAGGTAACCGGAAACCCGTTATCCAGAAATTACGGAAAGCCCATCTCCCATAGACTCCATTATAAGAAAATAATTCTAATTTTTAAAAATGATTTCCTTTTTCTCTGTAATTATAAAACAGAACCTTGTATTTAATCCCAACTAAGATATAATTAATCCTTACAGGAGGCAAAACAAGCCTATTGGGTTTATTCAATATTTAAATGATTTTTAGCAGACTTACATTATGGAGATCCAAATTACGGAAAGATCCCTTATCCGGAATACCCCAGGTCCCGAGCATTCTGGATAACAGGTCCCATACCTGTATCACATTAGGTCTCATATATCATTCCGTCCACTGCCCCTATCGGTATTCCATCGGTAGCTACACAACACTCTAATGAGTTGTGCTTGTCATACAAAAGCTTAGCTATAAACATATACACAAGTATAGGACTTGTTATTCCGAATACTCAGGACCTGTGGTTTTCCGGATAAGGGGTCTTTCCATGATATGGATCCCCATACCTTAAAGTCTACTAAAAAATAATTTAAACTAAATATATCCTATGGGAGATGGGCTTCCCCTAATTCTGAACTTTCTGGATAAGGGGTTTCTGGATAAAAGATCATAACACACCCGTTCATCCATTTTTACTTTTTTATAAAATACATGATACCCAGCACTGAAAAAAAAGTACCTTAGCCCAAGTAGACTGTTTTTTTTTTACACAGAAAGTAATTACTAACTTGAGGTCATTTCTAACAATATTGGATGTAAGTACAGAAAATAAAAATCGATAATATAAAACAACCTTCAAGTGATGGTAAACCACAAAGTGGCTGCAAATCCAGAAATAGAGTCTGTGGTGGTGGTGGTGGGGGGGGGGGGGGACGAGGGTTTTTTTTTTTATGCCAGGAAATTAAAATGACCTATTCTCCTAATGAGGACATCCAGTAATTAAAGAAGAAAAAAGTCACCCAACCAAGTTGCCTGTTCTAGTTAAGTCTGGTATATTTATTTCATAGCATATTGCTATTAAGGTGATGTAACTGTTTTAGCACTTCACAAACTACCCTGAAGTATTGTATATACATTATGGACATTAATATAATAATAATAATAATAATAATGTATGAACATTAGTTCCATGGATATACTGTCTTGGGACAAGGTGTATGTAGGGTATTATCTCAGGGGGAAGCTACTTTCAGTGTTGGACTGGGGTGACACCTGGGCCAATAGCTTCCCCCTGGGATAATAACCTACATACACCTTGTCCCAAGACTGAGGCTGCCACCTTAGCCCCCCCCCATGCCCACTGGCCCCCCACTCTCACACACGCATGCCCTCATGCCCACACACTTACGCCAGCAATCTGGGTGAGGAGCACCCACAGTTTCTAGCAAGGAGTGGGCCTGGGTTGCTGGGGGCCATGATAGTTTTTTCCCTACCAGTAAAGTCTGACCCTGGCTGTTTCTAGAAGAGGAAAATTCTGGGAATACTGAGGATAGCGGTCTTTCTAATGAGGGGCAGTCAAAGCTCAAGAGTGAATATTTTGTGGGACATTTGCTGGCACTGTAAAAGAGTGAGACCCTTTTTTAAGCTTTTATTCTGTGGTTCATTTGTAATTTAAATACACCAAACCCACTCTTCTGAGCAAGAAAGAGTTCTTCCTTGAGGTACCTGTAACAGTATTAATCTTATATTTATAAACTGCACAAAGCACAAGTTTTTTATGAAGTAGAAAATGAAGACTTGCTATATTTAGAATTGCAATAGCGACTTTGGAATGCCTGTGTAACCCCTATTTGGGGGTGAAACCAGGCAGCCACAGCTAGTTTGGCTTTAGAGCATGGGGTACATAGGACTCTACAAACCAGATGGGCTTTCCCTATGCGGAAATATCCTTGGGGTGTAGTGCAACTACAACTCGCGTGGGCTGTGTGCAAAGCAAACGAAAGAATGGGCGCCAGAAGGTTCTTTGGGGTAAACCAGAACTTAACTTGTTTATTGTCCAAGACAAATGATCCACAGGGTTTTAGTAACACTCACACATGGGAGATATCAGATAACTGCACAGAAGGTAGAAAAATATGGTGGCCACCTGTTTAGATGAGGACCACCAACCAGCACGACCTGCCTGTGGAGAGTAGCCTGGCCAAGTATCTTTATCCTCAGGGCGTCAAGGATCCCTCACAGCTGACTATGGATCAGGGATAGAAACTGACCTGATACTTGCGTCTTAACCGTGGTCCTGCAACAATGCCTGTAGGGAACTTCCATAATCTCTCCTGGTTGGAGCCAGAAACTGCTCTTTCTAACTAATCTCACTATCTCACTTTCCTAGAAAGTGCTCTTATAAATTATCATGATACTCACTAATCCTTATTCACGGGGTCCCTGCTCCTCGACTTCATTGGAGCTAGACGTAGACTCTAGGGTAGATAGCTTTACTGGGGCTCTGTTGATCCCAGGCTCAGTGGAACCTCCACCTGAGGCAACAGATGCAGCCGAAGAGAAAGACCCACCCCTCTTTCCAACACTATATTAGAGTGCAAAGGGAGTGGTCTACCTATAAACCAATAAGGCACACAAGGTAATGGCACACGGATACTTTGAGAATCTGCCCAGTAACAGGAAGATGGAAATAGTAGGGTTTAAAGCCACAGGGGCATATTAACCCTATGGGTCTCTACACCTGATTTTTTTCCATTTACTCTGTCATCACAAAGTCAGTGTCCTACACTTACAGCAAATGTTAGGATTACATATAGATTGCTAAAGAGTTTGCTAAAATTAATTGTAAACAGGTCTGCTTTAAGAATGGGCAACAAATGTTTTTTTTTTCCTTCGAAATAATATCATTTCGTCACATTTTTCTCCTGATAGATTGGAAAATGACTCAGTAGATGCAGAGGCACAGCCTGAAGGTCAATGTAGACAGCACTGCAAACAGTTGATTAGTGTCCTGCTGTTTGGCTTGGGCTTGGTACAGGCTGGTGTTAATCTGCTGGATATTTAGACCATGTCACACAAGGCATGTTCTCTGCCGACGTGTATATGCTGTTGAAGAAAGCACAATCACCTATTAGCCTATATGAGCTGTTTTATAATCTCTTCCATAGCAGCAGCCCTTTCAAATAACACAATGTCTATTTAAGAAGCTGCCTGTATCGGAGAACCAATTGTAGTTCATCACACTAATGATAGTATACTCAGTACATATTTTATAAGCAAGAGACAGCACTACCTAGTAAAAGTTGGACCATATCTGTGTTTAATACATACAGGTATAGGATCCCTTATCCGGAACCCATTATCCAGAAAGTTCTGAATTACAGAAAGGCCATCTCCCATAGACTCCATTATAAGCAAATAATTCTATTTTTTTTTAAAAATGATTCCCTTATTCTCTGTAATTATAAAACAGTACCTTGTACTTGATCCCAACTAAGATATAATTACCCCTTATTGGGGCAGAACAGCCCTATTGGGTTTATTTAATGGTTAAATGATTCCCTTTTCTCTGTAATAATAAAACAGTACCTGTACTTGATCCCAACTGAGATATAATTAATCCTTATTGGAGGCAGAACAAGCCTATTGGGTTTATTCAATAGTTAAATAATTTTTATCAGACTTAAGTTATGGAGATCCAAATTACGGAAAGATCCCTTATCCAGAAAACCCAAGCATTCTGCATAACATATCCCATACCTGTACCGGGAATTTTACCATTCCTAGCGATAATAGACATTAAAAGTGCTCATTTGACTTCCGCAAGTGCAGTTGTGGTGCCTGCAATTTCCCTGCAGACAGTTGCTCGTTAAACCACTTTCATTAAATTTGCTTGCGTCAAAATGCCTGTAGTTGTGCTTGGGGCAGCTCATCCTTCCTGCCTTCTGTTCTGAATTGATGCAGCAGAACCCTGCAGCTGCTGCCACCTCTTGACCAGGTGGTAGTTTCAGGGTTCCCTCAGTGCCATGCAACACACTTTCGCGATAGAATAGGGTGCACATGTTACTCGCACGTCTAACACCAGAAATGCAGCCATTTCATATACAGGTATGGGATCCCTTATCCGGAAACCCGTTATCCAGAAAGCTCCGAATTACGGAAAGCCTGTCTCCCATAGACTCCATTTTAATCAAATAATTCAGAATTTTAAAACGGATTTTCTTTTTTTCTGTAATAATAAAACAGTACCTTGTAATTGATCCCAACTAAGATATAATTACCCCTTATTGGGGGCAGAACAGCCCTATTGGGTTTATTTAATGGTTAAATGATTCCCTTTTCTCTGTAATAATAAAACAGTACCTTGTAATTGATCCCAACTAAGATATAATTACCCCTTATTGGAGGCAAAACAATCCTATTGTGGTTAATTAATGTTTTATTGATTTTTTAGCAGACTTAAGGTATGAAGATCCAAATTATGGAAAGACCTCTTATCCGGAATACCCTTGGTCCCGAGCATTCTGGATAATGGGTCCTATACCTGTATATACAGTATACTCTGGTGAAGTCAGTGATGGCTGGTTGGGCACAGGTATAAGTACTAACTCCTGTACTCTAACAGAAGCTACTGCTAGTTCCACACTAACTAAACCACAAGGACAAACCTTGCACTCATATCAATTTTCTGGAATGTTTCCAGATATAATGAACTATTAGCAGATTGATTTCCTAGCTCTAAAGGAACATATTATCTCTTTACTCTTTCATCCCTTTAGAGATCATCAATAGGTAGAATGCGGAATTGTGCTTATTCAGTATTTTTCCATTAGATAGATAGATAGATCCTTCATAGTATTGTACACAAGCTATTTTAGGCATCGCATTGTATTTTGATCTCTGTACCATAAAACCCTGCCCTAAACTGGCCACAGTTAGAAAGAGCAAGAGATTGACTTTACAGAAATTTTATAGGTGGAAGAAAATATCCCCTTGTTTCAAAATACTCTAATTTCTCTATTCCATGTGTTATTTTCAGATTTAAATAATTAGTTTAAGGTGTTATTATTTAGCTTTTAGTTATTCTTTAGTTTCTTTGCTAAAGCAGTAGTAAAGCTTTTTATAGACTCCACTGAACTAGGAAGTAACATTCAAGGGGTTAAGACTACCTCCCCTTCAGAACATGGATGTTTTCAAACCACAGGTTTAGAGATAAATGCCAAATGCAAAAGAAATAACAGCAAACTATATCCGTGAAATGCACTCTAAATGAAACACACATAGTACAGGTATAGGATCCCTTATCCAGAATGCTCGGGACCAAGGGTATTCCGGATAAGGGGTCTTTCTGTAATTTGGATCTCCATACCTTCAGTCTACTAAAAAATCAATAAAACATTAATTAAACCCAATAGGATTGTTTTGCATCCAATAAGGATTAATTATATCTTAGTTGGGATCAAGTACAAGGTACTGTTTTATTATTACAGAGAAAAGGGAATCATTTAACCATTAAATAAACCCAATAGGGCTGTTCTGCCCCCAATAAGGGGTAATTATATCTTAGTTGGGATCAAGTACAGGTACTGTTTTATTATTACAGAGAAAAGGGAATCATTTAACCATGAAATAAACCCAATAGGGCTGTTCTGCCCCCAATAAGGGGTAATTATATCTTAGTTGGGATCAAGTACAGGTACTGTTTTATTATTACAGAGAAAAGGGAATCATTTAACCATTAAATAAACCCAATAGGGCTGTTCTGCCCCCAATAAGGGGTAATTATATCTTAGTTGGGATCAAGTACAAGATACTGTTTTATTATTACAGAGAAAAGGGAATCATTTAACCATTAAATAAACCCAATAGGGCTGTTCTGCCCCAATAAGGGGTAATTATATCTTAGTTGGGATCAAGTACAGGTACTGTTTTATTATTCCAGAGAAAAGGGAATCATTTAACCATTAAATAAACCCAATAGGGCTGTTCTGCCCCCAATAAGGGGTAATTATATCTTAGTTGGGATCAAGTACAGGTACTGTTTTATTATTACAGAGAAAAGGGAATCATTTAACCATTAAATAAACCCAATAGGACTGTTCTGCCCCCAATAAGGGGTAATTATATCTTAGTTGGGATCAAGTACAGGTACTGTTTTATTATTACAGAGAAAAAGGAAATCAGTTTTAAAATTCGGAATTATTTAATTAAAATGTAGTCTATGGGAAACGGGCTTTCCGTGATTCTGAGCTTTCTGGATAATGTGTTTCCGGATAAGGGATCCCATACCTGTATATTCACCTAGCCTATTCTCTAGTGAAAGGGGGAGAAGAGGGAGTCCTTTCAGGGGTCAGTGGAGAACCTTGCCAGACACAGCTGTCCAGTTATATTAAGCAGAGCTTTCCAGAAGTGGGTGTGGTATAGGGCAAGTAGCACCATATACTACTATACAGCGCTGCATACATAAGTAGCGCTTTATAAATAAAGATATACACATAGGCTGAGCCTCCCCAAACCTGCTTGCCACCTTAAAAAGAAAAAAAAAAAAAAACAACCTCCCTCCGTTTCTGCACTGTCCTGGAAATCTTCCTTCCTCCGGTGGGCCCTCCTGCTTCCAACCATTTGGCCTGCTTCATGGTTATTCCCTATTTCTCTAAGGGAACAAATCGAATAAATATAAAGAAGAATAGATTATAGTACATACAGATTAAAAACTAGGAAAATATAGAGGCTGAATGAGAAGTGGATGAAAAATAGTTTGGAGAGTGGGCCTAGGGTCTAAGGTTTTTCTGGTGGGCAATCATTATTACATATATATGGGGCAAAACATAGATTGCATGTAGCCAGCACAAAACAGCATGCACTCGTCGGACTCCAGGACAGCAGATAAAAATTCCAAAAAGCTTTATTAAGGATAAAAACCTGACATGTTTCGTGTGACTGCACACGTATTCATAATTACATGGAATAACAAACGATTCAGGGTTTAAAAGGCATGCACAAGAAGCATCACTTCCTTATGAAATTTGAAACCATATGCATATAACAATAATAAAGCAGTGAAACCAGTATAAGCATCCATTAATACAAACAGTGTAAGCATCTATTATTGCAGACAGTTTATCCTGACATCTATTACAAGTTTAATGATTAATATGTAGATATATATAGATTGTAAGCTCTACGGGGCAGGGACCTCCATCCTCTTGTGTCTTTGACTCTTATCTTATTACAATTGTATCTTTTATTTAGTTGTGCTTATTGTAATACTTTGTATTTATCTATTTTAATACCCCCTGTTTATATTAATGTTCTACTGTACAGTGCTGCGTACATAAGTAGCGCTTTATAAATAAAGATATACATACGTACTTACATATGTTTAATATTGGCATACATATATGCCATGATTAATATGTGAGATTAACAGACTGTCAGCCAGAGGGGTGAATTAACAGGCTGTCAGTCAGAAACAGAAAAAAAATAAAATAAAATATAGATTTCATGTAGGTGTCCCTTCACAATGCAATGTGCAGTGCAGGGTTCTGTTGCACCTGTGTTTTGCCACAGTACCAGACTGAAAGGCACAGAGCGCAGCTTGCCCTGGCTATGGTTATGGCACAAGTTGTTCACATTGTAAATGAGCCCTTTATCTTTGTGATGCACTTACCTATTAAAGGAGACGGAAAGCCTAAGTCACTTGGGGGTGCCAAAATGTTAGGCACCCCCAAGTGACTTAGATCGCTTACCTTTTACCCCGGGCTGGTGCCCCTGTACGGAGAGAACAGCACCAGCTGCGAGTGCTTCTTACTTCCTATTCGCTTGCGCGCGCATGCGCAGTAGAGTGAAAAGACGAACTTCGCATGCGCCGGCCCACGGATTTCGCCGGCAGAAGAGAGAGGAAGGAGGAAGCACTCGCTACAGGTACCCTGGGCTGGTGCGGTTTTCTCCTAACAGGGGCACCAGCCCAGGGTACAAGGTAAGCGATTTAAGTCACTTGGAGGTGCCTAACATTTTGGCACCCCCAAGTGACTTAGCCTTTCCTTCTCCTTTAATGGAATGGGCTTGAGGAATTCTGTACTTCTTACTTTGTTATTTTTTTTAATTTTTACTGCTTGTACATTTACAGTCTGTACCAAGAGCATATTTAACAAACACTTCCACTTCCAATAATATATAAAATGCAGTTGTATTGGCACAGTATATATGCCTGCTTAAGTCTGGTACTGAACTTGAAATTCCAAATAAATAAACATTGTATAACAATAATATTGGCAAAGAACCAAAGCTTATCAGCACTGCTGAAAAATGTATGCAACAATGGTTTTTGTGTCAAGTGTTTAATCACTATCTAGTGCTGTGGCACCAAAATCCATAAAATCCACAACTATTCCATTGCCTCAGGCTGAAGGCTGATGATGCAAATGAAACACTTGAAGCAAATGAATTCATATGAAGCTCTGGATCTATGGATTCATTTAGTATGCAATATCCTGAAATCGCTCATCTTTTTATTGTTACTGAGTTGTGATCCAGATTGATTTTTTTTTAAGCTCAGGAAATGTGTTATGACGACTCTATAAGTCATTGTGTGCCATATATGTGGTGCACTAGTTAGCCACGGTTACTAGGCAAAAGCTGGCAGAACAGCCATGGGACTTATCTGTGAAGAAAGCACTGTATGAAATTTTTACTGGAAATAATGGATCAGATTGGATCCCTTGTAACTGTTAACCTTTGTTTCATTCGGAACATGTGTGGTGTGTTACCCATTTGGAGACGGGGAAAGCTGTTAATAGCACAAACGTATTGCCTGGTGCCGAATACAAATGGCAATGCCTAGTCCAAAGGGGAAACTTGGGGTTATTTTTTTTTTTTATCAAGCAGACAGTAGTCACAGGGCTCTTTGCACCATCTTTGTGCACATGATCGCCCAGTCAACAAAGCTTTTATGGCACACATGAATTACAATTTCTTCATTTTCTGCAGATTTTTTTGTCCAAGTCATTGTCCACAGGATTTCGGCTGAGATATCATCACATTGGCAGGTATTTGAAATTGTGGCCGTTCTTTCTAAAAGACAAGAATACAGAAAATAAAAAGTATAATTGTTTTCTGCTGGTTTCTCATGCTCTGCTTTTCTATGTGCCTTTGGGAAAATAATAAGCAATGTTTGTCTCCATTACAGTTGATCTTGTGTGACTGCATTCTGTCTCCTGAAACACCAGTACATAAATCAGCTGTTAAATGTTGTATACTTCACTTAAATTATTTAACCAACCTGCTATCATGAAAACCACTAAAAATAATAGGACAACCTACAGTATTTTAGAGCCTGTCTATGGGTTTGTGGGCTGACCTCAGCTATGTGTAGGGCTGGACTGGTGGTAAGTTTATATCCTATTACTTGTAAATAATGACCCTTATATGGGTAGAATTTAATCTTTATTACTGCACCTGGACCACCTCTTTGACTCTGAGTGACCCTGATTGGCTGACCCCAATCCACCAATAAGGCTGCTGTTGGGAATAGCAAGGAAATGCCAGTCTGCTAGCTGCTCACTGGGCCCAGTGATCAATGCATGTAACCAGAAACCCACTTCTCACAAGGTGACTTCCAGGCGCCTAAGAGACCCATAGTTTTAAATTCCCAGGGGACAAGAAAGAGTGTGGGCAGAGCCACCCCCATGGGTGCTTTGGGTTTTGGTAGCAGTGTGGGTAGAGCCATCCTCATGGGTGCCCTGGGAGTCGACTGCAGAGTGGGCAGAGCCATCCTTGTGGGTGCCCGAAGTGGGAACATAGAAGTAAGTACCTTAGAGGGTGAACATGGCAGAGGTCCCTCTCCTGGGGGCACTGGATATGGCAGAGGCCCCTCTCCTGGGGGTGCTGGATTCGGCTGAGGCCCCTCTCCTCAAGACGATGGACACGACTGAGGCCCCTCTCCTCAAGGCACTGGATGCGGCTGAGGCCCCTCTCCTCGGGGCACTGGACACGGCTGAGGCCCCTCTCTTTGGGGCACAGGATAAGCAGCTTTGAACAGTCAGCACAGCCCTGAAGCTGAGGCAGACTGCTGGGTAACAACCAGCCCTAGAGCTGAGGCAGATGGCTGGGTAACAACTGGCCCTGGAGCTGAAGCAGGCTTCTGAGGCATAGCTGGCCCTGGAGCTGGGGGCAGCAACTGCTGCTGGGGAGCTGGCACTAGAGATGGGGGCAACAGCTGTTGCTGGGGGGCCAGTACTGTAGCTGGGGAGCTGGCATTGGAGATGGGGACAGGGGCTGCTGCTGGGAAACTGGCACTAGAGCTGGGGATAGAGGCTGCTGCTGGGGAGCTGGCACAGAAGCTGGGCCAATGCTCAAGCACCAACAGTGGGGAGTGCTGGCCTTATATAAGGCAAGGTCAGCCCCGATTGGCTGACCCCAAACCACCAATAAGGCTGCTGCTGGAAATAGTATGCAAAGGCCAGGTGACAGGCCATGAGTAAGCCTGCTAGCTGCTCACCTGGCTTAGTGGTCAAAGCATGCAGTCTGAAACCCAAAGATCCCTGCCTCGAATCCCAGCAGAGCCTTACACATCTTATAGTGAGAAAAGACACATGTCTATCGAGTTCAAACTTTTATGTGTATGTAAAATCTGTTAGTTGATCCAGAGGAAGGATCCTCCAGTCCCTGGCTCAACTTGGTACTAAGAGCTATTTTTCTTGAAGCTATCTAATGTATCTTATCGTATCGCATTAGGAGAGGGTCATTCTTCTACGTTGGTCCTGTCTAGAATATGATGTGTAGTTTTGGTCTTCAGCACTCAAACTGAATATTATTAATTGAATTAAACAGAGTTGAAAGAAGGGCAACTAAGCTGGTAAAGAGTATGGAAAGTCTCATATACCAAGAAAGACTGGCCAAAGTTGGGGTTTTATGTGCCAGGGAAGAATGGCTTAAGGGGAGATAAAATAACTGTATGATAAATGTATTAATATATGAGTACCATATAGTAATCTCTCTAACAAGGGCATGCATTTGATTAGAAGAAAGGAGGTTCCATCTTAAGATTCGTAATGAGAGCTGGTAAGTTGTGAAGTTCTCTCCCTAATACAGTACCTCACAGAAGGTTAATGATCAAATTAAGGAATATTGGCCTAGAACATAATATTTGTAATTGGATAGAGAACTGGCTGAAGGATAGAGTACAAAGAGTGGTTGTAAATGGAACATTTTCTAATTGGACCAGTGTGGTTAGTGGAGTACCGCAGGGGTCAGTCCTTGGGCCTTTGCTGTTTAACTTGTTTATTAATGACCTGGAGGTGGGCATAGACAGTATTGTTTCTATTTTTGCTGATGACACTAAATTGTGCAAAACTATAAGTTCCATGCAGGATGCTGCCGCTTTGCAGAGCGATTTGACAAAATTAGATAACTGGGCAGCAAACTGGAAAATGAGGTTCAATGTTGATAAGTGCAAAGTTATGCACTTTGGTAGAAATAATATAAACGCAAACTATCTACTGAATGGTAGTGTGTTGGGGGTTTCCTTAATGGAGAAGGATCTAGGGGTTTTTGTTGATAACAAGTTGTCTAATTCCAGGCAGTGTCATTCTGTGGCTACTAAAGCAAATAAAGTGCTGTCTTGTATAAAAAAGGGCATTGACTCAAGGGATGAGAACATAATTTTGCCCCTTTATAGGTCCCTGGTAAGGCCTCACCTTGAGTATGCAGTGCAGTTTTGGGCTCCAGTCCTTAAGAAGGATATTAATGAGCTGGAGAGAGTGCAGAGACGTGCAACTAAACTGGTAAAGGGGATGGAAGATTTAAACTATGAGGTTAGACTGTCGAGGTTGGGGTTGTTTTCTCTGGAAAAGAGGCGCTTGCGAGGGGACATGATTACTCTGTACAAGTACATTAGAGGGGATTATAGGCAGTTGGGGGATGTTCTTTTTTCCCATAAAAACAATCAACGCACCAGAGGTCACCCCTTTAGATTAGAGGAACGGAGCTTCCATTTGAAGCAGCGTAGGTGGTTTTTCACGGTGAGGGCAGTGAGGTTATGGAATGCCCTTCCTAGTGATGTGGTAATGGCAGATTCTGTTAATGCCTTTAAGAGGGGCCTGGATGAGTTCTTGATCAATCAGAATATCCAAGGCTATTGTGATACTAATATCTACAGTTAGTACTAGTGGTTGTATTTATAGTTTATGTATGTGAGTATAGATTGGTAGGTGTGGGTTAGGTGTGCTGGGTTTACTTGGATGGGTTGAACTTGATGGACACAGGTCTTTTTTCAACCCTATGTAACTATGTAACTATGTAACTATGTAAATCGTACTGGCTGATACATTAGATAGCTTTAAGAAGGGGCTGGATGGCTGTTTAGCAAGTGAGGGTTGTTGAAAAGTGTTTAGTACAAAGTTGATCCAGGGAATAGGCTGATTGCCATCTTGGAGACAGGAGGCAAATTAGAGAAGCTATAAGATGGCAGGTTTTATTAGACAGAGAAGGTTAAACTTAATGGATATATGTCTTTTTTCAACCTAAGCTACTGTGTTACTATGTAGAGTTCATTATATAGTTATCATATGCTCCCTTAAGAGTAGTAGTAGAATAAAGTCAACACCACAAAGTGCTGCTTTTACCAAAACCCTCTTCAAGCTAAAGAATGATCCATTCTCTGAATTTTGTATCCATTCTCCTAGTTTGTTAACACATATTTTTCATTTATTATATGATTGTTTCCACTGCATTCTTGAAATTAAGTTAGCTGGTTGTGGGATGTGGCTTATTATTAACAGCTCACTCAAAGAGCATTTAGGAGCTAATGAATGTCTGGTCTTGTTGATCCAGTCGTTGATGACACATAATACTATCTATAATATGGACACTACAAAGATTTTTAAGTAAAATTTGAAATCAAATTCTTATTTGTGATGATATCCAAATGATATCCAAAAACCTTCCAACAGGACCTGTAGGATCAGAAGTAGTGTTGGTTCATCTGTACTGAAGCACTGACAATTTTATGAGAGCTTTGTATTCTTAACATAGATTTTTAATTTTTTTCCTGTAATAGAGGCCCATTAATATAATTCTATATGTTACAGATCAGCACTGCAGTAAACAGAGAGGTTTTAAGGCTAGTGCTATACTGTCTCTGACTGAGACTTTTTAACATGCAACACTGAAAATGTAAAGAACATGTTGCAATGTCCTTGTATGCTAGCATGTGTTGGGCACACCAGAAACCAGGAGAGCAGTGAAAGAACATAGAGGCAACATCAGGAACCTCAACTGAGGTGCCAGTGTCAAGGCATTTCACTAATATTGGCCAAAATCTGACACAACTAAAACAGTCAATACTTGAAAATGTAAATGTCTTTTGCAACATGAAGCCATGTGATTTTAAAAATTAAATACACTTATACCAATTGGTTTAAACCACTGATCCCTAACAAGTGGCTCACGAGCAACATGTTGCTCATTGCCTCTTGGATGTTGCTCCCAGTGGCCTCAAAGCAGGTGCTTATTTTTTAATTCCATCAAGTTCAACCATAATGCCTATATATAACCTGCCTAACTGCTAGTTGATCCAGAGGAAGGCAAAAACCCCATCTGAAGCCTATATAATTTGCTGAAGAGGGGAAAAAATTCCTTCCAGACTCCAAGATGGCAATCGGACCAGTCCCTGGATCAACTTGTTCTAAGAGCTATCTCCCATACCCCTGTATTCCCTCACTTGTACTGAGAGCTATCTCCCATACCCCTGTATTCCCTCACTTGTACTGAGAGCTATCTCCCATACCCCTGTATTCCCTCACTTGTACTGAGAGCTATCTCCCATACCCCTGTATTCCCTCACTTGTACTGAGAGCTATCTCCCATACCCCTGTATTCCCTCACTTGTACTGAGAGCTATCTCCCCTACCCCTGTATTCCCTCACTTGTACTGAGAGCTATCTCCCCTACCCCTGTATTCCCTCACTTGTACTGAGAGCTATCTCCCATACCCCTGTATTCCCTCACTTGTACTGAGAGCTATCTCCCATACCCCTGTATTCCCTCACTTGTACTGAGAGCTATCTCCCCTACCCCTGTATTCCCTCACTTGTACTGAGAGCTATCTCCCATACCCCTGTATTCCCTCACTTGTACTGAGAGCTATCTCCCATAACCCTGTATTCCCTCACTTGTACTGAGAGCTATCTCCCATACCCCTGTATTCCCTCACTTGTACTGAGAGCTATCTCCCATAACCCTGTATTCCCTCACTTGTACTGAGAGCTATCTCCCATACCCCTGTATTCCCTCACTTGTACTGAGAGCTATCTCCCCTACCCCTGTATTCCCTCACTTGTACTGAGAGCTATCTCCCCTACCCCTGTATTCCCTCACTTGTACTGAGAGCTATCTCCCATACCCCTGTATTCCCTCACTTGTACTGAGAGCTATCTCCCCTACCCCTGTATTCCCTCACTTGTACTGAGAGCTATCTCCCATAACCCTGTATTCCCTCACTTGTACTGAGAGCTATCTCCCCTACCCCTGTATTCCCTCACTTGTACTGAGAGCTATCTCCCCTACCCCTGTATTCCCTCACTTGTACTAAGAGCTATCTCCCCTACCCCTGTATTCCCTCACTTGTACTGAGAGCTATCTCCCATACCCCTGTATTCCCTCACTTGTACTGAGAGCTATCTCCCCTACCCCTGTATTCCCTCACTTGTACTGAGAGCTATCTCCCCTACCCCTGTATTCCCTCACTTGTACTGAGAGCTATCTCCCCTACCCCTGTATTCCCTCACTTGTACTAAGAGCTATCTCCCCTACCCCTGTATTCCCTCACTTGTACTGAGAGCTATCTCCCATAACCCCTGTATTCCCTCACTTGTACTGAGAGCTATCTCCCCTACCCCTGTATTCCCTCACTTGTACTGAGAGCTATCTCCCATAACCCTGTATTCCCTCACTTGTACTGAGAGCTATCTCCCATACCCCTGTATTCCCTCACTTGTACTGAGAGCTATCTCCCATAACCCTGTATTCCCTCACTTGTACTGAGAGCTATCTCCCATATCCCTGTATTCCCTCACTTGTACTGAGAGCTATCTCCCATACCCCTGTATTCCCTCACTTGTACTGAGAGCTATCTCCCATACCCCTGTATTCCCTCACTTGTACTGAGAGCTATCTCCCATACCCCTGTATTCCCTCACTTGTACTAAGAGCTATCTCCCCTACCCCTGTATTCCCTCACTTGTACTGAGAGCTATCTCCCATACCCCTGTATTCCCTCACTTGTACTGAGAGCTATCTCCCATAACCCTGTATTCCCTCACTTGTACTGAGAGCTATCTCCCATATCCCTGTATTCCCTCACTTGTACTGAGAGCTATCTCCCATACCCCTGTATTCCCTCACTTGTACTGAGAGCTATCCCCCATACCCCTGTATTCCCTCACTTGTACTGAGAGCTATCCCCCTACCCCTGTATTCCCTCACTTGTACTGAGAGCTATCTCCCATACCCCTGTATTCCCTCACTTGTACTGAGAGCTATCCCCCATACCCCTGTATTCCCTCACTTGTACTGAGAGCTATCCCCCTACCCCTGTATTCCCTCACTTGTACTGAGAGCTATCTCCCCTACCCCTGTATTCCCTCACTTGTACTAAGAGCTATCTCCCCTACCCCTGTATTCCCTCACTTGTACTGAGAGCTATCTCCCATAACCCCTGTATTCCCTCACTTGTACTGAGAGCTATCTCCCATACCCCTGTATTCCCTCACTTGTACTGAGAGCTATCCCCCCTACCCCTGTATTCCCTCACTTGTACTGAGAGCTATCTCCCCTACCCCTGTATTCCCTCACTTGTACTGAGAGCTATCTCCCATAACCCTGTATTCCCTCACTTGTACTGAGAGCTATCTCCCTACCCCTGTATTCCCTCACTTGTACTGAGAGCTATCTCCCCTACCCCTGTATTCCCTCACTTGTACTGAGAGCTATCTCCCCTACCCCTGTATTCCCTCACTTGTACTGAGAGCTATCTCCCATAACCCTGTATTCCCTCACTTGTACTGAGAGCTATCTCCCCTACCCCTGTATTCCCTCACTTGTACTGAGAGCTATCTCCCCTACCCCTGTATTCCCTCACTTGTACTGAGAGCTATCTCCCATAACCCTGTATTCCCTCACTTGTACTGAGAGCTATCTCCCCTACCCCTGTATTCCCTCACTTGTACTGAGAGCTATCTCCCCTACCCCTGTATTCCCTCACTTGTACTGAGAGCTATCTCCCCTACCCCTGTATTCCCTCACTTGTACTAAGAGCTATCTCCCCTACCCCTGTATTCCCTCACTTGTACTGAGAGCTATCTCCCATAACCCCTGTATTCCCTCACTTGTACTGAGAGCTATCTCCCCTACCCCTGTATTCCCTCACTTGTACTGAGAGCTATCTCCCATACCCCTGTATTCCCTCACTTGTACTGAGAGCTATCTCCCATAACCCTGTATTCCCTCACTTGTACTGAGAGCTATCTCCCATATCCCTGTATTCCCTCACTTGTACTGAGAGCTATCTCCCATACCCCTGTATTCCCTCACTTGTACTGAGAGCTATCTCCCATACCCCTGTATTCCCTCACTTGTACTGAGAGCTATCTCCCATACCCCTGTATTCCCTCACTTGTACTAAGAGCTATCTCCCCTACCCCTGTATTCCCTCACTTGTACTGAGAGCTATCTCCCATACCCCTGTATTCCCTCACTTGTACTGAGAGCTATCTCCCCTACCCCTGTATTCCCTCACTTGTACTGAGAGCTATCTCCCATATCCCTGTATTCCCTCACTTGTACTGAGAGCTATCTCCCATACCCCTGTATTCCCCTCACTTGTACTGAGAGCTATCTCCCATACCCCTGTATTCCCTCACTTGTACTGAGAGCTATCTCCCATACCCCTGTATTCCCTCACTTGTACTAAGAGCTATCTCCCCTACCCCTGTATTCCCTCACTTGTACTGAGAGCTATCTCCCATACCCCTGTATTCCCTCACTTGTACTGAGAGCTATCTCCCATAACCCTGTATTCCCTCACTTGTACTGAGAGCTATCTCCCATATCCCTGTATTCCCTCACTTGTACTGAGAGCTATCCTCCCATACCCCTGTATTCCCTCACTTGTACTGAGAGCTATCTCCCCTACCCCTGTATTCCCTCACTTGTACTAAGAGCTATCTCCCCTACCCCTGTATTCCCTCACTTGTACTGAGAGCTATCTCCCATAACCCCTGTATTCCCTCACTTGTACTGAGAGCTATCTCCCATACCCTGTATTCCCTCACTTGTACTGAGAGCTATCCCCCTACCCCTGTATTCCCTCACTTGTACTGAGAGCTATCTCCCCTACCCCCTGTATTCCCTCCCTTGTACTGAGAGCTATCTCCCCTACCCCTGTATTCCCTCACTTGTACTGAGAGCTATCTCCCATAACCCTGTATTCCCCTCACTTGTACTGAGAGCTATCTCCCCTACCCCTGTATTCCCTCACTTGTACTGAGAGCTATCTCCCCTACCCCTGTATTCCCTCACTTGTACTGAGAGCTATCTCCCCTACCCCTGTATTCCCCTCACTTGTACTAAGAGCTATCTCCCCTACCCCCCTGTATTCCCTCACTTGTACTGAGAGCTATCTCCATAACCCCTGTATTCCCTCACTTTGTACTGAGAGCTATCTCCCCTAACCCCTGTATTCCCTCACTTGTACTGAGAGCTATCTCCCATACCCCTGTATTCCCTCACTTGTACTGAGAGCTATTCCCCATAACCCTGTATTCCCCTCACTTGTACTGAGAGCTATCTCCCATATCCCTGTATTCCCTCACTTGTTACTGAGAGCTATCTCCCATAACCCTGTATTCCCTCACTTGTACTGAGAGCTATCTCCCATATCCCTGTATTCCCTCACTTGTACTGAGAGCTATCTCCCATACCCCTGTATTCCCTCACTTGTACTGAGAGCTATCTCCCTACCCCTGTATTCCCTCACTTGTACTGAGAGCTATTTCCCATACCCCTGTATTCCCTCACTTGTACTACAGAGCTATCTCCCCTACCCCTGTATTCCCTCACTTGTACTGAGAGCTATCTCCCATACCCCTGTATTCCCTCACTTGTACTGAGAGCTAATCTCCCCTACCCCTGTATTCCCTCACTTGTACTGAGAGCTATCTCCATATCCCTGTATTCCCTCACTTGTACTGAGAGCTATCTCCCATACCCCTGTATTCCCTCACTTGTACTGAGAGCTATCTCCCTACCCCTGATTCCCACTTGTACGGAGCTATCCCATACCCTGTATCCTCACTTGTACTGAGCTATCTCCCTACCCCTGTATTCCCTACTGTACTAAGAGCTATCTCCCCTACCCCTGTATTCCCTCCCTTGTACTGAGAGCTATCTCCCATACCCCTGTATTCCCTCACTTGTACTGAGAGCTATCTCCCATAACCCTGTATTCCCTCACTTGTACTGAGAGCTATCTCCCCTAACCCCTGTATTCCCTCACTTGTACTAAGAGCTATCTCCCCTACCCCTGTATTCCCTCACTTGTACTGAGAGCTATCTCCCATACCCCTGTATTCCCTCACTTGTACTGAGAGCTATCTCCCATACCCCTGTATTCCCTCACTTGTACTGAGAGCTATCTCCCATACCCCTGTATTCCCTCACTTGTACTGAGAGCTATCCCCCCTACCCCTGTATTCCCTCACTTGTACTGAGAGCTATCTCCCCTACCCCTGTATTCCCTCACTTGTACTGAGAGCTATCTCCCATAACCCTGTATTCCCTCACTTGTACTGAGAGCTATCTCCCCTACCCCTGTATTCCCTCACTTGTACTGAGAGCTATCTCCCCTACCCTGTATTCCCTCACTTGTACTGAGAGCTATCTCCCCTACCCCTGTATTCCCTCACTTGTACTGAGAGCTATCTCCCATAACCCCTGTATTCCCTCACTTGTACTGAGAGCTATCTCCCCTACCCCTGTATTCCCCTCACTTGTACTGAGAGCTATCTCCCCTACCCCTGTATTCCCTCACTTGTACTGAGAGCTATCTCCCCTACCCCTGTATTCCCTCACTTGTACTGAGAGCTATCTCCCTACCCCTGTATTCCCTCACTTGTACTGAGAGCTATCTCCCCTACCCCTGTATTCCCTCACTTGTACTGAGAGCTATCTCCCCCCTACCCCTGTATTCCCTCACTTGTACTGAGAGCTATCTCCCCTACCCCTGTATTCCCTCACTTGTACTGAGAGCTATCTCCCTACCCCTGTATTCCCTCACTTGTACTGAGAGCTATCTCCCCTACCCCTGTATTCCCTCACTTGTACTGAGAGCTATCTCCCCTACCCGCTGTATTCCCTCACTTGTACTAAGAGCTATCTCCCATAACCCTGTATTCCCTCACTTGTACTGAGAGCTATCTCCCCTACCCCTGTATTCCCTCGCTTGTACTAAGAGCTATGTCCCATAACCCTGTATTCCCTTGCTTGTACTAAGAGCTATCTCCCATAACCCTGTATTCCCTCGCTTGTACTAAGAGCTATCTCCCATAACCCTGTATTCCCTCGCTTGTACTAAGAGCTATCTCCCCTACCCCTGTATTCCCTCACTTGTACTGAGAGCTATCTCCCATACCCCTGTATTCCCTCACTTGTACTGAGAGCTATCTCCCATACCCCTGTATTCCCTCACTTGTACTGAGAGCTATCTCCCATACCCCTGTATTCCCTCACTTGTACTGAGAGCTATCTCCCATAACCCTGTATTCCCTCACTTGTACTGAGAGCTATCTCCCATAACCCTGTATTCCCTCACTTGTACTAAGAGCTATCTCCCATAACCCTGTATTCCCTCACTTGTACTGAGAGCTATCTCCCCTACCCCTGTATTCCCTCACTTGTACTGAGAGCTATCTCCCCTACCCCTGTATTCCTCGTGTACTAAGAGCTATCTCCCATAACCCGTATTCCTTGCTTGTACTAAAAGCTATCTCCCATAACCCTGTATTTCCCTCCGCTTGTACTAAGAGCTATCTCCCATAACCTGTATCCCTCACTTGTACTTGAGAGCTATCTCCCATAACCCTGTATTCCTCACTTGTACTAAGAGCTATCTCCCATACCCCTGTATTCCCTCACTTGTACTGGAGAGCTATCTCCCCTACCCCTGTATTCCCTCACTTGTACTGAGAGCTATCTCCCCTACCTGTATTCCCTCACTTGTACTGAGAGCTATCTCCCCTACCCTGTATTCCCTCACTTGTACTGAGAGCTATCTCCCTACCCCTGTATTCCCTCACTTGTACTGAGAGCTATCTCCCCTACCCCTGTATTCCCTCACTTGTACTGAGAGCTATCTCCCATACCCTGTATTCCCTCACTTGTACTGAGAGCTATCTCCCTACCCCTGTATCCCTCACTTGTACTGAGAGCTATCTCCCATACCCCTGTATTCCCTCACTTGTACTGAGAGCTATCTCCCCATACCCCTGTATCCCTTCACTTGTACTAGAGCTATCTCCCACTACCCCCTGTATTCGCCTCACTTGTACTAGAGAGCTATCTACCCCTACCCCATGTATCCTCACTTGTACTGAGAGCTACTCTCCCCTACCCCTGTATTCCCTCACTTGTACTGAGGAAGCTATGCTCCCCTACCCCTGTATCCCCTCACTTGTACTGAGAGCTATGCTCCCTACCCCTGGATCCCTCACTTGTCTGAGAAGCTATCTCCCCTACCCCTGGTATTCCCTCACTGTAGCTGAGAGGCTTATCTTCCCCTACCCTGTAATTCCCTCACTTGTACTGAGAAGCTTCTCCCATACCCCTGTATTCCCTCACTTGGACTGAAGAGCTCATCTCCGCCTACCCTGTATTCCCTCACTTGTACTGAGAGCTATCTCCCATACCCCTGTATTCCCTCACTTGTACTAAGAGCTATCTCCCATAACCCTGTATTCCCACACTTGCTAAGAATCCATCCAGCCCCTTCTTAAAGTTATATAACGTATCAGCCAGTACAACTGATTCGGGGAGGGAATTCCACAACTTCACAGCTCTCACAGTAAAAAATCCTTTCCAAATAGTTAAATGGAACCTCTTTTCTTTTTTCATAACTGAGACTTTCCGTACCCTTTACCAACTTAAATGCCCTTTTTTAGATGGGGCCTTACCAGTGCTCTTTTAATACAGCTCAAAACCTTGTTTGCCCTTGCAGCTGCTGCCTGGCATTGCTTGCTACAGCCAAGTTTATTATCTACAAGGACTCCAAGGCCCTTCTCCATTATGGATTTGCCTAGTGCAGTCCCATTAAGGGTATAAGTGGCTGCATATTTTTACATCCCAGATGCATGACCTTACATTTATCCACATTAAATCTCATCTGCCACTTAGCTGCCCAGATTGCCAGTTGGCCAAGATCCTGCTGCATGGATGCCAAATCCTGGATAGAATTGACTGGTCTGCAGAGTTTTGTGTCATCTGCAAACACTGATACATTACTTATAATACCCATAATACCCATTAAGGAACAAGTTGAACAAAAGTGGACCCAGTACCTGCAGGACCCCACTGAGAAACTTACTCCAAGTAGAAAATGTACCATTAACTGCCACCCTCTGTACCCAACCTGGCACTGTCTGACTGGGTCTGGGAGGGAGTGGGTGCAGGCTACAGGACCAAGTGCATACTGGCATGTCTGGAGTTAATTGGGTGGTCATTGGTCATTTCTGAAGTGTTTATACTGCCATGAAATGCAGGTCTACAGTGTATGTTGAGGAATGTTTTGGGCCACAATATGTCATAAAATGGTTGGGGCCATTGTGTCTTCTTTGTGCTTCTTTGTCACTTTGTGCTTCTAATACTTCAGCTTCAAACCCAGTGGGTGAGCTGTAGCCTATAGTATAAACCCATGTAAATGGGATTTTTTTAAGAGTTTGGAATTCACTCCCAGAATTCCTTTTGTTTGCTTTTGTCTGTATGAGGCAGTCTCCTCAACCTAATTTATTTGTTTGTAGAACCACATGGTGACTCTACCTAAGCTGATCAGAAAACCCTGCGCTACACTGATGAGCCCCAAGAAGGGCGAAACCGGTCTGTAGTTGGGAATCTGATCAGCTATTATCCTGGCTTCAGCTTCAAACCCAGTGGGTGAGCTGTAGCCTATAGGATAAACCCATGTAAATGGGATTTTTTTAAGAGTTTGGAATTCACTCCCAGAATTCCTTTTGTTTGCTTCTAATACTGTCATTCCAAACATTGATTTAGATGTGTTAAATGTGTTAAATTGACATGGTATTTGGGGATGTGGCCACAAAGTGGGCATGGTCAAAAGAAAATTTTGCTGCGCTACATGCGGCAGATTTCTAAAAAAGCACTACCTTGCCTAGGGCCCCATGTAGTCTTAATCTAGCTCTGCCCTCTCCTATACCTACCACCAAGTAAATTCTCCAATCAAATAGACATTACATTATGTCATTACAATGCCTTTGTTTTATATAGATAGTAGATTGAGGGAGAGTGGCATAAGCTTACGCAAATGCTTTAAAACAAATGCATGCAGGCTGTGCTGTGAAACTACAAAATCTATAACATTGTTTTATTGTATCTGGCCTTACTTAAATAGATTACTACACTGCCATGCAGGCCCAGGCAATCTGTAGATTCTGCAAATGCCACGGCTATGGCATGTATGCACATACATGCTGATCATGCTCAGTGCCAGCTGTTGTGTGTAGCAATGGGAATACATGACATTTGCACACATTGGGCACACAGGGTGGATTTTGGCTGGAAAATTCACACTCGAGATTTTTTTGACCAGATCCAACCCCATGTGCACAGAGACCGATGGCTCCTGTTCATGTTACTACAACCATTGGGTGGCATTGGAAGAGAAACACATGTACAGAAAATGTCTTAAGGCTCATGGCACACACACATATACTGTATATATAAATACTTTTTATGGTGGGTAACACCTACTAGTTACCCCATTTAGGAACCTAAGTAGGGGGTAGCAATGTAGGCCAAACAAATGCTCATTATATTCATATGCAGTGAGTATAGGTTATAAGTATCCCTTACGCATTGACTTCATTACAAAATCTTCTCTTCTGTACCTAATTATATCCCTGCATATACTAGTTATTATCAGCCAACCACTGATCATTTGATTGACCTTGCAAATGTAGTATTACGCCCGAGGAGCTCAGCTTATCTGCAGCCTGACCTCATATTCTCTGTAGTAAAAGTCAAGCAGCATCACGTTACTTATTTTAATTTAACTCTGCCCCCTAATGAGCCACATTTTCACCTTGTCCACAAAAAGAGGATTTCAACCACAAATATATTGTATTAATACAACCGTAGAGCTCTACAGTAGTCCTTGAGATTTATGGTAGATAGCTATTCCCTTGCTTTTAGATCTTTCCTGAATAATTTATCGGTGGTTTCTTTTGAACAGCCTTTATCAATAATGCTCTTAATCAATATGTCTTGGACTCTTAATCCCAATTAAGAGTCACATGGGTGGTAGACTAGATTGCATTCTGAGCATAGAACATGTCTAGTGTTTAAATTGCAGGACTCATACCATAGATTCAAAATAGAGAAAAACCCAACCAAGGAATATCATTATCTCTTTTTCCGGAAATGTCTTATTTTTTAGTAACCATACAAAAAACAGAATATATAAATATTCCGTGTTCTGTCAGCCAACAAAATGTTTAATCCCCATAACTCATACCCTTATTGATATATAGATGTATATTATTTCATATGCTTGCTACAGTTTATTCCATCATTTTTTATCAGTTCTTGAAGAACTGTAGAGAAGTTATTTCCTCTAACCTTAATAATGATTCCAGTCAATACCATGGAAAAGGGATAGATCAATTATGATTAATAAATGGCCTGCAGTTTACAGTTCTTTTTATACCTCTGCTAATGCATCATTTTTCAACACAACATCTTTGTATTGATCTTTAGGTCTTAAATTATTTAGGTGACAAATGTGAGGCTGTGACCATCATGAGATAATTTGATTTGTAAGGGTATTGCATCGCTTCACTATTCTGTATGAAACTGAAAAAATGTCAACAAGTATAATTTTAAACAGTAATATATTTAGAAAATGTATTCCTGCATGGTCTGTATGACCTTTGGGTTACAAAGTATACTTGTACAGGTATGGGATCTGTTATCTGGAAACCTGTTATCCAAAAAGTTCAGAATTACGGAATGGCCGTCTCCCATAAACTCCGTTATATGATCTCCATTTTTCTCTGTAATAATAAAACAGTACCTGTACTTGATCCCAACTAAGATAAAATCAATCCTTATTGGAGGCAAAAAATCCTATTGGGTTTATTCATTATTTAAATGATTTTTTAGCAGACTTAAGGAATGGAGATCCAAAATTACGGAAAGATCCCTTATCCGGAAAACCCCAGGTCCTGAGCATTCTGGATAACAGGTCCCATACCTGTATTAACATAGGGCAGTGAAAAGGGTAACAGAAAGGACAGCATCTAACAGCTCTTCATAAAATTCTTACAGCGTTTTTTCTCCAAATGTTATTTTGTTTTTGTCTCTTAGGCCCCTATGTTAAAGCTGTCATAGACATTGATAGATGTGTGTTTTCGTATGCCTACATGGCCACTGTAAAATAGCTAAATACAGCTACATGGGAAACTGGATAGTTTATATCCTTCCTTCAAATGGATACCCATTGGCTGTTAACTGGTGGCTTCAGGGGTACAGTATGTGCTACCCACCTAACAGAGTAATGTTTATACATATAACTGCTGAGTGATTGTAATACAGGTATGGGACCCATTATCCAAAATGCCCAGGACCTCAGGTTTTCCAGATAAGGGGTCTTTCAGTAATTCGGATCTCCTACCTAAAGTCTGCTAAAAACATTACTTAGTAATTAAACCCAATAGGATTGTTTTGCCTCCAGTAAGGATTTATTATATCTAAGTTGGGATCAAGTACAAGGTACAGGTATGGGATCTCTTATCCGGAAACCCGTTATCCAGAAAGCTCCGAATTACGGAATGCCCGTCTCCCATAGACTCCATTTTAATCAAATAAGAATTCAGAATTTTTTCTCTGTTATAATAAAACAGTACCTTGTAATTGAGCCCAACTAAGATATAATTAATCCTTACTGGATGCAAAATAACCCCATAGGGTTTAATTAATGTTTTATTGATTCTTTAGTGGACTTAAGGTATGGAGATCCAAATTACGGAAAGACCCCTATATCCGGAATACCCTTGGTCCCGAGCATTCTGGATAACGGGCCCCATACCTGTACTGTTTTATTATTACAGAGAAAAAGGAAATCATTTTTAAAAAAGTGAATTATTTGATTAAAATGGAGTCTATGGGAGAGATGGGCATTTCCGTAATTCAGAACTTTTTGGATAATGGGTTTCTGGATAAGGGTTCCGATAGCTGTACATTCTAAATAAAGTGCCTAAAGTTGTCTTCTACCTTTGGAAGGTTCAAATATCTTTAGGCACATAAACTGTAATGTATTACAATCACTCCTGGGAATGTGTAAACCTTTGATTATTTTATCCCTGTAATCTTCTGTGACTGGTCTCATAGTGATGTGCAAGTGCAGGGTGTTTAGAGTAAAGGTTCACAAAACTGCGAGAAAGTTCACATAGCTGAGACATTTTGCGGGAATGGCTTGGAGTCAATGAGAAAGTGTAATTACATTGTGACTTAAGGCTTTTGTTAGCTCTGCTACAGTGTAAGCATTGCCCTTCCTTGTTAGAGAGGCTCCTTTACACTGTGCTGCAACTGCTCTTCATAGAAAAAAAATCAAGCCTTTTAATTTTCCATTACTCATGCACTGTAGTAAATGCAGTTGTCTCTCCAGAGTGCAAAAGCAGCAGTGGCGGAAGGCAAGTGGTGGATTAATGACGTTTACTGGGGGTGTTTTTTTTCTAAAACACTGCTTAGAGAAATTTTGATGCGGGTTTGAAAAAATAAAAATTGTGAATTTTGCCAGAAATATTTAGCAGGTGTTAAAGTTCAATTATCCCTACCTATTATAGGTAATTGACATATGGGTAATATTATAGGTGACTGGTATTTGACACACACACACACACATATATATTCAGTTAATATTGCCTGCCGGTTAGTTCTCTTAGTGTCCTTCAGTCTCACAGAAAGTCACTGCCTGGCATCCACTTCTTATTAATAATTAAACAGGAGACGCACAAACCAAGGAGCTACATAGTCCAATTCCTGTTTTCTACTAATGACTCCTTTTAATGTTTAATGTGCTTAATGCTCTTTGTACAGAATTCCAGCAGAGGAAATATTTCACAAATCTTCATAAAAAGTTTTTACAGAGACTGTATTTTTTTTTTTTTTTTACCTTTCTGTTAAAATACTTCAATTCTGCCTGTGTAAGGGCAATAGACAAATGACACAATAACATTTTTAGACCCAGAACAACTCCAGACTTCTGAAATTCTGGGTCCCAAAGCAGATGTTGGGTCCCTCTATTGTCAAACCCAGGGGCATTCCGGCCCCTAGAGCTGGCCTATAGGATACCACCTCCCCTCACCCCCCATGCTTAGGTTTTTTTGCCTTGGAAGGGGCGGTGAGACAAAACTAGGAAAATTAGGAAAGATTTAAAAATCATTCTCAACTCATCTCATGGCAGCAGCACCACTGGTAATACCTCTGTGGAAGGGAACTTTGGCGTGATTTACAGTACAGGTATTGGATATGTTATCTGGAAACCCATTATCCAGAAAACTCTGAATTACAGAAAGGCCATCTCCCATTTAAATCAAATAATTCTAATTTTTCTCTGAAAAACAGTACATGTACTTGATCCCAACTAAGATATAATGAATCCTTATTGCTGACAAAACAATCCTATTGATTTTATTTAATGTTTGAATGTTTTTGAGCAGACTTGAGGTGAGGAAATCCAAATTACAGAAAGTTCCCTAATCCAGAAAACCCCAGGTCCTGAGTATTCTGGATAACAGGTTTTGATACCTGTACCATGTTACTGAACTTTCCTTCCCATAGTCTAAACCAGGGGTGGCCAGACTTTTTTCATCCGCAATCGGGCAATGACTGGAGAATGCGGAAGTGCAGCGTGAATGTGGAAGTATGCGAGACAGCGTATGTACGCATTCACGCAGCACTTCCGCATCCCCGTATTCATCGCGGTCCACCAGAAATCCATTGACTGGTGGACTACGATCAACGTATTGGCCACCCCTGGTCTAAACACGCATATTGTTTAATGTATAAAAGGTTAAGTCAGAAGTTCTGCTGCAGGATAGCATATAAATTAGGGTATATAAATTAAGCATATTTATAGTGCCCACCACTTACCTGTAAATTATAATTTTACATATTTAGGCTTAGCCTTTTCTTTGATTCACATACCCAGTTATATATACACTGATTCATGAAACAAAAAATACACGCCAATTAACATTTTAATTTTGGTATTCAAAATTAATAACAACCAGTAATGGTCATTATGTTGAGCAGCACAAAATTAGGTTTGTGGGTCGATTTGACATTAAAAATAAGGACAGATAACTGTTTTATTATAACTTGCCTTGTGCCTTTCCCAAAGGATCTAATTTATTAATACTATGAGTAGTGGTTATGTTCACCAATACACACTTGATACCTGTTGCTCATTCTAGTAATGGGAAATTTGTCTTCATGGTTTTTCAGTCTTGACTTGTTCTTATTTCTACAGGGTATTAATCTGATTTCCTGTATTATTCATAGCCCTTTATCAGCTTATTGAATGTTGTCTGAATTTTCTCTATCTCTCTATGTCCTTTATGCCCTAAGATATCAGGTCTCCCTTAGAAAGTGGGAGATGGTGTGGTCCCTCACATTTATTTATAAATAAATGTTAATGTAATGTAATACTAGTCCCAAGCATGGAGCAACAGCCAATCGATTTAAAAATACAAAAGTCTTTATTAATATAGTAAATGGCCCTTAGCCATGGAAAAAATCCTTTCTGAATATTTAAACAGAACCTCCTTTCCGTCTATACGGAGTGGGTGCCCTCGTGTCAGTTTTACCTACTGGTAAATAAAGCATTAGAGAGGTTATTATATGATCCCCTTATATATTTATACATAGTTATCATATCACCCCTTATGTGCCTCTTCTCCAGTGTAAACAACCCTAACTTGACCAGTCTTTCTTCATAACTGAGACTTTCCATACCCTTTACCAGCTTAGTTGCCCTTCTCTGGACCCTCTAACTCAATAATGTCCCGTTTGAGCACTGGAGACCAAAACTGACAGGCATATTCTAGATGGGGCCTTACCAGCGCTCTGTAAAGGGCATAGAACTGACTGGCCTGCAGAGTTTTGTGTCATATGCAAACACTGACACATCACTTATAATACCACCCCAGGTCATTTATGAACAAGTTAAACAAAAGTGGACCCCAATGACAACTTTACTCCAAGTAGAGAATGTGCCATTAACAACCACCCCTAAAGCCGATCCTGTAGCCAGTTTTCTATCCATAGACCTTAGTTTAGAAAGCAGCGGTTTGTGAGGAACAGTATCAAATGCTTTGGCAAAATCCAGTCCAGCTTATTCTAACCTCATCATAAAAAGCAATTAAATTGGTCTGACATGGCCTGTCCTTTATAAAGCCATGCTAATTACGGCTCATAAATCCATTCTCCACTACATAATTTTGTATGTGATCCCTTAACAAGCCTTCAAATAACTTGCCCACCATAGATGCCAAACGAGAGATCTTACTCCATTTTTAAATATAGTAATGACATTTGCCTTCTTCCAATCCATAGGTACCATACCAGATGAAAGTGGGTCTGAGAATATCCGAAACAGAGGCCACTGTAAAACTGACCCTGGCTCTCTCAGTACCCGAGGGTGTATTCCATCTGGCCCATGTGCCTTGTTCATATTAATCTTGAGTAAACCTTTATGCACCATATCCTGTGCCAACCACTGACTAGTTTGAGCTGAGGCAACAGTGCAGCTATTGGGTGGGACTCAGCACTCTGGCTCCTCTACTGTATACACTGAAGAAAAGATTTGGTTTAGCACATTTGCCTTTTCTGTATCCGCTGTTACCATATTGTTACTATAAATCAATGGGGCCACAATCTCAACCTGCATCTTTCTACTATTAATATACTTTAAAATCTTTTTCGGGTTAGCTTTAACCTCTGCTGCAATGTGCTTCTCATTTTCTATCTTTGCCTTCCGGATTGCTGTTTTACAACACTTGTTATAGTGTTTATATTCATTAAACACAGCTACTGTCCCCTCTGACTTATATGTCTTAAAAGCTTTCCTTTTTTCCGTATTAACTTCTTTACCTCCGAATTAAGCCACGTAATGCAATTGTATTGAAATCAGCAAAAATTGCCCGTGTAATGCCAGCTGGACCCATTTAATTAGGGAAAAATTAATTCTGTCATGGCTACTACATTCTACATTCTAGCAACCCATGGCAGCAGCTTTGCAGAATACAGCAAAAATTAAATAAGTTACATATTATGATGGACAGTGTAAGACTGTATAATACGAGAATATTATCTCTCCATGCCATTTTCAATTCTATACAGTTACACTTTGCATATAAATAAGGATATTACATTTATGTATAAATGGGAAATAGATGTTTTTAATACTAATGGTCAGTGCAAAAAGACAATCCTCGCAAGGAGCTGGGTCAAGTATACAGATTCTGGTTTACAGCCAACCTGATTAATGCTTAATGCCTCATAGGGGATATAAGGAGTTAACATTTCTTGCTTTGACCAGATCACTTGAAAATGCAACATGTATTTATTAGATGTGTCCCTGAATTTTCAAGTGATCTGGTCACCTTACAAGAGAGTAACCTATGCCCTGTGTTGTATTGGCCCAGGGGCGATATTGGAATTGTCTACTTTATAAAAAGGAAGGGAACCTGCAGGTCAGCCACTTTTATCTACACCTGAGGATAAGAGCAGATGGTGTAGGGGAGCCTGAGGCAAGGAGACCTCAGTAACGACCTAGCATGGACCTTAAAGGGATAGAATTCCTTCTTGTTCAACATGAGTTCACTTAATAAGGCTTTTGCTATACATTTGTTGCTTTTTGAGCTCAGTGCAGTTACTAACTGTGTCAAACCACCCAAGACCCATGGAAGATGACTAATGTTGGGACACAAGTCAAGAACTTGTTATTAATGAACTATTTGGGGTACTACTGGGTAATAATGCTGATTATTTATTTATTTATTCTTTAAGGTGCAGTATACCCCCCTTTCTTAATTGTTCTTAATTAGTTCAATTAATAGGGGTTGTGCTTACCATATTTGTTTCCTATTGTATTAATAATGAAATATTATGGTTGTTGATTAGCTATGGCAATATCAGGTAAAATTGGAAATGAAAAGCCAATTTGCTTATAAAGTCCATTTTGCTTATGTTAAAACAAATCAGCAGTCTACTATGAAGCCTCTGTAAAATTAACTGTTCTTTAGCTAAAAGCCCAGCAGGCTGCAGCTGGAGAAGGGAGAGATTTGTTGGACAGTGGGCTGCTAAGTTGTTCTGCCCATGCTTGTACAAACCTGCAGTAAAATGTAATTTTACTCTCAGTATCAGATTTTGCCCTGTTTAGTGCATAAATAACTAACCAAACAAAACATAACCATAGATCACTGAGATATTGTTTTTGTTGAAGAACTGCTGGGAGGACAAGTTCACCTTGTAGACCCTTTACTTCCAACATTTCCTCGATGAAAAAGCAAGTAGTGTGAAATTAGGGTATAACATTAGGGTGTACTTGAGCAGCTTGTGATCCCTCCATTTTTTTACAGCATTACAGACTATATACAATATTAGTCCATTTCCCTTCTACCATAAAGTCCACCCCTAGATGTGCCTTGTAAGATGTTTGTTAAAAGCCTCTGGGACTGTGATACATTTATTGCTGTCATCTCCCCTGGGAGATAGCTGGTATTGAAAACCATTACATAACTGTGTACATAGCCTGATTTATATTTCGGGGTCATGATTTTACAAGGACCTATCCTAGACAAAATCATTTCAGCACTTCATCAAGGCGTGTATGACTGACAGACTATAACCAGAGATGAGTGTTAACAGATTCTCCCAATATGATACAAAGTTTGCAAGCCACACTGTACACACTTGAGAGCATGTCATTTAGTTTTTATTTTTGAACTGGTTTTATGGTACTGTTGTCTTTCAGTTACTTCAATCTGTTAAATAAACCCTATCTGTAAGCAATATATTATAATTCAGTTATATTCTCTTAAAGTCATACTGGCTTTAACTAACAGTAGAATGCCATTAAAAATGTTTAGCATCATAATCATCTGTTGTTTATTTAACAGTAGCATTTTATTTAATTGCAATAAACAGGGGACCAACATGATAGCAGTTTAAACAATTTTTCTGTCCTGTTAATGTTAAAGCACAAAGCAATTATGTTAAATATTATATGTATATATATATATATATATATATATATACTGTATATATATTCAGTGCTTAGTGATTTCTTTAGTTATAATCGGTGTTTAGTGATTTAATTTTTGTTACATGGCTCACTGAAACCTGTGTATAATAAATAATGTACCCACTGTTGTAAAATATGAGAATATTAGAAGTCACCTCATAGCTCTATGACCTGTATAAAAGCATTCGGCCTTCAGCCTTGTGCTTTTATATGGTTAGGAAACTCCTCAGGGACTTATCCTTATGTGTATTCTTATATTTTACAATAGGGGCCACTTTATTCACTATATAATGTATAAAGTAAATTGCTGTTGCTATATCTGTGTTATAGAATATTATTTCCCAGTAGTATTTGCTGAGTTGCACCCATAAGGGGTAGGCACTGCACTGCACTTAAGTCCATGGTTTCCATGGGCTTTTTCAGTTGCAAGTGGAAACCATCTGGTGTACTGAAATAGGCAATGTATAAAGACACAAAGTGGGAGGATGTTGGGAGATGGCCTTACCATAATTCTGAGCTTTGTGGATATTCTCCAGGCTAGGGTTCCCAACCTATTATCCAGAATGCTTGGGACCAGGGGTTTTTCTGGATAAGGCATCTTTCTGTAATTTGGATCTCCATAACTTAAGTCTGCTAAAAATCATTTAAATATTGAATAAACCCAATAGGCTTGTTTTGTCTCCAATAAGGATGAATTATTCCTTAGTTGGGATCAAGTACAAGGTACTGTTTTATTATTACATTTATTATTCCTTTATTATTATTAGAATAATTTGCTTATATATAATGGAGTCTATGGAAGATGGCCTTTCCGTAATTTGGAACTTTCTGGATAATGGGTTTCCAGATAAGGGATCCCATACCTGTACTGATAAAATGTGGCTTAGTTGTTTCAAACTAACAATAGTCTTCCATGTAGTTCCTCCATATTATATAATATATATAACATTTTCCTGCCCTCCTCTTCTAGCTGATGGGTATTCAGGACTACACAATACAAATAATCCCATCATTCTTCCTGGTTTGTAAATTGCAATAGTGTTGGTATAAAATGACACTAAAAATTGTAGGCTTAGGGCCATGATGATGAGGTGATTTCTCCACTGGCATATCAGATTTCAGCCAGACAGCATTTGGGTAGCCTTGTCTGAGGGCCCCATACTGTGAGGACAGGTTTAATACAGGAAAAGTTTATACATTTAAAATAAGTTGTTTTGTACACTTATGTAAGTTGTTTACAGATAAGGAATGATTAACTGCTACATGCTGAATCATATATCGTCACCCCATGCTATCGATGGGCCCCAGATGTCACATGTTGTCATGGAAAGTCCAGAAACTTCTAGTATCACGCGTGATCAAACGTGAGGAGAAGGTTCCCGAATGATGGACAGATAACAGGGAATATTGGACTCTGATTGGACAATATTTGAGGGCAGTGGGGGCCTTTGGAAATCCTCCACTGAAGGGTATAAAAAGGCATGATAGAGTGTAACAACTTGGAGGTTTTATGCACAATATTCCATTGTACATTGTCTCCCCATCGATGTAAAAGATTAAATCTCTTCTGATATCTGAAGAACGAAGTCTAGGTGGTGTTCTTGCATTGTTACAATATTTGTGGGCCTTACAATACACAGGCTGATAAGCTGCTGACTTGGTCCATCAGCAGGTTTTATTGGCCCAAGTATGGTCACCTTTACTTTATAGTAGCCTCTACACTTAAATGCAAATACAGAGAACCAAACATTTATGCACACTATATTATTATGTTGATTGCGCGTGGGGCCAGTATACTTCAGCAAGAGAATTGCCCAAACTGCCACTTCTGCCTCCTATTACAAGAATGGGAAACATATGACAGTATGGTACTGGTTATTTAGGCTAACACGCATTTGTATTAGCCTGTCATGTTTTTCCCATTCAAGTGAATGGGAGATAACTGGCTGAAATACAGTATGCTGGCTGAGGATACCTTCCATGTGCCATATCTCTTATAAAACAAAGGCTCTCTCTCCGATTCCACCTTAAAAATACATAAAAAAATAATTTGCGATTCTGATTTGTATGTGCTTTCAATCCCAACAATTAAGCTAAGCTTCTTTGAAATAAGATTTAAAAAGTTATATAAAGAATACCTTTTATTGCATGAGTAAATACATACTGTTTTGTGATTAGGCACAGCCTGTGTATAATTTATGAGAGATACTGTAGATTTAATTGCTTGTTAATATCTTGCTGGCAACTATTACAGAAAAGGGGTTAAGTGCAGAAGCACAGAACCATATTCTGCCCGAGAGGCTAAAGTTGATTATGTGCAAGATATGAGTTATTTTTATAGTCTGTGCTTACAACTGCATAACTGTTTTTCAGCAGCAAGCAAAAAATAACTTGTCGACAGTAAATAAAACCATCGGCACTGAATAATTAATACAATGCCTTGTTATTTGCTCATTTCAGCAAGGGGAAGAGGCTGCTTTGTTGGTGAAACTGGCTGGAATGTGATGTGGCCATCATTAAGTATACCTTGGATACATTTTAGTGTTCTGCAGGATGAATTAAATCAAAAGGAAGCAGGTCGTTCACTTGTTTAACTTACTTAAATATGAAATACAGGTAATGAATAACTCATCCGTTAATTAAATAAGCAGTCATTTTTACAAATTGGTATTTTGCACACTTTATGGCAGTGGCGTGCAAGCAATGCTCATGAACACATGCACCAAACACAGGGTTTGGTTTATTAGAAATGGGTCCTGGGCTTTGCGGGATTGATGCGACTCTGGCTTAAGAAAAGACTCATATACGTCTAATGTGTCATTCAAGGTTTTGTTGACAGTCCTGAACAGATGGAGAGTCTTAGCTTAGATATCTTTGTGACTTACATCAGTGTGAATATTATATAATGTTACACATTTACCAATACTTTATTTAAAGAATATGCACCCATGACAATTTGTGGGATATGTAATATTATTAATATTTTAATTTAGAGTGCTCTAAAGGTCTTGCTTTGCTAAAAAGCTACCCTGATTGCTCCTTTTATCCCCACCAGCACTGTGGCTGAATCTGTGCAATTCTCAAATATATAGATGTCCTATATATATTGATTATAGGCGAATGCAGTAAAATGCAGTATTAGCACTACCTTCATTAACAGCACCAGCTGAATCTACTCTCTGCTTCATCTTTGCTTCTCCTAAGGCTGATGCCACACGTGGCGTTTTTTCTAATTCTCTCGGCGAAAAACGCACATTATCATCATCCATAGAAATACTTTGAAAAAACTCAAAGGAAACCACACAATGCGTAAATACGCTAGAAAACGCCTTACCATGGATTTTTCAAGCGTTTGCCGAAATATTTGCACAGCAACCTATTCCTATGTATACACAAATTTACTATTTCACACTATCAGCACCATGGGAAATGGGATTTGCTACATCACCAGTACTAGGCTGAAAAATGCCATAGTCAGGGGCTGTGTGGCTTGTGCGGCGTTTTTAGGCTGAGAAAATAAGCAGCGTAAAAACGCCACGTGTGGCATCAGCCTAAGTAAATTATATTTAAATAACGTATCCTAACTAAATACTCTGAAGGCAGCACATATTAAGGTTATGTTAACCTCAATAAGTTACTGAATGCACAGCGAGTGTGGGAGCTGCTAAGCGAGTGTTGCATGTGATGTAAGTTTTGTATGTGAATTAAGTGTTTAGTAGGCGTTATAAACCGAAAGGCTTTTAAAACTAAAAAGGCATTATACCTGGAATTGCACTTGAAAAAACCTGGTGGGCCCCAGCCCTTGTGGGTGCTCCATGGCCCGCAGGCCCAATCTGCCCAAGTATTCACGCTCAAGGTGTCGGTGAGTTAGGAGCATATATATTGCAAATAACATATGTTTCAGTATTAATCTGCCCTTTAACTATTAGGTATCTGACTTCAGGATCTTCTGTTTTGCTGACAAATTTTCAGTTTAAGTGCTTGTGTATTAATATGGCTACCCCTCTACTATGTGTTGTATACGGGGCTGCATACCAGGTGCCTACCCAATCTCAGCATAGTTTTTGGTGTTCTTCTGCTGAGAGCTATGTTTCTTGGATAAGTGCTATTTTGGTGTGCAGTGACTTAAGATGGTAAAGAATTTTGTAGCGTTTGATTGGGTTGTGAATACCACCGATATGCCAGGATGTGACCCCAGTTTCTCCAACTTGTTGATTGTGTGTTGTGTTTTAGCCATGATGGTGTATGATATAGCTTACATATGGCTGGTCAGGTGGTTCCATACTGGATGACTTTGTAGTTTTGGTCCTGCCTCGTCCTCATTAGTCAATTTGAAGGATAGAGAGCTAAAGAGATGAGAAAGAAAGAGAGAAAACAGTGTAAATTGAACATAGTAAATATTAGAAACATTTAACTTTTTAACTCCTATTTAACACCTATTGATATTGTATTGAACTGCATGTTAAGGGGGGCGGTAGTGATATGGATCCAAGGGGCCAGCGGGCTGCATATTCACCATATTGTGTTGTTTTGGGGTACCTAAAGGGGAAAGTGGGTAGAGGGAGGGTAAGGTATGCATCCTGCCCAAATCTTTTTTTTGTGCCAGAATGAGGGACCTGATGCCCAGGCCCATGCACTGGCTACACAATTAGATGGTGAGGAAGAGGGGAAAAGTGAGTGCTGAATGGAAAGTGAAAGTAATTGTTTGTTTTGCCTCTATGCCTAAGGCAAAGAGGCGAGGATGACAATAGATGACAGCTGAAATCTTTAAATGCCTTTATAAAGGGTATGGATGTATTAATAAAAATGAATTTGGGTTTCATGTTTAATTTAAAAAGGACGTTTATTATACAGTTTTCTATGTCTGGGTGACAGGTCCCCTCTAAGAGAATTAAGTCATGGCCTATATTTGAATAGATTTTGTCAAGGAAAAACTGTTGGATAGGCCAGTTTGAATGTAGTGGTTTATTCACGTGAATGGAGTAGACAGATAGACGTAATGACGTTGTCCCTACAACATGCTACTCAAAGTTTAAGCATCTAACGACTAATATTTATACGGTTAAAGTTACACAATACTTTGTTATCTATTGAACACAGACGAAAGGTGGAGGAGCCCTATAGCCAATAGAGCCAAGGCTCCTCTCTGACGCATGTACAAAGTGTGGAGTGGGCTATTTTAGTTGGAGGCCCCTCCATTTGGCAAATCATTTTCATCCAGTTAAAAACCGGGAAAACAGCCCTGATTTCTGTTTCCTATGCTCTCTCTCTCTTATATATATATATATATATACTGCATAGGAAGCCAGCACTCACGTTATACCGGAATACTTTGCCTGGGTGCAGTCGCCAAAGGTTTTAAATACATACCGTATTTTCCGGCGTATAAGATGACTTTTTAACCCCAAAAAATCTGTGCCAAAGTTGGGGGTCGTCTTTTACACTGGGTACTTACCTGCACTTTGCTTCCTGGTCTTCCTGGTGCGGCCTGCACGATTGCATTTTCATTGCCACAGCAATGGGAGACGCGCTACGCCGGGAGACGCGCTACTGGAGACGTGGTGGGGGACGGGGATACACTTTCTTCTGCAGCTCCGGGTATCTCCAGACAAGTATGGAGTAGAGATTGACCTAAAAATGCCTGCTTTTGCGTTTTTCTGGTCGATCCAGGTTCTGTGTTCCCGAACTCAGGCGGAAGCTGTACTCATCAGTGCAGAAACCAGGAGCTGGGGAAGCGAGTGCATCCACTTTCTCCAGCGGAGCCAACTCTTTGTGTGCCCATGCCATAAAGGGCTGGGGTGGCCTTGGGCTCGATAAAAAGTTTAAGGTGGTATATTTCTAACCTAACTGACTGAGTTTAGTTCTCCTTTAATATCTATGAACACTACAGTTCATGCTATTTGCAGACTACAAGAGGCCAGAGAGCACCACATTTTCTTATCCCCTATAGAACAGTAATCAAACTTATATCCTACAAACTGCACAATAGGATGCAGCTACAGGAACATTATAATGGCAACTACAACACTGAAAAGCGTCCCAGTAACTAATGAGGCCTTAAATTTTGTCTGTATAAAAAGCCAGCAAATTACTTGCTGGTTCCCTGCCAGGCTCTGCTTATACTAATGTCTGCATGGATACCCAATGGTGTTATTGTCTTGAAAGTGTTGCGCATTCATCTAGCCAACAGAATTTACCAACCTTTGTAAAGGTCTGACCAGAAGCCAGTGATTAATGCACCACTAAATGAACTGCACCCATCAGCTGAGAGTTACAGGGCTTGTGACTTGACAGAAAAGAGACTCGGCACACTAACATCTACCGTATTTTCCGGCCTATAAGACGACTTTTTAACCCCGAAAAATCCTCGCCAAAGTCGGGGGTTGTCTTATACGCCCAGTCATTTTATACGCCGGAAAATACGGTATATATATATATATGTATAAAATACATGAGCTCACAAGTTTTTCATTAACCTACTGCACAAAATAAATTTATTTAATCTATTTAATTTATTTAATCATCTAATAATAATAATATCCTATGACCATATAAAGGCACAGGGCTGAATGCCAAGTGCTTTTTTCCAGATCATGGAAATCCAAGATAACTTCAGGGGGTACATTAGTTTATTATACACAAGTTTCAGCGAGTTGTGTAATACAAATGACATGACTTAGCACCGATTATAACTGGTTACATCACTAAGCACTGTTTATAAGGATATACAGTATTTAAGGGACATTCATGCATCTTGTGTATTATTTCCTACCTAAATTATATATATTATATATATATATATATATATATATATATATATATATGTAGATATATTATATAATTTAAGGGAATTGTTGATTCCTTAAAGCCCTTCTCTCCCTAACTAGTATGGTTTCTTTGATTCTCTGCCTACCCCCTCAGAAGCCATGTTCCAATATCTTGCACTGATATAAGGAAATCAACACAGGCTGTCTGTATAAATGGCTCTGAATAATAGTCTGTATCTGTGCTATAAAACTACCAGTTTAAGTTGGCCACAGGGACATTAAGGAGTCAGTTGCATGCCTATAATTCCTAAAGTAAAGGCTAAAGACTCTCATTTTTGGTTTCCAGGCAGTGCTATGTATATAGCATAAGGTATGGGAATACCTAGAAGGCTTTCTGTGCATATCATAATCATCATTATTTATTTATATAGGGCCAGCAAATTGCTCAGTACTTTACAATAAATTTAAACAAACAGGGATCTTTAACAAACAAGGGTATACAGAGTAACAATAGGATCAGAGGGCCCTGCTCACAAGAGCTTACACTCTACAGGGGTTAAGGGGTACATTGAACAAAAGGAATGTGGATACTGATACATTGAATATGCTTCCCTAAGGTCTTTAAGGATCATAAAATAAATAACAGTTTCAGATGGAGTTTTACCTGGGAAAAGGTTGAACTTAACCTCAGTGTTGCGGACTGTAATATGAGGAAGCCGGCAGACTGCTAGTAACAACCTTAAGTTACGCATAAAGTTACACTGAACTTTTACGTAACTTCTGCAAAAACTTCTTAGAAAACTACATACCTAGAAATTAAGTAATGTGCAGATTAAGCAAAAGACAATGCAGAGAAGCTTTGCAGGGACAAACTCCAATGACTGAAGGTAAATTCCACTGCCAACAATGAACTCACTGACTTATAACCCTATTATTATTATTTATTTTACCTATTTATATGAACTGCTTATTATAGTAACATCAGCTGTTTATATTGGGAACTATTTACTAAATTATATGAGCATCTACTTTGCAGCAGGGAATCACTGGTTATTGGGCCTCACAGCAACACCATTGGGCCCCTATGCTTACGCAATTTACGTAACTTTTGCAAAAAATTTAAAAAACGTATAAACTCCACTGACTTCTCCAATTAAAATACTGATTTATTAACACAATAGATATTTTTTCTATTTTTATTAACTACTACTGACTTACTGAGTTATTGGGCCCCACAGCAAGATCATTGAGCCCCTAAACAGTTTAAGTAACTTATGCAAAAACATACGTAACTTCCATATCAGGCAATGACAGCACAGAGCTGGGGCAGGTAGGTGGGAAGGGGTTAAACTTAGGGCAAACTCCACTGCCCCCAATGATGAACTGACTGAATTATTAGCACATTGATCAGTGGAACTCTTTATATGAACTGCTTATTATAGAGTAACAGCAGCTGTTTATACTGCGCACACAAGGGATGTGGCCAATATTTTGGTACTGCGCACGTGTTCATGGGGAGCCCCATATAAATAACATGTGCAGGGCCCCAAAGTTTCTGATGGCAGCCCTGACTGTGAGTATTGTAGTGTGTCTGGGGGCACACAAGTTGTCATTTCAGAATTTCCTCTTGTTACCAGTGTTACATGTTTTGTTGTTCTTTGAAGTGTTAAAGATCAAACTGTTTCCTCTCTGTTTGACGGCATGTATTTTCTTAGCCTGGGACATTTTAGCTTTCCTTTCTGCTTGTCAAGGAGGAAAAGGATAGCCCCTTCCTTGTGTGTCATCACCTTTAATAGTCCTGTTGTCTCATTAATTACAGAGCACTTTAAGTCAAATTATCTTTGTATAAAATCATGAGTTTTATTAAGTTTATTAGTACATGCCATCTTCATGGTAAATCAGAATGATATTATGTTTATGAGCTGTCCCTTCCGTTACTTGTCCTCTATGGTTATTGATTCTAAGGGACCCATTCACTAAAGTTCGAATTTTTCAGGCTTAAAATCACAATTTGGAGAAAATTCTGAATAACTACAATCATTTCTGATGTTCTAAAATGTCACGAAAATGCTTTTATCGGTCGTATGAAAATATCATAATTGCTTTCCGAACGTTACAAAATTTTTAGATCTGAATTTTCGTAATTGGTACGAAAACCTTTCTGGCTTTGAAACCTTCAATGTATGATTTTGGAAGCCTCCCATGGGACTCAATGCCTCTCAACAGATCCAACCTGGCCAAAAGAGAGTCACGATACCAAAGCTTGAATGAATCCCGAAATGGTCGTAGTCTTTGCGAAAAATACAACTTTTTCGTGGAAGTTAATGAAAAAAAACATATGATTTTATCTCATAAATACTTAACCGAGGTTTTGTAAATGGGCCCCTAAATTTCTGCCCTCTATTTTGGATCTTTAAAACTATCACTTTTTCATTCTGGTTTTCAGCTGCATTTAGATTGACATTTTTTAATTTCCTTATGTGGGAAGCTTTGAGAAATGGCATTGCCGCGATGACTCAAAACATCAATGAAATCTTGGAGTAGGTTTCCTCTATAAACTTAAGGTCATAATTAAACCCGAAGGAGTCTATGTCAGAAGGCTGCAAGTAAGAGAGTCCTGGCTTCTGTGTTTATAGACTGCTACTGCCTAGGCAAGCCCTCCAAACAAAAAATAAGGGATTAGAGTTTACTTAGGAAAAGCACCTTAAATGGGTGGTTCACCTTTAAGTAAACTTTTATTATGTTATAAAATGCCCCATTCATGCATATGGTTTTTCATTGTTTATTTTTATACAGGTACCTTTTGATTTGTTTGCCTTCCTCTTCTATCTCTTTCCATCTTTTAAATGGGGGTCACTGACCCCAGTGGATACAAATTATTGCTCTGGGAGGCTACAATTTTATTGTTACTGTTAATTTATCTTTCTATTCAGACCTTCTTCTATTCGTAATTAATGACACCCTAGCAACCAGATAGCTGCTGAAATACCAGACTGGACAGCTGCTGAAAAAAAGCTAAATAACTAAAAACCATAAACTATACAGGTGTCATACCTCTTCTATTCACATTGAGACACCTCCAATTAAGATGCTGAATTGTCCTACATTGCTTACACTGAACTTAAGGAGGAGAAAATGAGGATTATTGGGCTAAGATACAGTGGCATAACTAAGAGTAGAAGCTGTATGGCCATTGTTGTTAATAACTGGTTATAATACTAAAGTCATTTTAAAGCCCCACAACACATATATACTAAACTTGTGCACTGCCTTTGCACAATGACACATACAGGGTAAAATATACATCGGCCAACACAACTAATTAATCACAGATAGCTCAGTTGTGAAACTACAGGTATAGGACCCATGAATGCTCGGGACCAAGGGTATTCCTGATAAGGGGTCTTTCCATAATTTGGATCTCCATACCTTAAGTCTACTAAAAAATCAATAAAATATTAATTAAACTCAATAGGGTTGTTTTGCATCCAATACGGATTAATTATATCTTATTTGGGATCAATTACAAGGTACTGTTTTATTACTACAGAGAAAAAGGAAATCAGTTTTCAAATTCTGAATTATTTGATTAAAATGGAGTCTATGGGAGATGGGATTTCCGTAATTCAGAGCTTTCTGGGTTAAGGGATCCCATACCTGTACAAGAACTCACTGAAGCGAAAAGAATTAAGAGTTGTCATTTATAGTAAAGAAGTCCAGTACAAGGAGCAGGGCTTTTTAGGCAGGTCAAGGTAAAAATGGTTGAATGTCGTGCGGGCTTAAAAACAGAAATGGGACCATGTCTATGTAGTTTTCCATTTGGCTAGGTGGGCACATACAGCCAGAGATCCAGATGCAGCCACAGCTCCTAACAGGTACCAATAAGTGTTGATCAAGGCCATAGCAATGACTGGGCCCTGCAACAGTTGTACATCTCTACTATATATACATCCATACCATATAGTGGTTGTGAGGTTTGTAACAAACTAGCAACACAGCAAAACAAACAATCCAAAAACATATTAGATAAAGGCATATTTATCAGAGTAAAACTAGAGCTGCCACAGGGTAAAATTCTGCCACCCTCAAGTCTCTTATATGGGATATTTGAGGGGGAAAGGGAGGATTAAACTTATGAGAAATATTCTTCTCTCTAATTACACAGCTTTCATTTTACGCTTTGATAACTATGCCCTATAGCTGCAAAGTAAATGATGTTGAAAAGAAAGCATGTCCATCAAGTTCAGCTTCTCTCAGTTAAAACATCTAAAGCTTTCTGAATGCCAACCCTATAATGAACAGTAGTCTTCAAAAAAATATGTTGAATTTGTGCATCTAGCTTTACAATAGATACTCTCTTGTGTTTGTTAATGCTTTGTAAGTAGCCTGCTTGTAATACTGTTGTATATTGGCACTTAATGAATAAAAGATGACAATGATGGGCACAACCGATTTTAAATCCCAATCAGATGTACCATTTTTAGCCGGCTGTAGATAGATATCTAAACATCTCCCTTCCTGTACTGGAAGCTGAAAGCATATATACACTGTGAAACCAGCAGGAAGGCTATGGATTTGTGTAAGAAATATCACATTCCAGTAACTGATGAGAAACAGCCCACTATTTAATGGGTTTAAAAGCTATATTCTGACATGCTACGATACACAAACTGTGCAAAACAAAACAAATGAGAATCTGATTTTGGTATGCTATAACTGTGCAACTTGCAAAAATAATTACTGTATTTAATGATAACAGTGTAAGATATAAAGCAAGGATACATGCAAAAAACACATAGAATTGCCTTTTTCCTGGTATGTGTATTAGTGGGCAGGTTCTATATCATAGTGGGGAATAACTGACAGGGTATAGGTTAGGTATTAAAAATGCAAGGCAATATTTTTAATTGGTGGTTACTGCCAGGTCTGGAAGGAAAGCAGACATGTGAAAGGGAAGGGCTATGACCTCCACAGTTTTCCTTCTAGATGCAGCAACAACAGAAATAGCACAAATGCCCCATGTGTCACAGGCCTTTTTTTATGTTCCATTCATAAAATGAAAGGCCAATTTTAAAAGGTCTTATTATAATATCCAACCTGTTTTCTCTTCCAGTACCTTCACTGACTGTAAGACATTATCTTGGTTGTTGGGTGCCCACACAATCACAAAGCATAATACAGGTATGGGATCCCTTATCCGGAAACCCATTATCCAGAAAGCTCCGAATTACGGAATGCCCATCTCCCATAGACTCCATTTTAATCAAATAATTTAGAATTTTAGTAATAATACAGTATCTTGTAATTGATTCTAACTAAGATATAAATAATCATTTTTGGATACAAAACAATCCTATTGGGTTTAATTAACGTTTTATAAATTTTTTTCTAGACTTAAGGTATGGAGATCCAAATTACGGAAAGACCCCTTATCCAGAATACCCTTGGTCTCGAGCATTCTGGATAATGGATCCTATACCTGCATATCCATGTCCATGCTTAATAGTTAGCAGTTTCTTCACCAACTGTACTTTTGTAGCCAAAGTTTCATCAGAACACTATATATTTGGTATCAAAACACCCCTGGTTTATTTAAAGGAACAGTAAGTGTAAAATTGCGTAAAATAGAATGACTATTAAAGTTAGTTAGGCAAAAATGTAATCTATAAAGGCTGGAGTAAGCAGATGTCTAACATAATAGCTAGAACACTACTTCCTGCTTTCAGCTCTTTAACCTCTTAGTTAGTCAGCATTTTTTGCAGGGGGGGGGGTCACATGAGACATAACTATTCAGTTTGTGAGCATGCATGTCATATTCAAAAGCAAACTACCTGAATACTTATGTCCTATATGCCCCCCCCTGAAGTCACTGATTGGTTACTTACGGCTAACAGTAGAGCTGTAAAGGAGGACGTAGTGTTCTGCCTATTATGTTAGACATCAGTTCACTCCAGCCTGTATAGATTACATTTTGCCTGACTAATTATATTGAAAACATTTTTTATTTTGCGCAGTCTATCTATCCTACCCAGTTTAATTTTTACACTGAACTGTTCCTTTAAAAGTTGTGATTCTTTAAACTATAATGTTTTAATTTCTAATTTTTATTTTATTTTACTAAAATCAGGACGTTACTGCACCTAATTTAGAGTAATGAGATATTACAAATAAAGTCAGGGCAGGAACTAGTGCTAGGCCGGGTAGGCCTGTGCTTAAGGCACTGGGGGGGGGGGGGGGGGGGGGGCGGTGGTTCCTTATGAAAATCATCTAACATGTAATTTGACTAATGATACAAAAACTATTTTCCTGTTTCTCCAGACCTGCTGCAGATGTAAAGTGGTCAATTACTTAAATATTGCAGAAGATCTCCTTGAGGTGCTCATGCATTATTCAAAGGTCACTGTAGCTTAATACATGGAACAGATGTCCCCACTAAATTCAGACATGCAAAAATACTGTTTTCCTGGATAAAATAGAAGAAGTCAGGAAGTTTGAAGAACTTAGAGGACAAGGAAAGCCTAATTCATTAAAGGTGCCAATATACCAGACACCCCCATTAAATAGTTTTTCCTAAGCCGGTGCTCTTCTTCAGAATTCCTATATTTCCCTATGGATTTGCCTAGTGCAGTCCCATTAAGGGTATAAGTGGCTGCATATTTTTACATCCCAGGTGCATGACCTTACATTTATCCACATTAAATCTCATCTGCCACTTAGCTGCCCAGATTGCCAGTTGGTCAAGATCCTGCTGCAGGGATGTCACATCCTGGATAGAATTGACTGGTCTGCAGAGTTTTGTGTCATCTGCAAACACTGATACATTACTTATAATACCCTCCCCTAAGTCATTTATGAACAAATTAAACAAAAGTGGACCCAGTACAGAACCCTGAAGGACCCCACTGAGAACCTTACTCCAAGTAGAGAATGTACCATTAACAACCACCCTCTGTACCCGATCCTGTAGCCAGTTTCCTATCCATGTGCAAACAACTTCACTAAGACCAATAGACCTTAGTTCAGAAAGCAGTTGTTTGTGGGGAACGGTATCAAATGCTTTGGCAAAATCCAAATAGATCACATCTACTGCATCCCCACTGTCCAGCTTCTTACTTACCTCATCATAAAAAGCAATTAAATTGGTCTGACATGACCTGTCCTTCATAAAGCCGTGCTGATTAATAAGGAAGCACCGAATCCACTTTTTTGGATAATGGAAAAAATTTCAACTTCTGTGTTTACGTGACAAAAAGTCACGTCAAATGTTGGATTCGAATTCCAGGACCATGGATTCGGCCAAATCCAAATCCTGCAGGAAAAAAAGGCTGAATCTTTTTCGAATCCCGAACGGAATCCTGGATTCGGTGCATCCCTACTGATTACTACTCATAATTAATGATGGGTGAAATTCTTTGCTGCCCCAGTGTATATTTTTTTCCTGGACCAAACATCAAATAAAATAACATTATGGTCACTATTACCCAGGGTAACTTGATGGACTCAAGTCCTTTTTCAACCCAATTTAACTATGTAACTATTTAATTCTCACTTTACATGTAGCACCTTGGAAGGGGGATGGTCAAATGAAATGTATCTTTCTCAGCTGGCATGATGGAGGCAAGGGTATTGTAACTGAACTGCAACACTCATTCAAGCTGTTAGAAGAAATGTGGGTTCTTAGATGGGAACGGTTAACCTTCTTAAGAATAGATAGTTAGTGTAAATGAAATGGTTTCAATGTGAAGAGGTATATCAGTTACACAAAACTGAATCCCAAATGGAGGTGTAAAAGATTCATGTGAACTTTAGTCTTACCAGCAGTATTCCAGCCCCTCTGGCTTACTTTAGTAATTGCATCTCATTGAGCTGAGCGCTACCCCAGATCCCTTTTCACTTAGGTCCCTACAAGTGGTGTGTGTTACCTTGGCATTGCTAATCCCACTGTCCCTCCTTTGTGGAACAAAGAACTGTTCTTTCTGGCTTGTCCTGACTAATTCTCACTCCTAGAGCGTGCTGTAACAGGAGCTAGACTGTTGCTTAGAGAGCAGCTATCTGGTTGCTAGAGTCCACATTATCTTAACGACCAGGAATGGTTTAAATAAGAGACTGGAATATCAGTAGGAGAAGGCCTGAGTAAAAAGATAACTAATAAAAATCCACAATAACATTTTAGCTTCACAGAGCAATAGTTTATTGGCTACTGGGTTTATTAACCCCCATTTGAAAGCTTGAAGAAAAAAACAGAAGAAAAGTTGCCTATAACTGGTCATTCTCTATAGTAAAAGTGAACTCAAATGTTAAGCAAAAGAGCCAGATGGGTCCGTGTTTCTGTATATTGTTACAAATCTGGAAATGCATAAAACAGTCACAACTGTTTTATACATTTCCAGATTTGTAACAATATAGAGTTTACTCTAGAGTAGCCCTCTGAGCTGCCAGTCTGAATTTTGCTTTCAATAGTATTAGCAGAGTAAAATAACAACAGTTTTGCCAATTACCCCTCATTCATTTAAGCAGTTGAACAGAACCAGAAACCTGATATCCACCAGAGAGCATTAAGGCTAATGTTGCTTGTGGAAATGCATAGCTGCTGCTTGTACTGTAGCCCACTACAAGTATGTTTTATTTTGTATTACCTAAGAAAACTGTGGCAGTTTATGCTGCTTGCCACAGAAATGTAAACTGTAGCCATTGGCAAGTCCTAGGTATAATGGTGTATAGCCCAATGTCTGCCAGTGTCCAGTATATACAGAGTTGCTGCTCAACAGAAATGAGTTTTCACAACTCCTAGGAGTGTTTGCCTGGAGAGAAGCCTTAGTGTTTTAGCAGGAGAGCTTTTAAAACAGATGGTGTTTCAAGGGAAAAAAGAATGATTAATAATGATGTCAAAGAGAGAGGAGGATGCCGAAATCTCTTTGGATCTATCCTATTCGCCTATGCACACAGGGTAAATGTTGGAACCAACACAAAAGCCTGGGAGTTAAAGCCAAAACCATTTGAGGGTCTGTTGGTTTTATCATTATACTCAGGATCAAACAACAAATAGATCAAACCAGCTTATTAATAAGTGGAAGCATGCCAGATGTGTGATGTAAAGATAAAATATAATAACATGAAATCCCTAAAAATAGGAATAGTTTCAGATGCTTTATATTGATCCTTGAGGGGGTTCTGAATCCCTGTGGCCCTTACACAAACATCGCAGAACCAGCTATCCTTAATTAACAGTCCTAAACTTTTTCTTTCAAGGCACCTGACTGACAATATGGTTACATTTTCCTTGTGGATATAACCTGGAATGTATCAATAATATGAAATTCAGAGCAATTATTTATTAAAAAATGACTGTACAATGCCAGTTTAGGGAATTAAAATAAGACTTAACCCCCAAAAAACATTTTAACTATAGCGTAACTATAGAGGAAGTAGACCCCACGGTCTCAGGGACCAAGGGGTCAGGGGCTTCCTCTTTAGTAAGAAATCCCTCCCACCCCAGCCACACTCTTACCTACACCGGTGAATGGGGACGTGAGCAGCGGGCAGGTTGGTGGAGGGCCGGGTAGGAACTGCTGTCTGTGCTGAGAGAGAGGAGGGAACTGCGCAGACTCTGGCCACTGGAATTAAGGCAGACACCCGAACAACATGTTCCCAAAAAAGGAGACAAGAAATGCTGTTTCTTTTGAGAGAGGGCTCAGTGCAGCGTTTCTGTGAGTGCTTATGGCTGTATTTACACCTTTCTGATAAAACTTACTTAGTTTATCATTGACAAACACTGAGCCTATAAGGCTTATTAAGCATTGCAGCTGCAGTCATGTTCACATGGACACTGTTGTTTTCTGTATTGGAACCATTTATTAAAGGTACTTGTCCTTCCCTTTAGTGGTGCTCAGCTCTGATGTGTCTGTCTTACCTCACAGATTTCCACTGAAGGCTGCATCAGTAGACGTAGCAGACATATGCCTAAAGAATCACATGCAGATGCAGAGGGATGGAAGTTATGGTATATCCCAGCAAGGACACATTTCAATGCAATTCTTGTCCAAATGCAAGTGCAATCTCATGCCCCAATTATGCTGGAATTACTGTATGTGTAAAATTTTACACATTATTGGTAAAAAATACATGGGGATTTGCATCTGAAACTACCCACCGCACCTAACCCATATGTGTCTTAGATGTAATGCTGAAAAATTATTTTTGTGTATGATCCTTCAGCCAGTGCCCTGTTTATATACAGAGTCCCCTTGACCATTAGGCCTTAAAGGAGAAGGAAAGGTAAAAACTAAGTAAGCTTTATCAAAAAGGTCTATGTAAATACAGCCATAAGCACTTACAGAAATGCTGCACTGAGTCCTCTATCAAAAGAAACACAGGATATCTTGTCTCTTTTTTGTAAACATGATGTTCCAATGTCTGACTTCCTCTCTCAGAAACATCCTTAATTCCCGTGGCCAGAGTCTGCGCAGTTCTCTCCCCTCTCCTGCTCCCCCCCTCCCACCAGAATGCTAAGAAAACCCTTCACCCTCCCTTAGGAAAGTGTGATCTCAGCTATTACGCTAAAGACTGCAGGAAGGAAGCAACTTAAAATGGCAGCTTCTATCTTAAACAAATGGAGAAAGCTTCTAAAGCTGTTTACTCAGGTATGTTAATGGTTTCTGCAGAATAAATATATTGTTCTAGGTGGCACTAATGTGGCAAATCTATTGGCACTAAAATGGCAAAGTGACTTTCCTTCTCCTTTAAGCTGACCACCCAGTAAAAGAACCCTTAAGTCTGATTTAATTGTTTGACAATGAGCCAATGCGTTCCTTGCCCCAAAATGATTTTTAAACCCGCCCAACCAAAAATGGGGCAGATATTGGCCGGACATACCCATCAGGGGGCCCCATACATGGGCAAATAAATCTGCCCGTGTATGGCTAAAGTTTATATAGTAAACAAATATTTGTTTTAATAGTTAATACACTTTATTAATATATTTGATATATAGTTAGGGGCTAGTGTCTGTTTACTATTTCATTTGACTTCCAGTGTATGTTTATAGATGGCAGAAACACTTCACAAAGTGTAAGTGCAGAGAAATATGATATTACTTATATGATAAAATATATCACTGTTTCAGCTATTTTCAAGGTTTCCCTAATGTTAGGAAATATTTCTGTGATGGTACAGGATGCAGTTAAGGTCATGTGAATATAAACTGAAGGGAGACAGACGCTGTAGGGATACACTACACGCATCTAGGAGTAATAGAAGTAGAGGAGACACAGGCCTTAATATACTTGAAAATGTCTAGAAGCTCTTTAACATAATGCCAGGTTTTACTATTCACTGGCTGTTAGGAGAACCACTTAAACAGAGCAAAAGGAAATTCCTTAGCATCACTCAAGTATACAAATGGCAAAACAATAAAACATGAAAATTGTGGACCATTGTAAAACGAGGCAAATGCATCCTTTTGTAAAATGGCTGTTACAAGAAGATGCTGTACATCTACAGCACCATCTGCCAAGAACCTGGCTGCCAGAGCTATGGATTTTATGTTTATGGATTGCTCTGTGATCCTTGCTGCTCTAGAGAGGCTCATTTATAAACACTGGGCAAATTTGTACCTGGGCAGTAAGCCATGGCAACCAATCAGATGTTTGCTTTCTTTGTTCTACCTGCAGCTGGCTAAAACAATCTAATCACTGACTGGTTGCTATGGGTTACTGCCCAGGAGCAAATTTTCCCAGTGTTTATAAATGAGCCCCAAGTGTTATCTGGCAAGGCCCAGAGAGGTGAGGGGTGAAACAACTGAATGTTTTCTATATACGCATATACCTACTGCCACACCACAGTGTATCTTTGTATAATTTATTACTATGTTTAATATAGCATTAGTCCCCCAACCTTTGCTTTCAAGTCTTAACAAATAACGAATAGTGGAATCACTTGCCATGCCTGTTAAATCTCCTCTAGTCTTGGCTGCTCAGAAGAGGAGATTTGAGTGTCCTGCTTTGAGAAGACAAAAGTTCTACTCGGTTGCTACTCGGAGCAGGCAATGGAACTGTATAATGTTGACAGTATAAAAAGCACTGTGCTACATAAAAGGGTTAATTTATGAAAGGCTAAGTGCAAGTGCACAAAATAACAGCAAACAGAGCCTCAGGCACAAAGCACTTGTGTCCACACCTTCTCATACCGCTCTGTGAAGCTTTTTTAATGCTGCACAAGGCCATTGTTGACTGGTACAAGGGAACCATACACTTAGGGGCACATTTATTAAGCAATTTTGAGAAAAAGTACATTTCTTTTTTACTTTTCGATATTTTCAGAAGTTGAGTTAAATTTTTTTTTGTCAAAAAAAGATTTGGCAGGTTTGATCTGTTGAGAACCATTGAGACCTATGGAGGCTTAAAATAGTTGAGGAATAGAATAGTTAGTGACAGTCAGTCATTGACACATTTTCAAGGACAAGTTAATCCCATCATTGTTTTCTGTTTTACCCAGTTTAAGGAAAAGTAAATTCCATAATAGTTTTCTGTTTCACTCAGTTTCAAGGGGAAGTTAATCCCATCATTGTTTTCTATTTCACCCAGTTTCAAGTGAAACATAAACACATTATTGTTTTCCAAGAATGAGTGCCTCATTAATTAGGGGAGCTGGAGGCAATTGCATGTAATGAAAATTATGATTTAATTGGTATCACTGAGACCTGGTGGGATGAAACATGACTGGGCTGTGAATTTAAATGATTACACCCTTTTTAGGTGCGACAGAGGGATTAAAAAGGGTGGAGGTGGGGGGGGCGTGGCTAGCCATGAGAGAGTCCGCACGCACATTCTGAGACCTCTGCTCTCACACAGCCTGTAAAGCCCGATAAAAAGCAAACAGACGCACCTTATCAACTCCTCCGGGCTACATAACAGCAGGGGAAAGCCGGCAGCCTAACAAAATGGTGAAAAAACGGCCTCGGGACCATCATCCGACCATGTCTCCATTCCTACGGAGAACGCCCGCACAGGAACACCAGGCCGAGAGTCAAGATGGCGCTGAGACAACAGACACGCAGCCAGCGCGCACCTCACCCGGCACCTCCGCGGAAAACAGCCGCAGCTCTGCCTATGATTCCCCCACAAGAGAGTCTCTACACGCCGACCAAGACACGGGAACCCAACAGGTGACCGTTCAGGTACTGTCACAGCAATTAATACAGTTTCAAGAGCGCATTACAACAGACATAGCCCAAACAATAACAGGCACTATAACAAACGCACTTAGAGAGATCCGGAGAGATGTCACTGAACTGGGGGAACGCACAGACCAACTAGAAGTATACACAGATGACATAGCCCATAAACTCTCACAGCTAGAGGAGGAAAATGGAGTCATGAAAGATGAGATAGCCACACTAAGAGACACATGCGAGGACCTAGAAAATAGGTCCCGGAGGCAAAATATCAGATTCCGAGGCATACCAGAAGAGGTTGGTAGCCCCGAGATCCCCAACCTACTGCACGAACTCTTTTGCAACTTATGCCCAGGCACCCCATCTGACCTCTGGACCCTTGACAGGGCACACCGCTCCCTGGGCCCCAAACCACCAATAACAAAACCACCGCGCGACATTATAGTGCGCTTTCACTACTACAAGGGCAAAGAAGCTATACTCACTGCTACGCGCAACTCCACAACAGTGGAATTCCGCAACTATAAAATACAGATATATGCGGACTTGTCCCCAGTCACTCTAGCCAAAAGACGCGACCTCAGACCCATCACACACCAACTACAAAAACATGAAATCCCATACAGATGGGGATTTCCCTTCAAACTGGTGGTCAACCACCGTGGGCAAACACATATCCTACAGAACCTAAACAACGGTGACAAACTACTAGCCGCCTTTGGAATCAAAACCAAAGAAGCGGCACCCACAACGCGCACATCTCAATCTAGGCCTTCACCTAGCCCAACTTGGAACAAAGTTCCCAGCCCTTCAAAAGGGCCTAGACTAACGCCGACACCACCACCTCCAACGCCACCCTGAAAAATAAAAAACGCAGTGCTAAACCCACAGCCGGACACTTCACCCCTGCACAGCTAATACAACATAAAGGCTGAGGCCGGGAGTGCAGCTGACCCTCCACTACCTCCCCCCCACACACCGGGAGTTAACTACTCCACTAGGCTCTAAAAAAGAGAGCCCACAAAGACATTAACTTTTGTACCATAGTTCTACCCGTACCCTGTCATAAACACCACAACATGCTACAACAGAAACGACACGTTTGCTGTTTCTATACAAACTACTCTATAATGTTACAAGTTATGAGTTTATGTTCCGCTGCGCCCAACAACCTTTCTCACCCTAATAGGGAACTAAAAAATGCCAGTGGACTCCCACGGAACGCGAGTCAGACACACCTACTTAAAGCCCTTACTGCACAAAACCTGCAGAGGGTAACCATCTATAAAACCCCACAGAAGCATCCACAACCAACCAAATATAAATGCTGAAAATAACATCACTTAACGTCAAGGGCCTCAACAGTGTGACAAAACGCTACTTAGCCCTGAAAGAGCTTAAAAACCTCAAGGGGGACATTGCATTCATACAAGAGACACACTTCGAGGCGCACTCAACCTCAAAACTGAACTCCAACATATACCCAATAAGCTACTATGCCTCACACCCAAGAAAAAAAGCGGGAGTGGCAACCCTAATCCACAGAGACTGCCCCTATACAGTTGAGCAAATACACCAAGACCCAATGGGCCACTACTTGGTCCTACAAGGAAAATACATAGACATTCCAATGAACTTAATCAATATCTATGCCCCCAACGTGAATCAGCTCAAATTCATAAGGAAAGTCCTGAACAAATTCCTCACACAACCCAACATCTATACTATAATAGGAGGAGATTTCAATCTCACCTTCTCACAACAAATGGACAGATCACAACAGGCATCAGACCAAACCACCCACACCACCTCAAGAAGATTCCGTTGCCTACTCAGAAACTCTTCACTATTCGACGCATGGCGAATAAACCACCCAAAAGAACACCAATACACCTTCTACTCTGCCCCCCATAAGGTGCACACTCGCATTGACTATTTCTTCCTATCCCACCCCTGCCTAAAACTGGACTTCACAACAAACATCTATCCAATCACCTGGTCTGACCACGCCCCAATAAGTATCTCACTAACACTGCACGCAACCCCCCCCGCGGGAACCCCACTGGAGGCTGAATGAAACCCTCCTACATGAAATAGACAACCGCAAGAACATTGAGGCAGCACTAAAGGAATACTTTCAACTCAATGAACCTTCTGTCTCCTCCCTTCCCACACTCTGGGAGGCCCACAAAGCAACCGTCAGAGGACACATCATCTCACTAACCTCACAGAAAAAAAAACAATACAATCAGACCCGACTCAAAATCGAAACCCAACTAAAGGCCCTTGAAACACAATATGGTCAAACAAAGACGGACACTCTCCTGACGCAGATCCTAGCTCTCAGAGATGAGCTGCGCACCTTTAAACACAAAGAAGCAGAAAAAGCAATCATATGGACGAAACAAAAATACTATGAAAAAGGAGACAAACAACACACCCTACTGGCAAACAAATTAAAAGACCTAAAAAACCAATCCAGAATAACAGCAATCAAAACCCCTTCGGGTCAACTTACATACAAGCCCGACCAAATTGGAGACGCCTTCAACCAATTCTACACCAACCTATATAACCTCAATTTACAAATCCCACAGGGGGATACAAACACACCAGACCCCCTCACAGAATTCTTCACGCAAGCTAATCTACCCAAATTCACAGAAGATGACCTTGCCCTCCTCAATGCAGACATCACCCCAGAAGAACTAGCACACACACTCAAGACAATGCCATCCGGAAAAGCACCAGGCCCCGACAGGCTTACTTACCTCTACTACAAAACATACCTTCACATATTCTCCCCCTACCTAGTCCGCCTCTTTAATCTATATCTGACCGGCACTCCCATCCCCACCACGGACCTAACCTCATACTTGTCCCTTATACCAAAAGAAGGGAAGGATCCGACGAGCTGTTCCAACTACAGGCCAATTGCACTGCTGAATTCGGACCTAAAATTGTTTTCCAAAATCCTTGCTAACCGCCTAGCCCCACTGCTGCCCAAAATAGTAGACTCAGACCAAGTAGGATTTATCCACGGCCGACAAGCAGGGGACAACACAAGAAGAGCAATCGATCTCCTGGAAATAATTGAGCGAAATAAAACCCCATCCGTTCTACTTAGCCTAGACGCTGAAAAGGCGTTCGACCGCCTGAGTTGGCCCTACCTCTTTCGCCTCTTATCCCACTTAAACTTATCTGGACCCTATGTCAGAGCACTTGAAGGACTATACAGTAAACCAACCGAATACCTTCAACTAGCAGGTCAATCGCACAGGCCCATAAAAATCACCAACGGAACGAGGCAAGGCTGCCCCCTCTCCCCTTTACTCTACGCCCTAAGCATCGAACCCCTGGCAGCTGCTATCCGGAACACACCAGACATCACAGGCATAAAAATAACCACAAAAGAATACAAAATTGCCTTATTTGCCGATGACGTACTGCTGACCTTAAGCAACCCTCTAATTTCACTCCCTGCGCTTCATAGACTTCTCAACCAGTACTCCGCCCTATCAGGATACAAACTCAATATAACTAAAACAGAAGCAATGGCATTACACCTGCATCCTTACACCTTAGAAACAATACAAACCAAGTTCCAATACAAATGGAAAACCGACCATGTGACCTATCTTGGCATCCATCTCACACCTCAGTATAAGTCCCTATACTCCGCCAACTTCCCACCACTAATTCAGCAAACCAAACAACAACTGCAGAAATGGAACTCAGCTCCTATATCTTGGTTCGGGCGAATCTCAGCCATTAAAATGAATATTCTCCCCAAATTCCTCTACCTATTCGAAACCATCCCAACTGAAGTCAACACTAAAACATTCAAGGAAATCCAAACGACATTCCACAAATTTATTTGGGCCCAAAAAAGGCACAGAATCTCTAAATCAACCCTTACAACACCAACAAACAACGGCGGATTAGGAGTGCCCCTACTCCAAAAATACTACGAGGCTGCCAACCTACGCCAGCTCCTAGCATGGTCACATTGGAACCCAACAACAAAATGGGCCCAAATCGAAAGCCTACAGTCCACAGACAAGCACTTAAACTCAATAATATGGTCCATCAATAAACCTCTACCGCTACCCTCAACATTACTAAGCTCAACTACCCTCACCATACGCACCTGGAACAAGCTGAAAATCAAACATGGACTGGCGTCCCTCTACCCAGTAAATACCATCTACCTCAGGAACCCGAATTTCAGCCCAAGCCTTAGCCCAACCTTCCATAATATTTGGGCAACCACAAACCTACACACCATTAAGGACCTGCTACATAATACCACGCACCAAATGCTACCCTTTGCAGAAATTGCAGACAAATCACCTGGACCACGTATAAAAATGTACGAGTACTTCCATCTGCGACATTTTCTATCACCCTACATCAGGCAAAGACGAAATACCCCCCCTACACCGTTTGAACACATGGCACTAGGGGGCTTACCCCAAAAGGGACTGATATCGCGGATATACAAACTCCTCACTGAACCACCGGAAGACTCCCTCCCTCAACACCTATACATACCCAAATGGCACAGAATCATAAATCGCACTTTAACCAATACGGAATGGAGTGAGATCTGGAATAACGCTAAAAGGATGGTAACATGCACTAAACAAAAGGAACATATATACAAGATTATGATGTTCTGGTACCACACACCGGACAAACTCAACAAACTCTTCCCCAACCACTCTCCCTCCTGCTGGAGGCATTGTGGACAACGGGGAACCTTGGAACACATATTTTGGGACTGTCCTGTAATTCAGCCATACTGGAACAATATCGCCTCCATAATAAACACATTGATACCAACCCAACTACAAAAGGACATAACAACCTTCCTGCTGGGGCAACCCTTCCCCAACTTGCCTAAACACCTACAAACACTAAGCAACCACATACTCACCTCAGCAAGGCTATCTATTGCCGCGAACTGGAAATCACCTACCCCTCCAACCATAACAGAATTGCTACGACGGGTCAACAGCAATAAAGACTTTGAATCCAGAATAGCGAGACTATCTAACCAAACCCAAAGACACATGGACACATGGCAAATATGGGAATTCCGGGGACTAGCAAACCCACAACCACCACTAGACTTTCTCCCGAACGCCGAACGCTAAACTCGACCCCTACTCAATACCTCATCAAACACCATCCTGAACCTCAAGGACCACGGGAACCAGAGAAGATCTGGGCATCAAAACCAATCACTTTACTTCCCTCACAGACTATCTTACCCTAGGCGCAGCTCTAGTTTTGGTTCCGTTTTGTTTTGTTCCCTGACCCCTCTACACCCCCCCAAACCCTTAACAATCCCCCCCCTACCAACACCCCCCCCCACCACCTCCCCCCTCCTCCCCTCCCCCCCCCCTCCCCCTCCTCCCCTCCCTCCCCCCCTCCCCTTCCTCCCCCCCTCCTCCCCTCCCTTCCTCCCCCCCCCTCCCCCCCTCCCGCCTTCCCCCCCCTCCCCTCCACCTCCCGCTCTCCCCCCCTTCCTCCCCCCCCTCCCCCCCCTCCAACCCTCCCCTAACTTTTATACAAAAAATATGTTGAAAATAATCTGCATTAAAAATAACCAACTGTCAGTAAGGTATAACATTAACAAACTATCTAACTAACTGTCAAATGCCTCTGTAAATTCAACAATAAAAATATAAGTTACAAAAAAAAAAAAAAAGGGTGGAGGTGTTTGTCTTTATGTAAAGTCAGATTTAAAGCCATGTAATAAAGAAATTACCGAGGACAATGTGGAATCCCTTTGGGTAGACCCAGCTACTATTGCAAATTGCTTCACAACTAGGTTAAGTTGTTATTATGGGGGACTTTAATTATCCGGACATTGACTGGAGTAATGGGGTGGCTAAGTCAGAAAAAGCTAGTAGGTTTGTAAATATGCTAAATTCCTACTAGGAATGACTCTATTTTGGACCTGGTAATATCTAATAATACTGAACTCATCTCTAACATTTGTGTGGGTGAGCATTTAGGGAACAGTGATCACAACATGGTCTCCTTTGAGATAATGCAGCAGAGACAGCGCTATAAGGGAGTCACTAAAACGCTCAATTTTAGACGTGCAGACTTTGCCAGTATAAGGGCATCTCTGCAATGTGTCAACTGGGAAAGGCTTTTCCACAGAGAAGGAAAATGGAATATCTTTAAAACATTGCTTAGCAAGTATACAGGTCAGTAAGCAAGGAGAGGCATCGCAAAGCTTTTGCCTTTATGGCTGAATAAAAATGTTAGTATCAAGGTTGGTAAGAATAAAATGTGCTTTTAAAGCATTCAAGTTAACTGGGACAGCAGGAACTTTCATCAGGTACTAGGAAAATAGAGATGGAAATGGGTAGGAGGAGCAGTTAGGAATAAAAATGATTCTTTTTGCCAGACTAATTCAGTCGCCTTTTATGAGGAGGTGAGTAGGAACCTCGATGCTGGAATGGCAGTGGATTTCATCTACTTGGACTTTGCTAAAGCGTTTGATACAGTACCTCACAGAAGGTTAATGATCAAATTGAGGAATATTGGCCTAGAAGATAATATTTGTAATTGGATAGAGAACTGGCTGAAGGATAGAGTACAAAGAGTGGTTGTAAATGGAACATTTTCTAATTGGGCCAGTGTGGTTAGTGGAGTACCGCAGGGGTCAGTCCTTGGGCCTTTGCTTTTTAACTTGTTTATTAATGACCTGGAGGTGGGCATAGAGAGTACTGTTTCTATTTTTGCTGATGACACAAAATTGTGCAAAACTATAAGTTCCATGCAGGATGCTGCCGCTTTGCAGAGCGATTTGACAAAATTGGAAAACTGGGCAGCAAACTGGAAAATGAGGTTCAATGTTGATAAGTGCAAAGTTATGCATTTCGGTCGAAATAATGTAAAAGCAAGCTATATACTGAATGGTAGTGTGTTGGGGGTTTCCTTAATGGAGAAGGATCTAGGGGTTTTTGTAGATAACAAGTTGTCTAATTCCAGGCAGTGTCATTCTGTGGCTACTACAGCAAATAAAGTGCTGTCTTGTATAAAAAAGGGCATTGACTCAAGGGATGAGAACATAATTTTGCCCATTTATATGTCCCTGGTAAGGCCTCACCCTTAGTATGCAGTGCAGTTTTGCGCTCCAGTCCTTAAAGGAGAAGGAAAGTCATTCTGGCATTTTACTGCCAATAGATTTGCCGCATTAGTGCCACCTAGAACAATATATTTATTGAGCAGAAAGCATTGCCATATCTAAGTAAACAGCCCTAGAAGCTTTCTCCATTTGCTTAAGTTAGCAGCTGCCATTTTAAATAGCTTCTTGTTTGCAGTCTAGCCGTTATAGCTCACATCACACATTCCTAAGGGAGGGGGGAGGGAGTTCTTAGCATTCTTATGGGAGGGGGAGCTGGGCAGACTCTGGCCAAGGGAATGAAGGATTTTTCTGAGAGAGGAAGTCAGACAACCGAACAACATGTTTACAAAAAATGAGATAAGAAATCCTGTGTTTCTTTTGACAGAGAATTCAGCTTTTCTGTGAGTGCTTATGGCTGTATTTACATAGACCTTTCTAAAAAAGCTTCCTTAGTTTTTACCTTTCCTTCTTCTTTAAGAAGGATATTAATGAGCTGGAGAGAGTGCAGAGACTGCAACTAAACTGGTTAAGGGGATGGAAGATTTAAACTATGAGGTTAGACTGTCGGGGTTGGGGTTGTTTTCTCTGGAAAAGATGCGCTTGCGAGGGGACATGATTACTCTGTACAAGTACATTAGAGGGGATTATAGACAGTTGGGGGGGTTCTTTTTTCCCATAAAAACAATCAGCGCACCAGAGGTCCCCCCTTTAGATTAGAGGAACGGAGCTTCCATTTGAAGCAGCGTAGGTGGTTTTTCACGGTGAGAATACAGTTTTTTATGTTTCAAGATCAGTGGTATGTACAGTGCCAAGGTAGGGTGATGGGATCCAATGTTGCCCCTGCGTACGCTAATATTTTTATGAGGAGACATTTGTGTATCCAAATTTATGAATTTAGAATTGTTTACATTGGTGGCACTATATAGACAACCTTTTGGTGGTTTGGGGGAGGCGACACTGGATCCTTGATAGGCTTTAAGGAAGTTTGCATTTTTGATACAACTGTCTATGTGAGGGATGGAAGGATTGTAACAGATTTATTCGTGAAAGAGACGGATCGTTACAATTTATTGTTGGATAATTCTGCCCATCCCCAAGCGTGTATCTGTTCTCTGTCTAGGTCACAATTCCTTCGGGTAAAGAGGATAGTAAGAGAGGAAGAGACATTAGAACTTAAGGAAATTGCTCAGAAGTTTATACAGAGAGGGTATCCATCAGAGCTACTCCAGAGTGAATTACATAAAGTGAGACAGACAGATCGAGTATGCTTGCTAACAGGCGGCAGACAGAGAGAATCTAGTTCCAAATGCATTCCATTTGTTCATACATTCCATCTAGCAATGCAAATGTTTCATTATATTATTAATAAGCATCGGGGTATATTAGCGAGAGCTTATCTGCAAATAGAGGAATTTAGGAGTTCCCCCTCTTTTGTCCTACTGATAACCTTGCAATCTGTGGGCAGATGAGGGACCAGGAACAATCCCACAATCCCACGGTAGCCCCATGTGGGCTACTGTATGTAGGTGAGACATTAAAGACAGAATAAGTCAGCAAAAGTCTACTATTTGGACAAATAATTACCAGTTCCAGCTCTTTTTTACAGACACAAGCACTCTATATAGGGGTACTGCTACCTTGAGGCGAGTTGAGAAACTCACCTCAGACGGCAGCGCCCCCCAAATTTACCAGGGGTGGCAAAAAGCCGCTCCTGGTAACTTTAAGAGACGAATTTCCATTTTTTAAAGCAGAAATTCATCTCTGCTTGTGCAGAGAGCACAATTGCGCTCTCTGCACTGGCGATACGGGGGCGTTATCAGAGGAGCCGCCATGGGCGGCCCAGGGGCCAAAAACGACCCTGACTCTATTGCATCCCTCCGGTTTTTGGTGATAGAGGCTATTCCCCCACTGAGATGTGGTGGTATTAGACCTCTATGTTTACAAAAATGGGAGAGATTTTGGATGCATACTTTACAAACATTAGAGCTGAAAGGTATGAACTGGGAATATGATTTGACAGTTTTTTATAATTACGTGGGGGGCAGGAGCAGTAGAGTGTGAAATTTGTATGCTGTAAATGTTCGGATATAATTAATGAATAGCCTGAGCATGGGTTTTTACTCTTAATATATGTAATGTGTTGGAATAATAATTGCATTTGGGCATACTATATATAGTGGTCTGTGGAAAGAGCTAAGGTAAAGCAAGGGTTAATTTAATTTATTGTGTTGAAGTGGGAGGGTGGGGAAAGTGTGGCTGTGGTTTTAATTGTTGTGGCTTGAGAAGGGAGCGGGAAGCTCTGAAATGTTGCCTTTGTATTTTTCTACAATTTTTAACAACAAAGCAACTAAAGAGTGCAGGACATTTTTGTTGATTTTTGTTTGGGCTAAGTCCTTTTGCACCTGAATGATAACTGGCTGTGCCACTTTTCTTTGGAGACTATATATATAAAAATATATGCATACCTGTATATTTATACAGAAATCACAAAAAAATTGCCCTTCCCCTCTGTGGTACTTGCCGCTAAATCCATCCGCAGAGCCGAGGATAGCATGGGAGATTATGACAGCCATTTGGATCTTCTGCCTGCCCAGTCCCCAGTGGGAGGCATTAGGTAGCGGCATGGGGGTTTATGAGGGGCATGGGGGGTTAGAAGCAGCAGGTCTAGGGCCTACGGGTGCAAAATCTTTAAATATGACCCTGGCTGAGGGAGAGGGGTGATAACCTTGCCTCAGGTGGCAGGGAGCAGCCAGTTACCAGGGATGGCAAAAAGTGCCAACCCTGGGCAGCAGTGGGCCTAAACACAGCCCCTGCTTTCAAGGAACAGAGGGACCTAGCCACAGGCTATTATTCCTACTCCACTAATTGTTACAGTTTTTTGCCCGCAGATAGGTAGTGTTCTCCTAGCAAATAATGTTCTGTGTAGTCCCAAGTAGGGTTTAACCCAGATAGCCTGGTTTTCAGGAGGGCTGTCAGGGTCAAAACTCCCTGCTAAAGTTATCCAGATTAGGGGCAGGACTCTCTTAGATTGACAGCGGTGATCAGCCAATTGGTGATCGCCACATCATAACCCCACCCCCAACATCACTGACCACATCTCCAATGTCAGCCCCCACCGTAACGTCACCATCCCACCCCAGTTGGAAGGTGGCAACCCCAGTCTTAATACCCATAGTGTTGCATTGCTTTAATTAATAGTGCTTTAATTCCTAAATCCTGAGGAATTGTGGGAAGTGCAGTCTAAACAAAGTGCAAACTTTGGTTATGAGTATAATTTAACTTTCAATATAATGTGTTTTTGCAACTGCTGTTATTAAATATTTATTCAGAACTCTCACCATCAATGGATTCAAACATCCCCCCACCCCATTGGTCTGTTTAAGTGATTGTTTTAAACCTCTTAGGCCCTGCGTTTCTTTTATGTATCTATTGGAATATTGTGCATAGATGAGTAATAACATTGTTAGAAAGGAGCGGGGGAGAGGGAATCAGTATTTTTGTTGTGCAAGAGCATTAATGGCCTTTGTACAGAAAAGAATCTGTGCACTGAATTCTGTATATACTGAAGGTTACGTGTAAACCTTGCATCATTTATTCCCACAGGAGAATGCTTTCAAAGCTGATGATGAGTATACCCATAAGCAAATCTATTATTCCCACGGGACAGGCTGAATGCAGAGAACAGACTACTTTTGTATTCTTCCATCATTAATTGATGCTGCACTGACTGACTTCCAGCAAGGTCACAGAGCTTCCAACCAAATGGCTTACCTGCTGCTTAAAGAGAACATCATTTGCCTGTTGTGTGCTCTGTCAACAATGCTGGAAGCAGCAGATTTAATATTTATATTCTGTTGGGGAGAAATGGCAGGGCTTGGGGGTTCTTGGGCTCTGACGTGAGCAAGTGGGGTGGCAGAGATCTAGCCTGACTTTTTTTTTAATCAAGGGCTGTCAGATTTTAGCATGGGATATTGTTCTTCCTGTGGCAAAATATAAATACATTTATTGCAAGTCAATATAAAGAGAAGATAGGAAAGACTGAAATATATTTAAATCTTCAGATAGGTGGTATGTTCATTCTTTTGCTGGACTGGTGACTGTTTATAGCTGTTGGCAACCTATTTTATAGGTTATTTAATATCCATATTGATATTTTTAATATATATCTATATATATCAAAGCGTAGTCAAGATCAGTTTACACATACAAGGAATATACTGTAGCTTAGTGAATGGTTGGGAAAGAATGAGAGGTAGTTTGCAAAGAAAAATACACTGCTCAAAGTGCAAAAAAAGATTTTGACAATTTCTGCGCTTTGCACACTGCGTTCTGCTCTGTGCAAATTGACTTGGGTTTCTGTGTTCCATATTTGAGAAGCCTTCTCCCACAAATTCCAGATTTAAAGATTTTGCATCCCTATACTCATTGCTCTTGTCTTGCCCCCGTGTTACTCACAACCCCTCTCACCATGCTCTGGAGCTTCCTCTGTTCCAGTGTGATCGATCACTCTCCCTAGGCCAATTGCTAACGTCCCCTTCCCACCCCCTCCCCATCCATTCGCTTCCACTGGGGACTGAGCAGGCAGGCGATACATACAGCTGTCAAAATCCCCAGTGGCATTCGGCCCCCCAATTTTTGGCACCGGGGCTCTGTGGCCTGCTCACAAATCCGGGCCTGTTCACAAATACAATGCGTTAATCAGCAGTGTTTTGGTCAGGGGAGAGGCATAAAGGCAAGTAAGGAGTGGACTAAGCAGGAGGCACAGGGTGCAATGGGCTCACCAGCACCTCCCGATGCTGTACTCTGCTCCCTGTGCCAGTTGAACATTGGCTCTAGTAGCAGAGCGCAGCTTTCCCCAGAGCGCAAGTGCTTGTTAGATGCAAACTAAGGGCAATGATGCACAGGGAGATTTGACAGCCATATTAAAAATTTTGTACCACGTGAAACAAGTCTCCCCGAAAATGCCTTGCCCTTTGCTAACATTGTAATAACCTCAAGTAAATTACATTTCTCATGGCGATTTGACTAATCATGTGGAAATGTCTGCTTTCGCATTTTTCCCGCAATTAAGCCGAATCACTGTTAGTAATGTAATTTACTTAAATGATTACAATGTTAGAGAAGGGCATGGCAGATTTGTCACCCACAGTAGCCAATTTTTAATGCGGGCGTCAAATCTCCCCAAGTGTCATTGCCCTATGGGGCACCCATTTGTACTTTTACCCCAGGGATCAGCAAATAACCCCAAGGGGCATATTTATCAAAGTACGTTTCTGAATACAAAAAAATTGTATTTTTTCTAAGTTTTGGTACTGTGCATATTTTTGCAACTTTTCCGTTAATTTGCGTGACTTTTCCGTAGTTTGCAACAACTAGCGCAAAAAAAATCGTATTTGTCGCAACGAGTATGAAAGTTTCAGATTCATTCAAGCTTCGGTATCGTGACTTTCCTTGGGCCGGGTTGGAGCTGCAGAGTGCCATTGAGCCCTATGGGAGACTTTCCTTGAGTCAGGTTGGAGTTGCAGAGTGCCATTGAGTCCTATGGGAGACTTTCCTTGAGTCAGGTTGGAGTTCCAGAGTGCTATTGAGCCCTATGGGAGACTTTCCTTGAGTCAGGTTGGAGTTGCAGAGTGCCATTGAGCCCTATGGGAGACTTTCCTTGAGTCAGGTTGGAGTTGCAGAGTGCTATTGAGCCCTATGGGAGACTTTCCTTGGGCCAGGTTGGAGCTGCAGAGTGCCATTGAGCCCTATGGGAGACTTTCCTTGAGTCAGGTTGGAGTTGCAGAGTGCCATTGAGCCCTATGGGAGACTTTCCTTGGGCCGGGTTGGAGCTGCAGAGTGCCATTGAGCCCTATGGGAGCCTTTCCTTGGGCCGGGTTGGAGCTGCAGAGTGCCATTGAGCCCTATGGGAGCCTTTCCTTGGGCCGGGTTGGAGCTGCAGAGTGCCATTGAGCCCTATGGGAGACTTTCCTCGGGCCGGGTTGGAGCTGCAGAGTGCCATTGAGCCCTATGGGAGACTTTCCTCGGGCCAGGTTGGAGCTGCAGAGTGCCATTGAGCCCTATGGGAGACTTTCCTCGGGCCGGGTTGGAGCTGCAGAGTGCCATTGAGCCCTATGGGAGACTTTCCTCGGGCCGGGTTGGAGCTGCAGAGTGCCATTGAGCCCTATGGGAGCCTTTCCTCGGGCCGGGTTGGAGCTGCAGAGTGCCATTGAGCCCTATGGGAGACTTTCCTTGGGCCAGGTTGGAGCTGCAGAGTGCCATTGAGCCCTATGGGAGACTTTCCTTGGGCCGGGTTGGAGCTGCAGAGTGCCATTGAGCCCTACAGGAGAGACTTTCCTTGGGCCGGGATGGAGCTGCAGAGTGCCATTGAGCCCTATGGGAGACTTTCCTTGGGCCAGGTTGGAGCTGCAGAGTGCCATTGAGCCCTATGGGAGACTTTCCTTGGGCCAGGTTGGAGCTGCAGAGTGCCATTGAGCCCTATGGGAGACTTTCCTTGGGCCAGGTTGGAGCTGCAGAGTGCCATTGAGCCCTATGGGAGACTTTCCTTGGGCCGGGTTGGAGCTGCAGAGTGCCATTGAGCCCTATGGGAGGCTTTCCTTGGTCCAGGTTGGAGCTGCAGAGTGCCATTGAGCCCTATGGGAGACTTTCCTTGGGCCGGGTTGGAGCTGCAGAGTGCCATTGAGCCCTATGGGAGACTTTCCTTGGGCCGGGTTGGAGCTGCAGAGTGCCATTGAGCCCTATGGGAGACTTTCCTTGGGCCGGGTTGGAGCTGCAGAGTGCCATTGAGCCCTATGGGAGAATTTCCTTGGGCCAGGTTGGAGCTGCAGAGTGCCATTGAGCCCTATGGGAGACTTTCCTTGGGCCAGGTTGGAGCTGCAGAGTGCCATTGAGCCCTATGGGAGACTTTCCTTGGGCCAGGTTGGAGCTGCAGAGTGCCATTGAGCCCTATGGGAGACTTTCCTTGGGCCGGGTTGGAGCTGCAGAGTGCCATTGAGCCCTATGGGAGACTTTCCTTGGGCCGGGTTGGAGCTGCAGAGTGCCATTGAGCCCTATGGGAGACTTTCCTTGGGCCGGGTTGGAGCTGCAGAGTGCCATTGAGCCCTATGGGAGACTTTCCTTGGGCCAGGTTGGAGCTGCAGAGTGCCATTGAGCCCTATGGGAGACTTTCCTTGGGCCGGGTTGGAGCTGCAGAGTGCCATTGAGCCCTATGGGAGACTTTCCTTGGGCCAGGTTGGAGCTGCAGAGTGCCATTGAGCCCTATGGGAGACTTTCCTTGGGCCGGGTTGGAGCTGCAGAGTGCCATTGAGCCCTATGGGAGGCTTCCAAAATCATGCACAGAAGGATCAAAGTCAGAAAGGTTTTCCCACCATTTACGATCGTTCGGATACAAAAATTTTGTGACTTTTGGATCGCCAATGCAATATTATTGTGACTATTGAGATTCTTTTGTAAGCATATTCGTGACATTTCCGATCATCTGAAATTATCGTATCTAATCCGAATTTTACCCATTTCGAGATTCAAACTCGTACTTTGATTTATCAACTCGTACTTAGAGTTATCATTTTTGGAATGATTAATAAAAAATATACCCTGTGGATAGAAAACAGGCTCCATGAAATTCACCATCATTTAAAGTTGTAAAAGTTTTTTCGATTCATTTCCAGCAGGGCTCATTTTCTAATACAGGTATCGGACCCCTTATCCGGAAACCCGTTATCCAGAAAGCTCCGAATTACGGAAAGCCTGTCTCCCATAGACTCCATTTTAACCAAATAATTCAGAATTTTAAAACTGATTTCCTTTTTCTCTGTAGTAATAAAACAGTACCTTGTAATTGTTCCCAACTAAGATATAAATAATCCTTATTAGATGCAAAACAATCCTATTGGGGTTAATTAATGTTTTATTGATTTTTTAGTAGACTTTAGGTATGGAGATCCAAATTACGGAAAGACCCCTTATCCGGAATACCCTTGGTCCCGAGCATTCTGGATAACGGGTCCTATACCTGTACTGGAAACATTTGCACTGGTTTAGTATTAATACAACGAATACAGTTTTTGCTTTAATTGTTCAGACAAAGCTAATCAGTGATTGATTGGGTTACTGCCCAGGTACATTTTGCTCTGTGTTAGTAAATGAGCACAATGCCATACAGCTTTTTGGTTGAGTCCTGCCTTGGAGCTTTGCAAAACACTGACTCCGGTACAGATTTAGTTTCAAATGCTTTGATTTCCATTAAAACTCTATAAACAAGCTGAAATATTTGACCCTATCCCACAAAACAGGATATTTTTGCTTATTTTGTAGAAGTAAATATAGTGCCTTGCATAAAAATGAAAGCGGATAGCACTATAATTAGGTTAGCAGAGAAGGCATTGTCTTACATTTCCAGACTGTTTGGCCCATCTGTCACAAAGGAAGTGTCGCTCTGTCTGTGAGAGAAAATGAGCTAAATCTCTTTCATCTGCCAGGCAATTTCGCTGTAGTCTATTGAAATCTCTTTCCAGTTCCCATGTGGCTGAAACCTGAACTATGCATTTGTGCTGTACCTGCGGTTCTGCTGCATTTTGGGCAAGGTTTATTGATCGGAGAGTGACAAATACTACGGGAAGAATAGAATCCAGTTTGGAGAGAATAATAGCCGAGGAGACACATCAAATGCATTTGAGGCTTTCAGTGGAGTTTGTTATGTAACACTGTAATGTGAAAATATGATATTTGAAAGAGATTTTTGAAGAAGTTATGAACACCTGTAGATAAAGAAAGACGCAGTCCCATACTAATAATAAATGTAACCCTCACAAATAATAAAACACAATGAGCTTCCTTTGCACCCTACACTAAGTAAATGGGGTTTAATAAAGTCATATAGCCAAACACAGGACTTGGCAGCATATGTATTCGTTGTTTCTAGTAGAATTAAGTGTAAAACAACTAGACTTTTTTGGAGTTTTTTCTTGAAAAGTTTTCACCACTCATCTGAGTGGCTTCTTCAGTTCAAATGACTGGTAGGGGATCCCCCAGCAGTTAAACCCTTGAGGGTAGTACAGTGACAGACATCCAATCCCAGTGGTTCCATTGAATTTATTCAGTTTTGTGTTGGCTGAAACTGTCAGGTGTAAGAAGGTATGATCCAGTCACAGTGGTACCATGATTCTCATTGATGCAGGTGTTAATCCATCAAAGGACATGACAGGGAGTGTGAACTGTTGTGAAACCGCCGAGGTAAGGGTGTCAAAACAGCATTGTATAACCTTTTTCTTATAGTTGCTAGTTGGATCCCTCTTGAGTTGTTCATACTCGTGTGAGTGGTGAAAAAAACTCAGAAAAGTCCAGTTGTTTTAGACTTACAGGTAATTCTAATAGATCAGGGGTGGGCAAACTACGGCCCATTGGTCGTTTTAATCCGGCCCGCCAACTCCTCAAGTCTCATCACGCGAGAATTGGACTGACAAGCGGAGACGGCATAACGTTGGCCCGGCTCATCTGTCAAATTTTAAAAGTCAATGTGGCCCCTGAGCCAAAAAGTTTGCCCACCCCTGTACTAGATACTGTATATCATGACCTGGATGAATGAGAATCTTCAGACATATTCATTGTTGTAAACTGTAGGCCTGTAAACTGATTCAAGAGCACAATTGCTTGTAGTGTTCTACATAAACAACAATTATTTTTGACTAATTTACTTTATCTCTGTAATAATAAGACAGTCCTTTTCTGGAATTCAGGAAAGCTCTGAATTACAGGAAGGCCCCATAGAGTCAGTTTTAAGCCAACAATTCTAATTTTTAAAAATTATTTCCTTTATCTCCGTGGTAATAATTAGTGCCTCGTACTTGATTGTGACTAATTCCCATGAATCCAGATTGGTGGCAAAACAATCTTAATGGGTATATTTAGTATTTAAATCATTTGTTGTAGACTTAGGGTATGGTGATCCAAATTACTGAACTGTCCAATATCTGAAAAACCCTAGGTCCTGAGAATTCTGGATAAAAGATCCTATACCTATACAGGTATCGGACCCCTTATCCGGAAACCCGTTATCCAGAAAGCTCCGAATTACGGAATGCCCGTCTCCCATAGACTCCATTTTAATCAAATAATTCAGAATTTTAAAACTGGTTTCCTTTTTCTATGTAGAAATAAAACAGAACCTTGTAATTGATTCCAACTAAGATATAATTAATCCTTATTGGATGCAAAACAATCCTATTGGGTTTAATTAATGTTTTATTGATTTTTTAGCAGACTTAAGGTATTGAGATCCAAATTACGGAAAGACCCCTTATCCGGAATACCCTTGGTCCCGAGCATTCTGGATAATGGGTCCTATACCTGTACTTGATGGTAACTAAACTTACAAATAAATATTTATTGCTAAACAATACTGTGAGATAAACATTAAAACATATGTTTTCTTGTAGCCAACAAAGGAACCTCCTGAGAACTCATTTACGTCCACAAGTGCAATGGGCAAAGTGCAAATTCAAGCACAATTCCCATGTTTTTTCCCACAATGTTTTCTCCCAGAATTCCAGTATTATAGCGGAAGCAAACTGGTGATTATTTTTCGTCAATTTGTGCAACTTTTTCATACTTTGTGACAATTTGTGCGACAAAATCGTATTTGTTGCAACGAGTACGAAAGTCAAAAGGGTTTTCGGATACAAAAATCGTACAATGGTATTTTCGTATAAGCACGACGCGAGTTTATGCAAAATTAACGCACATCAGAAATTTTTGGATTTAATGCGAATTTTCGCAAATTGTACTCATAATTTGGACTTTGGTGAATGTGCCCCAATGTTGTGTTTGTCACAACGTGGGCACCATTACACCAAATATTAAATCTTCCTAATGTATTAGGAGTATATTATGGCACAAGTACCTTTAATGAATGGGGTTTTATCACAACTGACTGCTGGGAATAGTTGGGAAAAGCTCAAGTTGCCCACTGTGCTTGTGAACATAAATGAGCACTCTTGTGTTAACAGTTGTGTTAAACCACACTTCCCATATAGTCTGTGAAATAAATTTTCAGATTTCAAGATATTTTATGTTAGTGGCATTATTTATTTATTATTATTTATTTGTTATACATTTACATCCAAGTTCAAACATTAATAACAGTTGTTCTCATGCAGACTGTAAGAACTGAGTGTAAGATATGACGATGCATTTACATTGAGTCAGGGAGCAAAGTACAAACAATCATGTTTTTCACACTTCACATGCTGCCATTCTCCATAGGCACGAGACTTTGCACTCCAAAATAAAGTGTGAGATTCTGTACCTCACTGATTAATACAAGGCTGCCTTTATTTAGTAGTACTGTATTTAATAGTGGCTGGCTGTGGAAGGAAACCTTTTCCCCTTTTCCAATACCTGCTGGCGTGAGCAGGCTCAGCAAGGCCTTGTAATTAGTACCTTCCCTGAGAGGTTGCCTCTAACATTGTGCCGTGCAACGTGCTGGCTGTACTCTAATGTTCTGGCACAAATAGTCTGCAATGAAGCACCAATGGCTGGGGGTTTGACCAATAGTTCCTAAGGAATGTAGTGAGAGACAAGGCTTGTAACTGGGTACTGAATAACTTTTAGTTATATAAGAAAATGTTTATATTGAGTGTGACATTTAACAGGAATCTGAGAGAAACATTATCATAGAAGGAATACCAATACTTAGCCAGAGTGTAAGTTTATCATTCTCACTGCAATATTTTCAGTGGATTGAAAACAACTTATATATATATAGATGGGCTTTATGTCTGTGAGCATATGTTCATTTTAATATTCTTTTTATGATACTTGAGATGTCTGAGCGTGCAGAAATAAATACAAGACTCATATAAAAACATTCTATTTCTTCTCCTTGAATTAATGGTTAAGACTGTGTTAGGAATTTCAGCCATGTATACACATAGTTGGTGATTGAAGATCTCATCAATGATACCAGGATGGCCACCATTTGAAAGTGTAAAACAAAATGTAGCCATATGTATACATATAAGTCAAATATAACATTTGGCCTTTAATGTTAGATGTGTGGGCTCTGAATAATGTTTCTGTTACAGCAGGGGTTGTCAAGCTTTTTCAGTTCAGGCCCCACTTTCTTAGTCCAACCTTTTGGTGAAGGCCTCCCTTAACTCTTGAAATAGATACAGATATATGAGAATTTTGCTGTATATTAAATTCTGCATAATATTGTGGCTTGTAGCAGAAACATATATAATTCAGACTTTTACAGGTCCTTCTGGGGATAGCAATTAGTTATTTAAAGAAAATATGGTGTAGTAAAAAAAAATCTGACCCCTAATTAATACACACATATTTTTATTGGCCCACATCAACATCAAAAATTATGAATTCATCATATTAAAAAGCTGACTGGTCAGAATATTAATTAAGAACATGAAATAGTTAATAATATGTAGGAAAGTCAAATATATTAAGAGGCAGCTTCAGTTCATAAAGATCTCATTATAAATAGCCCAGCAGTCCAACATTACCAGAACCATGGAGTAAATTGAATGTCACTACATACATATTATAGTATATATATAATGGTTGGGACCTGGGGATTTCCGGATAAGGGGTCTGTCTTTCTGTAATCTGGATCTCCTACCTTAGGTATGTTAATAAAATTATTTAAACATTAAATAAACTCAAAAGGCTTGCTTTGCCTCTAATAAGGATTAATTATATCTTAGTTGGGATCAAGTACAGGTACTGTTTTATTATTACAGAGAAAAGGGAATCATTTAACCATTAAATAAACCCAATAGGGCTGTTCTGCCCCCAATAAGGGGTAATTATATCTTAGTTGGGATCAAGTACAGGTACTGTTTTATTATGAGAAAAAGGAAATCATTTTTAAAAATGTGAATTATTTGATTACAGTGGAGCCTATGGGAGATGGCCTTTCTGTAATTCGGAACTTTCTGGATAATCTGGATACCTGTACATGAAGTTTGAGTCTTGCTTGGCTATATAAAGATACAAAATGAAAACATTGGAAATTAATAAGCAGAGGTAAATTCTGGGGACATCCCACATATAACATCTCTACCCAAAAGTGTCTGGATATTCTGTATGTTTATATAGCCAAGGAAGACTTGCTCAGATTTATATACATACCTTTTCCCTCTGACTTTCAGTTTATTCCATGGTTCTGGAACCACATTGTTCCTATTAAAAAGGGCCCAATAAATGGTGACTGTCTGGCATCTTACAGCAGCCCCACAGTTCACAGTTGCCAGTCCAGGCCTGGACCTCCGCCATTGCTGCTAGCCCCTACCCCTGTGTGGCAGCCTCACCGTTTGAAAACCCCAAACCTATTCATGTTCTGCGTGCAACAATTTTTTACTTCAAATGCACTGAATTTGGTCTACATGGCATTTTTTTTAACAGTACTTTTTTGTCTCTGCGACATTTTTGTCTTACTGACTTTTTTGTATTGGCAACTTTCAAACTTTGTTTTTATATAGCTGTAGGTGACATTTATTTTTTTCTACATTTCCACCCTATTCTTAGTGATGAAATGCTGAGTTGTAGAGACCAATGTCTTTAAATTGCAATCCCTGCTCCCAGAGAGGGGGAATGGCACACAAGCACTCCCTCCCATGATTTATGGGCTGCCTGGAGGAATCTGAGCTATAGAATCTTATTAAGGGCAGCAAGCAGATAGAGCAAAATATAGAACAAGTCAGAGGACTCGGATGGCATCAAATCGTGAGGGAATGCTCCTATACTGTTATTTTAACAGTGAAATTTTATTGTGATAGTTCTGCTTCAATTCACATCCGTTGTGGGTTCAGTTGAATCCAAGATTCATTTTCTTAAAAATGCAATTATGTTTCAATTGTTCTGTATGGATGTACTGTATAACAAGATATCTGCTCACTGTTGTCATATTAGTAAAATACATTATTATAGTCACAGGTCACTGCACAGTATGATTTCCTTTATCTCCCCTTCTCCATTTCTCCCTGTAAAAACTCTATGAGGCTCCTCCAGGGCTCATTTTAACCTTACAGCAATACTACATCGTCTCTCCTTGTCCCCTTTTCCATGTCCTCTCTGCCTACAGTCATGTTTGGTTCCACGGGACCAGTTTTATAATTGTCAGTTGGAGCTTTGGCTTCCCTTTAGACTGCTTCCCTGTAGACTGTTCCTGCATAATACCTTCTGTCTCCGGGACATATATGCCATTATTGCAGAACACCACCAGTTTAACCCTAGAATGATTTCAAGGTTCCATAATAACTGTAGTAATTGTAAGTTTCAGGATAATAATATTTCAGGATAATAATTATCTTTTTTTCTTTTGTTCAAATACCCTAAATATAAAGAAATAATATAGGCAATAATGTACAGGTATGGGATCCGTTATCCGGAAACCCATTATCCAGAAAGTTCTGAATTACAGGAAGGCCGTCTCCGATAGACTCCATTATAAGCAAATAATTCTAATTTTTAAAAATGATTTCCTTTTTCCCTGTAATAATAAAACAGTACCTGTACTTGATCCCAACTAAGATATAATTACCCCTTATTGGGGGCAGAACAGCCCTATTGGGTTTATTTCATGGTTAAATGATTTCCTTTTCTCTGTAATAATAAAACAGTACCTGTACTTGATCCCAACTAAGATATAATTACCCCTTATTGGGGCAGAACAGCCCTATTGGTTTATTTAATGGTTAAATGATTCCCTTTTCTCTGTAATAATAAAACAGTACCTGTACTTGATCCCAACTAAGATATAATTACCCCTTATTGGGGGCAGAACAGCCCTATTGGGTTTATTTCATGGTTAAATGATTCCCTTTTCTCTGTAATAATAAAACAGTACCTGTACTTGATCCCAACTAAGATATAATTACCCCTTATTGGGGGCAGAACAGCCCTATTGGGTTTATTTCATGGTTAAATGATTCCCTTTTCTCTGTAATAATAAAACAGTACCTGTACTTGATCCCAACTAAGATATAATTACCCCTTATTGGGGCAGAACAGCCCTATTGGTTTATTTAATGGTTAAATGATTCCCTTTTCTCTGTAATAATAAAACAGTACCTTGTACTTGATCCCAACTAAGATATAATTACCCCTTATTGGGGGCAGAACAGCCCTATTGGGTTTATTTAATGGTTAAATGATTCCCTTTTCTCTGTAATAATAAAACAGTACCTGTACTTGATCCCAACTAAGATATAATTACCCCTTATTGGGGGCAGAACAGCCCTATTGGGTTTATTTCATGGTTAAATGATTCCCTTTTCTCTGTAATAATAAAACAGTACCTGTACTTGATCCCAACTAAGATATAATTACCCCTTATTGGGGGCAGAACAGCCCTATTGGGTTTATTTAATGGTTAAATGATTCCCTTTTCTCTGTAATAATAAAGCAGTACCTGTACTTGATCCCAACTAAGATATAATTACCCCTTATTGGGGGCAGAACAGTCCTATTGGGTTTATTTCATGGTTAAATGATTCCCTTTTCTCTGTAATAATAAAACAGTACCTGTACTTGATCCCAACTAAGATATAATTAATCCTTATTGAAAGCAAAACAAACCTATTGGGTTTACTTAATGTTTAAATAATCTTTCAGTAGACTTAAGGTATGGGGATTCAAATTACAGAAAGACCCCTTATCCAGAAAACCCCAGGTCCTGAGCATTCTGGATAATGGGTCCCATACCTGTACCATGTATTATAAAATATTAAATAAGTCACCTTAGAGCAGGGTTTCCACCTCATCCCTTTAATACCAGCCACTGAATACTGGCATACTGAATACACATCCTGTATGGCTAATTATCAATGAATTTAGATGCAATCTGCAGACTGAACTGATTTATATAAAGCCATGCACCTTCAGATGAATGTACACTTATATATCACGTAGATAAATAACTTGCATATTATTTTCTTCAGCCTGCTTATAGGGGCAGTGCAATCCTAACAGAAGAAGCTCATATATAGAACAACAGAAGGGCTCATGTACTAACTATATGCTATACTGTGGCCCATGCTGCATTACATTTAATTGGCACATACTGGTATGATCCATCGATTCCTAGCTCTACTCTAGTTTTGTTCTCATAAATAATGCACTAGTAAATGCATCAGCTATGTGATATCTGCAAATCTCATGTAGGATGTAACACACATAAACCCAGAGTAAATTCATTTAAAAGAGATGTTAATCAAGGTCTGCCTTTTACAAACTTTACAGATTGATCCAGAGCAAGGTGAAAGAAATCACTCATATTGCTACCTGGATCAATAACTACTGACTGTTTAACAACTCAGGAAATGATACCTCTTTTAGGCCTGGAAATGCATCATGATTCATTTAACTCCATCAACATATTACTTATTACCAGCACTTTTGGCATGGAGTTTCATAAACTCATTAGTCTTACAGTAAAGACCTTGTTTACTGCTTTCTTTTGTAGTTGTATTAATGTCCTCTTGATATCTGCAGTGCCATTTGGGGAAAAAAGTTAATTAGACAAATTATTCAGTAACGCAATTTGAATTTGGTTTGGATGAACTTGTGTGAACCTTTCCCAGTTTTCAATTGGCTTTTTTGTGTATATGGAAGCTGAAAACTGGTCCCTATATTAAACATGCTGCATAGTAGACTGTGGCTTAAAAAAGAGCAATAGAAGCCATAACATTCCCTGTCACTGTTCATGAGGGAAGCCATATCTAAAGAGGGCAGTACATAGTGCTAAAATGATGAAATTTAAAAAAATAAATAAATTGTGTTAAAGGAGAAGGAAAGGTAAAACCTAAGTAAGCTTTATCAGAAAGGTCTATGCACATACAGCCATAATCACTCACAGAAACGCTGAGTCCTCTATCAAAAGAAACAAAGGATATCTTGTCTCTTTTTTTGTAAACATGATGTTCCAGTGTCTGACTTCAGAAACATCCTTAATTCCAGTGGCCAGAGTCTGGAGTTCTCTCCTCTCTCCCCTCTCCTACTCCCCCCTCCCCTCTTCTTTTTTTTTAACTTTTTATTGTTTTTTTTTCTTTTCTTTTGCAAATAAACATTAATACAAAACATAAAAGGAAACATAGTAAGCATACTAAAGATAGCTGAGTTGTACTGGTTTTGGTTGTCTTGAAGCAGTGATAATTATTATCATTGTTATTATTGCTGTATGTCCTCATTCTCCTTGTATGAGTGATCGAAGCTCCCATGTAGAGCAGACTTTTAGATATGCTGAAGTCTTGTTGTGAAGATGGGCGATCCTAGACTCAAAGTTTCTGTTGCTTTCAATCCTTTGATAGAGTTCTTCCCAGGTTGGGAGAGTTGGTGTTTTCCATTTGGATGCTATGGATATCCGGACTGCGGTTAGTATGTGGTTGGCAAGTTGTGATCTAGTGAGACCGGTTATGGGTCTGACTAGTAAAAATGTTGCTATATCTTTTTGGATTGTTTGATGCATAAGGGATGACAGAGGGCCTCGGACCTTATCCCAGAGAGGTTGCAGTGGAGGGCAGAACCAGAATATATGTGGTATAATCTCCTATAGCTCCGCCACATCTCCAGCATGACTGTGGGTATTCAGGATAAATTCTGTTCAACCTCATCGGGGGGAAGGTACCAAAACATTAATATTTTATACAGGTTCTCTTTTTGCTTAGTACATGTCACACTTGTTTTTGCGTTTCCCCAAATAAGGTTCCAGTCCTCCATTATAATTTCTGATCCTATCACCTTTTCCCATTTCAGCATATAGGAATGTTTGTATCCTTGTTCGAGAAATGGGTCGTTAATCAAGGCATGTATTCTAGCTATCAAACCCTTTTGGGGAAGACCCTTGTATACTAGAGATTCAAACTGAGTATGCAGATTATCTTTGAAATATTTTATAAATGGTTCTAGGAAATGCCTTAATTGGAAGTACATATCCCCCTCCCCTCTTCTGCTCCCCCTCCCACCAGAATGCTAAGAACTCCCTCCCCCCTTCCATAGGAATGTGTGATTTGAGCTATAGGGGCTAGAGACTGCAGGAAGGAAGCTACTTAAAATGTCAGCTGCTATCTTAAGCAAAAGGAGAAAGCTTCTGAAGCCATTTACTCAGGTATGGTAATGGTTTCTGCAGAATAAATATATTGTTCTAGGTGGCACTAATGTGGCAAATCTATTGGCCGTAAAATCCCAAAATGACTTTCCTTCTCTTTTTATGAAAAATGTCTTTTTAGTATGTTTTTAACATTTGTTGTTGCAGTAGAAACACCATTCTTTGCCTTTCCACTGCAATATATGAATATTATATATATACATAACTGCAGCCACAGGGTCTGCTACCCCCATTGCTTTTGTGACTGCTAGGGCCACTTATGGAAATGTGTAATTCAGGATTGTGCAGAGGAGGGACAATGTTGAAATACAGGGATTGCTGGAAGCTATAGTTCAAGCAGTGCTGGAGATTTACAAGTTACAATGCACTGATTATTAAACCCCTAGGAGACCCTTGGTTAAGAGGCTTTTGTTGAAGCCAGGCCTCCCCCCAATTTTGCTCATTTAAATTTAGCTGAGAGTGGGCCCTGCAGACACGAGCAAGAAAATAATAAAATGCTATAAAATGCTCCTTGTCCTTAAATAATTTGCAGCCTTTTATACATTTTTATGTGAGCCAGCTGTACCTAACATTTCCAGCAGCACCATTCTATTTTTGACTTGTTTATTTAATACTACTCTAATAAGATAAAAAGATGCTATATTCTCCAGAGATACATATTTTGTCAGCACCACTATTAGATGGAGCGCTACAATTAGCAGAAGGATCATTTCAAAATGTCACCACTATTTGCAGCCAAATTATAAATTAAACGTCTGTTTTAGTTAAGGAAAATAGCGCCGTAGATTCTGGATTATTTTTCTCTTTGTACCAAGGTGGGGAGAGATGCATTCATAAACAGCCATCCTGGCAGAACACATTTCACAAGGGCACCCAAGGGCACCTCCCCTTAACTTTTATTGCTGAGCTTAAAGTGACAATTGAAATTTATGGGAGTGTTCACCTTTGTACAACATTCACAAATCTAACAGTTCACTTTAGTAAAACAATCGTTTCCAGATACATAGGTAACAAAAAATGTGCAGCTGAAGATACATTCACCTCAGAATCATCTCTCTGCACAGATTTTTACTTCCTTATATGATGTCACACATAGTACTGGCAGCAGACTTTACTCCTATTGGCTGTGTCTCCTGTCAGTCTGACATTGCTTCTTGTGCCTGTGACTGCAAATATACCATAATAGTATGTTAGATTTAGTAACATTGTTACTGATAGTTGTGGTATGCTAAGTCTGTTTGTCTATGCCAGGGGCGGCCAATACGGCGATCGCGATCCACCAGTCGATCCCCCGTGGATTTTTGGTGGACCGCGATGAAGCCGGGGATGCAGAAGTGCTGTGTTAATGTTGCGTATGCCTCGTCGCGGAAGTACACATTTACGCCACACTTCTGCATTCCCCCAGTCTTTGGTCAGTCACCGATGTGAATGGTCTGGCCACCCCCAACAGTGCAGCTATTGGGTGGGTCTTAGCACTCTGGCTCCTCTACTGTATACACTAAAGAAAAGAACTGGTTTAGCACATTTGCCTTTTCTGTATCCGTTGTAACCATTATTATTATTATTAACATTTATTTATAAAGCGCCAACATATTCCGCAGCGCTGTACAATAAGTAGGTTTCATACATTGGACATACAGAGTAACATATAAAGCAATCAGTAACCGATACAAGAGGTGAAGAGAGCCCTGCCCTAAAGAGCTTACAATCTACAAGGAGAAAAGGTTGAGACACAAGGTGTGGGAACCATATTGTTACTATCAATCAATGGGGCCACACTCTCCGTTCTGGACTTTTCCAGGTATCCTGATAGTGACCTTACCGGAGTCATATATTATATATGCGCAAAAATCTTCTCCGGCGAATGGGGCGGCCTCTGGGCACCCCAAACTCAAATAATATAGTTAGTTAGCCAAAACTGTAATCTATAAGGGCTGGAGTGCGTGTCTGATTTAATAGCCAGAACACCACTTCCTGCTTTCAGCTCTCTAACCTCTTAGTTAGTCTTAGGGGCACATTTACTAATCCACGAACGTCCGAAAAGCGTCCGAATGCGTTTTTTTTCGAATTGTCTCAAATTTTTCGAGCTCAATACGAAAAAGTCGTGACAATTCGCGAAAGTCGTAATGGCTATGAAAAAGTCGCGACAATTCCCGAAAGTCATAATTGCTATGAAAAAGTCGCAACAATTCATGAAATTTGTAATGGCTATGAAAAAGTCGCGACAATTCGCGCAAGTCGTAACGGCTACGAAAAAGTCGCGACGGTGATGAAAAAATCGCAAAATTACGAAAAAGTCGCAAAATGTTTGTTTCCAATACGATTTTTTCCCATTCGGGATTCGGATTTGTGGATTAGTAAATCAGCCCTTTAGTCTTAGTTAGGAGGGACCACATGGGCCATAACCATTCAGTTAGTTTGTGAGCATGTACATCAGATTTAAGAGCAAACTAACTGAGCAGTTATGGCCCACCCCCTCAAGTCACTGATTGGTTACTTAGTGCTAATAGCTTAGAGAGTTGTAAAGGAGGAAGTAGTGTTCTGGCTATTTTGTTAGATATCTGCCCACTCCAGCCTTTATAGATTTATACATTTTTGGCTAACTATATTGAAAACAGTCTATCTGTTTTACCCAGTTTACCCCTTTAAGGGAAGTATATCCTTTGTTAAACATGGATTAAATGAATAGGAGATTATTTGACATATAACAAGTCTAGAATGTCATTTTTACTTATACAATACTAATATTTTTGCAGTGATGGGATAAAAACAATATAACAAAGGCAACAACTGAACTGGCAGTCATAGACCCTTTTTACATAGGAGTTTGTAGACTGTAGGATTAATATTCTTAATAATTCATATGCTTTTTAGATGGGTATAAACTAAAGAATCTTCTGAATAACAAACAGCAGATATTCCCTTGGTACTCACTTCAGTCAGCGGTATTCCCATCCCTGGATATAATCATGGGATACATGCCACCATATTATCTGGGGACAGACAGTGTTGTGTAGCTGTGATAGTGTATGATAGCTCTTATTTAGAGCTGAGTAGTGTATGTTGTTGGAAATATGAAGAGCCCTCTATCAGTAACCAGAATACATTCTACTAACTTATACGAAACCTCAAGACTGAATAAAACCCAGTAATGAATTAATATTTAAAAAATATAGTTGAATCAAGGCATATTTGAAATTTTGAAATGTGCTGTCCCCCCATGCAAAAAAATCTTTGGAGGCATGCAAAACAGCCCCTATCTGGCCCCTCCTCCACATGACCCTGCTAAGTTATTGCTGATATATAGACTTAGCCCTAGTTAGCCCATGGATACGTTTTATTACTTGATTTATTTTGTAAGAAAATGGGTGTGGTGCAATGGTCACTGCTCCAGCCTGTTGGGGGTGGGTGGCCAAATTGCAGCAACAATAATAGCCTATGATTGCATAAAGCATAAATCTGACATAAAATGTCATGAGTTTGGAGCTTAAATGGGTAGTTCACCTTTAAATTATCTTACAGTATGACACAGACTAGAAATATAAGTAATAAAAAGTAACAATAATAAAATTGTTTTTGGTTTCCGGGATCAGTGATCCCCATTTAAAAGAGGGGAAAATGTAGAAGAGGAAGGGAAAGAAGAAGGGAGGTTCCATTTAAATACTCGGAAAGGATTTTTTACTGTGTCCATCTGCCTTCCCACTCCCTGTCCCTCAAGAACACAGCACTGTATTCATGGAGGTAGCTAGAGGTCTCCGAAACAGAGTGCAGAGTCCTTTGACAGTTCTTTAAAGAAGAAGTAAAGTTATATTTACAGAGGTACCAATATTAGGCACCCCACAGTGATTATAATCACTTACCCTGGGTGTTCCTGTTGACTGAAAATGCACCAGCTATTTTTGTAGGAGCACTACTGAGTGATCTTCAAGGTATCAAGTAAGTGATTATAATCACTGGCAGGTACCTAACATTTGCCATCCCCAGTGAATATAACTTTACTTCTCCTTTAAACAAGGAAGCAGTGTGCAAGAAAATGGCACCCAGTATTTGTATTTTGAACACTGCCTTCCACCTTTTGCACAGCAGAAATCAATTGTAATAGTTTGCATTAGGAGTGTCCCTGTGTCCTGACCTGCTATAAATTTGCAGAGTTGCGCAGGGGAGTTCAAAGGGGTTATCTTCCAATCCTCTTCTGTTATTAGAGTATGTGACAAAAAGGGTTATCTCATTGGGAATTGTCTGTTTGCACAACTGGCAACCTTGACAGAGGCCATACAGCTGCTGGCTGCCAGGGGCCCTGAGGTGTCAGGTGGAGCCCACCAGTGTCAGACTAGGGCCCACCAGAAAACTTTAGACCTTGGCCCACTCTCCCCTTCTCTGTTCCCTCACTTTCTCTAATCTCTTAATTACTTCTTTTTACATACTATTATCTATCCTTTCCTCCATTTCTTCTGTTTCTTCTCATATAGAATTGAGTAATGGTCATTGTATAGGCATACAAAGCAGATGGTTGGATGAGCAGGAGGGCCCACTGACACCTGGGCCCACCGGGATTTTTCCAGGTGTCCTGGTAGGCCAGTCGGACAATGGAGCCCAGAGTGTGGAAGGCCCCATTAGAGCAAGTCATTTTCTGCAAAAAAATGACACCGTATGATGAAGTTGAGGCCTTTCTAAGTACTTTCGAAAAGGACTGCCGAGAGGGAGGCAATGTCGGACTGGTCCACCAGGATACCAGGAAACGCCGGTGGGCCCCCCTGCTCCTAAACATTTGGCCTGTTTTATGGTCAATACCTATTTCTGAACGGAAACAAAGAGGAAAAAAGATGGAAGGATAGATGCTAGCATGTGATTAAAAATAATAGGAGAATAAAGATGTTGAGTAAGAAAAGGTGGACAAATATTTTGGAGAGCGGACACATGGTTTAAGGTTTTCTGGGGGGCCCCTGGGGTTCCAGTCTGACACTGACTACAAGCCTTATTTAGCATGTCCCTTGTGAGACGGGTATATTTATTTTTGCATACTGACATTAGTGAAATAGTTCTGCATTATTCTCCTTTGCGCCAGTATGTAACAGCTTTAGAGAGCACATGACAATATGATTACAAAGAATGCCTGCGGCTCTGTCATTTATACACAGGAGGAATTTGGGCCGCACTGTTGGGCAGATATAGTATTTTTGGAATGTGAATTTAGTTGGGCAGTGTCAGATTACTCTTTGGACCATGTGCTTAAGAGAGAGATCCAGAACACTGATACAAGCAACAAGGTTTTACTTCTCTGCAAACAAAATTAATTCTATTACAGGCACGCAATCTCTGAGTTAATGGAAGCTCTGAGTTAATAGAAAGATATCACCCACAGGCTCAATTTTAATCAAATAATTCACATTTTAAAAATTGTTTCCTTTTTCTTTTTAATAATAAAATAGTACCTTGTACTTGATCCCAATTAAGATATAATTAATCAGGACTGGAGGCAAAACAACCCTATTGGCTTTATTTAAAGAAGAAGGAAAGTCATTTTGGCAATTTACTGCCAATAGATTTGCCACATTAGTGCCACGTTGAGCAATATATTTATTCTGCAGAAACCATTACCAAAAACAGTTTTAGAAGCTTTCTCCATTTGCTTAAGATAGCAGCTGCCATTTTAAGTAGCTTCCTTCCTGCAGTCTAGCCGTTATAGCTGAGATCACACATTCCTAAGGGAGGGGGGAGGGAGTGCTTAAAGGACATGGAAAGGCAAAGTCACTTGGGGGTGCCAAAATGTTAGGCACCCCCAAGTGACTTTAATCGCCTACCTTTTACCTCGGGCTGGTGCCCCTGTTAGGAGAGAAAAGCACCAGCCCGGGGTAGCTGCAGCTCTTCCTTCTTCCTGGTTCACGAGCGCGCACATACGCAGTAGAGTGAAAAGCCGAACTTTAACAGAGAAGTCGGCTTTTCACTCTACTGCGCATAGTCACAGCTAAACGAAGCAGGAAGGAGGAAGCACATCGTTTCAGGTACCCCGGGCTGGTGCTGTTTTCTCCTAACAGGGGCACCAGCCCGGGGTACAAGGTAAGCGATTAAAGTCACTTGGGGGTGCCTAACATTTTGGCACCCCCAAGTGACTTTGCCTTTCCTTGTCCTTTAACATTCTAGTGGGAGGGTGAGCAGGAGATGGGAGAGAGGAGAGAACTGTGCAGACTCTGGCCATGGGAATTAAGGATGTTTTTGAGAGAGGAAGTCAGACACTGGAACATCATGTTTACAAAAAAAGAGACAAGAAATCCTGTGTTTCTTTTGAGGAGGACTCAGTGCAGCATTACTGTGAGTGCTTATGGCTGTATTTACATCAAGGCCGGAACTAGGGGTAGGCAGAAGAGGCAGATGCCTAGGTCGCAACTTGCAACGAATGGGGGGCAGCAGGAAGGAGCCTCTCCTGCCTACCCCTAGTGCTACTTTGTCATTGCCTCCACCGCTTGTCATTAGCGGTGGAGGCAATGACGGATCTAATCGCCACCGCCCCCCCTGCACCTCCTCCTGTGCTTTGGCGCACATGTGCCGTTCGGGGGCAGGGAGGTGGGAGGAGTTGGCCGACCGGGTTGCCTAGGGCGCCCGGTCGGCTTGGCCCGCCCCTGATTTACATAGACCTTTCTGATAAAGCTTACTTAGTTTTTACCTTTCCTTCTCCTTTAATGATTAAATGATTTTTAAGTATACTTTCTGGATTGCAAGTCCCATACCTGTATTTACTGTAATATTTATATTAAAACAACTGAATTTTGGTTTATATGCAGTGTTGGACTGGTCCCACCGCAGCTGCCACCCCACAGGCCTCCCACTCCTCTGCATGGCTGGATGCCACTCTTTCCCTCTCCCCCCACATGCATGCCCTGTAACTTTTTGCTTCCTCTTTACCACTTTACTCTGAACTGGGGATGGCGGTGGCAGTGCCCGCAGGAATACCAGGATCAGGTCAGCAGGGTCCACAGGGTCTGAGCAAACCACTGAGTGGTTAATATGCATTCCTGCACGGTGAAATCTTTGATTTTGAAGTTGTAATGTATTGAAAATGGATGGTTAACATTTCACAGAAAAATAAACCAATTTTCGTTTCTATGCTAAAGGATGAGAACAAATAATTGCTGAAAAAAACTTCTGAGCCTTTAGAGACCGAGCTGTTCTAACAATAGAACAACCTTTTTTCCTCTGTTATTGAATCTGGAAGTATGAAGATTCTCTTTGGGTTTAATACATCATTTATTGGAAATATCCTGATCCTTGTTTTAAGCAATGTGTCCATATCCTATCATGTGTCAGTTTGCAGCCACTGTTCTTTTCTGTTCTTTGCCTTGCCCCAAAGTATTGTGGGTGGTGCTGCTGTTAATAAAAAATAAAAGAGATTTATGCATTATAGAGAGTAAAAGTACAAGTACAAGCAATGAACATATGCTACGAAGGAGCCTGCGGCGCAAAGACTTTAAACAGCTTTTTGACTGTAGTTCTTAAAAACAAAAGAAAGTTCCTTTCTGGCATCAGGATATAGAAAAGCTGCCTTTTCCACCTGCTCAGGAGCAACTTCCAGCCATCTGGTGTGGGCTATTGTGCTTCTCTTCCTTAGAATAATGGAGAAAAGCTATTTTTACATTTGTTACTACATACAAAATGTAATCTGTAATCTGCTTTAATTGTTTCCTTGCTGGGCTATCATGTAAAATGCAACTCTAGGATGCATTCTAGTGATTCAGCCATAAGCTGATTCAGAAAGACATATTTTATGTGGTACTGCAAGCTCCTTATAGCAAAAAAGGGAATGTTTGTTCACCACAAAATTTTAAAACTTTAAGCAGAGTTGCAAGGAAAGTGTGAGCACAAAAGTCATAAAGACAAAGAAAAAGGTCCTCTGCATTCACCCATTATCACATTATAAGCAATTCTAACATAGTAACATTGCAATAGTGAGTTATATTAGAAAAAGACACATGTCCTAACATTTTATGCCTATATATAACCTGCCTAACTGCTAGTTGATTCAGAGGAAGGGAAAAAAAATGTATTCCCTCACTTGTACTGAGAGCTATCTCCCATAACCCTGTATTCCCTCACTTGTACTGAGAGCTATCTCCCATACCCCTGTATTCCCTCACTTGTACTGAGAGCTATCTCCCATACCCCTGTATTCCCTCACTTGTACTGAGAGCTATCCTCCCTACCCCTGTATTCCCTCACTTGTACTGAGAGCTATCTCCCCTACCCCTGTATTCCCTCACTTGTACTGAGAGCTATCCTCCCTACCCCTGTATTCCCTCACTTGTACTGAGAGCTATCCTCCCTACCCCTGTATTCCCTCACTTGTACTGAGAGCTATCTCCCCTACCCCTGTATTCCCTCACTTGTACTGAGAGCTATCTCCCCTACCCCTGTATTCCCTCACTTGTACTGAGAGCTATCTCCCCTACCCCTGTATTCCCTCACTTGTACTGAGAGCTATCTCCCCTACCCCTGTATTCCCTCACTTGTACTGAGAGCTATCTCCCCTACCCCTGTATTCCCTCACTTGTACTGAGAGCTATCTCCCCTACCCCTGTATTCCCTCACTTGTACTGAGAGCTATCTCCCCTACCCCTGTATTCCCTCACTTGTACTGAGAGCTATCTCTCCTACCCCTGTATTCCCTCACTTGTACTAAGAGCTATCTCCCATACCCCTGTATTCCCTCACTTGTACTGAGAGCTATCTCCCATACCCCTGTATTCCCTCACTTGTACTGAGAGCTATCTCTCCTACCCCTGTATTCCCACACTTGTACTAAGAGCTATCTCCCATACCCCTGTATTCCCTCACTTGTACTGAGAGCTATCTCTCCTACCCCTGTATTCCCTCACTTGTACTAAGAGCTATCTCCCATACCCCTGTATTCCCTCACTTGTACTGAGAGCTATCTCCCATACCCCTGTATTCCCTCACTTGTACTGAGAGCTATCTCCCATACCCCTGTATTCCCTCACTTGTACTGAGAGCTATCTCCCCTACCCCTGTATTCCCTCACTTGTACTGAGAGCTATCTCCCCTACCCCTGTATTCCCTCACTTGTACTGAGAGCTATCTCCCCTACCCCTGTATTCCCTCACTTGTACTGAGAGCTATCTCCCCTACCCCTGTATTCCCTCACTTGTACTGAGAGCTATCTCCCCTACCCCTGTATTCCCTCACTTGTACTGAGAGCTATCTCCCCTACCCCTGTATTCCCTCACTTGTACTGAGAGCTATCTCTCCTACCCCTGTATTCCCTCACTTGTACTAAGAGCTATCTCCCATACCCCTGTATTCCCTCACTTGTACTGAGAGCTATCTCCCATACCCCTGTATTCCCTCACTTGTACTGAGAGCTATCTCTCCTACCCCTGTATTCCCACACTTGTACTAAGAGCTATCTCCCCTACCCCTGTATTCCCTCACTTGTACTGAGAGCTATCTCCCCTACCCCTGTATTCCCTCACTTGTACTGAGAGCTATCTCCCATACCTCTGTATTCCCTCACTTGTACTGAGAGCTATCTCCCATAACCCTGTATTCCCTCACTTGTACTGAGAGCTATCTCCCCTACCCCTGTATTCCCTCACTTGTACTGAGAGCTATCTCCCCTACCCCTGTATTCCCTCACTTGTACTGAGAGCTATCTCTCCTACCCCTGTATTCCCTCACTTGTACTAAGAGCTATCTCCCATACCCCTGTATTCCCTCACTTGTACTGAGAGCTATCTCCCATACCCCTGTATTCCCTCACTTGTACTGAGAGCTATCTCTCCTACCCCTGTATTCCCACACTTGTACTAAGAGCTATCTCCCCTACCCCTGTATTCCCTCACTTGTACTGAGAGCTATCTCCCCTACCCCTGTATTCCCTCACTTGTACTGAGAGCTATCTCCCATACCTCTGTATTCCCTCACTTGTACTGAGAGCTATCTCCCATAACCCTGTATTCCCTCACTTGTACTGAGAGTTATCTCCCATACCCCTGTATTCCCTCACTTGTACTGAGAGCTCACTTGCTAAAAAGCCATCCAGCCCCTTCTTAAAGTTATATAATGTATCAGCCAGTAAGAATTTCACAACTTCACAGCAAAACAACTTTTTACTGCAAAAAACCATTTCGGAATATTCAGACGGAACCTCCTTTTTTTTTAATCAAAATGGGTTCCCTCGTGTCTGTTGTAAGGACCTACTGGTAAATAAAGCATTGGAGACATTATTATATGATCCCTTATATATAACATAACATAGCATAGCACATCACCCCTTAAGCTGGCCATACACGCACCGAAAATATCGTACGAAACCTCGTTTCGTACGATATTCGGTGCGTGTATGGCAAGTCGGTGAGTCGACCAGTATCGCAGGAAGCTGCTGAAATCGGTCGACTCGCCGATCGGCCAGGTCAGAAAATTTTGATCGGGCAAAATCTGCCGTCAGGGCTGAATCGGCAGAAGGAGGTAGAAATCCTATTGTTTCTACCTCCTTATCTGCTGTTTCAGCCCTGACGGTGTGTGGCGGATCTGACGATGTTTCGTGCGACTGATGGTCGCACGAAACATCGCTAGATCGCCACGTGTGTGGCCACCTTTAAGCACCTCTTCTCCTGTGTAGACAATCCTAACTTGGCGAGTCTTTCCATATCTTTACCAGCTTAGTCTCCCTTCTTTGAGATGTGGCCTTACCAGTGCTCTGTAAATCAGAAGAATAACCCCCTCCTCCTGTAGTAGTGAGAACAACTTTTTTTGCTACACTTACAAAGAAGCAGTGGCCAGCTCCATGTTGTAGCTCCTTAGCATATTGATAATAGATGAGTACCGAGGACCTCTTGTTTTTGACTGCAGGTTCCCTGCCACTGCAATATGCTCTTGCCAGTTAAGCTCTGGATCATCAACGGGAATAAAATCCACATGTTTGACCAATCTACCAGTGTTGAAAACTGGCTAGGCTCCCGTCCAAGGCCACCACAATGTAGCCTGCAGTGGCCCAGTCCAGCACACTCCAGCAAGTCAAATGGGTGTTGTAAGTAATATGACACATGGGTTGTTTAAGTAAGGGACTCTGGCTCCACTTACAGGATGTGATTTCGGGGGACACTGACATATGTACATTACCTAACTATCACTACAACTGGACCCCCATAGGTCTTTTCTTCCTTAGTGGCACGGGACTGGGTAAACTGAGGAGCCAGTTTGTTCCCGTTTGAACTTCACATGAGGTTCTAAAGTGATATGAACAGCGGAGCAGACCCCTACTACCAGGATATCTTACATTATTACCAGTCTGTTGGGGATAAAAGTTTCTCAAGTTATGTTTGACTTTGTTCAATAACCTGGTTAATTCTCTGGTTACAGCTCTGGGCTCTTACTCTATAAAACTTGTTATGGGAACAATGTTATCTCCAGTTGTTTTCGGGTGATACTGGGTGGGATTTTGGTATGTTTTGTCCTTTGTTATCTCTCAATTCTTGTATCATTCTCTCTTTTGATTGATGGGCGTCCACAACATGTCTTTTGATATTTATGCACCAGCCTGTGGGTCTGTAATTCTTATTTCAGTTTTACACTATGGCAGGAGCTAGCCTTAAATGAATCTCCTGGAATGTCAGGAGAACAAAAGACACAGTTAATAGAGCAGTGGTAATAGGCCATCTTAAAAAATTAAGGGATGACATAATACTGCTCTAGGGGGCTGATTTACTAATCCATGAATCCGAATCCGAATGAGAAACATTCGGATTGGAAAAGAACATTTTGCGACTTCTTCGTATTTTTTGCGATTTTTTCGTCGCCGTTACAACTTTTTCGTAACCGTTACGACTAATTGTCGCGACTTTTTCATAGCCATTACAAATTTTGTGAATTGTCACGACTTTTTCATAGCCATTATGACTTTCGTGAATTGTCGTGACTTTTTCATAGCCATTATGACTTTTGTGAATTGTCGCGACTTTTGCATAGCCATTACGACTTTCGCAAATTTCGCAACTTTTTCGTATTGAGCGCTCGAAAAATTCACGACAATTCGCGAAAATACCGATCATTACGAAAAAAACGCATTCGGACGCGTTTCGGACGTTCGTGGATTAGTAAATGTGCCCCTAGGAGTCACATCTGGTTTTGGGGGGATACTGGGTGGGGGGGTCTGTTGGGATTTTGGTACGTTTTGTTCTTTGTTATCTCTCAACTCTTGTATCATTCTCTCTCTTGATTGATGGGCGTCCACAACATGTCTTTTGCTATTTGTGCGCTATTTATGTGCTAGCCTGTGGCAGGAGCTAGCCTTAAACTGATCCCCTGGAATATCAGGAGTACAAATGACAACGTTAATAGGGCAGTGGCACTAGACCATCTTAAAAAATTAAGGGCTGACATAATACTACACTAGGAGACGCATCTGGTGGGGCAAAGAGTCTGGGCCTTGAAAAGACAATTGGTAGACAGTGGTCCCACTTACCACTGTGAATATTCTACATACTCCAGGGGCATGGCCATACTGTTTAGGAAAACAACTACAACGAACATTGAAAAGATAACCTAAGATAAGTAGGGGTGGTTTTTAATTCTGAAGGTTACAATAACTATGAATACTATTATACTAGTCAATGTCTATTCCCCTCCTCCAGGCAAAGCATACCACAGACCATTCTAGGGAAAGTGGCAGAGCTCACCCCACTTTCTTGTTAGGAGGTTTTAATGCAGTCCCTGACCCTACAGGGGATAGACTGCAGCCACTTAGGGGAGACACCAGGGCGCTTGGGGATTGGCTTAAAGCCACAAATTTGATGTCTGGAGATGGTCCCATCTGACCTCACAACAGTACTCATGTTATACAACTACCTCCGCCCTCTCCTGAATAAATTTAGTCGTTGCCTCTCTCCCCTTGTCCTTCTAATGGTACCAGTATCTCCTTTGCTGTGATCATGCCCCTCTTCAGCTGTAACTGCAACAGAGGGATGGGAAAGGGACATGGCAATGGAGACTGCCTCCAAAATGGATTACACATAACTTAATGCAAGATGCTTTTAAAACGCCATTTAAAGAATTTTGGGACAACAAAACAGAAACAGGCAGGCCCGGATTTGTGGCGAGGCCACAAAGGCCCGGGCCTAGGGCGGCAAACATTTAGGGGCGGCATGCTGCCCCGCCGCACCGAAGTTCTGCTCACATACGGAGCAAAAATGCGCATGCGTGCGCTGGGGGGGGGGTTGTGAGTTGCGCATGCGTGCTCTGGGGGCGAGTTGCGCATGCGCGGGGGGCGGCTGAGTGGGGTGGCCTCGGGGCGCTCGGATTTTAAATCCGGAGCTGGAAACAGGCCCACAGCAAGTAGTCTGGGATGCTAGTTAGGACTTTGCAAGGGGAACATATATTTCACTTATTAAGGAGGCCAGACACAGACAGGACACTGAACTAGAACTAGCTAAAGAAAACGGCCTCCTGGTATGACAAAGGGGACAAATGCGGCAAGCTTCTTGCTGTTCTTGTCAGAGAACTCACACAGTTAACATTTATCTCCAAATTAATCAATTCAGGGGGTCAGGAAACCCTCAGACAAGATTGGGTAATTGTCCCTTTCATACTTCCATTTGCCCATATTTGTCAGAGATACCATAATGCTTGTCTTTTTCAGAGACAAGCTTGACACTTGCATATTGACTATATTCAAAAGTGCATTGGGATTAAATTGACATTGGGGTTAAATTGCTATGGGTACGGGACAAAGGAGCTTCAGTTACACCAGCAGTCACTCGTAGTTACATATCATGAATGCAGAGCATGTAGAAGTCAGACATTAAGTGAGGCATTAATATGATTTTTTTTCGGCATTTATTATGCATCAAAAGTGCAACAAATCTGAAAGTAAAAATAAACCATCTAAAAGCTGTCGAGGTCATGTAAAAGTCGATGGCAGATGTACTTTTTCAATTGGCTAATCTTTCTCTGCTTTGTGGTTTCGAGGTTTTGTTTTTTTTTAATTTTTTTTAAAAATCAGCAGGTTTGATCCGTCAAGTACCATTGAGCCCTAAGGAGGCTTAGAATAGAACAGGAATAGAATAGACAGCCTGTCCTTGACACATTTTCAAGGGGAAGTTAACCCCGTTATCGGTTTCTATTTCACACATTTTCAAGGGGAAGTTAATCCAATCATTGTTTTTTATTTTACCCAGTTTCGAGTGAAACTTAAACACATTATTGTTTTCCAAGAATGAGCGCCAATGCTCCTAAAATGGCTGCTGGAGCAACTGCTGTTTGGGCATTAATTCACCTGAGCGTGAATTAGGGGAGGACACCGGCAGTCAGGGGAGTGGCAACAGGCATCGGGTCTAGGCTGCCGGGGCCCACCGTGTTTTTTCCGAGTCCAGCCCTGTTTAGGAGTAACCTGCCAACACAATACTCAGTTGGGGAGAAGTGTACTTATCAACCCATAAGAGTTAACCCAGCGGTTGTTGAACTATACCCTCTGCAAAGTGATTCCTCATCTGGAAAGGTATTGTTTCCTCAGCGTTATACTGCTAGCTGGCAAACTAAAGGAACAAAATCATTGGCCAATGAATTAGAGACACTTAACAAGGGCCCAATTTGCACAAATCATTTGGGACTGTAACAGGGGAGTTAACTTAAATAAGTTAGTATAATAGTACAGGTTTACATTTTGCTGTATATGCTATATAATAGCAATTTAAACTGTGTTATTGTTCTTTGATACGTTTATATATTGCCTTAATATTGTCATTTATAGTCAGATCCCTGCTGCTTGTTTATTCACTTAATAAAAGGGATCTTATTGTTTACCAAATGTACCATTATTGTGGTCAGGCATGGGGTGTCACTGAGTGTTACCGTTACATATTAGTCTCACCCAAAGGTGTGCAACATCTGGAAAACCCCAGGGATCCTGTATTTTCTCCTGATAAGGGTTCTTCCATAATGTTATAATAATTTTTAGTATACGATGTCTGCTGTGGTTTTCCGAATAAGGGATTATTATAAGCAATAAAAGAAAAGAAGCCCCAGTTTAAAACAGTTAGATTCTAGTTAAGCTGATTTAGGAGAATATCAGTTGAAGAGATTTATTCTCAGTACAAAACAACATGAAGGACTGACGTCAATGGAGATGTTTTACTCCTACCTTATAATTAGGCCTCATGGGATGCTGATATTACCAATAAAGATCTTAATTATAGACAACATAGAAATATAATAAACGCAGTAAATAACAACAGGCCAGCAACATGGTGCAGCTTGGTCAAAGAATATGTTGATATTATTAGTATGCCATACTCTGCCTGCCCAATGCTGCCTGTGTGTGCCATACTCTGGCTGCCCTATGCTGCCTGTGTGTGCCATACTCTGCCTGCCCTATGCTGCCTGTGTGTGCCATACTCTGCCTGCCCTATGCTGCCTGTGTGTGCCATACTCTGCCTGCCCTATGCTGCCTGTGTGTGCCATACTCTGGCTGCCCTATGCTGCCTGTGTGTGCCATACTCTGCCTGCCCTATGCTGCCTGTGTGTGCCATACTCTGGCTGCCCTATGCTGCCTGTGTGTGCCATACTCTGCCTGCTCTATGCTGCCTGTGTGTGCCATACTCTGCCTGCCCTATGCTGCCTGTGTGTGCCATACTCTGCCTGCCCTATGCTGCCTGTGTGTGCCATACTCTGGCTGCCCTATGCTGCCTGTGTGTGCCATACTCTGCCTGCCCTATGCTGCCTGTGTGTGCCATACTCTGGCTGCCCTATGCTGCCTGTGTGTGCCATACTCTGCCTGTCCTGTGCTGCCTGTGTGTGCCATACTCTGCCTGCCCTATGATGCCTGTATGTGCCATACTCTGCCTGTCCTATTGTCAGCGGGGGCCTCCGGCACCCACGGGAGGGGAGAAGTCAGGATCAAGGAGGAAGGCCGCTTCCAGCGAGTCCGAGCGAAGTACAGATGCAGGATAACCCAATAGCGAGGTCCGGTTCAGGCAAAGGTCACTTAAGGCAGGCAGCAAGGTTCAAGGTCAGGAACAGGCAAATAGACAGCAACAGTAAAGCAGATAGGAATATTAGAAGCCCAGGAACACAATAGGTAAATTGAGCTATACTCGGGCATTGAACCTGGGTCTCTGGCGTTCTTTTAAGTTTGAATTTGGCGCCATAGCGCGTGACGTCATCGCGCCGGCGTCCTTGCGCCCACGTGGAGCCCTGGGCGCCGCCATCTTGGATTCGCCGCGCCGGGAGGAAGGACGCCGCCGCACGCCAGGTAGGGAGCGTCGCCGATTCCTGACAGTACCCCCCCCCCCACGGGGGGCCACTGGACCACTAGGCCGAGGCTTCTGAGGAAATTGACCATGGAATGCCTTCACAAGACGAGAAGCATGTACATCAGAGTCTTTCTCCCAGGAGCATTCCTCAGGGCCGAATCCCTTCCATTGGACGAGGTATTGAAGTGATCCCCTGGAGAGCCTAGAATCCAGAATCTTTTCAACTTCGTACTCTTGCTGACCATCCACGAGGACGGCAGAAGGAGGGGACTGAGCAGAAGAGAAGTGATTGAGCACCACTGGTTTCAACAAGGAGACGTGGAACACGTTAGGAATCCGCATCTCTGGGGGAAGTTGTAGCCGGACTGCCACGGGATTGATCACCTCAGAGATGGAGAAGGGACCCAGGAACTTGGGACCCAGTTTCGGAGAAGGTACCTTCAAGCGGATGTTCTTGGAAGAAAGCCAGACTTTTTCACCAACCTTGTATGGAGGGGAAGGCTTCCTCCGACGATCAGCGAAGGTTTTGTGTACCAGGGAACTTTTCTCCAAATTAGACTTGGTGGCAGCCCAGATAACAGACATGTGAGCCGCCAAGTCATCTGCAGCGGGAACTTTGGAGAGGAGAAAATCTTGAGGGAAGGCCAAAGGATGTTGACCATACACTGACAAAAAAGGAGATCTTCCAGTGGAGGAATGACTGGCATTGTTGTGAGCGAATTCTGCCCACGGGAGTAAATCTGACCAGTCGTCTTGGCAAAGGGAAACATGGTTTCGCAGAAATTGTTCAAGAGCTTGGTTTACACGCTCTGCTGCCCCATTGGTCTGAGGGTGATAGGCTGAGGAGAACTGAAGAGACACTCCCAGAGACTTGCACAAGGAGCGCCAAAATCTGGACACAAACTGAGACCCCCTATCGGAGACAATTTCCACAGGGAAACCATGCAAACGAAAGATATGCTGTATGAAGAGTTGAGCCAGTTCTACAGCCGAGGGGAGTTTCCTCAGGGGTACGAAGTGTGCCATCTTGCTGAAGCGGTCTATCACTACCCAAATGACAGTGTTACCACAGGAGGGCGGCAACTCCACAATAAAGTCCATACCCAAATGCGTCCATGGGCGAGAGGGTACTGGCAATGGATGCAGAAGACCGCAGGGTCGGGAGTGGCTGGCTTTAGTGGTGGCACATACAGTACAAGCTGCGACAAAGTCTCGGACATCCTTACGGATGGTCGGCCACCAAACTAGGCGTTGAAGAAGTTCAAGAGTTTTTTCAGAACCAGGGTGGCCAGCTTGTTTGGAGCTATGAGTCTGCTGGAGAATGGGAAGGCGTAACTCAGGAGGTACAAATGCCATCCCTATGGGAGTATCTGGAGGAGCGGCAGACTGGCTTAGCAATATTTGTTCAGCGAATTGGGGCAATACAGAGGCAATGATCCTGGATGGAGGAATGATAGGCTCTCGCTCTATAGGTAGACGATCCTCTGGGGAGAAACTTCGGGACAGGGCGTCTGCCTTCCGATTCTTGGTCCCAGGACGATACGTCAGGACAAAATGGAAACGGGAGAAGAAAAGCGACCACCTCACCTGACGGGGATTCTGTCTCTTTAGAGACTGTAGAAATTCTAGGTTCTTATGATCGGTATAGATCGTGACCGGATGAGATGCTCCCTCTAAGAGGTGTCGCCATTCCTCGAGGGCGAGTTTGACAGCCAGGAGTTCACGATTCCCAATGTCGTAATTCTGCTCGGCGGAGGAAAACTTCTTGGAGAAGTATGCACATGGATGGAGCTTACCATCTGCAGAATGTCTCTGGGAAAGAATAGCACCTGCTCCTACATCAGAGGCGTCGACTTCAATAAAGAAGGGTAGATGAGGCTCTGGGTGTCGAAGAACAGAGGCCGAAATGAAGGCATCCTTCAGGGACTGAAAGGCTTCAAGGGCCACAGGAGGCCAACAATTGGGTCTCCCTCCTTTGCGGATGAGGGAAAGGATAGGAGCAATGCGTGAAGAAAAGCCTTTAATGAACTGGCGGTAATAGTTCGCAAATCCTATAAACCTCTGGATTGCTTTAGTACTCTGGGGGAGTGGCCACTTCTGGATAGCAGATACCTTGGCAGGATCCATTTCGAAGCCCCTAGACGAGATAATGTAGCCCAGGAAGGAGATCTTTGGTACTTCAAAAGTGCATTTATCCAACTTGGCGAAAAGAGAATTTTCTCTAAGGCGAGAAAGGGCTTCTTTGACTTGGGAGCGATGGGTCTCCAAATCCTGAGAGAAGATAAGGATGTCATCCAGGTACACGACAACAGACTTCCCCAGGAGGTCCCGAAAAATATCGTTTACGAACTCTTGGAAGACGGCTGGAGCGTTGCAGAGGCCGAAGGGCATCACGAGGTACTCGTAATGCCCATCACGGGTATTGAAAGCCGTCTTCCACTCATCGCCCTCTCGGATCCTGATGAGATTATAGGCCCCACGGAGATCCAACTTAGAGAAAATCTTGGCCCCTTTTAGTTGGTCAAAAAGTTCTGAAATAAGGGGTAAAGGGTATCTGTTCTTAACAGTTATTTTATTGAGACCCCGGTAGTCAATACAGGGGCGGAGTCCACCGTCCTTCTTTTCGACAAAAAAGAAGCCAGCTCCTGCTGGAGAGGTAGAAGGACGGATAAATCCACGCTGGAGATTCTCAGAGATATACTCCTTCATGGCAGCCGTCTCTGCAGGGGATAAGGGATAGGTCCGCCCACGGGGTGGCATGATTCCAGGAAGGAGATCAATAGGGCAGTCATACCGCCGATGCGGGGGAAGAAACTCTGCTGATTTTTTACAAAAGACATCAGAGAAGTCCCTGTAGACGGAGGGCAGAGCTGAAAGACTCGTAGAGGAGACTGTAACCCGCTGGAGTGGCCGAAGAATTAAACAATGTCTTTGGCAATACTGACTCCAACGGGAGATTTGACCCGATGACCAGTCAATGGAGGGGTTATGGAGTCGTAGCCATGGCAACCCCAGCACAACAGGAGACGAAGGACATGGAATGATCAGGAATGACATCTTTTCCAGATGTAGTGCTCCAATCTGGACAGATAGTTCACCGGTGGTTAAAGTAATGGTGTCCGTGGAGAGAGGTCTGTCATCGATGGCGAGGACCCGAATAGGAGGAGTCACTGGAAAGAGGGAAATGCCAACCTTTTTCGCGAATGCCAAGTCCATAAAGTTTCCTGCAGCTCCGGAATCAAGGAAAGCTGAGACTGGAATTGCCTGGGAGGGCAACCGGATCTGCACAGGAACATGAAATTGGTGAGATTGTTCCGCTGACTTAGGAACAATACTACCAGCAAAAGAAACAATAGTCTTACTTGAAGCAGGAGTATTCCCCAGCTTGACAGGGCAGGAAACCGCTAAGTGGGATTGTCCGCCGCAGTATAGACATAGGCCGGAAAGGCGTCTCCGAAGCTTCTCTTGTGCAGATAGTCGAGCCTTCCCAAGTTGCATGGGTTCCTCCGAAGGGGAAGAGGTAAACTGCGGGGAAGACGGTGGCATCATAGGGTTCTGGAAGCGCGGAGCCAGGACTGGATGAGACTTTTTACTCCGCTCTTTATCAGCCTGATGTTCTTTAAGGCGAGTGTCTACCTTAATAGCGAGAGCAATCAAATCTTCAAGGGAGTCAGGTAGATCTCTGGATACCAGGTCATCCTTCAGACGGGACGATAGGCCTTGATAGAAGACTGCCTTATAAGCCTCCTCATTCCAGGAAGTTTCCGCCATGAGGGTTCTAAAGTCTATGGCATACTCACTGGCACCGAGACTGCCCTGGCGGATTTGCAGCAGGCGTGAAGAGGCAGTAGCGACCCGACCAGGGGCATCAAAGATGGTTCTGAACATCAGAAGAAATTCCTTCACATCAAATGTCAGGGGTGACTGACTCTCCCAGAGAGAAGTTGCCCATTCCAGTGGTTTGCCCTCCAGACGAGACATAACGTAGCCCACCTTCGCTCGCTCACAGGAGAATTGGGAAGGTTGGAACTCAAACTGAATCTGGCATTGAGTCACGAATCCCCTGCAGGCCTGCGGATTGCCACTGTAGCGCGGAGGAGGAGGTATTCGTGGCTCACGAGCTGGCGGCATCGCTGGCAGAGGAACCACCACAGCAGGAGGAATTTCCGCGACAGCGGGAGTAACGGGCAAACGGGACAAAATGGAATCAAGTACTTGCCCAATTCTGACTTGCTGGGATTCATACGCCTCCATACGGGACGCCAGCCCGCGAAGGGCTCTTCCGACGTCCGGTACCGCTTCCTCGGGATCCATGGCCCGAGTATAATGTCAGCGGGGGCCTCCGGCACCCACGGGAGGGGAGAAGTCAGGATCAAGGAGGAAGGCCGCTTCCAGCGAGTCCGAGCGAAGTACAGATGCAGGATAACCCAATAGCGAGGTCCGGTTCAGGCAAAGGTCACTTAAGGCAGGCAGCAAGGTTCAAGGTCAGGAACAGGCAAATAGACAGCAACAGTAAAGCAGATAGGAATATTAGAAGCCCAGGAACACAATAGGTAAATTGAGCTATACTCGGGCATTGAACCTGGGTCTCTGGCGTTCTTTTAAGTTTGAATTTGGCGCCATAGCGCGTGACGTCATCGCGCCGGCGTCCTTGCGCCCACGTGGAGCCCTGGGCGCCGCCATCTTGGATTCGCCGCGCCGGGAGGAAGGACGCCGCCGCACGCCAGGTAGGGAGCGTCGCCGATTCCTGACACCTATGCTGCCTGTGTGTGCCATACTCTGCCTGTCCTGTGCTGCCTGTGTGTGCCATACACTCCCTGCCCTATGCTGCCTGTGTGTGCCATACTCTGTCTGCCCTACACTGCCTGTGTGTGCCATACTCTGCCTGCCATATGCTGCCTGTGTGTGCCATACTCTGCCTGCCCTATGCTGCCTGTGTGTGCCATACTCTGCCTGCCCTATGCTGCCCCTGGGGCGGTGAACCTGGCAGGGGTTTGTTCTGCATGTTTGTTAGCATTTGGAAATAGTCATTATATGGTCCCTAAGGTGTGTAATTATGTGCTGGGCTTGCTGTGCTATCCACAGGGGAGGAGGAGGCATATGGATTTAACGGTATGTCTTAATATGACATAATATAATTATTTTACATATGAATGAAGGGTGATATCCCTACAATGAGCACCAACCATTTGGAGTTTTGCTGCGCTACCACCATTAATGTGGGCATGGTCTTAAAATCTCTTGTGATAACATGGGTGTGGTTTAAAAAAATTGTAGTGGTCATAACTGGCTTCCATTATTGGCCCTCCACCATGTAGGCTAGAAAAATTCTAACCCTCTGTACTACAGAAGTTGGACGACACTAACCTATATGATCCCCCATGTTCCTCTATGAGTTGGCTACAATATCTGTGCAGCAGTAGATTCTGCTGGAGAAGCTCTGTTAACTGATGCGTTTTCAAGAAAACATGTTTCCCCATGACAGTATTCCTATAAGTAACAATTACTTGCAGAAGAAGCCTTATCAGCGGAAAATGATCAACTTGACCTATAGGTAACTTTTAATGTACATTAATATTTTGAAGAGTAGCACTTGTGTCTAAAGAATCGCGAGTACGTCACTCTCTCCAGCCAAATACCAGAAATGATGCTGACTAGGCGTAAAAAATGTTCCTTTAATTGTGCCTGATTTATGTTAAATTGTGAGCACACTGAAATTCTGGGAAAAAAACTGCATTAGGGCAAAAAACATGGCAACTGTGCTAGAAACTGCGCTTTATTCATATACTGATGTAAATAAGACCTTCTGTAATTGCAAGGGGTGGCAGTAGACATGTGGGTCAGGCTCATTGCAATGTTAGGTCACCCAAGTCCATAATGGGGACCAAACTTCTACCAAGTGCTACCATTAAGGCTAAAATTTGGCCAGTGGTTGAGCTCTATATTATTTTTCTAAAGCTGATACTGCCACAGATGATTCCACAGCAGTTATATTTTGCTTTTATGATACATAAGATCATGTTTAATATAAAATGATGAATTATTATACCTATTGACTTGAGGAAGTATGAAACCTATTGGCTGAATCATTGCTTGCAGTGCCAGTGACAAGAACACATATCTCGGAACTCTTTTCCAGGTGGAATATTTTACTTAATACAATGCCTCACGTGTTAGAATGTGCCAGGCATTAGTGACAGTTGCCAAATATAAATGATCCCTCATTATTATGGAAATTAGTTCTGGGTCTCTATTCCCCAAACTGTGAGCAATGAAACGCATAGCTTGGAAGTCTGACATTGAGCCTCACATAGGTACAACCGCCCTAGAATATTCTAGTTTCATAATGAGCAAGTTATAGCCCCTTTTTTCTCTTTTTCTCTTTATTTTCTCCAACTCTCAACAGCTGGCGATTTAATAAATGTCATTTAACAGGACAACATTAGACAACTGGATAGTCATAGAGGGAATAGAAAATCTGTCTCCTACCAATGATACATATGGCAAGTCCCCAAAATGTCCACCAGCCAATATAATGTTAGTTATGTAGACCAATCCAAGGTAGAACCAGGAAGGGACACCAGTGACAGTAGTGCCTTCACATATTTCATAGAATATACATTTGCCCAGCCTGTGTTAAACCATGATCTAATCGTTATATGTGATCTGTTGATTGCTGACTGGTTGTATGCAAGCATCTACAAATTAAACAAACATTCTAGCTATAATATAGGGTACTACTCTATGAATCCATATTTGAATGTTTATTCTTTTGTTTTCTACACCCGAACCAAGCTTCCCTCAAAGGTAAACAAAGGGGGGAAGGGTTCCATAATAAGAGTCTATCCATACAGCCCAGGCTATCAAGGAGGACACCCCAGAAAGGTTTGATTTCCCCATATAAACTCAAAAACACTGTAATGGCCAGGGCCGACAGGGAGTTTAGTCACCCATGGTAACCAAGATTTAAACGTGAAGGTTTCTGCAGAAGGAAAACATTAAATGAATTCAGAAAACAAAGTGTCACGTATGCCTTCCCACTTCCCACTTTATAGCCGGTGGGAAGGCATTTCGGGCAGTTGCCCCCAGTAGTGAGATTGACTGTGGTTGACATTCCAAATGCCACTCTACAGTTCTGCAGTTTCCCCAGGTTAACCTGAGCCCTGTACACTGTATTCCTATCTGTTGCTTTACCATTGGGACATTATTCCACTATACTCCTTACTGGGGACAAGGCTGCCTTTCCTTACTTGCCTCAACTTTTAGGTGAGCTCAACCAATACTACCATGCCACTAGCTAGTCCTCACCAGATGCCCATGTATTGAACTAAAAGCAGAGGTGCAGTCTTACACTGTTATAGAATGAAGTAATCAATTAATAGCTATGTGGTCAGGGCCGGATTTATCTTTGGTGCTCCCCTAGGCCCAGCTGCTGTGCCGCCCCCCCCCCCCTTGTAGGGCCGCGCACAGAGTGACGTAATGATGCGTGTGCATGGCGTGATGACGTCACAGACCAAGAAGTAGATGTTTTCGGAGTTGGGGCGGCCAGGCAAGATGTTATTTAACCATTTTATGCGCCACAAATAAAGAACAGGCACAGCACCCAGTTGATGTTAGGGGCGCCTGTTTGCCGCCCCTAACATCTTGCTGCCCTAGGCCCGGGCCTTGGGGGCCTCTCCCAAAATCCGGGCCTGTATGTGGTGTCATTATTCTAAAATGGATCCTGTTCTTAGTCACTTAACTATATGCCCATTACTATGCCTATTTATATGGCAAGAAAGCTTTTGGGAGAGATATCAGTTAATACATTTTAAATCACAATGCTAAACTATAGTAGTAAGTGCCAGTATACACAATAGAGCCTACTAGACAAATTGTGCACTGGACACCCTATATGACTCCCTGCACAAGCCTGTGTGTCTCTACCCAAATGCATCAACTTGATGGGCAGAAGTGAAGGCTGGGTAGAGGCAAAGTTTGGTTCCATCACTTCCAGTGTACACGCTCCTGGTCATCAGTGAGGCTGGCAGTTACATGGGCAGACATTGTGGCCACTAAACAGGCTGTGCTGCTTTGCTTTTGGAGACCAGGTACATGGGACATTTCACATTCTGGCCATTTGGTTGATACTGTTGGGAGGTGGCTGTGCAGGCAAATAAAGCTCCTTGAATAAGCTTTGCCTGCTGACAGATTGATGCCTGTGAGTTATTGCAAGTGCAGTTTACAAGCTTCATTCTCTAAAAGGTCATGACCAATCTGTCTTCTTCCTTACAGAAAAGCCATTTCAAGGCCACCATTCTGCTTCTAGTTTGTGAGTACATCTGTTTTTAGAATTTTCAATTCCATTCTAATATAGTATGAGGATGGTGTCTTGTGCTTCTGTTATAGCTCAGAAGCTATAATAATTCAATGGATTATCACTATAAAGGCTCCACTGGCAGTAGAAGGTTTCCTCGCAGACCCTTTTCCTATTGATTTATTCGCTATAAGATGCTTTGCTCTTCTGTTCTTTTTTTAATGAAATCATTGTCCATTTAAATAGATATGAGAAAATTGTTAATACTTACTGTGATTTTCTTTTCCTGACCATCTCTTTGGGCAGCATAAAACAAATGGGTTAATTCCCCACTGACCTAACTAGATATGTCACAAAGCAAGCTTTTAAGAGCCCAGCCTCCCCAACCTTCCCTGTCTCTGTAACAAGCTTACTATCCCAAAACTAGGGTGGGTATGCTGCCCAAAGGAATGGCCAGGAAATGAAAATCATGGTAAGTATGAAACAATTTTTGTCTTTTCCTGGCCATCCCTGGACAGCATAAAATGAATGGGTTAATGCCCAAACACTACACCATCACCATAGAGGGTGGGTACAAGATTGAACAAGACACAACTGCTTGATCGACTAATAAGGAGCTGCCCGGAGGACCTTATTTCCAAAAGCAGCTAAAGCTGATGGTTTAACATGCAATTTATAATGTTTAATTAATGTATTTGGATTTGCCCAGGTTGCTGCATTGCAGATTGTTTCCAAAGAAGCCCCTGATTCTGCTGCCCAGGAAGAAGCAACTACTCTAGTCGAATGAGCTTGCACTCCAAAAGATTCCAGAACACCATACACTATATGTGCTTTTTTTGATTGCTAGCACAATTCATCTTCTTACAGTGGCCACTAGCATTGCTTCACCCCTCCTTGAACCACCTGGTATAACAAAGAGTCTCTCCATCTTCCTAATAGACTTAGTCTTCTGGATGTACTCCTGAAGACAATTCTTGACATCCAGAACATCCAAGTTCTGAACTCCCTTTTCCTCCCCTAGAGGGCTAAAACTTAGGAGAACAATGGCTCCTGAATATAAAACTTGGAAACCACGTTAGGTAAGAACTGTGGGACCGGATTCAAGACTACAGCATCCGCTTGGATTGAAGCATAAACTGGATTCACAGACAGGGCCTGAAGCTCACAAGCACATCTAGCTGATGTCAGCACCACCAGTTAAGTCTTCAGGGTCAGATTCCAAAGGGAAACAATTTTCAGAGGGTAAAAGCCAGAGGGAGATCCCACGTTGGAGCACAAACTTTAACTGGTGGCTTCAATCTGATAGCTGCCTTAAAGAACCTCAATATCAAAGGTTCTTTAGCATAGGTCTGGCCAAGGATAGCGGATAATTCTGAAACCTTCACCCTTAAGGTGCTTATACTGGATTTCTTCTCCAAACCTGACTGCAGAATCTGCAGAATCTCTGGAAAAGAAAAAAGACAGAGAAGGTGGGGAGGCTGGGCTCTTAAATCTTGCTTTGTGGCTAAAATGAGCAGAATTTGTGGTCCACTCTAACCCAATTCAGAAAAGGTTATTGAGCATAGATTTTCAAAATTTTCTAATTTGGTTCATATTCTAGTGCATATAAAATAATTTGACCCCAAGCAAACGGTGTAGATAAAAAGTAAGACACCTACTCTTAACTGACGGAGAAAGCAGGGAGCGTCTATTTGTATCTTTTACCAAGCAGTAGCCAAGAGTAAAGACGTCCTCTGCCCTCACTTATTATCAATATGCTAAGGACATTAAGACATTCTAAGTAATGCCCTCCCCTTTTAAAAAAAACAGGGATTGTTTGTCTATATATTGCAATATATATTTAAACTGACCAACTATGTCAAAGTCGTCCCCGGTCTAGCTAGTCCCTACACTCTTTCATCTGATTTTATTATATTGTAATAGAAATACATATTTGCAACTGTACTGCTATAAATGAAACAACTGCAATATCGTGACATTGCTCTAGGCCGCTGCTGACTATAAGGAACATATGGTAACTACAGTGTGTGAGGGCATCTGGCACAAAGAGAACACTGAGAACATTCTGCGTAGCATTGCTTTTTAGGTCTATCTAAAGTCCTTCAGCTCTTGAAGGTTATACTGCAGCGGAGAAAAATTAATTTAGCCTTTAGCCTTTCTTTAAATTTCTTTTCTGGTCAGTTTCTATAAGACTTTCATTGCCTTACAGATTGACCCAGAAATAATTTGACTTTTATTGACTTGCAATACAAAGAGAGCACACTTAATAGACAAGTTTGCTGCATTGGGTTGCATACACTGGGGCAGCACCCTCTGCTGTCTGTATGCACTGTAACCTTTTTGAGAGAACAATAACAGCAGAGAATGGATTCCAGTATCATTTTATTGGAATAACAGTGAACAAAATAGAACAGAACAATTGAACCAACTCTCTTCTACTATACGTATTTTACTGCTGTAGACATTTTTCCCCATAGCAATATTTTATTACAGGAAAACTATAACCCCAAAATGAATACTTAACCAACAGATAGGTTATAACATATTAAGTGGTTGATTAAAGAATCTTACCAAACTGAAATAAATATAAATATATTTGTAAATATTACATCTTTTCCACCATTTTATGATGCTCTGTGTGCTCCTTCAGAGATAACAGGATGCAACTTTAAGGGGCACATTTACTAATCCTCGAATCTGAATCCCGAATGGGAAAAAATCAGATTGGAAACGAAAATTTTGCGTTTTTTTTTCGTCGCTGGCGCAATTGTTTCGTATTTTGCGCAACTTTTTCATCGCCGTCATGACTTTATCGTATTTTGTGCAATTTTCTTCGTCGCCGTCGCGATTTTTTCGTATTGAGCAACTGTAAACGGCGGAAAAACCAATCCGAATTGTTTGCCACGGCGACAAAAAAGTTTCGGAAAAAATACGATAAAGTCGTAACGGCGACGAAATACTTGCGCAAAATACGGAAAAATTACAACGGGGACGAAAAAAAACGCAAAAATACCGATCATTGCAAAAAAACGCATTTGGACGCTTTCGGACATTTGTGGATTTGTAAATGTGGGAGTAAAACATAGAACTTTGTCCATTATTTGGCAGATGTAACCTAGCATGTATGTGTGTTCTTGGTTTGTTTGTGTGCACTGTGAATTGAATGATTCTAGAGGAGTGGCCCTTAGTACTGGCAAAATTTCTATTTAGGAGTATGCATATAACACTACATGTTTCGGACCTCATGGGTCATTCTTCTGCTGCACCAGAAGAATAACCAATAAGGTCCAAAACATGGAGTGCTATGCATCTCTGAATAAACCTACACAGATATTACACTTGCTTGGCTCTCCAGTGGATGTTTGTTATTTACCTAGCATATATTTGTATCTGGAGAATCCTAACCACTGTTTGATTGAGCATTTACTATATGCCACAATGGCATGAGAGAACTGTATAATACTACTTTCTATTTAGGAGTACCCAATGGCACATACTACTAAAAAAGTATATTTTTATGAAAATAATTTATTTAGATAAAGCAGGGTTTTACATATGAGCTGTTTTATGCAATAAAAGCAGGTTATAATAGTCCCTGCTGCAGTGCCAGCCAGAGAGAGCCGGATCACGAGGAGCATATGCAAGTGAAATAACTGTGAGTTACACTGCAAAGGGCTATGAAATGCTCTGCTTGGTAGATAAATTGAGCTCCAGCCATATAAAGAGAGTTCTGCTTAGCTGCTGTTGGATGCCTTTATTAATGTACGGATCCCCAGTGAGTGATCCATCTGAGGGAGAGGGATTAAAAGGCTCCAGTGTGTGGTTCCCTGTGTGAAGACAGGTGTTTCTCGAGTGCCTGCTACGTGGGAGCAACTGCCTATTCAAAGGCAGAGGTACTTAAGGGCAGGTAGCTCTACCTGGGGAAACTAAAGAGCTCTTGGAAAAGGGACTTTGCCAGAGACTAAACTGGGCAAGGGTATTTCCACCAGGAGCGGAGTGTAGGACTGAGTCCTGGGAGAGACTGTGTTCAACACGGGTTTCCCCGGCAAAGTTTATATTGCTGCACTATTTCCTCTTTTATATAAAGTTGATATTTGCTGCAAAATTGTGTGTGATTTTTATTTTCTAGTGGGATTCCACTAGTGGAGAGCCTGTGCATAGGGTGGCAGCTTAATGTGAATCGGCCCTCGTGTGCCTATATAATAAAAGAAACTCCCGAGCCACTGCCAGATGATATCTATGCAAAACCGAAGGTGGAGCTAGGTGTAACGGAGCAGAGGGCAATCACGGGTGGGAAGTGACATCACTTCCACAACCTGGGGGCGCAACCTGCTGCCTAGAGTCGCACTGAACCTAAATACAGCCCTGGGTTCGCCTCTGTGGCACTTAGAGTGTATTTCCATAGAAAGGCTATATAAGAGGGAAGAACAGCATGCCCTTTTGTTTGGTTGATGTGTGAAGTGTGAATGATGACACCTCAGTGAGTTTAGCTGGTGGTAGGTTAGAACCATGGAGCTCACAGTAGGTGGTGAGAGATAGTGGTGAGCCAGCTTATTGAGCAGCTGAGGTTCTAACAAGGAGAAAGGAGGGGGGCACAGTGAATAGAGAAACTAGGAATACAGTATATAGGCCTTAGGATCCTGAATGCAGGCTTACCCTGTGTCTGTAGGCTGTATAGTGCAGATTGCAAGCTCTTTTGGGCAGGGCCCTCTTCACCTCTTGTATCGGTTATTGGTTGCTTTATATGTTACTCTGTATGTCCAATGTATGAAACCCACTTATTGTACAGCGCTGCGGAATATGTTGGCGCTTTATAAATAAATGTTAATAATAATAATAATAATTATAATAATCCTTGACTTTATGGCTTTAACCTTTTTAGTGCCATAGGACGTAGATTCTACGTCCTAGGCACTAAAGGACCAAAGTGCCATAGAACGTAGAATCTACGTCCTATGGCACTTTCGGGTTTACAAGCGCTGCGCTCGCTTTTAAAGCAGCGCAGCGCTTGTAAAGCCTGCACAACCCCCTAGGCAACGAGCAAGTAAGGTCATACTCACGGATCCGGTCGCCCAGCCGCACCGATCCGGTCCCTTAGCCAATGACAGCAGTGGACACGCATTGATGACGTGTCCACTGCTGTCCCTTTAAATGTCGCCGCCCCCGCGTCGCCTCTTCACTCCTGCTGTGCACGTGTGACTGCTGGAGCCCCCCTGCTGCCTTCCTGCTGCCTTCCTGCTGGATTGGTCGCCCTGATTGCCTGCCTGCATTGTGTGAGCTGAACTACAACTCTCTAACCACTGTTTATTTTGCTTATTTTATCTCAACTGTCTAAAAATTTTTTTTTTTTTTTTTTTTCCATTTCTTCTTCTATCTTTGTCATTATTACACTTTTACACACATACACACTTATTTACAACTTTCCAAAGCACACACAGACACTTACACACACACTTACACTTAGAAAAAAAAAAAAAAAAAAAAAAAAAAAAACTTTCTTTCTTTTCTTTTCTTTCTTTCTTTGCTTCCTTTGGCAGTCTTTTTTTTTACTAAAACTTTATTTCTGATCTTGCTCTATAATTATCTGATTTATTTGGTTGCATTTTAGTGTTTTTTTTGGCATTTTCATAATTGATTTCTGTTTTTATTGCACTGTAACTTTTGTATTGCTATTGGGTGCTGAATTTGCAGTGACGTTGGTGGATCCAGGGCTCTGGCCACCGATTTCATTGCAATTATTGTTCTTCTGTTGGTTTAGGTGGTTTTATTCGGTTTTACTGATTTTATGGTGTTTTATCCTTGCATTGTTCTTTATTGTGTGTTTAGTGCCCCAAAAAAGGTTGCTTTTGCAGTGACATTGGTGGATCCAGGGCTCTGACCACCGATTTCATTGCAATTATTGTTCTTCTGTTGGTTTAGGTGGTTTTATTCGGTTTTACTGATTTTATGGTGTTTTATCTTTGCATTGTTCTTTATTGTGTGTTTAGTGCCCCAAAAAAGGTTGCTTTTGCAGTGACATTGGTGGATCCAGGGCTCTGACCACCGATTTCATTGCAATTATTGTTCTTCTGTTGGTTTAGGTGGTTTTATTCGGTTTTACTGATTTTATGGTGTTTTATCTTTGCATTGTTCTTTATTGTGTGTTTAGTGCCCCAAAAAAGGTTGCTTTTGCAGTGACATTGGTGGATCCAGGGCTCTGACCACCGATTTCATTGCAATTATTGTTCTTCTGTTGGTTTAGGTGGTTTTATTCGGTTTTACTGATTTTATGGTGTTTTATCTTTGCATTGTTCTTTATTGTGTGTTTAGTGCCCCAAAAAAGGTTGCTTTTGCAGTGACATTAGTGGATCCAGGGCTCTGACCACTGATTTCATTGCAATTATTGTTCTTTGATTGCTTTTAGTGGTTTTATTCCATTTGATTTCAGTTGTTCTAGAAAGGTCCAGAGGTGCTAAGTTCAGATTGTTCTGGTAGTTTCTATTGCCAAAGGTTAACTCCTGGTCATCTCTTGCTGGCTTGAGTTTATCAAAAGGTTACAGTGAGTTTTTTTTTCTAGCTTCTCCTATTACAAGTGTTCTCCTATTACATTATTACATCATTACAAGTGTTGTCTTGCTTTTTTTTTTTTTTTTTTTTGCTTGCTTGTTTTGACTTTGCCTGCTGATTGCTAGATTTGTAGTTGTCTGTATATTTCTGGCACAATGGCCAAACGGTTTTACAGCACAGAGGAAGCTGCTAGGTATTGCATGGACTCCAGCTCAGAAGAATTTAGCGATTCTGGGTCTGAGTATGTTCCATCTGACCACTCTACTGAGGAATCAGAGATAGACGATAGTGACACGGTTAGCGCAGAGTTTAGTAGTGGTGGCACGCTTACTGCTGAAGAGGCAGAGGCTAGTGGTAGTGCCCAAGATGTACCCATGGATGTAGAAGAGGGTGAGGGTAGCACTGATGCAGCAGTTGGAGAGCCTGCGTGGGGGCCTCCCTGTAATTATGTCCCTGAAATTCCCCCTTTCACTGCAGTCCCTGGCCTCAGTGTGGACACCACTAATTTTGAAATTATAGATTTTTTTAATCTCTATATTACAGAGGCCATCCTACAGGACATGGTCCGTTACACAAATTTGTATGCTGAGCAGTATCTTGCCAGCAACCCTTTACCGGGTTTTTCAAGAGCCCAGGCATGGTATCCCACAAATATAAACGAAATAAAAAGATTCCTGGCTCTTACATTGGCAATGGGACTCGTAGAACGTAATTCTTTAGCTTCCTACTGGGATACCAATACAGTCCTTTCCATCCCTCTTTTTTCAGCCGTTATGGCAAGAAACCGTTATCAAATTTTATTGCGGTTTCTTCACTTTAACGACAACACAACGGCTGTTGCCCCTAATGAGCCCGGTTATGACAGGCTTTATAAATTGAGGCCCCTTATAGATAGCCTGTCTCAGCGCTTCGCAGAGGTTTACACCCCCTCCCAAAATGTCTGTGTAGATGAGTCCCTTTTGCTCTTCAAAGGGCGCCTAAAATTTCGCCAATATATCCCTAGTAAGCGTTCTCGCTATGGGATTAAATTTTACAAACTCTGTGAAAGCAGCACGGGCTACACTAGTTATTTCATGCTGTATGAGGGAAAGGACACTAATTTGGACCCCCCCGGTTGTCCCACTGACTTGACTACCAGTGGTAAAATTGTTTGGGAGCTCATAACTCCACTGCTGGGCCGAGGTTACCACTTATACGTGGATAACTTTTACACAGGCATCCCTTTATTTAGAGCCCTAAATTCTTTGGACACCCCAGCCTGCGGCACAGTCCACCGTAACCGCAAAGGACTGCCCAGGGAATTGCTGGATAAGAAACTGAAGCGTGGAGAAGTACATGCTCTAAGAAGCAATGAGCTCTTGGCCATAAAATATTCAGACACCAAAGTTGTTCTTATGCTTACTACTATCCACGATGAGACCATGATTGTCCAACACAGAAGTGGCGGTAGGCCCTCAAAAACAAAGCCCCTGTGTAGTAAAGAATATAGTAAGCATATGGGTGGTGTTGATAAATCCGACCAAATACAACATTATTATAATGCCACCCGAAAAACCAGGGCCTGGTACAAAAAAGCAGCAATTTATATGATCCAAATGGCCCTTTATAATTCTTATGTCGTTTACAAGGCGGCAGTACCAGGCCCCAGATTGTCTTATTATAATTATTTGCTGCAGTTGCTCCCTGCCTTGTTGTTTGGTGATGTAGAGGAGGTTCCTGACATGCCAGGTAATGACAATGTTGCCCGAATGGTGGGTAAGCATTTTATAGCACAAATTCCACCAACACCTAATAAAAGATATGCCCAGAGAAAATGTAAGGTTTGCCGTTCCAAGGGTGTTAGGCGAGATGTCCGGTATTATTGTCCCAAGTGTCCTAGCAAGCCTGCTTTGTGTTTCCACCCATGTTTTGAAGTGTACCATACTGTGGTACACTATGAGAGGACTTGAATTTTGTGTTTTTATAGGTAGGTTATGGTTCTCTGGGTTTGTTGGTGGAATAAGGATTTAGCATATCAGAATAGTGGACTTGGCATGTTCTAGGTTTTTATGCACAAGGTTGCAGGCCTCCAAACTTAGCTGTGCTGGCAAAGTGACGCTGTTTTTTATTTATTGAGTTTATCTATTCTGGCAGGTCCGTACTTTACTTATAACTAGGTTATAGATATATGTGATGAAAAGTTTGGTAAGGTGTGTCATATTATTGGCAAAAGTTTTTTTTTTTTTAGTAAAGTAGGGTTTTATGGTATGTGATTTTGTTTTTTGCACAGGTTGTCAGAAAAACAGTGTGTGCTTGTAGCTTGTGGTTGTTTAGACTTGTTCTTGGGCATTCAGATTTTTGTGTTTGAGCTATGGTTATTCAGGCTAGTTGCAGTGTTTCTTTGGTTATGGGGTAGGACTTGTATTGTGCTGTTGGTATAGCGAACTGAGGTGCTGGGTGACTGACAGGGCGCATGATAAAACTTGTGGTGTGTGATGAATCAATGAGATGTTTTTATCTCTAAAGCTGATGCCACAAGTCCTTTTACTGGCACCTCAAAAGCTTGCCTGTCAGCGCAGTTATCTGTGCATAGTTTTGTATATTACTTTGCATTTCTGGGCAGCATTTAACTACTGTAAGTGTAGGCCTTAAGTTTTTTGCAAAGGTTCTTGAGCACAGGATGACAGATACATTACGGTTTTTTGTGCTTGTAGTACAAATTGAATATCTACTGTATGTTCTGGTTAGGTTACACAAGTTGCAGTGGCTCTCTAAATATAAAAACTTTGCGTAATACTGGTGTGCCACTGGTGACTGCTGCACGGCACGTAATGGTGCACATAATTTTATCTCTGATGCTAATGCCCCAAGCTTTATTGTTGGCACCTTTAGTGCAACTTCTAAGGACACTTGCATCATTTATGGGCCAAATTACTATTGATTTTTTTGGCAAATATCCTTCTAAATGTGGTGCAGATTTTGTCATTTCTAAAGTAGTGTAGGAAGAAGCAAAAAACTGGTATCATAACACCACAGGAAAGATGGAACTCAAATCAAAGATGCTCCGCTAAACTGAAATAGGTGAGTAAAGTACAATTTAGGGGTTTATTTGGGGGGGGGGGGTTAAAGTTAAAAAACTGCAAGGGGTGCATAGAGTGCAGCCCCAATATTATGCATTTTCAGGTTTGGCGGCCATGTACTTATGTGCAACCAGACATATGGGGTGTAATTTTATTCAGGGTAACTTGCTAATTGATACTGAGCAAGTTTTTTGATAGTTGCCATTGAGATTTTGGGGAGAAATCTAACTTTATATTTTTTTTCAGACTAAAGTCCAGCTTGTATAGGGAACTGCATCCACAATTTTGCCTGTAGAAAACCAAGAATGGTGTTTCTAAATAGCTGAAGTTGTCTATTTCAATGTATAGTTTATATGGGTTTTTTCACAGGTAAGGGGCAATTTTGTCTGAAAAACTTTGAGATGTGCACATAAATTGCAGCCCCATTATTATGCATTGCCCCTGTTTTGGGGCATTTGGTGGCTGCATCTTTATGTGCACCCATACATATGGCATATCGTTTTATTCAGGGGAACTTGCAGATTGATGTTTAGTAAGTTTTTGGTAGTTGCCATGGAGATTTTGGGGAGAAATCTAGGTTTGTATCTGGTTTTTCCTTGATTTCTGACCAAAGCGCTGACTTCTGCAAGGGACCACGGCCACAATTTTCCATGTAGAAAGAGGAGAGTGGTGTCTCTGAATAGCTGAAGTTGTCTATTTTTAATCAATGTATAGTTTATATGGGTTTTTTCACAGGTAAGGGGCAATTTTGTCTGAAAAACTTTGAGATGTGCACATAAATTGCAGCCCCATTGTAATGCATTGCCCCTGTTTTGGGGCATTTGGTGGCCACGTCTTTATGTGCACCCATACATATGGGGTATCGTTTTATTCAGGGGAACTTGCAGATTGATGTTTAGTAAGTTTTTGGTAGTTGCCATGGAGATTTTGGGGAGAAATCTAGGTTTGTATCTGTTTTTTTCTTGATTTCTGACCAAAGCGCTGACTTCTGCAAGGGACTGCGGCCACAATTTTCCATGTAGAAAGAGGAGAGTGGTGTTTCTGAATAGCTGAAGGTGTGCACTTTTCAGAAATATATAGTTTGTGGGGGTTATTTTACAGGTAGGGGGGGTTAACACTGAAAAACTGCAGGAAGTGCACATAGAGTGCAGCCCCCAAAATTTCAACTGAAATTGCCCTTATGCATTGCCCCTGTTTTGGGGCATTTGGTGGCCACGTCTTTATGTGCACCCATACATATGGGGTATCGTTTTATTCAGGGGAACTTGCAGATTGATGTTTAGTAAGTTTTTGGTAGTTGCCATGGAGATTTTGGGGAGAAATCTAGGTTTGTATCTGTTTTTTTCTTGATTTCTGACCAAAGCGCTGACTTCTGCAAGGGACTGTGGCCACAATTTTCCATGTAGAAAGAGGAGAGTGGTGTTTCTGAATAGCTGAAGGTGTGCACTTTTCAGAAATATATAGTTTGTGGGGGTTATTTTACAGGTAGGGGGGGTTAACACTGAAAAACTGCAGGAAGTGCACATAGAGCGCAGCCCCCAAAATTTCAACTGAAATTGCCCTTATGCATTGCCCCTGTTTTGGGGCATTTGGTGGCCACGTCTTTATGTGCACCCATACATATGGGGTATCGTTTTATTCAGGGGAACTTGCAGATTGATGTTTAGTAAGTTTTTAGTAGTTGCCATGGAGATTTTGGGGAGAAATCTAGGTTTGTATCTGTTTTTTTTCTTGATTTCTGACCAAAGTGCTGACTTCTGCAAGGGACTGCGGCCACAATTTTCCATGTAGAAAGAGGAGAGTGGCGTCTCTGAATAGCTGAAGGTGTGCACTTTTCAGAAATATATAGTTTGTGGGGGTTATTTTACAGGTAGGGGGGGTTAACACTGAAAAACTGCAGGAAGTGCACATAGAGCGCAGCCCCCAAAATTTCAACTGAAATTGCCCTTATGCATTGCCCCTGTTTTGGGGCATTTGGTGGCCACGTCTTTATGTGCACCCATACATATGGGGTATCGTTTTATTCAGGGGAACTTGCAGATTGATGTTTAGTAAGTTTTTAGTAGTTGCCATGGAGATTTTGGGGAGAAATCTAGGTTTGTATCTGTTTTTTTCTTGATTTCTGACCAAAGTGCTGACTTCTGCAAGGGACTGCGGCCACAATTTTCCATGTAGAAAGAGGAGAGTGGTGTCTCTGAATAGCTGAAGGTGTGCACTTTTCAGAAATATATAGTTTGTGGGGGTTATTTTACAGGTAGGGGGGGTTAACACTGAAAAACTGCAGGAAGTGCACATAGAGCGCAGCCCCCAAAATTTCAACTGAAATTGCCCTTATGCATTGCCCCTGTTTTGGGGCATTTGGTGGCCACGTCTTTATGTGCACCCATACATATGGGGTATCGTTTTATTCAGGGGAACTTGCAGATTGATGTTTAGTAAGTTTTTAGTAGTTGCCATGGAGATTTTGGGGAGAAATCTAGGTTTGTATCTGTTTTTTTCTTGATTTCTGACCAAAGCGCTGACTTCTGCAAGGGACTGCGGCCACAATTTTCCATGTAGAAAGAGGAGAGTGGTGTTTCTGAATAGCTGAAGGTGTGCACTTTTCAGAAATATATAGTTTGTGGGGGTTATTTTACAGGTAGGGGGGGTTAACACTGAAAAACTGCAGGAAGTGCACATAGAGTGCAGCCCCCAAAATTTCAACTGAAATTGCCCTTATGCATTGCCCCTGTTTTGGGGCATTTGGTGGCCACGTCTTTATGTGCACCCATACATATGGGGTATCGTTTTATTCAGGGGAACTTGCAGATTGATGTTTAGTAAGTTTTTAGTAGTTGCCATGGAGATTTTGGGGAGAAATCTAGGTTTGTATCTGTTTTTTTCTTGATTTCTGACCAAAGCGCTGACTTCTGCAAGGGACTGCGGCCACAATTTTCCATGTAGAAAGAGGAGAGTGGTGTTTCTGAATAGCTGAAGGTGTGCACTTTTCAGAAATATATAGTTTGTGGGGGTTATTTTACAGGTAGGGGGGGTTAACACTGAAAAACTGCAGGAAGTGCACATAGAGTGCAGCCCCCAAAATTTCAACTGAAATTGCCCTTATGCATTGCCCCTGTTTTGGGGCATTTGGTGGCCACGTCTTTATGTGCTCCCATACATATGGGGTATCGTTTTATTCAGGGGAACTTGCAGATTGATGTTTAGTAAGTTTTTGGTAGTTGCCATGGAGATTTTGGGGAGAAATCTAGGTTTGTATCTGTTTTTTTCTTGATTTCTGACCAAAGCGCTGACTTCTGCAAGGGACTGTGGCCACAATTTTCCATGTAGAAAGAGGAGAGTGGTGTTTCTGAATAGCTGAAGGTGTGCACTTTTCAGAAATATATAGTTTGTGGGGGTTATTTTACAGGTAGGGGGGGTTAACACTGAAAAACTGCAGGAAGTGCACATAGAGCGCAGCCCCCAAAATTTCAACTGAAATTGCCCTTATGCATTGCCCCTGTTTTGGGGCATTTGGTGGCCACGTCTTTATGTGCACCCATACATATGGGGTATCGTTTTATTCAGGGGAACTTGCAGATTGATGTTTAGTAAGTTTTTAGTAGTTGCCATGGAGATTTTGGGGAGAAATCTAGGTTTGTATCTGTTTTTTTCTTGATTTCTGACCAAAGTGCTGACTTCTGCAAGGGACTGCGGCCACAATTTTCCATGTAGAAAGAGGAGAGTGGCGTCTCTGAATAGCTGAAGGTGTGCACTTTTCAGAAATATATAGTTTGTGGGGGTTATTTTACAGGTAGGGGGGGTTAACACTGAAAAACTGCAGGAAGTGCACATAGAGCGCAGCCCCCAAAATTTCAACTGAAATTGCCCTTATGCATTGCCCCTGTTTTGGGGCATTTGGTGGCCACGTCTTTATGTGCACCCATACATATGGGGTATCGTTTTATTCAGGGGAACTTGCAGATTGATGTTTAGTAAGTTTTTAGTAGTTGCCATGGAGATTTTGGGGAGAAATCTAGGTTTGTATCTGTTTTTTTCTTGATTTCTGACCAAAGCGCTGACTTCTGCAAGGGACTGCGGCCACAATTTTCCATGTAGAAAGAGGAGAGTGGTGTTTCTGAATAGCTGAAGGTGTGCACTTTTCAGAAATATATAGTTTGTGGGGGTTATTTTACAGGTAGGGGGGGTTAACACTGAAAAACTGCAGGAAGTGCACATAGAGTGCAGCCCCCAAAATTTCAACTGAAATTGCCCTTATGCATTGCCCCTGTTTTGGGGCATTTGGTGGCCACGTCTTTATGTGCACCCATACATATGGGGTATCGTTTTATTCAGGGGAACTTGCAGATTGATGTTTAGTAAGTTTTTAGTAGTTGCCATGGAGATTTTGGGGAGAAATCTAGGTTTGTATCTGTTTTTTTCTTGATTTCTGACCAAAGCGCTGACTTCTGCAAGGGACTGCGGCCACAATTTTCCATGTAGAAAGAGGAGAGTGGTGTTTCTGAATAGCTGAAGGTGTGCACTTTTCAGAAATATATAGTTTGTGGGGGTTATTTTACAGGTAGGGGGGGTTAACACTGAAAAACTGCAGGAAGTGCACATAGAGTGCAGCCCCCAAAATTTCAACTGAAATTGCCCTTATGCATTGCCCCTGTTTTGGGGCATTTGGTGGCCACGTCTTTATGTGCTCCCATACATATGGGGTATCGTTTTATTCAGGGGAACTTGCAGATTGATGTTTAGTAAGTTTTTAGTAGTTGCCATGGAGATTTTGGGGAGAAATCTAGGTTTGTATCTGTTTTTTTCTTGATTTCTGACCAAAGCGCTGACTTCTGCAAGGGACTGCGGCCACAATTTTCCATGTAGAAAGAGGAGAGTGGTGTCTCTGAATAGCTGAAGGTGTGCACTTTTCAGAAATATATAGTTTGTGGGGGTTATTTTACAGGTAGGGGGGGTTAACACTGAAAAACTGCAGGAAGTGCACATAGAGCGCAGCCCCCAAAATTTCAACTGAAATTGCCCTTATGCATTGCCCCTGTTTTGGGGCATTTGGTGGCCACGTCTTTATGTGCACCCATACATATGGGGTATCGTTTTATTCAGGGGAACTTGCAGATTGATGTTTAGTAAGTTTTTGGTAGTTGCCATGGAGATTTTGGGGAGAAATCTAGGTTTGTATCTGTTTTTTTCTTGATTTCTGACCAAAGTGCTGACTTCTGCAAGGGACTGCGGCCACAATTTTCCATGTAGAAAGAGGAGAGTGGCGTCTGTGAATAGCTGAAGGTGTGCACTTTTCAGACATATATAGTTTGTGGGGGTTATTTCACAAGTAGGGGGGGTTAACACTGAAAAACTGCAGGTAGTGCACATGGAGCACAGCACCCACATTTTTAGCTGTAATTGCCCTTGTGCATTGCCCCTGCTTTGGAGTGTTTGATGCCCATGTCTTTATGTGCACCCATACATATGGGGCATCATTTTATTCAGGAGAAGTTTGTCTTTCAAATTTGCCTTTGTTAGAAAATTTTTATGACATTTTTTTTGTCAAATCCACATTTGATCATGCGTCCAAGTTTACGTTTTAGAAAAAAAAAAAAAATGTCAAAAAAAGTTCCAAATTTCACAATGCACTGACAAAAGGTATTTGGCTTTTGAGTGAAAACTACATTGCACCTGGAAACCTGAAGGTCTGTAGTTTCTAAAGATACCAAACATGAGGGGATATTCTAGATTTACATATAAGTTATGCTGCATCAACTGTTACAAGCGCTTTTCCGCTTTGTTCTGGTGTGATATTGTACTAAGTATTGCTTTAGTTTGGGGGTTACTTCTGGACAGGAACTGTGGGGTACCACCACATATTTGGTATCGTTGGACTTGGGAGTATCAGGGCTTTTACAAACAACAAAAAAAAGTGTGTAAAATTAACTTTTCTATGGAAAAAAAACTCAAAATATACAGAAATTTTTCATAATTTTATTTTTTTTTTACATATTTCACCCAAAATACACATCATATCTCCAGAAAAATTATAAAATTTGGTATGTATGTCGAAGCCCAATTAGTGACGAAAAAAACAATATATAATTTCCCTAGTTTCATGGAGGTTTTCCTACCAAAAAACATTTTTAAAGTGAATGAGTACAAAATGCTTAAAAAACGTCTGGCACTGGGGGGAACTGAAATGACGAATTCGGCTGGCACTTAAAGGGTTAAGAGGAAACACAGGAGGGTAGGCATTAGGTGTGCCAAGCAGCCTGGGAACCCTTTTTCTATTTAGTTGATTTTCACTTGGGGATTTCTGTATCAGTAATAACTGGAGAGGCTTTACTGGTAGCTGTGAATAAAATGTTCTTGTGTTTATCTGCAAGACTCAAATCTATTATCCACTAGGTGTGCAACGACAAGTCCCCGCTGATCCATCATGATGGTGTGTACATTAACAAGTACATTTGGCCAGTGTCTACTAACAGTTATTGGGCACCACATTACACAGTTTCATTGTGTTTAAGAGGAGTCTATAAAATAGCATGTAAATCTCTGCACATTTTATCCCTTTTAGAACAACAATACAAATTGCCATTTACTATCAATACTGAACAAAAGTCAGTGTAAAGGTACTGTTCATATGATCCTATTTCCCATATCATGAAAGTCATGAAGGAGCAGATTTTGGGAAATCCAAAGGAGCTGGTAATGTAGAAATGATATGGCACTAGTAAAGTAGGCAGCATCATGTTATTCTGTAGGCAGAGTAATGATCAGCAATATCTTGAGATCTTGCAAAATATAATTAGGCTATTTTTAATATCACATGCTTTATATTTGTATCGATTTTATTTTGAACTGGATGCAAAAAATAAAAAATGTATTGTGTGTATATGTGTGTATTAGTGTATTTACTAATATTGGAGACGCACATCGCCAATAGCAACCAATCAGATCTTTGGTTTTCTTTTCAAAATTGTAGGTGATCGTTCAAATCTTATTGCTGATTGGGCCACATAACCAGTGATGTTTGTCTCCAGTGTTTATAAATATGCCCCAGAATAAGAATGATGCAAGATGCTTGTGCAATCAGCTGTATATCTTTTGGGACACGTTTGCTTGGTGATACAAATCATCACATTATCCAAGGGCTACTGAGTGGTGTGTGCATGGGTCTTTATTTTACTGTGTGTTTCTAAATGTTACTTGGGTTTGATATGAAAAGCACTGTCAGCTTTTTATGGGCTAATGTATTATGGTTTCAAAATATATATTGGTAGTTTGTTATTGGTCAGAAATAATCCTCCACCTACAGGTATGGGACCCATTATCCAGAATGCTCGGGACCTGGGGTTTTCCGGATAAGGGGTCTTTCCGTAATTTGGATCTTCCAACCTAAAGTCTGCTAAAAACATTATTTAAACAGTAAATAAACCCAATAGGATTGTTTTGCCTCCAATAAGGATTAATTATATCTTAATTGGGATCAAGTACAAGGTACTGTTTTATTATTACAGAGAAAAGGGAATCATTTAACCATTAAATAAACCCAATAGGGCTGTTCTGCCCCAATAAGGATTAATTATATCTTAGTTGGGATCAAGTACAGGTACTGTTTTATTATTACAGAGAAAAGGGAATCATTTAACCATTAAATAAACCCAATAGGGCTGTTCTGCCCCCAATAAGGGGTAATTATATCTTAGTTGGGATCAAGTACAGGTACTGTTTTATTATTACAGAGAAAAGGGAATCATTTAACCATTAAATAAACCCAATAGGGCTGTTCTGCCCCCAATAAGGGGTAATTATATCTTAATTGGGATCAAGCAAAAGGTACTGTTTTGTTATTACAGAGAAAAAGGAAATCATTTTTAAAAATGTGAATTATTTGATTAAAATGGAGTCTATGGAAGATGGTCTTTCCGTAATTCAGAACTTTCTGGATAATGGGTTTCCGGATAAGGGGTCCGATACCTGTACTATAAAAAATGTAAATACAGAGTTGCAGAATACCGTATGATGCCACCTAATAATTATTCATAGTAATAATAGTAATAATGGTAGTTAAGCATATGCAGGGCAGCAGATTTGGACATGTGTATGTACATGCTAGGGGATGTACAAAAAACAGGCATGTGAAGTAAATAAAGGGAACTGTTTGCCTTTTTGTCTGTGCATCAATTAAAACTAAGAATAACTCACGACACAGATGCCAAAGAGCCCTCTGTATGTCCCTAGCAACACTTTTCTGTTTCTTTTGTTACTGCCTTGTCTGTTTTAATCTGTGGCGTAACTATCCCATACAGGGCCTCCACCAAAAAATCTGCACTCAGCAATGCGCCCTCCCCCCGCTTGTGTTCCTGCTCCCCACCATCTCACTCCACCTCCACAGTGGTTTTAATTGACCGTCAGGACCAGAAGAAGGGGTAGACACATGTCAGATATTTTGGAGAGAATCCATTTCTACATAGCTATTTGAATTGTTCTTTTTCTTTCTAAATGAAAGGTTTGTGCATTAAGAAAGTGTTCTTAGTTTTGCTTGGTAACAATACTGTTTTATCTTCTCATTATCATCCCAAAAGCTTAAATGTGTTCAGACCTATGTCACGTTCACTTGAATATTGCAAAGTGCCAGTGCAATTTCCCTGCCCATTATTGTGAATTGTTGTCTTTCTGTCTGAATGAACTTGAAAAGGTTGTGAGGATTCCAATTGTTCTGGGTCACCGCACATTACTGCACATTCATTGGTATCAAGCTGTTTGGGTAGAACTGTTTGCTGTTGGTTGGGAAGTCAGGTTACGAGGGTAACTTTTCATCCTTTATTATTGTTTTTTACATGGAATGACATTTTTGAGTGAGATGTAGCTTTTTCAAATGATACAGAGAAATTCTACTCTATCAGGAGACATTTGACCTTTAGCGTTTTAGTAGTGTACATTCTGCTTATACTAATTCCTTATTGGTACTGGTGACTATAAAATGTCCACATGAAAAGAAATCTTTTAAAAACTCATCTGCATTGCATATGAATGAGGATGTTTCTCCTCAACCAAAATGCTTTTCTAGTGTATCCACTTCCCTGGCTCCACATATGTTTATTGGAAAACTCTGCATTGCACTGATGAGCCTTGATGAGCATACAGCCTTGGCTGAGTTTTAAAACCCAGTAGGGTATTCCATGTAAAAAGTACCTTTTAGGAGTGATCCTGGACTTTCTTCCCAGAATTCTGCGAATGAGGACATCCCTCTTCAACCAAAATGCTTTTCTAAAACTCCCTCTCACAAGTTCTGGAATCAGGAGCTGCATATTCTTATTATTCTTATTCATACTTTTAGCATTGACATATAAAACCACATTTAAGGTCCCCATACACGGGCTGATTATAGCTGCCGATATCGGTCCCTTGGACCGATTCGACAGCTAATCGGCCTGTGTATGGGCAGAACCGAGCAGCCTGGCCGACCGATATCTGGCCTGAAATTGGCCAGATCTCGATCGGCCAGGTTAGAAAATCCAGTCGGATCGGGGACCGCATCGGCTCGTTGATGCGGTCCCCGAACCGACTGCCCCATGGGCAAACGATCGGATTATTTTTTTTTTAAGCTACTTGCTACCCGATATAGCCCACCCGTAGGTGGGGATATCAGGTGAAGATCTGCTCGCTTGGCGACGTCGCCAAGCAAGCGGATATTATAGTGTACTGTATGGGAATTTGTGCACAAATCTATGGTGCATATTGACGCACCTTAGTTGTGGGAACCCTGGCATTACTAAAAAAAACTAAGCAACTAATCCTAAGCAACTTTTCAGTATGAATGTATTAAAAAGGTTAGTGCTTTAAAAGTTTTTTTGTTAATGCAATTGCTGTTGCAAGCTGTATTTGCTTATCTCCTGGGTATGACATTGTAAGCAAAAGCCAGTCTCCTCCAGAGAGATAGGTCTGTCAGTCTGCTGGCTTGTGTTACATTGTTTCAAAAGTCATTGCCCCCAGGGCAGATAATAAAAAGGGACAGACAACCACTGATTTTAATAGCAATAATATACAATTAATGTAAAGAGGTTCTGTTAGGATTTTTTGCTGTATTTTTATTTCTAAATTACACTGTTTACATAACAAAATAACATATGATTCACACTACCATTTAAATACCATTTTATACTTGAATCAAATAAACAAAAGGGATTGTGGGAACTAACCCCAAAGAAAAATCCTATTTACATGGGTTTAAAGCTCACCCACTGGGTTTTTAAAGCAGAATTACATCTGCCTTGTCTTGAATAATCTTCAAAAGCACTTGCAGAAGTAGAGGGATTGGTGGAAAAATATAGGCCAGATGAAACAACCATGACTAAAGGAGAGCACATACCCCGAGGGCCATTGGACTGAACCTTCTTGCAAAAAAAACTGGCAGCTGGGCATTCTCTGGAGTAGCCATAAGGTCCACCTCTGGAAGACCCCATTTCTCCACCGACATGTGGAAAACTTATGGATGCAGTTTTCACTCGTGCTTTGACAAGACTACTCAACTGAGATAGTCCGCTTGCTGATTGTGAATCCCTGGAACATGAACCGCAGTCAGATGATCCAGATTCATTTCCACCCACCTCAAAATTGGCAGCACTGCCCTCCACAAGAGGCGACTTCTGGTTCCGCTCTGTCTTTTCACATAAGACACCATTGAGGAATTGTCTATTTTCAGCTTTATCACTCTTCCCCTTATGTCTGGAGTGAATGCCGTCAGTGCTTGAAACACTGCTTTCAACTCCAGAATGTTTGATTGTGTCCTCTGCATCAGCGTTCCTCACAACCCTTGCACCACACTGTTCTCTAGGAGAGCTCCCCAACCTTGGAAACATCCGTCACAGAATCTGCCACTTGACTGGAGTAAGGGGAGAACCTCTGGAAAGGATTGCTGGGTCCTGCCACCACTGAAGACTGGCTTTGAGCTGAGGAGACAGCAATATTTGTTGATTCAAATCTTTTGCCCAACGATCCCAATGAACTAGGAAATAATGCTGAGCCTCTTGCATATGGAACCTGGCCCACCTGGTCATTGGAATGGAATAATGCCAATTAATGCCAGAGCTTTCAGAACGATCCAGCTCTACACAGAACTGTTTCTCTATTGTTTCTCCTACTCCCATATAACTGGAGGAGTCCCAAGCCCGACTTGGATTTCTTACTATTGAGTGCTATTCTGATACCTACTGGGAGCTGCTATCTTGCTGCCTTCCCATTGTTCTGCTGATCGGCTGCTGGGAGGGGGGGATATCACTCCAACTTGTAGCGCAGCAGTAACGTGTGATTGGAGTTTATCAGAGCACTGGTCATAATGCTGTGGCACCCTGGGAAATGAAGAATATGGCTAGGCTTAGGTGAAATTTCAAAATTAAATATAAAAAAAATCTATTTTTTGAAAAATGGATTTTAATGCAGGATTCTGCTGGGGAAGCTCTATTAACTGATGCGTTTTGAAAAAAATATGTTTTCCCATGACTATTCTCTTAAAAACAATTACAACTTTGTAATGAATGTATAATGCAAAGTTGCTTAGAATTATGTTTTCTTTTATTAGGCAAAAGATTATTTATTTTTATTTTATTGTCTACTAAAAAAATCATGTAAACCTTAAATAAACCCAATAAGATTGTTTTGCCACCAATAAGGATTAATTATATCTTAGTTGTCAAAGTACAAAGGACTTTCTGGAAATTCGGACCTTTCTGCGGCTATTCTTTTGTCGCGCGGCTATTCTTTCGTCGCCCGCGGCTATTATTTTGTCACGCGGCTATTGTTTCGTCGCCCGCAGCTATTATTTTGTCGCCTGGCTATTGATTCGTCGCCCGCGGCTATTATTTTGTCGCGCGGTTATTGTTTTGTCGCCCGGCTATTGTTTTGTCGCGCAGCTATTGATTCGTCACCCTTGGCTATTATTTTGTTGCGTGGCTATTGTTTTGTCGCCCGCGGCTATTGTTTTGTCGCACAGCTATTGTTTTGTTGCCTGCGGCTATTATTTTGTCGCGCGGCTATTGTTTCGTCGCCCGCGGCTATTATTTTGTCGCACGGCTATTGTTTTGTCGCTCGCGGCTATTATTTTGTCGCGCGGCTATTCTTTTTTGACGCCGGCGATAATTTTTGGACGTGCGGCAAATCCATGCCTGGCGAAACATTTCGCCCATCCCTAGTTTTCACTGGCAAACAACCATAAATGGTGGTAGATGTGAAAGGCATATGCATGCAAAGTATTCCTGGAGAGTAGAACAGTAGAACAGTAGAACAGAATATTTTAAAAATAGAAAATATTCATTTGAAAGAAAAAAAGGCTTTAATGGCTTCCTTTGGACTCCTTCCATGGTAACTGTGATAATATATTCCCAGCTGCTACTGTTTTAACATTACATTTTAGATAATAAATGAGATTCCCAGTCATAAGCAAAGAAAGAGATTTAGCAGCAATGAATAGTAACTATAAAATCACCCCTCAGACGATTGTATTAACGTACAATAATTTAAAGGGAGTGAATTCCACAACTTTATAGTTCTCGCTGTACAAAGCCGTTTTTACACCTTAAGAGATGAAACCTAATTTCTTCTACTCTCAGCAAATACAAAGGTGTCTTTTGATATCTCACCTCTGCTGAAGGTTTTGACGCAAAGGCTGATGCCACACGGGGGTCATTCTTGGCCTGTGGATAAACATAAATGGAGTGGATTACCAAGGGTCTTTATGGGCTCAGTTGGCACATCTGGGGGGGCCCAAGGGCATAGTGCAGTCATGTCCAGTTATGTCTTCTGAGTTTCTTTGTCAGGACAGTGTTCCCAGGTTGTTATTTGTAAATGTATATATAACACAATTCTGCTGCTTAAATCTATTACAAATATATATATATATGTGTGTAGAATTGTATTGTATTGTAACTGTTTTTTTATTCTATCTGAAAGAGCACAGTTTCCCTGATCCGAGAGCCCTTGTGATGTCCTTATTTGCCATCCTGAGAAGCAGTTAATTGCTACAAAGGACAAAAAATGTGTCAGTGACACAGTCACAGCTCCCTCTGGGGCCAATCAAAGCACAGCAGTTCTCGGTAAGTGCCAATGTCGGACTTTTTTTTTTATTCCTCCCTTTGCTGCTGCAGCAGCATAAAAAAGTGGAATACAAATCATTGTAAAGGAGAAATGAAGAGTTTTAAGCTATACAACCATAACATTAATTTGTTCATTTTTATATGACAGATTTTAATAAAGAGATTTTGACATTTATCAGAGTGGTGTAATGCCAGTAATTATACCCCAAAATGTACAATGCCCCTAAATGCTGGCCTTTTTGCTGCAGAATGCAATGTGCTTGCAGACTGCAAATCTACTGCAGTAAGCTATGAAAGTGCTAACAGTCTGACCTAATACAAGTATAGAGCTCAAGCCCCTTATAATTATTCACAAGCGACTAACCAGAAGCCACACAAAACAAATCTTATAATCTTATAAATATAAATATGCCAGTTAGCTGTTGGTTATTTTGTGAACCAAAAGCATGTCTTTAAAGGAGAACTATACCCCCTAGGCTATACAGCCCCCTTAACTAGCACTGCCTTGACCCCCCTCACCTCTCCCTTATCACATAGTTTCTAATGTTTAAAACTGTCCCTATCGCTAACCCCAAGCTAAAAGAGCAGAGTAGCACAGCTGCGTACTTGCCCAACACGGACCCTGCTCGCGTATGTGCAGTTTAAGCAGATATTCTGCTACCGAAGACTGTTCACTTGCGGGCCAGGTATGCAGCTGCGCTACTCTTCTCTTTTAGCTTGGGGTTAGCGATAGGGACAGATTTTAAAGCTAGAAACTATGCAATAAGGGAGAGGAGAGGGGGGTAAAGGCAGTGCTGCCTGGGGGGTATAGTTCTCCTTTGAAGACATGCTTTTAGTTCACAAAATAACCAACAGCTAATTGGTACATTTATAAGATTTGTTTTCTTTTATTATGCCAGGATAACACCTAAAATGACAATATTATTTTGCACTACTCTTTTGATTACATAAACCACTGAAGTATATGAAACAAGTTCAAGCTGCAAATAATGTTTTGCTTGAAAGTAAGAAAATGATGTGTAAAATGTGGCGGTGTTCAATGGTAGTTTGAACTCACTACACATACACATAAAATCATTACACAGCTTTTACACATCATACCATGGCCTGTTTTTTCTACACAACTACTGTTCTAAAAGTGTCCCAGTTTAAGGGTTGATCGGGACACATGAACCTGCAATCAAAAACATCACATTCATATACAGGTATCGGACCCCTTATCCAGAAAGTACTGAATTACGGAAAGGCCATCTCCCATAGACTCAATTTTAATCAAATAATTTACATTTTTAAAAATGGTTTTCTTTTTCTCTGTAATAATAAAACAGTACCTTGTACTTGATCCCAACTAAGATATAATTAATCCTTATTGGGGGCAGAACAGCCCTATTGGGTTTATTTAATGGTTATATGATTCCCTTTTCTCTGTAATAATAAAACAGTACCTGTACTTGATCCCAACTAAGATATAATTACCCCTTATTGGGGGCAGAACAGCCCTATTGGGTTTATTTAATAGTTAAATGATTCCCTTTTCTCTGTAATAATAAAACAGTACCTGTACTTGATCCCAACTAAGATATAATTACCCCTTATTGGGGGCAGAACAGCCCTATTGGGTTTATTTCATGGTTAAATGATTCCCTTTTCTCTAATAATAAAACAGTACCTTGTACTTGATCCCAACTAAGATATAATTAATCCTTATTGGGGGCAGAACAGCCCTATTGGGTTTATTTAATGGTTAAATGATTCCCTTTTCTCTGTAATAATAAAACAGTACCTGTACTTGATCCCAACTAAGATATAATTACCCCTTATTGGGGGCAGAACAGCCCTATTGGGTTTATTTAATGGTTAAATGATTCCCTTTTCTCTGTAATAATAAAACAGTACCTGTACTTGATCCCAACTAAGATATAATTACCCCTTATTGGGGGCAGAACAGCCCTATTGGGTTTATTTCATGGTTAAATGATTCCCTTTTCTCTGTAATAATAAAACAGTACCTGTACTTGATTCCAACTAAGATATAATTAATCCTTATTGGAGGCAAAACAATCCTAGTTGGTTTAATTACTGTCTAAATAATTTATTTTTAGCAAACTTAAGGTAGGAGATCTGAATAACGGAAAGACCCCTTATCCAGAAAACCCCAGGTCCCGAGCATTTTGGATAACGGATCCCATACCTGTACTATGGTTACTGAGAAAATGAGGCCACACGGAGACAAACCTATTTCGGAAGTCACATTGTTAGAGAAATCATCCTGCACAGAGCGTACTTAATCAGAAATGCAATTACCAGCTATAACCTCTGTCTCTGTGTGGCAGCTTTATATAACTACCCATCAGACTGCATTACAGAGAAGTTTGTAGCAGACTGGCCTGAGAATGAATTGGTGAAGACTGAATGCTGCCCCCATTCCCAATCTCAGGAAAGATTACTAGAACCAGGAAATGAAAGTATAAAGAATTCATAATCCTATCCTCTAGAGAATCGCATAACAAATACAATAAGAGATGTACCTATTCAGACCTCTCACCAGTATGGCTGCAGATAGAGGAACAAATTAATTGGACCGCTGGTGACAGAGAGCTTGTATTTCATCTTGCAGCAGAATTCATTTTATTTTACCACCGCTTTGCTTTAAAATAAATCTGACGGTGGCAAACAGATATTGAGTGTTGCTTTTAAAATATATTTATTTAAAGTATATTTTGTACCATTTCTGCCTTATTGCTTACTCAAATAGACAAATAAACAAATAGATCTAGTTTCATTCATAATAATCATTTTTAATATTGATCCCTTCTGCAAGTGTTCTGGATATCCCTTGTCTGTGCTGCTTCATAAAGAAAATGACTTTACTTACTTGAAGGAATGCTTGCCAATAATAACCACCACTTGCTGAGCTAGTCAACTCTTGTGGGACCAGAGCCTGCACCACTACCAGTCACCTACCTAGCAGTAAGAATCACTGGCCATAACCCTCCCAAGGCAAGTATTCCACAGCCAACACCTTTACTCAATCCCAACACTCACTTACCTACCCCACAGAGAGGTGGGTTGCTGCTCATGCTCCCTAAAATGGAGCCAGGCCTCTGTTCCTTCCTCCCTAAATTCGATCTGCCTCCGCCCGCCCCCCTGAAAAAAGATTAGTTGTGTCTGTAATTCCTGTGCCAGAGACACACAGCTTTCTGTTCTCTGCTCTTTCCTGCTCCCCCCTCCCTCAATAATGCTAAGAACTCATTCCCCCCCTTAGGAATGTGGATCTGAGCCAATCAGCAGGAAGTTTTACTAACTAAGTCTTACTAACTGAGCATATCCACTTGGTCTGCATGTCTGTGCAGGAGTGAAGCATTATGGGAACTTTCTTTACACAACTCACAGCGTTTCGGGAAAATGTAGGCCAAACGATCGAATTATAACAGGAGCAATGGGCGCAGTCAGTTTGTTGATGCATCGGCTCATTGATACGGTCCCTGATCCGACTAAATCTTTTAACTTGCCCTATCGATATCTGGCCAATTTCAGGCCAGATATCGTTCAGGCAGGCCCCTCGTTCCTGCCCCTACACGGCCGATAAGCTGCCAAATTGGTCTAAGGGACTAATATCGGCAGCTACAATCGGCCCGTGTATGGCCACCTTTAGTCTCTAATCACCACTTCACAATCACTATTGCTGCAACTTTGCTTTAAAACCCAGTTTTGGCCCATAGGGTATTCTATGAAAGTGGAAGTTTATACCAATAAAACTATGTTTCCATCCCAGAAATCCTTCTGTTTTGCTTACAAAAGGTGAGGGCCTCCTCACTCAAAATATTTTGAATGGTTGATTCACTTCCCTGCTGATTAATTAACAATGGACTACACCAAGAAGGTTAAATACCAAGCTGTAGTAAAATGGAAATTTCAGTAAAGAAACTGGTTTCCTTACCTGCTTTATATATCAGGGCATAATCTGACTAAAGAGTACGTACATTTTGTCCCATCATTGAGCTTTGCCATTCTTACTGAGCCTGAATGAATCCCTGTGTTTGGAACAACAGTACACACCTCTATCAAAGCTGACTGTTAAAGCATAATTCAGTGTTCTACCTATATTGTCTACCCTGTGTTTGCGGCTGCTTTTTGACTAAATAGCATGCTTATCCTAGAAACCTACATCCCTGGACCAAGCTACCGACTGTGCAGAATGATCACCCTTTCAGTGACCTTGTTTTATTGAATTACAAATTACATTTTTTCATGCAGCTCAGTTGGAGGGATAGCATGACCTGGGCATTCTCTGAGTGCTAGAATACATCTTATACATTTTTTAATGGACTACTTGGCAGTACTCAGCCATTTATTCTCTGTCTTTGAAGTGTTCTTGAACTTAACTTTTCTGTACCCTGGTTAGCTGGAAACACCTCTTGTATAAGAGAACTTACTAAGATGGAAAATACAATTTGTATCTCACTATTACACACATACACCACAAACACATCTTCTCTATAACTTTTCTTTAGGAGCTCTGAGCTCTACCAGTCTGTTGTGCAGGTATAGGACCCATTATCCGGAAACCTGTTATCCAGAAAGTTCCAAATTATGGAATGGCCATCTCCCATAGACTCACTTTTAAGGAAATAATTCACATTTTTAAAAAATATTTCCTTTTTCTCTGTAATAATAAAACGGTACCTTGTACAGGTATGGGACCTGTTATCCAGAATGCTTGGGACCTGGGGTTTTCCGGATAAGGGATCTTTCCATAATTTGTTTCTCCATAACTTAAGTCTGCTAAAAATCATTTAAATACTGAATAAACCCAATAGGATTGTTTTGCCTCCAGTAAGGATTAATTATATCTTAGTTGGGATAAAGTACAATTTTCTGTTATTACAGAAAAAAAGGAAATCATTATAAGCAAATAAGTCAAATTTATAAAAACGGAGTCTATAGGAGATGGCCTTTCTGGATAAGGGGTTTCCGGATAAGGGATCACATACCTGTACTTGATCCCAGCTAAGATATAATTACCCCTTATTGGAACCAAAACAATCCTATTGGGTTTATTTGATGTTGAAATGATTTTTTAGCAGACTTAAGGTATGGAGATCCAAATTATGGAAAGACCCCTTATCTGGAAACCCCCAGGTCCCGAGCATTGTGGATAACAGGTCCAGTACCTGTACATAGTTTTCCTACTATAAATCCTAATAAATCCTATCAGGACTAGCATGCCCACACAGGTATTGGACCTTTTATCCAGAATGCTTGGGATTAGAGGTTTACCGGATCAGGGGTTCCTTCTAATTTGGATCTCCATACCTTAACTCCCATAAAATCATTTAAACAGTAAGTAAACCCAGTAGGATTGTTTTTCCCTAATAAGAATGCATTATATCTTAGTTGGGATCAAGTACAGGTACTGTTTTATTATTACAGAGAAAAGGGAATCATTTAACCATTAAATAAACCCAATAGGGCTGTTCTGCCCCAATAAGGGGTAATTATATCTTAGTTGGGATCAAGTACAAGGTACTGTTTTATTATTACAGAGAAAAGGGAATCATTTAACCATTAAATAAACCCAATAGGGCTGTTCTGCCCCCAATAAGGGGTAATTATATCTTAGTTGGGATCAAGTACAGGTACTGTTTTATTATTACAGAGAAAAGGGAATCATTTAACCATTAAATAAACCCAATAGGGCTGTTCTGCCCCCAATAAGGGGTAATTATATCTTAGTTGGGATCAAGTACAGGTACTGTTTTATTATTACAGAGAAAAGGGAATCATTTAACCATTAAATAAACCCAATAGGGCTGTTCTGCCCCCAATAAGGGGTAATTATATCTTAGTTGGGATCAAGTACAGGTACTGTTTTATTATTACAGAGAAAAGGGAATCATCTAACCATTAAATAAACCCAATAGGGCTGTTCTGCCCCCAATAAGGGGTAATTATATCTTAGTTGGGTTCAAGTACAGGTACTGTTGTATTATTACAGAGAAAAAGGAAATACTTTTTAAAAATATAAATGATTTGATTAGTGCGTAAAAAAAACATAATTGATAGCTGAAACAAGAGGAAAAGAGGGCACCGCTCAATACTGCTTACAAACACTTCCTAAAAAGCTAATCATTTACCAATAGTTTACAGAAAACTCCTAAATAACATTTAAAATATGTATGGAAAAATGTGCAGATTCTTTTCTTAAAAAAGGTTTTTATTTTCGGTATTTTCGGTAATTTTTTATGAATAAATGCCCTAGTCTATTCCAGTAGCAGCCAACAACTTCTGGTGTCTGGCATCAGGGAGCTGGGCCACAGGTGGGTGTAGGTAATTGCCTAGACAGTGGCCTCTATCAGGGAGGCAACAGTATGCACTTCCTTGCGTAGAACAGTAGGGAGCAATATAGAATTCTCAGCAGGCTTTGGGACAAGCTGTACATGATGCTAAATAGGCTTAGTTTGTGTGAGAGCATAAAGTATTGGGAAAGATAAAGTATGTACTTGCACGTAGACCAGAGCCTGTGCCCAAATATTGGATTGTAGGGTACTGCCACAGGGGATGAAGATAGTTCATAGTGGGGTGGGTCTTGTCTGCCCCTACGGTACAGGGGGGGGGGAGTAGAGGGAAGACTATGTATGATTTTGACCTGGATTCATATATCCCTAGTTGACACCAAGTAATCATAGGCCTTGCCTGTTTCTTCTTCCCAGTCATCATCTACTAGATTTGGTAGATCCCTTTGCATTAGGAATTGGGGACTGATGGTTGAGCGGAGGAGGGAGTGCAGTGTTAAATGTGCAGATTCTTAGTCTAAGGGGCTGATTTACTAACCCACGAATCCGGCCCTGAATTGGAAAAGTTCCGACTTGAAAACGAACATTTTGCGACTTTTTCGTATGTTTTGCAATTTTTTCGGCGTCTTTACGAATTTTTCGTTACCAATACGATTTTGGCGGAAAAAACGCAAGTTTTTCGTAGCCTTTACGAAAGTTGCGTAAAATCTTGCGATTTTTCCGTAGCGTTAAAACTTACGCGAAAAGTTGCGCCTTTTTTGTAGCGTTAAAACTTAAAAGGTGCGAAGTTTTGCGTAAGTTTTAACGCTACGAAAAAAGCGCAACTGTTTGCGCAAGTTTTAACGCTACGAAAAATCGCAAGATTTTACGCAACTTTTGTAATGGCTACGAAAAACTTGCGTTTTTACGCAAAAATCGTATTGGTAACGAAAAATTCGTAAAGACGCCGAAAAAATACGAAAAAATCGCAAAATACCGATCTTTACGAAAAAAACGCAATCGGACTCATTTCGACCCGTTCGTGGGTTAGTAAATGTGCCCCTAAGTGTGTGTGTGTTTTTTTTTTTTTTTAAATAATATGCCAGTTGAGGCAACAAAAAAACATGAAGCTCACCCTTTTGAGTGGGATCACCTGCATGCCATTAATCATGTGTGGTATTTTTTGCCTTCTTGTTAGTATGCCTTCCTGTATTTGCTATTGTGCCTACCATTGCAGATGTGTGTGAGTTGGTTTGCATGCTTGTCTGTATTCTTCTCTTACAGTCATATGTGAACTTGACTACTTGACATCTACTTGACTTATATTCCCTTTCATGTAGCCTGCGTGTATGTGTTTGCTTTCATCTTGCTTTCCTTCAAATGTATTTGTGCCTCTCTTCCTGTTTGTATATATATCCCTCTAAGCATAGACACGTGTCCTGGCTTGATTGTACTTGTTTGTCCCTATGTATTTATTTTAGGTTTGTTTGCTTTAATGTTTTTCTTTATGTAAACAATGATTATTTCCCACATATTAAGAGGTTTTATTTATACTTATTTGTAAATTATAAGGAACTTATAAGTCACTTAAGAGTTATGGTACCCTCTACCAACTTGTGATACAAGTCCGGGTACTCCGATCACCCGGAATAAAATATAATATATACATAAAGGATATTATTCTTTGTAAGCATCTATTCTGGTTAAATGTCTGTAAAAGCAAACTGTTTGTTTTTTACTTGAATTTCTATCTCCCTTACTATGTTTGGGTAAATGTTGTATTAATAATAATGTTGGTAATATTTGAATAAATGGATGAACCGCTACTGTAAGAAATTTGCAGTAATTATTTTATCTGACAGAATGTCACAAATGAAGTAGCACTATGGCATCTATGTGAATGTGCTCCCACACCTGTGTCCAATGATAAAAGACAGCAGAATAAATTGCTAAAATAATTAAGCTAAGGCCTAGCTAAAGTTGTCACAACCCAAAGTGTTGAAAGCCTTCAATACTACTTGGTCCGGTTTTGCTGGTTATTGTATAAATAATTTATTTATATATATATAGTAAGAGTACAATATATCTGCCCAGACACTGGGGTTGCCACTTGTCTCATTTTCGGAATAACTGCCCAGGTAAAAACTGTCTGTCCGGATTTTCAAATTAGTTGACTCAGGACTCTGAAATAAATGACATGACAATCAGCCAATAACTAATTGCCACATCATAGGTACCTCCCTGCAAGAAGGCATATATTCAGGCAGTGTTGGACTGGCTCATTTGGAATCCTAGCAGGCCCAGCGAGCTGTTAATGTGCCCTCCTTCCTCTACCTGTTTGGCTTACATAGATAGAAGGATAGATTTATAATATTTAAGTAAAAATAGACTAGGATAATAAAGAGATTTAGGAGAAAAAATTGTTTGCAGAGTTTTTTTTTGTGGGGCCCTGGCATCTCAGTACAACACAGTATGCAGGATAGAAATATTCTGTGTTGTCAATATTATATTACATTATACTTTGCTAAATATATAAAAGAAATAGGAGATTTTTCCTTTATTGCCATTTGCCATCAAATATACTGTCATTCTGTAGCACGTTGTGTAAATCCTGCTGATTTGCAGGTTCTCTTTAAGCTGAGTGAAACATATGCCACAGTCCTACCACTCACCTTCCTGCTTATGCACATCTTCTGACAGATAGAAGGCAAACTGTCATTTACCAAGGTCACTGCTCTTCTCTTATTATACATAAATCATCCTGGAACAGTAAAGTAAAGCATTTCAATAATAGGTGTATATTGGTAACACGTTACTTGCTACCATAGTAACAAAGTGATATTGCAGTTACTGGTCACACCTAAAAAGATTAAAAGGTCTATAAGACTCCCTGGATGAGTTTATGAGTAATTCACATCCAGCATTCATTGGAATATATAAATGTGAGGACATGCTCAGATGAGAAAATTGTCCATCAGATGATTTTATTTGTACAGAAAGCAAAATCCTTTTTATTTTTGCTCAGACATTGATTAAAGGTGATATATCTCTAAACATTATAGTAAGATATGATGAAGCAAGTGGTACTACATGACCTTCAAGGCCCCCTCCCCATCCATGAATGGAATCAGCAACCCCACTCCCTATAATAGTGATAGGCGAAATTTTTCGTCAGGCATGGATTTGCAGCGAATTTCAGACTTTTGCCATTGGTGGAAAAATTAGTATTTTTTGCATTTCGGAATTTTTTTCTAAATTCCACAAATTTTTCGGTGAAGCGAAACGGGACAGATTTGCTCATTACTAGTTACTTGGAGATAGCAAAGGAATCAGGTGCTGCTTTATTAAAGGTGATCTACACCCCCAAGCTGTATAAAGTAGTCACAGATCCCTTATTCACTGAATTGTAAAGAATTCATGGCAGTTGGCAATACATGTGGTAGGGAAGCTGATCTTTTAGCATGAAACCACATCCTGCTACTTGTTGCAAAATGGGGATGTCTTATTATAGGACTCCTATAACAATCCTCATAGCAACCCCCCATAACACATCTTTCCATATTTTGCTCCAGGTTCAAAGACAACAAAACAACATTTCGAGACTTCAGCGGTATTTCCCTATTACATGTCTGCTTCTGAAATACCTCTTATTCCCAAGTATTTCAATAAGGTGCAAAAGGACAGAGCAAAAAAGTCCTATCTTTGTGTCCTATGTATGTATGTATGTATATCTTTATTTATAAAGCGCTACTTATATGATGACGCTACCCCAACCCTTCAGTTGGGCAGTTCTGCCACAGGAGTCCACATCATCCAGAAATGATGAAACAAGATCCAATTATTAACTTCAACTTAGAAGAGTATAAAGAGGCAGCATGGAGTCTGAGAGGCTGAGTATGAAATACAGAATCTATATAAACTATGCTGAGCATCAACCTCCCAATTACAAAAGTTGGGAAGTCTTCATAAACTGGTGTGTAGAACAGACCATATGATTCAATTTCTCACGAAACTTCTCATGAAACAAAGGACTGAATCCTTCTAGGAGAAACCTGGAAAAAACGTCTAATATTTTTTTTCAGTTACTTAAAATCCTGAGACCTAAAGTGAGGATCTAATGTATACCTGGTACCGCAGGCCTTAACTAAATGCCATTTCAACCAATGGAATTAATTCAATTACAATTTGTCACTTGAAAAATAACTTTATTACCTTGCTTTGTATCTGAAAGAAATGTTGAGGAAATCCAAGTGCAGTTTGTCTTGGATGCTCTTGTTTTTAAAGAAGAAATGTAATTATTACCAGGGTACAGTAATGACAACCTATTCTACTATAGCTGCTGAGCATCTTGAGCATTTGAAGCCCAAGTATCATTTTTGCATCCCACTCAAAGTCTTTGTTTAACTGCTTAGCTAGTTCCCATTAATGCCCACTAACGTGAAGGATCAGGAAAGTAGAAAATCCTATAGATCACTGTAGATCAAAACATGGAAATAGACAATGATGTAGGAAACTATTTATACGTTTCTAAAGTCTCTGGTGGGATTAACCCATTGGTGTTCACTGTCATATACCAGTCCATCCCCATTTAAGTGCATCTTTTCCAGTTTTAACAATCTCAATTTAGACAGTTTTCTTTTATAACTTGACCCTTCCATAAGCTCTTGTGGGCAGAACCCTCCCCCTAGTGTCTCCAATCCTTATCCAAATGTAACTGTAAATCATTTTTTGTGAATTGTTTATATGTACATGTTAACTGGTTTGTCTTATGTACCCCTCTATTCTGTAAAGCGCTATGTGAATTCTTAATGGGGCCTTAACATTGCTTTGTAAAGGGGAAGGATGACCCTATCCTCAAGCTAATATTTACCTTTTTAAATAGAGTGCAATAGCTTGAAGGCCATGGCTACTGCTGACTGGCATTGCTTGCTGCAGCTAAATCTATAATCCTTAAGTGCCCATAGGTCTCTATCCATCAAGAAATTGCCCAGCCCCATTTTAATTCCATGCACAGATTTCATCTGCCATGTAGCCACTCAGGTTGTCTTTTGTCAATTTGTCTTGCACACATGTACAATCTCTATCCAGTACTGTATCATTTGTTACTCTATATTAAAAAAAGAATAATACAGGTATGGGATCCCTTATCCGGAAACCCATTATCCAGAAAGCTCCGTCTCCCATTGACTCCATTATAAGCAAATAATTTCGATTTTTAAAACTGATTTCCTTTTTCTCTGTAATAATAAAACAGTACCTGTACTTGATCCCAACTAAGATATAATTACCCCTTATTGGGGGCAGAACAGCCCTATTGGGTTTATTTAATGGTTAAATGATTCCCTTTTCTCTGTAATAATAAAACAGTACCTGTACTTGATCCCAACTAAGATATAATTACCCCTTATTGGGGGCAGAACAGCCCTATTGGGTTTATTTAATGGTTAAATGATTCCCTTTTCTCTGTAATAATAAAACAGTACCTGTACTTGATCCCAACTAAGATATAATTACCCCTTATTGGGGGCAGAACAGCCCTATTGGGTTTATTTAATGGTTAAATGATTCCCTTTTCTCTGTAATAATAAAACAGTCCCTGTACTTGATCCCAACTAAGATATAATTACCCCTTATTGGGGGCAGAACAGCCCTATTGGGTTTATTTCATGGTTAAATGATCCCCTTTTCTCTGTAATAATAAAACAGTACCTGTACTTGATCCCAACTAAGATATAATTACCCCTTATTGGGGCAGAACAGTCCTATTGGGTTTATTTAATGGTTAAATGATTCCCTTTTCTCTGTAATAATAAAACAGTACCTGTACTTGATCCCAACTAAGATATAATTACCCCTTATTGGGGGCAGAACAGTCCTATTGGGTTTATTTAATGGCTAAATGATTCCCTTTTCTCTGTAATAATAAAACAGTACCTGTACTTGATCCCAACTAAGATATAATTACCCCTTATTGGGGGCAGAACAGCCCTATTGGGTTTATTTCATGGTTAAATGATTCCCTTTTCTCTGTAATAATAAAACAGTACCTGTACTTGATCCCAACTAAGATATAATTAATCCTTATTGGAGGCAAAACAATCCTATTGGGTTTATTTAATGTTTTATTGATTTTTTAGTAGACTTAAGGTATGAAGATACAAATTACAGAAAGACCCCTTACCTGGAATACCCTTGGTCCCGAGCATTCTGGATAATGGATCCTATACCTGTATTGTATTTTGTAGTCAAATTTACTTATTGCAATACAGCTTATTCCATATTTCTGGTATGGTGGAATGTTTCACCATTCATTCTTGGGCACATTTACCATCTACTTTATTTAATGTATCAAAAAATCAGTAATTATCACCTGCATATGCAAGGTGTTCAGTAACTTTAAACTTATTATTAAGAACCCCTTTCTATATTGGCACTTTATTTCATCACATCCCTGCTACAAGCATACACTGAATGATATGCAGTATATTAGCATTGGTACATAGTATATATACAAGCATATAGCATATAACATCAACATATTCTGCAGTATTGTAACTGTGTTTTCTGCTTGATTATTTAGCATATTATATAAGTTATATTACTATAATACACAAGAGCCATGAATATCTTGTAAATTATATTCTTATGAACGGTGCTGATGTCATCAGTTATAACAAGTCCTCGCTCGTGATGTCATTTGTGTTACACAACTCACTGAAACATCTGTATTATAATAAAAATGTGCCCCCTGCTGTAAAATATGGGTATATTAGAAGTCATCTTGCCGTTACATGACTTGTATAAAAGCACTTTACCTTGTGTATTTATATAGTCATGGAATTTCTTGGTGGCTTATAAGATCCTTACATTTTAAAATTGGTGGTACATTATTCGCTATATAAAGCCCAAAGCATTTGCTCTTTTTCCTTAAGGAATGGATTCGTACACAGATATCTAAAAATCAGACCATTCCAAGAGGCTATTCCACATGCTCATCTGTGATCAGCACAAAGAGGTTATGACTAGATGTAATAGTACATTTACTATTGAGAAACTACATTTAATTAGGTTTTTAACATCTGTGCGTAAGAATGCTGCAATTTCCACAAGTAGAAGTTGATTTCTTGGTTAAACTAAACCCTTTTATCATCATTTTATTGTACAAAGCTGCTTTATTTCTGTATTTTAATTATCTCAAAACTTGGAAGAAAGATTCAAGCAATAATACATTTCTGGTTTTTAATGAATTAGATATGGAAACTCTATTAATTTTCTTTTTTTTCCCTCAGTAAGAAAAAGAGATCCTTTTTTGTGACAAACAGCAAATGATTACCAGCTTTTTTAAAAATGAGAGATTGTTAATGGCAACAGTTATGAAGGAAAATCTAATTAAATTCCACTTCTCAACAGGAAAGACAAGTTCTGATTACTTGTATTGTTTTGTGTTGAATTAAATGTATGAAATATTCTGTTCCACCTGGTGGCACATTTTGTGAACATATTATTTCTTCATCCTATGTAAAGGTTAGTTTTTCACTTCTCTTTTGTCTATTTGGAATTCTCTTGTCGCTCTTGGCTAACTGAGCATGCTCAGTTCTTCTCAACTCAGGTTCCAGTCTTGCAGCCAACAAAGAGGTTTCAATAGCAATTATGCTCTAGCTTTGCACTCTGCTGGAGAAACATGTTTTTTTATGCTAACTGTCTGTCCTGAGCTCAGTTTAACCATTACAGGGCACAAACCAAGCTGGACTTTTAATCAAAGTGATTTCTGCCTATGTAAGCCTGCATTCTTGATTGCGTGAACCTTACATCACACATGCAGATTGCAGATGTAAAGATGTGTGAGAGGGAAAATGGCCACCGTGTGAAAGCTGCTATTTGTACTAGGAAAATGTGGAGGTGCTGAGGAAGGAGGGGGTATTTGCAATACATATGGTGTGGTTTGGGTGGGGAAGATGTGCCCAACTTTAATACATGGTAGGAAAATATAGGGTTATTAAATTAATAAAGGGGACTGAGTGTCTCATTTATGAAGATAAGGTGGTTCAACTGGGTTTGTTTACATAGGAGAAGATGATCTTAAACAGAGTATCTGTCTGTACAAAGGGTTCCAAAGTAAAGATCTAGAAATATGTCAAACAGCTGCATAAGCAGAAAAAATATTTGATGTATTTTATTAAATAAGAGAATACAAAAGACACATGTCCATCAAGTTCAACCTTTTATGTTTAAATAAAACCTTTCTAACTGCCAGCTGTTCCAGAGGAAAGCAAAAAAAACCATATCAAGCCTCTCCAATTTGCCTCAAAAGGGAAAATTCCTTCCTTCCATTGTAAGGCCCCACTGCTGAGCTTGATCCAAAGGGCAGTGCAGGCGAGAGTAAACCAGTGACATAGTCAACAACTGGCACGGAGTCAGGGCAGGCAGCGAACAATCGAGCAAAAATTTTTATTTGACATGTCAGTAATGGAGAAGAGTACAGTGAGATGCATCAGAACATCAGCGGAACAATAATACAAGATAATATTGTACTTCCTGCCAGGCTATGCTACAAATAATGGAGAGCAAAATATTCATATTTAGCTTATAAAAAAGAAACTGAATAAACATTTGAAACAAGTAATTATAGTTTCAATACATTGCATTATAAGTATAGGCAAGCGACCATAGCAGGAAACTATAACTCCTTGGTTACTTTTACTATCTCTATAAACAGTATGAGATAAATATTCCATTATATAAAGCACAAGAGCCATAATATCATGGCATTTGACCTTGTGCTTTTATATGGGCAGGGAACTCATTGATGATTTATAATACTGGTATTGTTGTACAATAAGGGGTACATTATTCACTATATAAACCATGATTAGTTATGTAATTTGTGACACACAACACCTTATTTATAATACTAATGTACCCCCTGATGCAAAATACAAGGATATTAGGATCCATCAATTCAAGCTTGGACACCTTGAAAGAATTGGGTCAACGCGTTTGTGCAGTGAAAAGAGCATATATCCATAGTCCTTTCAGCTGAGTGTTAAGGACAACGGTAGATGCTTTGTGGGGCATTTCATCAGTTACAGTTCTCTCCGACAATACAGCAGCAAAAAGCCAAAAATAAGTACTCATTGCTTCCTATGAAAGTGGAGTTTACATATGTATGGAAGTGGCATCTGGTTTTGCAAGAAACTAACAGCCTAATGCAAACTACCATGTCTATCTTTATAGGTGACACTGGAAAGCTTAAACTTTCTCATTCTGTACCTCAGCTGGGAGCTTGAGAGGGTGGGTACCCCAGGGGGCCCTTATAGGTTCACCCCTGACATGGAGGAGACAAATCCAGCAGCTTAACAGAGTTCAACAATGGATGTAGCAGTAACCCAGGTCACTGTTACAAAGGAAACAGCCTAATGTTAACCTTAGATCTAACTCTCTGTTACCTCATGTAGATATTAGAAGGAGAAGTAGTAATCTCCACTGCATGCTGGCTAATGCGCGGAGCTTGTCGGGTAAATTAGGGGAGCTGGAGGCAATTGCATATAATGAAAATTAGGATTTAATTGGTATCACTGAGACCTGGTGGGATGAAACATGACTGGGCTGTGAATTTAAATGATTACACCCTTTTTAGGTGCGACAGAGGGATTAAAAAGGGTGGAGGGGTTTGTCTTTATGTAAAGTCAGATTTAAAGCCACATGCTAAAGAAATTACCAGGGACAATGTGAATCCCTTTGGGTAGATATTTCAGCAGGGCTAAAGGTTACAAAGAAAATGATCATTGGTGTATGCTATAACCCAACCTGTATAGGTGAGGAGGATGTGGCCCAGCTACTATTGCAAATGGAGGAGGCTTCACAACTAGGTCACGTTGTTGTTATGGGGGACTTTAATTATCCGGACATTGACTGGAGTAATATAGTTACATAGTTAGTTAGTTACATAGTTACATAGGGTTGAAAAAAGACCAGTGTCCATCAAGTTCAACCCATCCAAGTAAACCCAGCACCCACAACCCACACCTACCAATCTATACACTCACATACATAAACTATAAATACAACCACTAGTACTAACTGTAGATATTAGTATCACAATAGCCTTGGATATTCTGATTGATCAAGAACTCATCCAGGCCCCTCTTAAAGGCATTAACAGAATCTGCCATTACCACATCACTAGGAAGGGCATTCCCCAACCTCACTGCCCTCACCGTGAAAAACCCCCTACGCTGCTTCAAATGGAAGCTCCGTTCCTCTAATCTAAAGGGGTGACCTCTGGTGCGTTGATTGTTTTTATGGGAAAAAAGAACATCCCCCAACTGCCTATAATCCCCTCTAATGTACTTGTACAGAGTAATCATGTCCCCTCGCAAGCGCCTCTTTTCCAGAGAAAACAACCTCAACCTCGACAGTCTAACCTCATAGTTAAATCTTCCATCCCCTTTACCAGTTTAGTTGCAGTCTCTGCACTTTCTCCAGCTCATTAATATCCTTCTTAAGGACTGGAGCCCAAAACTGCACTGCATACTCAAGGTGAGGCCTTACCAGGGACCTATAAAGGGGCAAAATTATGTTCTCATCCCTTGAGTCAATGCCCTTTTTTATACAAGACAGCACTTTATTTGCTTTAGTAGCCACAGAATGACACTGCCTGGAATTAGACAACTTGTTATCAACAAAAAACCCCAGATCCTTCTCCATTAAGGATACCCCCAACACACTACCATTCAGTAGATAGTTTGCGTTTATATTATTTCTATATTATTCACTTATCAACATTGAACCTCATTTTCCAGTTTGCTGCCCAGTTATCTAATTTTGTCAAATCGCTCTGCAAAGCGGCAGCATCCTGCATGGAACTTATAGTTTTGCACAATTTAGTGTCATCAGCAAAAATAGAAACAGTACTCTCTATGCCCACCTCCAGGTCATTAATAAACAAGTTAAAAAGCAAAGGACCAAGTACTGACCCCTGCGGAACTCCACTAACCACACTGGTCCAATTAGAAAATGTTCCATTTACAACCACTCTTTGAACTCTATCCTTCAGCCAGTTCTCTATCCAATTACAAATATTATGTTCTAGGCCAATATTCCTTAATTTGATCATTAACCTTCTGTGAGGTACTGTATCAAACGCTTTAGCAAAGTCCAAGTAGATGACATCAACTGCCATTCCAGCATCAAGGTTCCTACTCACCTCCTCATAAAAGGCGACTAAATTAGTCTGGCAAGATCTGTTACGCATAAAACCATGCTGGCACAAACTAATAGTATTGTGAACTGCAATGTATTCAAGTACCCTATCCCTTATTACCCCTTCCAAAAGTTTTCCTACTACTGATGTCAGACTAACAGGCCTATAGTTTTCAGGCTGAGAACGGGATCCCTTTTTAAATAATGGCACCACATTAGCAATCCGCCAGTCTCTCGGCACCATGCCAGACCTCAATGAATCCTGAAAAATTAAGTGAAGAGGCTTGGCAATCACAGCGCTCAGCTCATTTAATACCCTGGGATGAATCCCATCCGGTCCTGGACCTTTGTTTACCTTTACATGTTCAAGTCTCTTTTGAATTTCCTCCCGAGTGACCCATGCGCCAGTAGCTAAATTACTAGAACTGGGTATATTACAAGGGAAGCCTTCATTAGCTGGCTCCTCAGATGTATAGACAGATGAAAAATAAGAGTTCAAAATTTCAGCTTTTTCCCCGTTCTCATCAACCAACTTACCCCCCCGTGATAATAAAGTTCCCACCCCTTCTTGCTTCATTTTTTTACTATTCACATAATTAAAAAATAATTTTGGATTCTTTTTACTCCTAGCTGCAATATCCCTTTCCATCTCTATTTTAGCTTGCTTGATAGCTTTTTTGCATGCTTTATTTGCTTCCTTGTACCTGATGAAAGTTTCTGCTGTCCCAGCTAACTTGAATGCCCTAAAAGCACGTTTTTTCTTACCAACCTCGACAATAACACTTTTATTCAGCCATAAAGGTTTTGCTTTGCGATGCCTCTCCTTGCTTACAAGGGGAATATACTGTTGTGTATACTTGCAAAGCAATGTTTTAAAGATGTTCCATTTTCCTTCTGTGTCTAACCCCATGAAAAGCCTTTCCCAGTTGACACATTGCAGAGATGCCCTTATACTGGCAAAGTCTGCACGTCTAAAATTGAGGGTTTTAGTTACTCCCTTATAGAGCTGTCTCTGCAGCATTATCTCAAAGGAGACCATGTTGTGATCACTGTTCCCCAGATGCTCACCCACACAAATGTTAGAGATAAGTTCATTATTATTAGATATCACCAGGTCCAAAATAGAGTCATTCCTAGTGGGTTCTTGAACCGCCTGAAATAAAAAGTTGTCATTTAGCATGTTTACAAACCTACTAGCTTTTTCTGACTTAGCCACCCCATTACTCCAGTCAATGTCCGGATAATTAAAGTCCCCCATAATAACAACTTGACCCAATTTTGAAGCCTCCTCCATTTGCAACAATAGCTGGGCCTCATCCCCCTCATCTATACGGGGTGGTTTATAGCATACACCAATGATCATTTTCTTTGTGACCTTCAGCCCTACTGAAATTTCTACCCAAAGAGATTCAACATTTTCATTTGTAATGTCTTTATTACATGGCTTTAAATCTGACTTTACGTAAAGACAAACCCCTCCACCCTTTTTAATCTCTCTGTCCCTCCTAAAAAGTGTATAACCATTTAAATTCACAGCCCAGTCGCATTTATCATCCCACCAGGTCTCAGTGATACCTATTAAATCATAATTTTCAATACATGCAATAGCCTGCAGCTCCCCTAATTTACCCGACAAGCTACGTGCATTAGCCAGCATGCAGCGGAGATTACTACTTCTCCCTCTGATGTTTACATTAGCTAAGGGAGAATTAGAATTATGAGACTGCTTTCCTTGTAACAGAAGCTCCTTATCTGATAAACTATATGCCCCCCTCACTCCTCCCCCACAACCCTTTGCTAGTCCCCCTACCCCGTCTACACTAATTTTCCCATAGTATTCTAGCTCACCCACCCCCCCCCCCCCCTTGTCTAGTTTAAACACTCCTCCAACCTCTTAACCATTCTCTCCCCTAGCACAGTAGACCCCCTTCCATTGAGGTGCAATCCGTCAGGGCTGTATAGATTGTACCCCAAGGAAAAGTCAGCCCAGTGCTCTAGGAACCCAAACCCTTCCTTCCTACACCAAGACTTTAGCCACGCATTTAGCTCCCTAAGCTCCCGCTGTCTCCCTAAACTTGCACGTGGCACAGGCAAAATTTCCGAAAAAATGACATTGGAGGACCTTTGCCTAATCTTAGAGCCTAGATCCCTGAACTCACTCTTTAAGGTCCCCCACCTACCGTTCATTTTGTCGTTCGTACCGATATGTACCAAGACAGCCGGGTCATGCCCAGCCCCTCCCAATAATGTGTCAACCCGATCAACCACATGCCGAACCCTGGCACCAGGAAGACAGCAAACTGTCCGGTTGAAGCGATCCGCTTGACAGATTACCCTGTCCACTTTCCTAATGATCGAATCCCCTATAACCACCATCTGTTTAGGCCTAGCTCTGCTCTCCTCCCCACCACTACTAGTGAAACTGGTCTCCCGGCTGTTGGGTGGCTAAGTCAGAAAAAGCTAGTAGGTTTGTAAATATGCTAAATGACAACTTTTTATTTCAGGCGGTTCAAGAACCTACTAGGAATGACTCTATTTTGGATCTGGTGATATCTAATAATACTGAACTCATCTCTAACATTTGTGTGGGTGAGCATTTGGGGAACAGTGATCACAACATGGTCTCCTTTGAGGAAAAGGGAGGAGAAGGGAGTAACTAAAACACTAAATTTTAGACGTGCCGACTTTGCCAGTATAAGGGCATCTCTGCAATGTGTCAGCTGGGAAAGGCTTTTCTCAGAAGGAAAATGGAATAACTTCAAAACGTTGCTTAGCAAGTATACAGATCAGTATATTCCCCTTGTAAGCAAGGACAAACCAAAACCTTTATGGCTGAATAAAAGTGGTAGTGTCGAGGTTGGTAAGAAAAAATGTGCTTTAAAGCATTCAAGTTAGCTGGGACAGCAGAAAAATCAGGCAAGCTAAAATAGAGATGGAAAGGGATATTGCAGCTAGGAGTAAAAGGAATACACAAATTATTTTTAAATATGTAAATAGTAAAAAAATGTAGCATTATTATTACAGGGGGGGTCAGTTGGTTGATGCGAACAAGGAAAAGCAGAAATTTGAATCTGTCTGTACAACTGAGGAGCCAGATAATGAAGGTTTCACTATTTAATAGACCTAATTCTAGTAATATAACTACTGACGAATGGGCCACTCAGGAGGAAATTCTAAAGAAACTTGAACAAAGGTCCAGATTTAGGAGTATTGATCATCAAGGAGACTTCTTTTACCCCAAGTTATATGAGGCGGCAGCGGATACTAACTACTGATTATATTTGGACTAACAAAGGGACAGTGGATTTAGGACTAATACATACCCTCTTTGGACTAGCCATTACTAACTATTACTAACATCTTCATAATAAAGAACTTGTGCTATTTCTCCCTGATTTAGATGGACTCAATTTTGTTCTTTTAAAAAAAAAATCTTTTTATGTCTGTTTTTTCTAAAAAAAAAAGCTTTACATAGTAACATAGTAACATAGTAAGTTGGGTTGAAAAAAGACATACGTCCATCCAGTTCAACCATAATGCCTATATATAACCTGCCTAACTACTAGTTGATCCAGAGGAAGGCAAAAAACCCCATCTGAAGCCTCTCTAATTTGCCACAGAGGGGAAAAAATTCCTTCCTGACTCCAAGATGGCAATCGGACCAGTCCCTGGATCAACTTGTACTAAGAGCTATCTCCCCTACCCCTGTATTCCCTCACTTGTACTGAGAGCTATCTCCCATAACCCTGTATTCCCTCACTTGTACTGAGAGCTATCTCCCCTACCCCTGTATTCCCTCACTTGTACTGAGAGCTATCTCCCATAACCCTGTATTCCCTCACTTGTACTGAGAGCTATCTCCCATAACCCTGTATTCCCTCACTTGCTAAAGAGCCATCCAGCCCCTTCTTAAAGCTATATAATGTATCAGCCAGCACGACTGATTCGGGGAGGGAATTCCAGAACTTCACAGCTCTCACTGTAAAAAATCCTTTCCGAATATTTAAATGGAACCTCCCTTCTTCTAAACTGAGTGGGTGCCCTCGTGTCCGTTGGAAGGACCTACTGGTAAATAAAACATTAGAAAGGTTATTATATGATCCCTTTATATATTTATACATAGTTATCATGTCACCTATTAAGCGCCTCTTCTCCAGTGTAAACAGACCAAACTTGGCCAGTCTTTCTTCATAACTAAGACTTTCCATACCCTTTACCAGCTTAGTTGCCCTTCTCTAGACCTTCTCTAACTCAATAATGTCCCGTTTGAGCACTGGAGACCAAAACTGAACAGCATATTCTAGATGGGGCCTTACCAGCGCTCTGTAAAGGGGAAGAATAACCCCCTCCTCCCGTGAATCTATACCCCTTTTTATACAGCTCAAAACTTTGTTTGCCCTTGCAGCTGCTGCCTGGCATTGCTTGCTACAGCCAAGTTTATTATCTACAAGGACTCCAAGATCCTTCTCCATTATGGATTTGCCTAGTGCAGTCCCATTAAGGGTATACGGGGCTGCATATTTTTACATCCCAGGTGCATGACCTTACGTTTATCCACATTAAATCTCATCTGCCACTTAGCTGCCCAGATTGCCAGTTAGTCAAGATCCTGCTGCAAGGATCACATTCTGGATAGAATTGACTTATCTGCAGAGTTTTGTGTCATCTGCAAACACTGATACATTACTCATAATACCCTCCCCTAAGTCATTTATGAACAAATTAAACAAAAGTGGACTCAGTACAGAACCCTGAGGGACCCCAAAAAGAAAGAAAACTTACTCAACAATTAGAGACACCTCTCTGTACATCATTTGTTTGCAAATACAATAAAATGCTTATAGTTTAATAATTATAACTCCTGCTGACTAACAAATGTGGTCAACAGTGGCTAAGCAACATCCCTCAATAAAAGTTGGCAGTTAATGGGATATTATGAATTCACTGAACTGAGACCTAGATTTCTTGTGCTTTAACTAGAAGTTAGCTTGCGATACAATTAGCCCAATATGTTCCATTAATACAGATAATCAGTTATGCGTAGAGGAGGCAAATGTCCATCCCATGTTGTCTCGAGTATAGGTTGATGTTATGCATATGTGCCTGATATTGTACAGTTATTTATTAACCACTGTATTATTTAAACAGACTTTCAGCTGGGCAATGGGAAGATTCCAGATATGACTGATTACAGTCAACACAAAACATGGGAAAACTTTGCCCCGGTGCAGAATCCAATAGGCAATAGAGTACAGTAACTCTAACAATAGCATGGAACAGCAAAGCATGCTTCTAGAATGTTTTGAATTTGTAAGGAAAAAAACAAGTTAACAGGTTGTTTCACGATAAATCAAGTAAAAGATAAGTGGAAAGAACAGAGGGTTAAAGTCCCTGTGGGGAATTGATTTGTTCATAAAGGAAACAAAACAAGGAATCTGAAATAGCAACCAAATGTTTGGCTTCAGCAAGCATCTGTTATTTTTAAGAACATGACATGGATACTGAAAACATAAAAAACACAGGTATCATTATTCACTGAAACACTGATGGGAAAGGAAGTTACATTTTTAGAAATAAAATGGGTATTTTAACATGTAAATGTCTTTAATTGGTGTTAAGGGATTGTGTTCCATATTTCAATGCCTGGAAACTCCAGGTTCCACACATTGTGGCCCTCAAAATTCTTGTCTTCTTGTCAAACCTCTGGCCCAATCTTGAGTTCAGTTTAACTCAGTTCAAGTTCATTCTGGCCCAATGTATCATTGATAATCAAGAGAGAAAAACCATTAGACTACTGTAATACAATAGTTTGGGTGAAGGCAGAGGTTTCTGACTTTTTATCTTTGGGCAGCAATTTTGTGTTCTTTTAGGCGCGGGCACCACACTTAACTCAAATACGGAGCAGTGGGGAGAGGATGCGCTAAAGTTTCTGCTCGTATGGTCCCCATTGCTCCGTATGTGAGCAAAATTTCAGTGTGGCTGGGCATGCCACCCCTAAATTTGTGTCGCCCTAGGTCTGGGCCTTTGTGGCCTTGCCACAAATCCTGGCCTGATGCTAGTGACCCTTGCCATTTAACATAGCCCACTCCCCAGGGGCATTCCTGAGGCAGCTCCTGTGATGCTGCCGCTCCCCACGCACCCCGCCGTATCACTAGTGCATTGGGCACTAGTGCTCTTTGCACTAGAAGAGCCTACATTCCAAACAAATTGCTGGCAGCTACCCCCTGAAGGGAGTTTCTCAACTTCATGGCAGCAGCGCCCCTGCCTTTCACCACCAATAAGAAGCACGAAAACCCAAAGGATTTTATTGTTCTTACTGCTTATTTGTCTTATGTAGTCACTTATGTAGACATGTGGTATGTGAATAAGTATATATCTCAGATCATGCACTCTTAGTGCTTACACCTTCTATAGACTTTTACTCAGTGTGACATATATGTGTGCATATGGTGGATGAGACTCCAAAAAAAAAGCTGCATTGCTGGTGATGTGCGTGTCAGGAAAACTCAACCCACACCAGACCCACAACATTTTTGGACTCGCACCAGACCCTAACCCGCAAAACTTCTACTTAGGTTCCAAGACCAACCCGAACCCACAATGGTTGCCCAAATTTCAACCCTAACCTGAGTGGTTGGGGGTCAGCCTGCAGGTCTCTGCTGAACATATGTACCCTGTCAAATGTTTCTTACTCTGTCGATGCTGTATCAGCATAGCCCACTCACTTTTCTTTGCAGCCTTTTTAATTCTTTACAGAAATAAAGTACAGTACATTTTGCATTAAATAATTTAAGCACAATTAACTGATTTTTATCACGCAAAAATGTAGATTAGAACATTATTGTGTTATAATCTACATTTTTGCAAACTGTTCATATAATATACTTATTGCATACACTTAATTAACATAAGAAATCTGCAGCCACCCCTTCTGAAGATATATACGCAACAGCATTACTTTACCTAGAAATCAGTCCCTACTTCATAAAATAGATGCGGGTGACAAAAAAAATCGAGCGACAAATGCGTTTCACGAATTTTTGGCCGTTTCGTGAATTTTAGGACGAAGCGAAACGGGACAGATTCGCTCATCACTAGTTGTAAACTCTAAAGAATTTAGCTTCATCCACTTATTTCATACTGTGCGTCTGACTGGTGTCCCTGGGGCCCACTGGGTACCTGACTCAAGGGCCACTCCACCCCCAGTCACTGCTGCTCTCGCTCCTGTGCTGCTTGCTTACTGTTAAATAAAGTTGGCTGTGTGTATGGACATCTTTTTTCACAGCTAGTAAACAGTGAAGAGGGAGCAGCTGGAGGCAGAGAGGGTTGTGGACATGTGTCAGGGCCCAATAGTGTCGGGGCCAACTGGATTTTTTCTCAACCCATTTTTTGCATTCATTTACTAGGCCCTTGTTTAATAAATATTTATACTACTCCTCAGCCCCATAAAATGTATTGCAGCCGCCTCAAAAAGTTGACTAATGCATAATGTTAACAGCTCCCGGCCGGCAGACAGCTCTTTTTTATGATTCTGATGTGCAAAGTAATAAGGTATGCTTGCCTGTTTCAAAAAGCTGTCACTGTTGCATTTGTGCCAGAATATAACCCTCCGTACTACACAGTAAGCAGATTCATCACTGACCTGTCATGAAAAGAGAGGAGGCAGCTGTGTACGTCTGGTATGAGATATTTATTTGACATAATGACTGCTTGTGCAACAGATCTTGTAACCTCAAAATCCTAATGGGAAAATCTCATGAATCTTTTGGAATGTAAACAAATGTCCACAGAAGCATCTCAGGACTTTACAAGGGAAAGGAGGGGGTCAGTTTTATCAGGTCACAGAGGTAGAAAGTGAAAGGATAGATGGGGAGGGGGGATAACATGGGTGGTCAGGTATTCCATACTGACAGGTTTAAGGGGTAATTAATGAAGCAAGAGAAAACATGCATATTTAGTCTATGTTATGGTCGCTTAGCTACTGTACCATATACTGTACTATGTATGGCTTGATGGTCTGCATATGCTCAGCATGTCACTGCAAAAGATACAAGCCAAGAACTGGGAGGTAAGAATGAGGAGGTGGGCTTAACTTAAATATAACCTTTCTATTGATAATAATTATTTACTGAAGTGCTGTGTATTAATAAAAAGTTAAACTGACAACTCTTCTTCTGCATCGCAAATTCCCCTTAGGAAAGAGAGCGCTTATTTTAGTGGTGGCAACATTTCTTTTAGGCCAGAACTAGAGGTAGGTAGAAGAGGCATGTGCCTAGGGTGCAATGCTGGAGGGGGGGGGGGGCTAGGCACATGCCTCTTCTACTCCCCTATTCTATGCCCTTGTCTCCCCAGCCCGCTTCTTTAAGGTAATAGCACGGATGTCGAGCTCATCCTAGCACACTCATAGCCAGTATACAGTAGACTGGGAATAAATATATTCAATGTTTGGCATTGGATGCACTGCATTTATATAAATGTTATTTGTTCCCATGGACTAAACACCATTATGTTTGGGGACCCCTCTGCTTGAGGGGAAAACTCCAGGAAGAGGCAAGTGTAGTGTTGGACTGGCTGACCAGGATACCAGGAAAACTCCCAGAGGGCCCAGGTGTCAGTGGCCCCTCCTGCTCCTGACCATTTGGCCTGTTTCATGGTCATTCCCTGTTTCTGAATGGGACCATAGAGGAGAAATAGATGGAAGAATAAATGTAAGTAAAAGAGACTAGGAGAATAAATAGGTTGGGTGAGGAAAGGAGGAAAAATAGTTTGAAGAGTGGGTCTAGGGTCTAAGGTTTTCTGGTGGGCCCCTGGGGTCCATATCCAACACTGGGTAAGTGACCCTGCTTGCAGTGTAAAAAATAAAGGACCAGAAAAGGCCAGTCAGCTTATTATTTGATCTGATAAATGCCTACATAGAATTGCAGTTCTGTGCAGTCTAATCCTGCAGGGAACCAGAGCATGTGCAGAAATGATCCTCCATAGGCAGCTTTTAAGGTTACACCATTGGCCGCCTTCCAAAGCAACATCAGTCAATCACATGCTTAGCTTCCAGTTGCCATAGCAAGGAAGGAACTGGACAAAAAAACATGGCGACCTCTATTACAGTACAGCTAAGGAGTATGTATCATGTTACAACTATGAAATGCAGGCTTTTCTTGTCTTTTAAAAAGCCTTATGCACTTTCCATTCCAAACAGCAACAGTCATACACACAAGTAAATGTAATAGTAGCTCAATACTGGACAAGGATAACTCAAGGTCATGTGATAATGTACACAGGACATACCAGCGCTAGTAAAATGTTATTGTCAGAAAACAAATACATATGCATCCATATATAACATACCATGCTCAATCAATGTAATTATCATTATCTCCTTCATTAATTACCAGCTACAAATGCTTTAGAATTAATTACTGGCCTTTCTTGCAGGCTTAAAGCTTGAGTAATAGATCCAAATCAATACAAAACTATTACATTTGCCAATGAATGTAAATGCTGCGTATGGACTGGGGTAATGAGGTGTGGAATGTATAGATTTAAAAAAAAACACATATTACAGCAATTTATAGTCAGAAAGGCTAAAGTAAAAACAATATTCATTGTTTGCTTTAGAAAAGTGCACTTTATTAGATTTCTCTCTGTTGGTAATAAATCTCTCTGCTTTAACATGGCATTTTCTATATATAGCTTGGAAATATATCTGCACTACTGTAAATTTATCCTGGCTGTTATTTACATTTAAAAAACACATTTTCCATTTTTTTTCGATCATAAAGCATATGATTATTTTTGTTCTTACCCAAACCTTGTCCACTTGTAATCAGCGAAGTGTGTTTAAATAAAGAAAATAAGTTTCGAGTTGATCCAGCAACTGGATCCAGGAAGTGCCATTTTGAGTTGATCCAAGCAATTTGCGAATTGGGCGGCCTCGGGCTCCCCGATAACAAATCCGGCGCTGGATCCAAGGACTGATCTAAATTACAATTTTGTTTGGAATACTGGAGATGATTGAAAACATATATGACTTTAATGAAATTTATGGCAACCCCCCCATAAATCCTTTCTGGCTGGAGCTGGTGCATGCCCAAAGTTTGATTTTCTTGTTTCTGTGTTTATATCTCTGTTTTTTGGCCTTAGTAAAGTTGTGTGTTCATTGATAGGAAACTGGCTACAGGTTCTGTATTGGGTCCACTTTTATTTCACTTGTTCATTAATGACTTAGGGGAAGGTATTACAGGTATAGGACCCGTTATCCAGAATGCTCGGGACCAAGGGTATTCCGGATAAGGGGTCTTTCTGTAATTTGGATCTCCATACCTTAAGTCTATTAAAAAATCAATAAAACATTTAAACCCAATAGAATTATTCTGCATCCAATGAGGATTATTTATATCTTAGTTGGGATCAATTACAAGGTACTTTTTTATTATTACATAGAAAAAGGAAATCAGTTTTAAAATTCTCAATTATTTGATTACAATGGAGTCTATGGGAGACAGGCTTTCTGTAATTCGGAGCTTTCTGGATAATGGGTTTCCAGATAAGGGATCCCATGCCTGTATAAGTAATGTATCAGTGTTTGTAGATGACCCAAAACTATACAGCCCAATTAATTCTATCCAGAATGTGGCATCTTCTCAACAGGATTTTGACAAACCAGCAATCTGGGCAGCTAAGTGGCAGATGAGATTTAATGTAGATAAATGTAAGGTCATGCAGAATATGCAGTGCTCCAGTGCTTAAATGGGATATTATTGAATGAGAGTTCAAAAAAGGGCAACTAAGCTAGCAAAAGTAGTGGAAAAGGTCTCAGTTCTAAACAAAGACTGGCAAAGTTCCAAAGAAAATCTTTAGATTATACAGTTATATCAGTCCCTAACACAGAGTAGCTACAAGCTAGGACACCTATTGCATTAACACACACTAATGACAATTTTTTCAGGAACCAATGACCCAGCCTGTATGTTCCTTTTTGGAGTGTGGAAAGAAACTGGATTACCCAGAGGAATCCCATGCAGAACATACAAACTCTAAGCAGAAAGTGCCCTGGCTAGAAAGTGCCTAGATATGAATCAAAAACAAAGCAAAAGGTAATCACACAAAGTAGAGTATGGGAATATCTCTTACCCACAGTTATGGTGGGTCCGGGTGCTCATGCCCCAGACCTCTCAGCACAGGGAGCCATCATGGGAAAATCAAACTTGGAAAAGGCAGGCACTCCGGATTTTTTTCAACAAAGTTGAAAAATGCAGCAACAAAAGTAGTTTACATTAAAAATGTATAAATTTTATTGGGTCCATATGTAAAAACAAGAAGCCTTACGCGTTTCGTACCATGAGGTACTTAATCATAGGCTGGAAACATTATGCACAGTACACATTATTTAAAGACAAATTGACCAATAGAAAGAATCATACAATTAACCAATCAGACGAGTAGGTCTTATGGCTAGGGATCGGGAGTAAAAAGTCACAAATTCACATAAGGATACAATAAACATTATATATGTTGAATTAGATATAAGTACAAAGGCTAGAACAGTTCATACATAACAAGTAACATCATAGTTGAAATTTAAACCATATGGTTGTCGAGTTTTTAAGAAAAAAATCCATTTGGTTTCTTTTCTAATTAGAATTGAAGAGATGTTACCCCCTCTAGGGTTGGGGATTACTCTATCTATCCCTGTAACCTGTAGAAATGAAAGAGATCTATTAGAGCATTCTTGGAAATGTTTTGCTACAGTTGTGTGACTATTTGTATTAGTGATGTTTAGCACATGTTCTCTTATCCTGTCTTTTAATTTTCTGCCAGTTTGACCGACATATTGCATCATACATTTGGTACAAGTGAGGAGATATATAACATTTCTAGTGTTACAGTTAATAAAATGCTTTATCTGGTATTTTTTCAAAATTGTAGATGAGATAAAACAATTCGTTTTGTGTATGTAATTACAGGTAATGCATTGTCTGGTTCCACATTTGAAGCACCCTTTTGTGGATAACCAAGTATCGGTGGTTAGATTAGAAAGTGCCTAGGCCTTGGGCCTCAGCCCTGCAAGGCAGTATTGCTATCTATTTTGTTACTGTGCTACCCAAATCTAAATAATATTGTATCAAATCCAAACATACATCCCATTTGGAACTGCAGTCACACAGGATCAATATTTGTAATTTGAAGACCCACTGTCCATTACTTTGTTTACCATGAGCAAATCATTCATGCTCTTGATGGATTTTGCTAACTGTCCTAGTTGTTGGCTTGTTCCAATTTATTCCCAGCAGCATTCCTATTTTTTTTTTGCCACAATGAAATCATCAGGAAATTCTAGAACCTGAACAGATTTTACACACGTGCCCTAGACAATATTGCTTGTCCTTGAGCACCCCCGCTCACTGCCACCCCTCCCTGCTCTGGTTACTCCCCGTTTCCAGCCTGTACAAATCATACCAGACATTTGAGTGATAAGCAATGGAAGGGGGAACCATACAGTATACCCTGTAACTCTCTGGGACCCCCTATTTCCCATACCCCTGTCCTGTATGGTAGTTACATCACTGTACAGAGTGGCTTATTTTGCTCTCTACTAACAATATACAGGTATGGGATCCCTTATCCAGAAACCCGTTATCCAGAAAGTTCTGAATTACGGAAAGGCCATCGCCCAAATAATTCTAATTTTTATAAATTATTTCCTTTTTCTCTGTAATACTAAAACAGTACCTTGTACTTGATCCCAACTAAGATATAATTAATCCTTATTGGCGGGCAAAACAAGCCTATTGGGTTTATTCAATATTTAAATTATGTTTAGCAGCTTTAAGTTATGGAGATCCAAATTACGGAAATATCCCTTATCCGGAAAACCCCAGGTCCCGAGCATTCTGGATAACAGGTCTCATACCTGAACCACACATTTTTTAATGACTCTGACTTTAGATATTACACAAAAGGCCTAAGCATTTCAGCAGAAATTGTCTTTGATGAACCTACAAATCTGATATGCTTTAATTTATTAAAAAAGTAATGCCCGGTATCCATCGCTATGTTTCATGTTTTCATTTCATACTGTAAGCTGAATAAAGTGGTTCTGAAGATGGATCAGTAACAGCTTGTTTAATAAACAACAAAACATCTACTCGGTAGTCAAATTAGTATAATGGCTAATCGGGTTTCTTCCTCCTAAGAACTTCCTCCTCCTATATAAAAATACTTGCCTTAAAAGAGCAAAACTTTTGCCCCTACAAAGCAATTAAACAGATGGATGCCTTGTACAGGTCCTTCTCAAAAAATTAGCATATTGTGATAAAGTTCATTATTTTCTGTAATGTACTGATAAACATTAGACTTTCATATATTTTAGATTCATCCCACACAACTGAAGTAGTTCAAGCCTTTTATTGTTTTAATATTGATGATTGTGGCATACAGCTCATGAAAACCCAAAATTCCTATCTCAAAAAATTAGCATATTTGATCCGACCAATAAAAGAAAAGTGTTTTTAATACAAAAAAAGTCAACCTTCAAATAATTATGTTCAGTTATGCACTCAATACTTGGTCGGGAATCCTTTTGCAGAAATGACTGCTTCAATGTGGCGTGGCATGGAGGCAATCAGCCTGTGGCACTGCTCAGGTGTTATGGAGGCCCAGGATGCTTCAATAGCGGCCTTAAGCTCATCCAGAGTGTTGGGTCTTGTGTCTCTCAACTTTCTCTTCACAATATCCCACAGATTCTCTATGGGGTTCAGGTCAGGAGAGTTGGCAGGCCAATTGAGCACAGTAATATCATGGTCAGTAAACCATTTACCAGTGGTTTTGGCACTGTGAGCAGGTTTCTGGTTCAAAAGTGGCTTGCCCTGGGGAATGCGGCACCTTTAGCCCATTTTCGGTGGCTCTGGATGTTTCTACTCCAGACTCAGTCCACTGCTTCCGCAGGTCCCCCAAGGTCTGGAATTGGTCCTTCTCCACAATCTTCCTCAGGGCCCGGTCCCCTCTTCTCGTTGTGCAGCGTTTTCTGCCACACTTTTTCCTTCCCACAGACTTCCCACTGAGGTGCCTTGATACAGCACTCTGGGAACAGCCTATTTGTTCAGAAATTTCTTTCTGTGTCTTACCCTCTTGCTTGAGGGTGTCAATGATGGCCTTCTGGACAGCAGACAGGTCGGCAGTCTTACCCATGATTGCGGTTTTGAGTAATGAACCAGGCTGGGAGTTTTTAAAAGCCTCAGGAATCTTTTGGAGGTGTTTAGAGTTAATTAGTTGATTCAGATGATTAGGTTAATAGCTCGTTTAGAAAACCTTTTCATGATATACTAATTTTTTGAGATAAGAATTTTGGGTTTTCATGAGCTGTATGCCACAATCATCAATATTAAAACAATAAAAGGCTTGAACTACTTCAGTTGTGTGTAATGAATCTAAAATATATGAAAGTCTAATGTTTATCAGTACATTACAGAAAATAATGAACTTTATCACAATATGCTAATTTTTTGAGAAGGACCTGTATACTGTGTTGAGCGAAATTGTTGTGTTGCGCAAAAGTTTGGAAAAACCCTGAACATTTTTTGTTGAAATGCATTGGAGTCAATAAATAGTTGAATAACACTATGGTTAATCTGTTTTTAGCTCTGCTACATCATATTTATTGCTCTACCTTGTCAGAGAAGCTCCTTTTCACTATGCTACAACTGTTGTTTATAGGAAAAAAAGGCTTTAATGTTGGCAATTTCTTCCACAACAAGGTGCAGGGACAGCACTTTAAGAGAGAGGACAGGAGAGGGCTCCGAATGCATTGATTGATGTTGGAGGCAAGGGCTGCATAATAATGATGTCTGCATTTTTTTGGTGCAACGGATCAGTTTTTTTTTTTTTTTACAAGAAAACATATAAAATTGTACCTGGCAAATACGTTTGGCTATTCCTACTTCTATTGCTAAAATTAACAATTTCGTCCAACCATTAATAAAAATGTACTAAGTACTAAGAAAACCTGAACTAAAGATTCATAAATTACAATAATCCACTGTAACTAACAGCAACTAGAAGACAACCAAATAGAAAAGGCAACCCCTGAAGACAAACTTTTAGGGGTAGATTTGTCAAAATGTGAGATTAGAGTTTATTACAGAAAAAAATCACCCTCTTTCTATTCATTCCTATGGCATTTTTAGAAGCGTATTTATTAATGAGTGAAAGTTAGAAATCACTATTTGATAAATACGCTTCTTAAAATCATATAAGAATGAATAGAACATGGGTGGGTTTTTATGTATTTAGCTCTACTCTCACGTTTTGATAAATCTGCCCCAGTTTCACTGAAAAACATAGGGGCACATTTATCAAAGTACGATTGCTTCCGAATACAAAAAAATTGTATTTTTTCAAAGTGTTCGTACTGTGCGTATTTTCTGTGTTTTCTGTTATTCATTATTGTGACTTTCCTTGGGCCAGGTTGGAGCTGCAGAGTGCCATTGAGCCCTATGGGAGACTTTCCTTGGGCTGGGTTGGAGCTGCAGAGTGCCATTGAGTCCTATGGGAGACTTTCCTTGGGCCGGGTTGGAGCTGCAGAGTGCCATTGAGCCCTATGGGAGACTTTCCTTGGGCCGGGTTGGAGCTGCAGGGTGCCATTGAGTCCTATGGGAGACTTTCCTTGGGCCGGGTTGGAGCCGCAGAGTGCCATTGAGCCCTATGGGAGGCTTTCCTTGGGCCGGGTTGGAGCTGCAGAGTGCCATTGAGTCCTATGGGAGACTTTCCTTGGGCCAGGTTGGAGCTGCAGAGTGCCATTGAGCCCTATGGGAGACTTTCCTTGGGCCGGGTTGGAGCTGCAGAGTGCCATTGAGCCCTATGGGAGACTTTCCTTGGGCCAGGTTGGAGCTGCAGAGTGCCATTGAGCCCTATGGGAGACTTTCCTTGGGCCAGGTTGGAGCTGCAGAGTGCCATTGAGCCCTATGGGAGACTTTCCTTGGGCCGGGTTGGAGCTGCAGAGTGCCATTGAGCCCTATGGGAGACTTTCCTTGGGCCGGGTTGGAGCTGCAGAGTGCCATTGAGCCCTATGGGAGACTTTCCTTGGGTCGGGTTGGAGCTGCAGAGTGCCATTGAGCCCTATGGGAGACTTTCCTTGGGCCGGGTTGGAGCTGCAGAGTGCCATTCAGTCCTATGGGAGACTTTCCTTGGGCCGGGTTGGAGCTGCAGAGTGCCATTGAGCCCTATGGGAGACTTTCCTTGGGCCAGGTTGGAGCTGCAGAGTGCCATTGAGCCCTATGGGAGACTTTCCTTGGGCCGGGTTGGAGCTGCAGAGTGCCATTGAGCCTATGGAAGACTTTCCTTGGGCCGGGTTGGAGCTGCAGAGTGCCATTGAGCCCTATGGGAGACTTTCCTTGGGCCGGGGTGGAGCTGCAGAGTGCTATTGAGCCCTATGGGAGACTTTCCTTTGGCCGGGTTGGAGCTGCAGAGTGCCATTGAGCCCTATGGGAGACTTTCCTTGGGCCGGGTTGGAGCTGCAGAGTGCCATTGAGCCCTATGGGAGACTTTCCTTGGGCCAGGTTGGAGCTGCAGAGTGCCATTGAGCCCTATGGGAGAATTTCCTTGGGCCAGGTTGGAGCTGCAGAGTGCCATTGAGCCCTATGGGAGACTTTCCTTGGGCCAGGTTGGAGCTGCAGAGTGCCATTGAGCCCTATGGGAGACTTTCCTTGGGCCGGGTTGGAGCTGCAGAGTGCCATTGAGCCCTATGGGAGACTTTCCTTGGGCCAGGTTGGAGCTGCAGAGTGCCATTGAGCCCTATGGGAGACTTTCCTTGGGCCAGGTTGGAGCTGCAGAGTGCCATTGAGCCCTATGGGAGACTTTCCTTGGGCCAGGTAGGAGCTGCAGAGTGCCATTGGGCCCTATGGGAGACTTTCCTTGGGCCAGGTTGGAGCTGCAGAGTGCCATTGAGCCCTATGGGAGACTTTCCTTGGGCCAGGTTGGAGCTGCAGAGTGCCATTGAGCCCTATGAGAGACTTTCCTTGGGCCAGGTTGGAGCTGCAGAGTGCCATTGAGCCCTATGGGAGACTTTCCTTGGGCCAGGTTGGAGCTGCAGAGTGCCATTGAGTCCTGTGAGAGGCTTCCAAAATCATGCACTGAAGGTTCATAGTCGGAAAGGTTTTCCCGCCGTTTCAGATCGCTTGGATACGAAAAATTTGTGACTTACGATATTATCGTGACTATTACAATTTTTTCGTAAGCATTTTCGTGACTACCGATCATCAGAAATTATCGTATCTAATCCAAATTTTACCCATTTCGGGATTCTAACGTGTACTTTGATGAATCTGCCCCTTAATGTAGGGCCAAGACATAAACAACCAAACTACCATTATAAATTATTATAACTGAATAAGGGATAAAACTTAAACCTTGAATGCTATAAAAAATTGAAATGCAGATATATAAATGTGTATCGCCTAACAAATTGAACCCTCTATTCCAGTCTGTAAAATGATACAGGGGGAAAAAAAACTGTAGCCAAATCCCCAGTGCATACTTATAGGTTCCTTTGGGACTGATTCCTGCAGAACTGTTGCCTAAAGGGCCAATGTGCATATTGTGGTAGAGCATTGTGAAGCTATTGAATACCTGTTGGCAGCTAAAATATACAATGTGTTGGAATGATACAGTTTCCTAGATAATTTAACATGTTAAAATTTCTGTGCAACAGCCAAAATTTTACTGGCAAAGGAACAGGTACCCGTATCAGTGTGACGTCTGAAAAACTGGATGTTTACAATGAGTTATGAAATTGTCAAGTACTAAACTGTAATTAGCATCAGTAAACAGATTTGCTGGAAGCGAATTTGTATGAAATTAGCTGAATCAAGCTGCATGATTCTCTTGGAATGTGTTTTTTAGCTTGCAGATCTGCCAAAAGTTAAAATGCAGCTTACATTAAAAACAATGGAAAAAAGCTCAAATGGAAGATGTTCATCCTAGCCGTTCTTTCTGTATAAATGGATCATCCTGCATTATGGATGTCTCTTGGGGAGGTTCTACCTAGTATAAAGGCTCTTGTATCTATAATTATAAATCTAACCCTATCTGTAGCTGCTGATGTTACTGTACATTGGAATATCAATAAAGGTTGGAAAGCAGAAATAAAACAGGATAATATTTTGTCCAGGAGTATAACTTTGCATGTGTGTATGTGAAGCATACCGTATATATTCGAGTATAAGCTGATCTGAATATAAGCCGAGGTACCTAATTTTACCTAAAAAAACTGGAAAAACTTATTGACTCGAGTATAAGCCTAGGGTGGGAAATGCAGCAGCTACTGCTAAGTTTCAATAATCAAAATAAATACCATTAATTGATGCCTCAATGACATTAATTGAGGCATTAGTGGGGTATATGTTTTTAAATATTTATTTCAAAGAAAAACAGTAAACTAGCTCTAGTGGAGAAGAGGGTGAACAAAAATAATATGGTATCAACAATGATACCTTAAGAGTAGGTCAATCAGCAACCAAGCTAAAACACAAAGGGTTAAAATCCTTCTAAACTATATATAGTTTATATAGAATATAAAGTGCAATGTCTAGTGCAGAATGGGACAGGTGAGGATGGTAGATGAAGATGAATATGGGAGCGGGCCGGGGCACTGGAGGGTCTGGTTGCGGGGGCCTAATTTGCACACAAAGGACAGAGGGTGCTAGTCTGGAGGGACCCATGTCACCCGACTCGAGTATAAGCCGAGGGTGACTTTTTCAGCGCATTTTGGGTGCTGAAAAACTAGGCTTATACTCGAGTATATACAGTAAATATGCTCAGATGCCACCTAGCATTCAGAATCCACATAACAAATAATTAGCTACAGATCTTTACGCAAATACTATGAGGCTGATTTACTAAAATTAGTTTTTTTCTGACCTTGAAAGTCGTATAAACTTGAATAAAACTTGATCATTGTTGTATTTATAAAATGTCACGAGTTTACATCCAAAAATCCCGAATTTTAGAGGTGAAAATATTGTTAAAACTTTAAAAATTTGGGTTTGTTTGTTTCCATGAATCCTCTTTATTTTTCCCAATTAGCAATTGCTCCAGCAGCCATTTTAGGAGCATTGGCACTCATTCTTGGAAAACAATATTGTGTTTAAGTTTCACTTAAACTGGGTGAAATAGAAAACAATGATGGGATTAACTTCCCCTTGAAGATGTGTGAAATAAAAAAACAATGATCTGTCTGAAACAGAAAACAATGAGGGATTAACTTCTCCTTGAAACTGGGTGAAACATTAAAAAAATGAGGGGATTAACTTCTCCTTAAAAATGTGTCAAGGACAGGCTGTCACTGACTGGTCTATTCCGCTACTATTCTAAGCCTCCATAGGATTCAATGGTACTCAACAGATCAAACCTGCCATTTTTTTTTTTACAAAACTAAACATTAATTAATCACAAATTATGGAAGTTATTTTTAAAAAAACTTGAATTTTTAGGGGAAAATTGTTAAAAAAATTCTAATTTTTATAGAAACAATATCAGGAAAATCGAGTACTGGAAAAAACCCAATCGTAAATCTCGAAAATATCTAGAAGTACATATGGGGCATATGGTGTAACCAGAAAACAATAGTGCAGTTAACATGGTCTACTCCATCTATATACAAAATGTATAGTTTGATGAATTAGTAATCATTTTCAGATGCATCTTGTAGATATTGTTGCTCAGCAGGTTTAGTGTTTTTCAGCAAAAATATATTTCATTAAAAAAAAAAAATACCAAAACTCTGCTCTTTGCAATTTGGGAAAAATGGACAGTTGAACAATAAATCTCTTGATGTTTCCACCAGGTTCCTTAAGTATTCCCTTTCATGTAAGATTACCAAATCATTTGGAAAAATTTATAAATAATCAATAGAGCTAATAAATGCAGGTTTCTGGGTTGCACTGATTGAAATCCTATTGCATTTGGGTGTAATGCAGGTATTGACTGAAGCCTTTTTTTAGCTGTATTTCTAGAAGTGTACTTAACTCCCCGTACCCAACAAATGCCAAAGGTAGATGGTAAGTACCCCAGCATCTTGCACCCACCAGTGCTCCCTAGCTTGTGCATCTGAATGATGCCCAAGCTACTAGGAAATCCAGGGGTAGCTTCATACCCAGTGCTGGACCAAGTTCTAATGGTGCCCAAAGCCCTACATCCTGCCTCCTAATGCTGATCACTTGTAACACCCCCTCCTTCATCCATCACTACTGCTGACCACTGGAAACCCAACCCTTCTCTGCGGCTGCAGCATACCACTTCACACCAGTGGCTCGCTCACAGATCACAGACTCAGTACTGGTAACTAACTTGTAGACCCATCTCTAATATGCTCCCCCACCCAGTTGTGCCCTAGAAATCCACCTACGCCTAGTTTTGACCCTGCTCATACCATCAACCTACTGCCCACTGTGGATGCAGTACCATTGAATGCAACAGCACTGCATTTGGAGTGAGGTACAGCTCTTTGTGCTCCGGGTTTTAAACATTGCACAATAATTCATAAATGAAGCCATTTATTTCTCTTTTTTAATCCACATTAAACCCTTTCTTGTTTTCAAAACGTTCCTTATAATGTTGGTAAAAGTATTTTACTGAAGAAAGGCGTTGGAGGGTCTAAAAAATAACCTCACTCCCTTCCTAAAATGATCAATGTTTTTGATTTGTTGTTTTACTTTGGGAGCACAAACTGCAGGGAAGGGCTTTCTCACATAGCGTTAAATTACTCATAGTCATTACTGAGCTCTTGTGGGACTGCTTCCTCATCCGAAGAGCTGTTCTTTAAGCAATTGCATATAATCATTTTGGCCTTAAGTTCCATGTGATCTGTAAACTCTATGTTTTGTTTTATAACAATCAGCACTGATTTACCATTAAGGAGATCTGAATCATAACACATAAGGATAACACATTGAAACGTGGTTAGATTCCTCATCAGGGAAAATGCTGACACAAGTGTCAAGGAAAACTGGAGTTCTAAATGATGTGCTGCAGAGTTCTATATTGGCTTGGAATGATTTGGAGGAGAACATTGGGGCCATTTAACAAGAGTAGCACAGGTGCAAAGTTCCAAAAACAAGCAATATTTTCCCCACTTTGCCCTTAATCAATAGTGCCAAAATGGTCCTTTCTGCATTCATAATGAAGAATGAGCTAGGGGGAGGCACATCGGCATCCGCAATCCCTCTTGTAAAGGGCCTTTGGGAGATTATTCTTAATGCCAATGTTATTGAGAATGTAAACTGCTATGTGTTAATAAAGTTGTTGAAGGTTAAAAAAGGAAAAAGGAACAGGATGTTGTGGTGGAGTTTAGTAGTGTGACAGATAGGGAAAGAAGCAGTGAATGAAGAATGAATAGATAGGAGAGATTCAGTTTAAAATTGTTTCAATAAAAAGAGAATCCTGGTTAAGACTTGGAGCCTTCCACATATTTTGTTGAATTTAACATACTTCCTTCTCGCTTTTTAACTTTAACATCTTTCAGCAGTAACAGATGGTCTGCAATTTCCCAATGTACAAAGATTTCAAACAAATCAAAGATATTGTAATATAAAACCATGCATGGAATATAACAGTGATTATCAGTTTTCCAGCTTGGTGGGTGGATGAAAACATTTTCACAATCCATTTATTCCTATGAGAAACGAACGCCTAGTTGGGTGACAGAGTCTCCATCCGGGTGCACCCAAAGAACTTTTTCCCCTAGAAGTATAAAATGTAGGGGGTAGACTTTTTATTTGTCTCTTATGCTTACCTCATGAAGCAGAGTGAATGGTGTTGGGAGTCTGCTTACGGAATTGCCGGGACTAGCCTGTATTTGGCATTACAATTCATCCAACAGGTGATTATTTGGGCAGAGGTCAGGGCCCCGGGCCCAACTAAACTCCCACACAGAGTAACTGATAAACCTTCTGACTAAGTCTAATCAGAAATAGCTAAGTTATAGCTATGATCAGGTCCAGCTTGTCAGCCTGTGGCTTTTAACCCTGTTACACATCCCCAATCTATACAGCTGTTTATCCTACTACACTAAACTGTACAATTAGCTTTGGCATTCAGGCAGGTAGCATACTACTGGCATCCATCAAACTCCAGCTTATCTGACTGCAAGATATAAAGCACCATTAATCACTGTAGAGAACCTATTTCTACCTCTCCAGAGTCCAGTGGCATAGATATTTACACCACGCCTGCCAACAAAAGGCATTGGATGTAATTTGCAAGGCTTCTGTGTGGCTGCTTACCTTCAAGAACTCATGCTTCTTGTGTTGACGTTACTTCCAGAGAGAGAAAATTGGATGTGTTTTGATGAGGGTTGGAATTCAGCAATGAGGGTTTAAACTAATCTGATGCGATTGTATGAGGGTTTTCTGATGGTAGACAACATATGGCAAGAAGGTTATAATGCTGCACAATTTTGCTGGAATGTAGTGATGCACAATATACAAGTTCAACCTTTCCAAGCAAACCCCAGTGCACACACATAGACCCATACTGACCTATCTATCCACTCACATACAGACCTATACTGACCTATATATCCACTCACATACAGACCCATACTGACCTATCTATCCACTCACATACAGACCCACACTGACCTATATATACACTCACATACAGACCCATACTGACCTATCTATATACTCACATACAGACCCATACTGACCTATCTATATACTCACATACAGACCCATACTGACCTATCTATCCACTCACATACAGACCCATACTGACCTATCTATCCACTCACATACAGACCCATACTGACCTATCTATCCACTCACATACAGACCCATACTGACCTATCTATCCACTCACATACAGACCCATACTGACCTATCTATCCACTCACATACAGACCCATACTGACCTATCTATCCACTCACATACAGACCCACACTGACCTATCTATCCACTCACATACAGACCCACACTGACCTATCTATCCACTCACATACAGACCCATACTGACCTATCTATCCACTCACATACAGACCCACACTGACCTATCTATCCACTCACATACAGAGCCATACTGACCTATCTATCCACTCACATACAGACCCATACTGACCTATCTATACACTCACATACATTAAGTATATATATATATATATATATATATATATATATACCAATATCAATATAGATTTTAGTATCACAATAGCCTTGGATCAGAAAATCATCCAAGCCATTAATAGAATCTACCATCAAAATATCACTTGAAAGTGCATTCCCCAACCTCACTGCCCTAACCATAAAAAACCACCTACGCTGCTTCAAAGTTCTGTTCCTCTAATCTAAAGGGGGGGCCTCTAGTGCACTGATCATTTTTATAGGAAAAAAGAAAGATTATATCCAAGGCTATTGTGTTACTAAAATCTACAGTTAGTATTGATGTTGGTATAAGGGAAGTTGGGCAATGACACCTTCTCTTCAACTCAACATTTATAGTGGAGCCCCACCTCGGCCAATTAAAGCAAGACTACTAAATTACAGACCTGGATAAGATCTTGATCGAAGCCCATAAAAGGCAGGACATCTTTCATGAGGAATCCATGAAACTTCTCTATTGCAAGCAGCGACTGAAATTTGCAGAGGTCAAAAAATGTCTGCAGCAACACAATTTGCCCTATTCCATGATGTTTCCGGGCAGATTACGAGTCCAAGAAGGAGACAGAACATGCTTTTTTACAAGCACAGAGCACGTCATCTCATGGCTGGAGACCAGGACCTGGAGATCCTCACCCCGCTAACCAATGTGACATTTATCCTCCAAGGCCTCAGTGGGCTCTAGGAATCTCACTTGAATCTCACTATCAAGCAACATTTTCCTCTTGTGCTTTAGGGTCCTGTTAGCTCAGTGGACTACCGACTAGGAGCTATCTCTGCTGCTCCCTGTAAGTAATTCATTTTGTTATGGGTCTAGGCCCAACCATGTTTTGGGGGTGGGCAGGGTGGGATTTGGGACTTTGCGGGATATTATTGTTTTTTGTATGTTTACTACAGTATGGTTCGTGTATGGTCTTATGCTTCTTACACAACTGGAACACCTGAAGTGAAGGTATCCACCTGGTGGAACTATATACCAGCCCCATCTAATATGCAGACCCTAACCCTTATCTCCTGGAATACCCGGGTTTTAAACTGTAAATAGAAGAATTTAAAAAACATAAGCCCGAAAATTATTCCTGCAAGAGACGCTCCTAACAGGCCAAAAACTCCTTTTGCTCAAGAGACACTGGGTTGCCCATGCCTACCATGCTCCTTTCTCTACCCATGCCAGAGGAGTCTTTATATTAATCAGAAAGGGCATTTTTTTTATTGCATTGGTGTTCATACTGACTTCTATGGTCAGATTGCCAACCAGGACTTCACTTACTGGCAGCACTGGGTCTCAAATTCCTTGGGGATATTCTGCTAATCAAACATTTCCCACGTTCCAACAGTTAAAGATAAAACAATTCTAAAGGTACCTTCAACTCTGCCACGCATTTATAGCACAATTTTCCTCTCTTGAGGTGGCCTATAATACCCCTCTGGTGGAACTACTCCTGCATGATCCAGTTCGGAAAAAACTGACATCTAGACTCTATCAGGTACATATAGCCATGGGCCCCTCGCTATTTGCCAAAGCCCAGCGTCGCTGGCAGGGATTCTTCCCAGCCCTGAGTAAGGAGCAGTGGGAGGAAGCCTGAAGCCACTGACTTACTCTACCTCCATTACCTAGAAGACTCCAAAAAATGGGCCGACAGACAGAGACTAGGTGCTTGAGATGCCAGGCATTAGAGACTTCCTTCTTGAATTTAGCATGGCATTGCCTTACTCATGAGGGTAACTCTGTACTATGCCAAGAAACTTGTGGTAATGAACTGGATGGGTAACAATGCCCCAACGATCACTCAATGGGTCAACTTAATTAATAAAGCCCTCCCATCTATTAAACGTACTTATCTGTCCCGAGGATGCCCAGATAAATTTGAAAGGCTATGGAGCCCATGGCTAGACATTAACCTAATTGCGCTTCCTAATTCTGAACATCATTCTGACTAATAGGATAGGACAAGATGCCCACTGCTGAATGTATGTAAGGCATTGTGTAAAATGGCTGACTGTGTATTAATTAGATGCCAACCCTTCTCTCCATAAACTGTATACAGTATTGGAGACACCACATACCAATGATTGTTAATGATTGTGAACCACGCTTTGTTCTATGTTCCCTTTTCTTCTTTTGTTTTGTTAGAATTAAATAAAGGCCTTAAAAAAAATAATTACATAAGCATAACACTGATTCCCATTTGGTAAGTAGTGGCACTGTATTTGTGGTCACTAGTAACAGTGGCCTGAACATGATGTGTGTTAGAGCTTAATATTCAGGTTCCCAACCATAAGCACAAAAACACACCAGTGTTGATCTCATTAGGAGTCACTTTAAGGGTCACTATACCCTCATATCTTTTAGCAAAATGGTCATTATTACAAAGAAATACATATTCTGGCATCATTTCATACAGGTTATGAGAAAAGTTACAACTGTCCCTGCTATAAAATGTACAATTTATTGAGCTGTTAGGCTGGATACAGGCCCGGATTTGTGGAGAGGCCAAGGGGGCCTAGGGCAGCACAAATTTAGGGGTGGCATGGCACCCCGCTGCACCAAAAATGTTGAATTTTGCTTCCATACGGAGCAATGGGGACCTCTCCAGACTGCTCCGTATGTGACTAAATGTCCACGTTGCGCGCGGGGGGGGGGGGGAGGGATGACAGGGGGAGGACTCAGGGCACCCGGATAACAAATCCGGCGCTGGCTGGATATGCATCTCAATGATGTCATGCCACTACAAGACTACACCTAGGGGTGATTCTGCCCCCCACCCGCCACTAGAAGAACCACTTTTCCAGCTCTTTGCAGCTGTCATGTGTGGGACGCTGCTGCTCGCGGAAAGATTCTCACCTTGCCTCATGGTAGCAGTGCCCATGGAGCCACCCCCTTTCTAGCTTCTTGTAATGGCACTATTGCCAGTGAGACAATAGTGGCCATGGCTAGTGTAAAGGCAATCCCATTCCCAGTAATCAGTAATGTCAGTAATCAATAATGCAGTGAGACAATCACCTGCACTTGCTTTAACATTATTTGTAGTGTGTCATGACTGCAAATCAGATTATAATTACTAGTTCATAAGGAGGGTTACATTTGCTTTATTATGCTATGCACATTCAATAAAAAAATATTTGCTTTATAGTTACAGTGACAGTAAATGTTACCTACGTATTTGTGCATATTCATGATTTGGCACAGTAATTAATTACTGTTTTGTGATGACAAAATCATTGTTGCTAGCTGAATGCCTGCTTGGTTTACCAAGTGATAACACAGTAGACTTCATCAGTTAGAAAAGCTGTGCAGAGCATTTCAAATTTTCCAAGGAAATAATTGCCAAGTATAATGTCCCTTTGGGATTGTTCCTAAGAAAAAACATGTTCCAGCACAATAACCATGTTATTGTCTGATTTAACCCCTTCCCTGCCAGGGCACTCAGGAACACTTGTCTCTCTCCTATTAAAAACACTTAAATTATTGCTTATTAATTGAACTGCAGCATGAGACTCTGGATGCTATTTCTGAGAGTGGCATAAAGATTTTTCCTGTTTGACCTAGGTTACATCTGTCTGTTTTAGACACAGAGTATATTTGCAGTAATTGCTGTATTTTATTACGTCAATTTGAACCCATACCGAATACAAAATGAAGTCCCCAATATAACTTTGCTGATACATTAAGCTGGCTGTTTATATATGTGCTATGTTATGAAAAGTGTGTATATTGATTTGCCAGATCTGAGCGGTACTAGGAATTTCCAGCTAAAAATATGCTTATATATTTAGAAATCTTTGTGTAGAAGACCCTTACCTGTGCCTAAAATCAACGAGGATACTGTATATTATCAAACAAAAAATGTCATTTTGCATGGTACAAAAGACCCACAATTGCACTTAATAGGTTAACTTATGAAAAATTCATTGCAGAGCAGTCTTGTTGTCGTGTTGCATAACAGTAACAAATTTCAGGAGTAAATTTTGCAGAGAAAGCTGTTCTTGCTCAATTCACTAATGGAGAGTCATTACTGTATGTTAATTCTACTCGTGGCAATATCACCCCTTAAAGTGAGACTGAGGACATGACAGCTCTGAGAATGGAACCATGTGATCTATGCCATTTTCACCTTCTAGAGGTTCAGGCTAATAGAACCTGCACTCAAACACTGAAAGCAAACAATAAATCAAAATCTTACTCAATATCTATCTAATAAAAACTAAAATATATAAAGAAAATTAATATAAACGATAAAGTTCATACCAAATTAAACAATAAGGTCCGGGTGTGAACACCCCGAACCTGACACAAGTATGTAGAGCTGAGGCTCATAAAGTCCAATAGTAATCGATTCCACTCACCCAGGTCCCAAAATGGTCTGGGTGCTCAGGGCCCCGAACCCGTAGCCAAGGTAGTGATTCCAATATTCAAGCAAAGAGAAGCTCCAAGCACACCGGATTAAAAAGGAAAAAACTTTATCTTTATTAGTCCATTAAGATGCGGGTACCTAATAGAACCTGCACTCAAGTTGGAGGGCATTTGCGTTGTACATGCAGGGTTTTATACATTGGACATACAGAGTAGCATATAAAGCAGCCCTGCCCAAAAGATGTTAGTACAGGTATAGGACCCATTATCCAGAATGCTTGGGACCTGGGGTTTTCCAGATAAGGGATCTTTCCATAATTCGGATCTCCATAACTTAAGTCTGTTAAAAATGATTTAAGTATTAAATAAACCCAATAGGATCGTTTTGCCTCCAATAAGGATTCATTATATCTTAATTGGGATCAAGTACAATGTACTGTTTTATTATTACAAAGAAAAAGAAAATCCTTATAATGGAGTCTATGGGAGATGGCCTTCCCGTAATTCGGAACTTCCTGGATAATGGGTTTCCGGATAAAGTATCCCATACCTCAAATCCAAAACAAATTCAGGCATAGGTAAGTGTAGTCTCTAATTGCCTCCTGGCTTTCTCTAACTGGATGAACAAACGCCACCTCAAACTGAACCTAACAAAAACTGAACTAATGATCTTTCCGCCTAAGCCTGGTCCTACCCCCCCCTTTTCTATTTCTATTGATGGCACCCTCATCAACCCCGTCGATTCGGCGCGTTGTTTGGGGGTGATCTTTGACTCCAGTCTCCCGTTTTCTGACCACATTAACACCACTGTCAAAACCTGTTACTTTTTCTTACACAATATTGCCAAAATTCGTCCCTTTCTTTCTACTGCAACAGCTAAGCTGCTCATGCATGCTCTCATCCTGTCACGACTGGACTACTGCAACCTGCCATTAACTGGCCTCCCTAACTCCCATCTTTCCCCCTTACAGTCTATATTGAATACTGCTGCCAGAATTCTCCTCCTCTCACCCAGGAGAGTTCAGGCCCCTTCCCCTGCTAAAGTCCTTATCGTGGCTCCCTATTAAACAAAGAATATCTTACAAACTTCTTCTTCTAACCTTCAAAGCCCTCCATTCCTCTGCGCCTCACTACATCTCTTCCCTTGTGTCTCTGTACGTTCCTGGCCAACTCCTTCGTTCCTCACAGAGCAACCGTTTGGTTGCGCCCCCCACTACTACTACTGCGGTTTCCCGCCTTAAACCTTTCTGCCTTGCTGCCCCTTACATTTGGAATTCCCTCCCTGATTTCCTCCGGAGAGAATCCTCCCTCAGTCTTATTAAGACTAAACTTAAAGACTCCCTTTTGGAGCACTCACCCAGCACCTGATCTGGGAACTGGCACTTATATTGTAGTGTTACCCACTGTGACCTACAGCACTTATATTTGCCTATTTGTGTCTGTTAGTTACCCTCCCATATAGATTGTAAGCTTTACGGGGCAGGGACCTCCTTCATCTTGTGTCCTCGACTCTTAACTTATTGCAGCTGTATTTATCTTGTATTTATTGTTATACTTTTTATTTATCTATTATTATCTTATTAACACCCTGTTTGTATTAATGTATTCTACTGTACAGCGCTGAGTACATACCGTATATACTCGAGTATAAGCCGATCCGAATATAAGCCGAGGTACCTAATTTTACCTAAGAAAACTGGAAAAACTTATTGACTCGAGTATAAGCCGAGGGTGGGAAATGCAGCAGCTACTGCTAAGTTTCAATAATCAAAATAAATACCAATAAAATTACATTAATTGAGGCATCAGTGGGGTATATGTTTTTCAATATTTATTTCAAAGAAAAACAGTAAACTAGCTCTGTAAGCGGAGAAGAGGGTCAACAAAAACAATATGAGTGCTACCCCACGCTCATTGCACATTGGCAAACTGGCAGCAGACCCAGTCCCGGAGGAGATGTAAGGGGGAATAAGTATTGCTAGTGGGAGCCTAGGCCAGGGCACTGGAGGGTCTGGTTGCGGGGGGCCTAATTTGTACACAAAGGAGAGAGGGTGCTAGTCTGAAGGGACACATGGCACCTGACTCGAGTATAAGCCGAGGGTGACTTTTTTCAGCACATTTTGGGTGCTGAAAAACTAGGCTTATACTCGAGTATATACAGTAAGTAGCGCTATAAATAAAGATATACATACGTACATACTCTCTTGTGTAGTGCTTTCATCTTCAGCTTACATATCTGCCCAATGTCATGACTGCCTGCAGGTGTCAGTTTGGCAGCCTATATGCAGTGTAACCTGTGGGTAAGCTGTTGAAAACCAGAAACTTGAATACTACTGTATGTTCTTAGTACTTGAATACTAAGTTTATTATAGAATAAAATAGTGAAAATGTGCAAGTTATAGGCCAAGAAAAAAGTTCAACAACTGGCCATGTAGGTAGTCAAATCCAAAACAAATTCAGGCATAGATAAGTGTAGTACTCGAGTACATTTCTCTTTGAATTTGCAGAATGACCGTGCTTTATCTGCATATACCTGTATATCATAGCTGGTATATTAGTTAGTGCAGATATAACAGCAATCAACCTAACCTTGTGAGTATTCAATTTTTTGTTTATTAGTTTCTCATTTAAATAGGACACTGTGAGTAATGGTATTACTGTAATTCATGTTTCAGAGTTTATGGATAACCTCTTTCCAGATAGTATAACTCTAAGGGGCACATTTACTAATCCACGAACGTCCGAAAAGCGTCCGAATGCGTTTTTTTCGTAATGATCGGTATTTTGCGACTTTTTCGAGCGTTCAATACGAAAGTCGCGACAATTCGCGAAAGTCGTACTGGCTATGAAAAAGTTGCGACAATTCACGAAAGTCATAATGGCTATGAAAAAGTTGCGACAATTCACGAAAGTCATAATGGCTATGAAAAAGTTGTGACAATTCGCGAAAGTCGTACTGGCTATGAAAAAGTCGCGACAATTCACAAAAGTCGTACTGGCTATGAAAAAGTTGCGACAATTCACGAAAGTCATAATGGCTATGAAAAAGTCGTGACAATTTGCGAAAGTCGTACTGGCTATGAAAAAGTCGCAAAAAATACGAAAAAGTTGCAAGATGTTCGTTTTCCAATACGAATTTTTCCCATTCGGATTCGTGGATATATATGAAGGGTAATGTTATCCATTCAAGGTGTGGCATTCTTGCAGGGGATCTAAAAAAAATAGCATTTTAGGTGGCAGAGAAAATTCAGGTTTGATAAATATAAGGTAGGCAAATCCTTAGGAAGCAAGGACCTAGGGAAGCTTGTGGAAAATAACCTCAGCTGTAGGAAAGTGTTGCACTTTTATATAAAAAGCAGTGTAGATTTGCAGGAGGAGAGCATCATTCGTCCCCTTTCCAAAGCCCTGATAAGGCCCCATCTAGAATATGCAGTTGTTGTACATTTAGTAATTTAGTCATCCTATTACCCTGCAATAGACATTAATATGTTAAAGAAGCCATTATTTTGATTACACTGAAATCAATGAAACTGTTTTCCTATAGTGATATCTATATGATATCATTTCACAGACCAGTGATCTTTATCATTATTGTACATCTTTTCAGAGCACAATACACTTATTTTCACAGATCAGGCACTAAATATATTTCTTTATATCCATCATTATGACTTACTGGGCCCAATAAATCCTGTCTTACATCCTTCACATCCGATGATGATGTGTTAACCAGTTAGTTACCGTTCCTCTTGCATATTGTTCCCTGGACAAAATAGAAAACTCAGACTTTTCTCAATAGCTCAGAATTATTATCAGTCCGCAGGAGTTGGGAGCTGCCACCATGTTTTAGTATTTCCTGTATGAAGCAAGATATATATAGAGGATTGTGCCTATATATGGTCATGAATATAAAAATATATTACTATTCACTATACAGGTATGGAATCCATTACCCAGAAACCCATTATCCTGAAAGTTTCAAAGTTTTGGAAGCCAATCTCCCATAGATTCTATTTTATTCAGAATTGGTCCGGTATTAGGCCGAATCCTTCATAAAGGATTTAGCCAAATCCGAACATAGTGGATTTGGTGCATCCCTAATTTAAAGAATTCACATTTTAAAAAATGACTCCTTTTCCTCTGTAATAATAAAACAGTACATGTATAGGACCCATTATCCAGAATGCTCGGGACCAAAGGTATTCCGGATAAAAGGTCTTTCCGTATTTTGGATCTCCATACCTTAAGTCTACTAAAAAATCAGTAAAATATTAATAAAGCCAATAGGATTGTTTTGCATCCAATAAGGATTATTTATATCTTGGTTGGGATCAATTACAAGGTACTGTTTTACTAATATAGAGAAAAAAGAAATCAATTTAAAAAATCTGAATTATATTATTAAACTGGAGTCCAGCATCGTACTGGGAACCAGGGGCCACCAGAAAACCTTAAACTCTAGACCTGCTTTCCAAACTATTTTTCCTCACCCAACCTCTTTATTCTCCTAGTCTCTTTTATTTACAGTACATGCTAGCATCTATTTCTTCATCTATTTCTACTCTTCATTCCCATTCAGTAATAGGGAATGACCAGGAAACAGGCCAAATCGTCAGGAGCAGGAAGGCCAACTTATGAGTATGGGGACCCCATACTGGATTGTTCGCCCCTGGCATCTTTTCATTTTATATATAAATATCTTTGTTCTGCGAGTTTGCAAAACCCCACCACAAAAAGAGCTTATGGTCAAGCTTAAGAAATACTGTATGTGTGTGTCACTTTGGTGCAGGTAAAAAATGCTAGAGGGCCAATGTGTGGCCCGTCCTTCCTATGTTTTTAACCTGGTGGGCCAGTCCGACACTGATGCAGTCTATGGGAGACGGGCTTTCCGTAATTTGGAGCTTTCTGGATAACAGGTTTCCGGATAACAGATCCCATACCTGTACCTTGTACTTAATATTAACTGAGGTATAATGAAGAGTGTATAGCTGTGCTCATACACCAGGACCATCCACAGGAGTCAATCAAAATCCAATTTTATTCGCTCATTTAAAAGAACAAAGCCTAAGGTATAATGAATCCTTAATCCTTATTGGTGGCAAAACAATCCTATTGGATTTATTTAAAGTTTAAATTATCTTTTAGTTGAAAAAGTAGAGACCAAAATTAAGGAAATAAAAGAAAGACACCTTATCCAGAAAACCCTGGGTGCCAAGCATGTATGTATGGGTCCCACACATGTATTACCAAAATTACTGTATCCTAGAATGTCTGTCTAATATCTGATACTGGAAACCAAGGGGAATTAATATGAAAATTGCCCTCCTTTTGCTACTATAACAGCCTACTCATCTGAATAGATTGTGGCTTACTTTTGGAAGGATTTTTTCCATTTAGCAACAAGAGTATAAGTGACTTTGTTGGGCAATCAGATTGTCCCTCCATACCCATCAGTTTGGGACTCTGTTTATCCCATTGCGTGGGGGTCGTTAGGGCAACCCAGTGGGACTGTTAGTAGGGTAGTTTCACAATTATAGGTAGCTAGCCAGATGGGTACCTCAGGGGTAGGTATTAGCCCCAGGAAGTGGATTCTGATCACAGAGGATGCGGTTCCAGGTCATTTTGCCAGTTGGTTGCGCTATTTTGGTTGTGCTTATTTAAGAGTTAATTTGTTTTTTACAAATGTTTATGTCATGTTACCTATGTTTATGCCAACTACATACGGGTTATAATATGTTATGTTCAAATCTACTTTCCCTTCAATAAAGTTCTGCAGTCTTTGTGTATGGTGTGTTTATTTTGGAACAGAGGGTGCTAGTTGTTAGTTAGGTGCAAGTCCTGACAATGCTGCTTCTGTCAATGGTATAATCATTTTTATTCAAGTAACTTTTAGTATGATGTAGAGAATGAGATTCTGACAATTTGCAATTGGTCTTTATTTTTTTGTGTTTCTTTTAAATAGTTTTCTACAGCAGCTCCAGTTTCTGCTATCTGATTGCTAGGGTCCAAATTACCCTAGCAGCCAGGCAGTGGTTTAAATGAGAGACAAATGAATAGGAGAGGGATAAACAGAAAGATAAATAATCACAAATGACAATAATACAAATGACCCACATTTAAAAGCTTGAAAGGGTCAGAAGAGCAAGGTAAATAGTTCAAATATTATAAAAATAAAGACCAAATGAAAAGTTGCTAAGAATTGGCCATTCTAACAAATTTAACTTGAAGGAAACCCCCATTAATAAGCTCAACATCAACATCCTCCCTCAACATATTAGGGGGCACATTTACTAACCCACGAATCCGAACCGAAAACTTGAAAACTAACATTTTGCGACTTTTTCGTATTTGTTGCGATTTTTTCGGCGTCTTTACGAATTTTTCGTTACCAATACGATTTTTGCGTAAAAACGCGAGTTTTTCGTAGCCATTACGAAAGTTGCGTAAAAAGTTGCACTTTTTTCGTAGCGTTAAAACTTACGCGAAAAGTTGCGCCTTTTTCGTAGCGTTAAAACTTAAAAGGTGCAAAGTTTTGCGTAAGTTTTAACGCTACGAAAAAAGCGCAACTTTTTGCGCAAGTTTTAACGCTACGAAAAATCGCGAGATTTTACGCAACTTTCGTAATGACTACGAAAAACTCCCGTTTTTACGCAAAAATCGTATTGGTAATGAAATTCTTTGTAAAGACGCCGAAAAAATCGCAAAAAATACGAAAAAAATCGCAAAATACCGATCATTACGAAAAAAACGCAATCGGACTCATTTCGACCCGTTCGTGGGTTCGTAAATGTGCCCCTAGGTGTTGCAGTGTGTGTGTATGTATATACAGTATATAAATATATATATATATGCATGTTTATTATTTTCTATTGATGCCTGTAGGGTTGTTAATTCACTTTTTGTCTTTGCATGCAATTTTGCCATTTTATATTTCAGGAGTGTTAAGAAAGTTTAGATTGTATATAGTTTAACCAGGTCTCGTGCACCCAAACTTGTCCCTTGAATTGTAGGATAAGTGACATTGCCATTGTACAGTATATATATATATTAAAATAGCCTAGTTATTAAAATGAAACCTTTAAAGCCATGTCATTATATGCAATGTGTGATGTTATCCAAACACACCAATCCTGTCTGAGCTAACTCTACATTTAGAATCTAACATCTTTACCCTGGGAGGTGTAACAATTAGCTTTTAACACACAATGTGTACTTGCAAATGAGAGCGCTGATGGATGTATTTATAGAGATATTTATGCCGTCAGTACGTCGGATGAAGCAGCATTGTCAAAACTGCCTTTTTTCCCCACCAACAAATTTAATTTAAGAAATGCAAATAAGTGTTTTGCAATCAGTCAGCATTTACAGAAAATAAACCAATAAGTAAAACATCCCTGTGAATACCTGTTGTTTTTAAATATGCATTTCTGCGTGATGTATAATCCTTAATATAAAATTAATCTCTCTGGGTTTAAAGAAATAAACTCTGCGGTACTGTTAGTAAACTAGAGTACTGTGAGTGATCAGCATAATACAACTTCAGAACTGGAAAGGGAAGTTTGAGAACAAACTATGAAGTCCCTGAATGAAATCTGATTGGCTGTTGTTGGCTTCACCCAGTTTCTCTAACCTTAGACCACAGTCATACAGTAAAGAACACTGTGCAAAGTGTGGGGACCCTGGTTTTAATAGTGTCAGAATGGCAGCAATTTAAATTTTCCCCCTGAAAGTCAATAAGTGACATTTGATCGGAGGTTGGTGGCTCCTCTCACTTGTTTTAACCTTGAACCTCAGTTACTCAGTGACTAACTCTGCAAAGTTTAGGGACCCTGGTATTACTATTTAAAGAAAGGCAGCAGTTTAAAATTAAACAAATGAAAGTCTATAGGTGGCTGCTGGCAGCTCCACCGACATTTTCTAACACTGAATTGTAGTCACCCAGGGACAAACTGTGCAAGTTTGGGGCAGTATGTTACATAGTTACATACATAGGGTTGAAAAAAGACCAGAGTCCAACAAGTTCACCCAGCACCTACAACCTATAATTACCTATCTATCCCCTCACATACAGACCCACACTGACCTATCTATCCCCTCACATACAGACCCATACTGACCTATCTATCCACTCACATACAGACCCATACTGACCTATCTATCCCCTCACATACAGACCCATACTGACCTATCTATCCACTCACATACAGACCCATACTGACCTATCTATCCACTCACATACAGACCCATACTGACCTATCTATCCACTCACATACAGACCCATACTGACCTATCTATCCCCTCACATACAGACCCATACTGACCTATCTATCCCCTCACATACAGACCCATACTGACCTATCTATCCACTCACATACAGACCCATACTGACCTATACACTCACATACAGACCCATACTGACCTATCTATCCACTCACATACAGACCCATAAACCATATATACCAACATCTTCTAACTGTAGATATTAGTATCACAATAGCCTTGGATACTATGCTTGTTCAAGAACTCATCCAGGCCCCTCTTAAAGGCATTAACAGAATCTGCCATTACCACATCACTAGGAAGGGCATTCCCCAACCTCACTGCCCTCACTGTGAAAAACACTTACGCTGCTTCAAATAGAAGCTCCATTCCTTTATTCTAAAGGGGTGGCCTTTGGTGCGCTGATTATTTTTATGGGCAAAAAGAACCCCCCTATCTGCCTATAATCCCCTCTAATGTACTTGTACAGAGTAATCATGTCCCCTCACAAGCGTCTTTCCCAGAGAAAACAACCCCAACCTCGACAGTCTCACCTCATAGTTTAAATCTTCCATCCCCTTAACCAGTTTAGTTGCAGTCTCTGCACTTTCTCCAGCTCATTAATATCCTTCTTAAGGACTGGAGCCCAAAACTGCACTGCATACTCAAGGTGAGGCCTTACCAGCCCCATTAGAAATAGATCCACCTGCGTCAAAAAAACCTCATTTTCCAATTTGCTGCTCAGTTTTCCAATTTTGTCAAATCGCTCTGCAAAGCGGCAGCATCCTGCATGGAACTTATAGTTTTGCGCAATTTAGTGTCATCAGCAAAAATAGAAACAGTACTCTCTATGCCCACCTCCAGGTCATTAATAAACAAGTTAAAAAGCAAAGGACCAAGGACTGACCCCTGCGGTACTCCACTAACAACACTGGTCCAATTAGAAAATATATCATTTACCACCACTTATTTTTAAAGCGTATAATCACTACCCATGCCCTGTGCCCCCTCTCTAGTTACTTGGATTGCTGATAATTCCCTGCATTAACCCTAGACTTGATATACATATGGGTGCATTGAACTACAACTCTTAGAAGCCCCAAGATATCCTGAGAGTTATAGCTGAAGGATCAACTGCAGTTGAAAGTAGAAAGTAATAATACAATCACATACCCTATAGAGCAGGGAGCTGGTTGTAGGGTAGACAGGTTGAGCCTGAAAGAGCAAAAAGGAATACAAAACGAGCCTCTGCCTATACTGTCCAATTGCATGCTGGGTATTGTAGTTTTATATTAATCCTAGCTGTAGGCTAATTGTTAGATACAAACTACATTACCCAGCATGCAGTGGAACAGGCACACTAGGGGAAAAAAACTTTGGCTAGTTTCCAAACTACAAACCCGCAAAGGCTCCAAAAAATAGCCCAAAACTGTACCTTTGGAAACCCGCCAGGGCTTTAAATTAGTAGCCCAATTTGGTGGGAAAACCAACAACCTGGCAACCCTGGCCACAGTTTGCCAATCCGGGCCTACACTCACATATTTGTTCTCCTGGCATATCTAAATCAGAAACATTAATACTATACGATAATATTACATGAAACCATCTGCTGTATTGGCGCTCTCGTACTAGAATACATCACATAGCATGGAAGAAGCTTGTCTCGTGCACCTGGGGGTTGAAATAACAGAAGCCAGTAATAAGTGTGTGAGAGCTAATATTTAACACAGCAAGGAAGCAAACAGGAGCACGCTCTCTTTTGGTGAGAAAACACGTTGAATTTGTTATGAGAATACAGTGACATTTGAGCCCACACATCCCTTTTGTACACTGCTTTGTGTAAACTTTCCCAGACTCACAGCCCTATTGTCACATTTGTGGCAGAAAATCTAGGTCATTTTCTTATAAGATGGTTACTAATTATGTGGCCACCAGAGACTGGAATACTTTATAAGCTGTAATATTTATTTGGAGACAGCATATTGCTATTATATGCAATTTGGTTCCATTAATGTCCCAGTCTGCTTCTGCTGTTTTCCCAATAAAAAAGCTATGTTTTTATTTTCTTCACTCCAGCTTCTTTTTAAGTTTTTGTTGCTCAGTACAGGGAGATAAAATGTCACATATAACATAAAATATATCCTGAATTTTTACTCACTGTACATTTTATTTGATTTAGGCACATTTTAGACTGTAACAGGAAGGAGTGTGGGAGTAAAAGGCAGAACCCTGTCCATTAATTGGCTGATGTGGCCTAGCATGTATGTGTGCCCTAGGTTTGTTTGTGTGCACTGTGAAACAAATGATCCTGGGGGGGGGGTGGCCCTCAGAATATTCAGAGCTAATACTTAAAAAGGCAATTTAGGATTACCCAATGGTACAGGTATTGGACCCCTTATCCAGAAACCCATTATCCAGAAAGTTCAGAGTTACGAAAAGGCCATTTCCCATAGACTCCATTTTAATCAAATAATTCACATTTTTAGAAATGGTTTCCTTTTTCTCTGTAATAATAAAACAGTACCTGTACTTGATCCCAACTAAGATATAATTACCCCTTATTGGGGGCAGAACAGCCCTATTGGGTTTATTTAATGGTTAAATGATTCCCTTTTCTCTGTAATAATAAAACAGTACCTGTACTTGATCCCAACTAAGATATAATTACCCCTTATTGGGGGCAGAACAGCCCTATTGGGTTTATTTAATTGTTAAATGATTCCCTTTTCTCTGTAATAATAAAACAGTACCTGTACTTGATCCCAACTAAGATATAATTACCCCTTATTGGGGCAGAACAGCCCTATTGGGTTTATTTAATGGTTAAATGATTCCCTTTTCTCTGTAATAATAAAACAGTACCTGTACTTGATCCCAACTAAGATATAATTACCCCTTATTGGGGGCAGAACAGCCCTATTGGGTTTATTTAATGGTTAAACGATTCCCTTTTCTCTGTAATAATAAAACAGTACCTGTACTTGATCCCAACTAAGATATAATTACCCCTTATTGGGGGCAGAACAGCCCTATTGGGTTTATTTAATGGTTAAACGATTCCCTTTTCTCTGTAATAATAAAACAGTACCTGTACTTGATCCCAACTAAGATATAAATAATCTTTATTAGAGCCAAAATAATACCACTGGGTTTGAATACTGTTTAAATAGTTTTTGTTAGTAGACTTAGGGTAGGAGATCCGAATTACAGAAAGATCCCTTATCTGGAAGACCCCAGGTCCCGAGCATTCTGGATAACGGGTCCCATACCTGTACTGAAAAAGTATATGTTATGGATTTTACATGTGGGCTATTTTATACAATATATTTTTATTGAGACTTACATTGTTTCCTTTAAAAGACATTTTTCTGATTTTGGAAACCTTAGGATCCTTATGATTTGGTTGTTTGGCCTTCTTGCTTAAATGACCTATTTCTGACTTGGGGATCCTTAAAATTTGGTTTGCTGGTCGTCTTGTTCAAAGGTCCTATTTCTGACTTTGTGATCCTTAAGATTTGGTTGGCTGGTCTTCTTGTTCAAAGGTCCTATTTCTGACTTGGGGATCCTTAAGATTTGGTTGGTTGGTCGTCTTGTTCAAAGGTCCTATTTCTGACTTGGGGATCCTTAAGATTTGGTTGGTTGGTCTTCTTGTTCAAAGGTCCTATTTCTGACTTTGTGATTCTTAAGATTTGCTTGGCTGGTCTTCTTGTTCAAAGGACCTATTTCTTATTTGGGGATCCTTAAGATTTGGTTGGCTGGTCTTCTTGTTCAAAGGAACTAATTCTGACTTGGGGATCCTTAAGATTTGGTTGGCTGGTCTTCTTGTTCAAAGGACCTATTTCTGTCTTGGGGATCCTTAAGATTTGGTTGACTGGTGGTCATTAAGTGGTCCTAACGTGATTTGTTAGGTCTCAAAACTTCTAGTTACATCATTGCTCTTTTTTAAAGCCTTTTGGACCCACAATAGTGAAATGTTTTTCCACCATGTATTTACATGAAAAATTCTAATTTTGCATTTATACAACATGATTATTTCTACAGTACACTCTACAGTAAATCTTATCTATCATCTGTTTGGTTTTATTGTTTTCAGACCCCTAAGCTAAAATAAGAAACATCCTGGTATAAATGTATTGCTCCACATACAGTAGAGTATAGAATTATCACAAAAGCTATAGGTATCCTTTACATGCCATACTAAAGATCGCCAACATATAAAAGACAAGGCTGAAATACTCAAAGCACTATTAACTGTTTCCAATCTCAATAGCTTCCATGGATAACTCTCTAGAATTGCCTTCTGCCAGCTTTAACCCAATCTTGTATCATCATCCAATTTTTTGTCTATAATGAATCCCAGTTTGTTGCAGAACACAGGCTTGAAAATGGGACAGCTGAAAAATATGGGTTGGCCATCTTATATTACAGGCAGCGGAAAAGAAAATTCATGGTCTAATAAAATGAACTTCCATTGCCCAGATATAGTTAATTGAATGTTTTAGCCATCTGACAAATGCTTGCTTGCTTTCCAGGCAGCTGTTGTTTATGTCAGGATTTGCAGTGACAAGGGATTTTTTTTGGTCATGCCCAAGAACAATTGGTCATTGTCAAAATGATTATTTGTTCTGAAGTGCGGTTATCAAGTGAATCAAAGGCAAGACAAAAGTTATCAGCTAAATTGTTTGCAAATTTATATACATCCCACAAATATAAGTTTGTGAAAGTAGAGCAGTGGGCATGCATGTAGCAATGTAAATGAAATACATGTGAATTAAATTTTAATTTTCAGCTATACACACTTTCCTGCTACGATAGGTGAAGTGGTGCCATCTTTGCTTTAGGATGTACTAGCATTTGTACCTCTAGGGTAGGGTAGGCAGAGTATGGCACACACAGGCAGCATAGGGCAGGCAGAGTATGGCACACACAGGCAGGGTAGAGCAGGCAGAGTATGGCACACACAGGCAAGGTAGGGCAGGCAGAGAATGGCACAGACAGGCAGGGTAGGGCAGACAGAGTATGGCACACACAGGCAGCATAGGGCTGGCAGAATATGGCACACACAGGCAGCATAGGGCAGGCAGAGTATGGCACACGCAGGCAGGGTAGAGCCAGCTTCTGGGCCCACTGAGGGAGAGGTGATGTGTAACAGTGACAAGCGGCCCCCCCTTCCTGCCTGTCACCATCACATGATGCTCATGCTCGTCACCACTCACTAGTCCTGCTTTTTAAATTCAACTCCCCACTCAGCAGCACTTGTCAAACTGTGCCAACTCTCCCTACCACTTATTACCTCACTGTCCAGGGGAAACTTAAGGGGGGCTTGCCTCGGGCCCTTCTTTTATTTGGCACAGCACTACAGAGGGTAGTTGTACATGGTGGCATCATTGCAAAGTAAATAATTGCCAAGTAATTTAAAAAGGATTTTAACAAGGAATCAAGAATTGACACCTTCTCTCATCTGTTATTTACAGGTTATTTTTTTCAAAAGGTATCAGTTAATAGAGCTTCTCCAGCAGAATCCTGCATTGAAATCTGTTTTTCAAAAACACAAACAGTTTTTTTTTTTATATCTTATATATATGGCTAGCCATATTCTTCATTTTCCAGGGAGCCACAACCATGTGACCTGTGCTCTGATTAACTTCAGTCACACTTTACTGCTGCACTGCAAGTTGGAGTGATATCCACCCCCCCCCCCCCCCACTCCCAGCAGCCGATCAGCAGAACAATGGGAAGGCAGCAAGATAGCAGCTCCCAGTAGGTATCAGAATAGCACTCAATAGTAAGAAATCCAAGTCTGGCTTGGGACTCCTCCAGTTACATGGGAGTAGGAGAAACAATAGGTTACCTGAAAGCAGTTCTAATGTGTAGCGCTGGCTCCTTCTGAAAGCTCAGACTCAGACTCACAATGCACTGAGATGGCGCCTACACACCAATATTACAGCTAAAAAATACATTTGTTGGTTCAAGAATAACATTTTAAATGGCAGAGTGAATTATTTGCTATGTAAACAGTGTAATTTACAAATATAAAGGATACCATAAAAATTATGACAGTATCCATTTAATTTTAGTTCTTTGGTGGCCCTGAAGTCATAATTTTAAGAACGTCTGAATCCACATATCCCAACCCATTCCCTCCTTTGTTCAGACTCAGGAATAGATACTTACAGGTACCCAGAGTAGCACTAAAATATTTTCTATCATGCAGTACGCATAACATGGAACTCTGTGCACAGTCCGAGAAGCATCTGCTTTGGATGTTTTTTTAAAAGCAGAGCCAAACACATCTGTTTATTCAGGTTTTTTAAGTACAATGAAAAGCATGTCATTAATCAATTAAGTGCTATAAAATGTTATTATTATCTGACCTGCTGGCATGGTCACGTTTTTAATCAAACCACATCTAGTGGTATTAAAGATGCATGATATAGTGATGTATGATATAGTACAAAACAAAGGCAAGAAATAAGGAAGATAACTCATTCAATATGTATAAAGATTAATATGTAGAACAGGAATCCTCAATGTAAACAGCAAATCCTTGTAATTAACTGTGTATTTAGAGGTAATTAATTGTAGTTGTGTTTACAAATTAGTCATTCCTACATTGCTCTTTATAAGCAGCGGAGTTCTAGGGCTGCTAGCGCCTAAAGGTAGCCATACACATTACAATTCTGATCTTTCCTGCGGCCCTCCACTGACGTTCAGGGCTGAATCATCAGATAAGGAGGTAGAAACAGTAGGAATTCTACCCCATCTGACGATTCAGCCCCAAACGCATGCTTTTGCTCGGGCACCTTCAATGGCTCCAAATCTTTTGTCCCGCCCGATCAACGAGACAAACTATTTTTTGAAACTCGTTTTGTACGATATTACTGGTGCGTGTATGGCCAGCTTAAGGCAGAAGCCCGATGCTGCCCCCCACACCCACTCTGTGCCTATCTGTTCAGCATTGGAGTGGGTCAAGGGGGACCACATCGCTAGTACAAAAAGTGCTATCGCGTTTTCTGCACTAGAAATTCCATTTTAAAAAATAGAAGTTTGGCTCTTAAAGTTAACATAGTTGTTTTACCTGGTAAGTGGACACTCACTGCTGCCTGAGGCAAGGTTTGTATATTGTCATATGGCAGGACATCAAAGGTTTAGACTTTTAAGGGTACATTCACAATGCTCCATGCAGTGTGCAAAGTGCTAAACAAGGGTGTAATTTGCTTTTTTTGCACTTTTCACACTATGGGGCTGATTTACTAATCCACTAATCCGAAAAATTCGGATTGGAAAACAAACATTTTGCGACTTTTTCGTATTTTTTGCGATTTTTTCGGCGCCTTTACGACTTTTTGGAAATTGTCGCGACTTTTTCGTTACCAATACGATTTGCGCGAAAAAACGCGAGTTTTTCGTAGCCATTACGATTTGCTCGTATCTTGTCGCGACTTTTTCTTATTGAGCGCTCGTAAGCGGCGGGCGTAACTTTCAGACTTAGCATGATTTTGGAAGCCTCCCATAGGACTCAATGGCACCCTGAAGCTTCAACCCGGCCCAAGGAAAGTCTCCCATAGGGCTCAATGGCACTCTGCAGCTCCAACCCGGCCCAAGGAAAGTCTCCCATAGGGCTCAATGGCACTCTGCAGCTCCAACCTGGCCCAAGGAAAGTCTCCCATAGGGCTCAATGGCACTCTGCAGCTCCAACCCGGCCCAAGGAAAGTCTCCCATAGGGCTCAATGGCACTCTGCAGCTCCAACCCGGCCCAAGGAAAGTCTCCCATAGGGCTCAATGGCACTCTGCAGCTCCAACCCGGCCCAAGGGAAGTCTCCCATAGGACTCAATGGCACTCTGCAGCTCCAACCTGGCCCAAGGAAAGTCTCCCATAGGGCTCAATGGCACTCTGCAGCTCCAACCCGGCCCAAGGAAAGTCTCCCATAGGGCTCAATGGCACTCTGCAGCTCCAACCCGGCCCAAGGAAAGTCTCCCATAGGGCTCAATGGCACTCTGCAGCTCCAACCTGGCCCAAGGAAAGTCTCCCATAGGGCTCAATGGCACTCTGCAGCTCCAACCCGGCCCAAGGAAAGTCTCCCATAGGGTTCAATGGCACTCTGCAGCTCCAACCCGGCCCAAGGAAAGTCTCCCATAGGGTTCAATGGCACTCTGCAGCTCCAACCCGGCCCAAGGAAAGTCTCCCATAGGGCTCAATGGCACTCTGCAGCTCCAACCTGGCCCAAGGAAAGTCACCCATAGGGCTCAATGGCACTCTGCAGCTCCAACCCGGCCCAAGGAAAGTCTCCCATAGGGCTCAATGGCACTCTGCAGCAAAAACCTTGCCCAAGGAAAGTCTCCCATAGGGCTCAATGGCACTCTGCAGCTCCAACCCGGCCCAAGGAAAGTCTCCCATAGGGCTCAATGGCACTCTGCAGCTCCAACCCGGCCCAAGGAAAGTCTCCCATAGGGCTCAATGGCACTCTGCAGCTCCAACCCGGCCCAAGGAAAGTCTCCCATAGGGCTCAATGGCACTCTGCAGCTCCAACCCGGCCCAAGGAAAGTCTCCCATAGGGCTCAATGGCACTCTGCAGCTCCAACCCGGCCCAAGGAAAGTCTCCCATAGGGGTCAATGGCACTCTGCAGCTCCAACCTGGCCCAAGGAAAGTCTCCCATAGGGCTCAATGGCACTCTGCAGCTCCAACCCGGCCCAAGGAAAGTCTCCCATAGGGCTCAATGGCACTCTGCAGCTCCAACCCGGCCCAAGGAAAGTCTCCCATAGGGCTCAATGGCACTCTGCAGCAAAAACCTTGCCCAAGGAAAGTCTCCCATAGGGCTCAATGGCACTCTGCAGCTCCAACCTGGCCCAAGAAAAGTCACCATACTTAAGCTTGAATGAATCAGAACGCTACGAAAAAATCACAACATTTTGCGCAACTTTCAGAATGGCTACGGAAAAGGCGCGACTTTTCGCGCAAGTTTTAACGCTATGAAAAAATTGCCAGATTTTGCGCAATATTCAGAATGGCAACGAAAAAGTTGCGATAATTTTCCGAAAAATCGCCAAATACCGATCATTACGAAAAAAAACGCAATCGGACGCATTCGGCCCGTTCGTGGGTAAGTAAATGTGCCCCTTTGTATGGCATTGTGCAAATATATGCAATGGACCAATGTTCCCTTTAAGCTCGTGAGTATGCACTCAAATTTTGAGGCCAGAGAACACAGCAAATTGTGGTGTGCACAAAGAAATTTGTGTGCAAAAAAAAAATTTTGTATCCATTCTGAACTGAGCCAAGGGCTTTCTAAATCACTCCAAAATTGTTTTTAAAGTTTGTCAGAATGATGTGCTATTTGCTCTTTCCTTCTTAATAATTACAAATACTACAGTAGATAATGTGATCTAATGAAACTGTTTGCAGGCCTTATATTAATATTACAATTGGTGACTTTTAGAGATAGGTAGGCAGGCCTTTACCTTATGTTTCAGCAAGTGCACCAGCCCTTAGTGATTCATTCTATCACAGAGCCTGTATGTACTAATTATTTGAATATGAGCAGATCACAGTGAAATATGTTAGATCAGCAAGTGCAGAGACTGTAGCTAAAAATAAAATATACGGACAGGTCAGCAAAAATCCTATTAGCAATTACTACTTTGCTATGGATTTTATTGTATGCATTGTAATTACTGAGAAATGGCAATAAAAAAGGTTTGAATACACAAGACATGATGACATGGTATTATGCAGTTTTTATGCTTATGAAGTGGGTGGTATAAATGAAGCACTGAATTCAAATTCACTTTGAAAGAAACTTTGGAAGTCACTGATTGGACACTCACATGATTATGCACTGATGTGTAACGGGCACTGATTTGTTTGTATTGGTAAGGGTATTTCAAGTTTGTTGGTATATCATTGAGAAATGTCCTAACAAGGACCGAAACAATTTTTAAACAGGGTGTGCCAGTTTAAAGGAGGCATATCCTATAAAAATTAGGAATGTACCAGTGAATTATACTCCTCTAGATATAGAAGGATTGTGTTTAAAAAGTTGTGTTTCTGACTGATTTACTGAGAAATTCCGCAAAAACCCCACTAGTCCCGCCCATCTGTTCCACTTCCTGCTGGCTGAATTCTCTGTATGTGCAGGGGGATAGGAACCAATCAGCAGCTAGGGAACTGAAGCCTGTCTTTGCTTGTGTGAGTGCAAGGCTGTGATTGGCTATCCCCCTCCTACTGTGCTTCTGGCAGGGACCGTTAGGACACGCCCACTCTTCATTTCACACTGGACAGAGAAGTGATAGGATCTATAGGGAGCTCCAATAAAGGGGCCATTATTACAGATAGGGTTAATTTTTAGCACAAAGTGAAACCAGCACCATATATTATTCATAATTGCCTACAAAATTAGGGTTTTTCCCATTTATCCAATATGTCTCCTTTAATATAATATAATAATATATATATATATATATAATAAATGAAAAAATGCCGCACTCACGGGACTTATTAGTAGAAAATGGTGATTTATTACTCACAGCATAACCCTGACGTTTTGGCTGTTTCCACAGCCTTTTTCAAAGTGAACATAAGGTACAAAGCACTCAACATTTAAACTCAATATGGCGCCAAAAGTTACTGATGACGTCATACATTCCATCAATAAAACCTCCCAAAAATGTACGTGCCCAAACGGTACATAAAAACAAAACAAAATCGCTATATACATAATACATAAAAGTAAGTAAATAGTAGAGGATGAGCCCCCCTAAGGAAATAGTGCAAGAGTATAGCCCAAAAGAAAAATCAAAATTACAAAAGATATTGCCCGTAACCTGTATCGGCTGAACTGTAACTCACCGTTATGGGTAGAAATTCATACAGCACGGTGAAATAAAAGTAGCAGGTGAATCTGTTTGCGTTGCTCCTGAATTTGTAAAGGCAAAGGATCAGTGGAACGATCGTAGACAGAAGCAGTAGCGCTGCTGAGAGAGGCAGTAGCGCTTATGTTATATATATATAATTGTGAGCAAACACAGATTAACAGACAGATGTGGAAAAGCCCATTTTATTATAAACAGTTTCAGACACTCTGTTGCCAGACAGGAGTATAAACAAAATAAAACAAAACCCTTTTCCCCACTTGGGCTCTAACTATTACACAGGGTACTTTCCCTCTCTGTTACTGGTCCCCTACTGGGATTCCCAGTTAAAACCAAAAATACAACTCTACAGAGTCACAGGACCTTCACAGAGTCTTTTCTTTGTTTGGGAGAAAACCAGCAGTACTCCGAGCTATTCCATAAGGCACAGACCTTCCCTCTCTCAGTTCTCAGTCAGTCACTCTCACTGGCTGCTAGCAGATCTAGAGTTTTCTGCCCATCAAGCTTCTTCATTGCATTTTTTTTGCTTTTTGTAAATTTCCCAATTTTCTTGGAAGGTTATGTTAAGTTGTTGCGGAAGCTATGTAAAATTGCATACGTTTTGCCATAATTTTATACTTATCTTACATCATTTTCATGACTTTCGTAACACTGGGCAGCCAAGCTGCAGATGAAATTCAATGTTAATAAATGTAAGTCAGGCAATTCCTTGATGGAGAAGGATGTAGGGGTGGATTTCTCTTTAGAAATTCTTTTTAGAGAAAAGTTTTTTTCAATTGAACTAGGTTCATGAATGTTTACCAGGGTCTATTCTGTTTGCCATCTTGGAGTCAATAAGGAGTATAATTGAGGCTTTTGATGAGGTTTTGCACCTTCCCTGCAGTTAGGCAGGCTTATTGAACTTGATGGATGTGATTCTTTCTTTCAGCCTCATCTAATATGTTACTATAGTAGGCACACTTGTGCCTAGTTTGAATTCATATTGCCCATGGACATTACATAAGTGTTATTGCCCTCCCTGCACTATAAGAGCCAAAATTCCAATATAAAAATCAGAATTTTGTCTCTTAGTTACCAGGAGTAGCTTTTTGACTTCCCTGCTAACCTGCCGGCTGCTGCCACCTGAGTCCAGTTTCTCAACTTGCTTCATGGCAGCAGTGCCCCTGGCCCTATAACAAATAAACTTGGTGCTATCAGGGTTTTTTGCTTTTCCAGAACCTTATACTGTATCTTTAGATTACAAGAGAAGCTGAAGCTCTGGCAAACCTATTAAGAACTGAGGTGTGCCTCTGCTAGATCAAGAGAGGAGTCAGATAATTTGAGAAAGAAGAGCTTGGCAGCTTTGTAAATTAATGGCACTTCTTGAGAACAAGTGCATGGGCACTTAAGCATATTCTGTGTCCTTGTGACTAGAATACATTTACCTCTGTGCTATAAAAGATAAGCGGTCCAGGGAAACTATGCTCTGTGATGCTTTATTCTGCCACAGATGGAGGGAAACAGTCTGTATGAAAGAGGAAATCAATGCCATTCGTGTTCGCCTCTGTAGTGAGCTTCCAGCTGGCAGCAGTGATTGAAAACCTTTCCCTGTTTAATTCTAAGACTGATTTTATATGCCTACTCTAGCAAGATCTACTTAATGCTTTCCTGCATGGAAATGTTTGTAAATGTGCCATTTTTAGCACAGGGTCGGCATCAAATGCCACTATTTTTTCTGGCTACTGGGTCACACAGTGACTTAATAATAGCTGATAAGTATTACTGGCTTCGATTTTCCTGCATAGGTATACTTGTCTACATGCCACATAGAATGCAAATGAAAACTATTCTAAGCCAGTCATCGATCACAGCTCTTAATCTCCATATGTTGCATAAGCCTTAGGCAGTGGTTATGTGTTCAAGTTTCCCTTTGAGGTCCATTATCTAGTCAGGGTCCCAGAGCAAGGTTTGATATGTAAAAATTTGTTATCATTTATTGTAACATAGCACTACAATTTCACTGCATTGTGCTTTAGGATGGCAAGGAAGCATTTTCTCCACTTAGCCAACCCTATCTGCTGCTGGGCCTAGAATTTGGAAGCCTTTGCCACCGGGTAATGTGACCCCAGGCACGTTTGGATTGCAGCAGAATTCTCAGGAAACAGTATGTCAATCAAAACCTGAAGCTACTGCCATATACATTACATGATTTAGGTCTCACACTGTATATTAGACAGGAGGGTTCCCTATTGTGATATTAGCTCTCTAGGAGCACATTTACAAAAGCACGAACGCTTAAGCGTTCATGCGAACGCTCCGAGTGTATTTTCGCCCATTTTTTTCAGGCGTCCGCACGACTTTTTCGTACGTTTGCACGAAAAAATCAGAAAGGTTTTACCGCTGTTTACAATTGTTCGGTACGAAAATTTCGTGACTTTCGGATCGCCAATACGATATTATCATGACTAATACGATTTTTTCGTAAGCATTTTCGTGATATTTGCGATCTTCCGAAATTTTCGTTTCCAATGCGATTTTTTCCCATTCGTGATTCGGATTCGTGGATTAGTAAATGTGCCCCCTAGTGTCATTGCCAATGTAATTAACGTACTGTATTATAGGAAGCATTTACTGTCTCAGCAATTGCAGGTATTATAACAGCAGCAGCTTTTTCGTAACTAATGAGCAAAACCCATTGTAGTAATCCCTTATCCAGAACCCATTATCCAGAAAGCTCCAAATTACAGAAAGGTCATCTCCAATAGACTCAATTTTAACCAAATAATTCAAATTTTTAAAAATGATTTCCCTTTTCTCTGTTACAATAAAGCAGCAGCTTGTACTTGAAAACTAAGCTGCATGGGTTTATTTAATGTTTAAATTATTTTTAGCAGACTTATGGTATGGTAATCCGAATTGTGGAAAGATCCCCTATCTGGAAGACCTCAGGTCCCAAGCATTCCGGAAAATAGATCTGTAAGCATGGAGAGAAATACCAAAGGAAGAAAATGTGCAGTGCACCCACTGGACACCACCCAATGGCAACTCTGTAAGCAACTAAACAAACACTGCTGCACAATAAAACCCTCCCCATTGTGCCATTGCAGGTATAACTGGAAGATGCTGAGTCCCATGTGAAACCGATCTGACCATCCTAGACCTTAGTTAAGATAATTCAACTATAAAGTTCTATTGTTATTTGTAAAAGTTTCTAAAACTGGCTATGGATGATGACTTGGCACAATAAACAGATGTTTGCCTAATTTAGTCACCAATGTGGTGGAACAAAGTTGTCTAAACTAAGCATCCAGCCCTTGAAGCAACTATCTAACCACACAAAGGGGCCTGTGTATTGGGTCAGGCAGCTGATACCTATAAAACATAATAACATAACAAGCTATATGAAGACCCGATGAATGTCTGAAAAAGCCTTTACATGTACTGGTTACTAGTCATTAGGATGCAAGCTTGAAAAAAGGCCAGTTGTGGCCTGAAACGTAATTAGTGTTATCCAGGATATAGCCAAGGTAGAATAAAGGCTTTTTAATCCTATTGCATAGTGCAGATTAATAATTATATATTTGATGTTGTGATAAGTGACCACTAACAAAACGTGCACCAGTTGTGAAGAATTTTGGTGGAGATTTTTTTTTTCTGGTTACTAGTCATGCAAAGCCTAGTGGTTTGGCAATGTTTTTGATAAAGGCTGCCAGTGTTTACAAAAATACCCAAACTCAGAAATTGGAAAAAATGCATTACCGTATAATTTGAGATCACGTTTAATATTAAAATCTGAGATTGTGTTTGTTTCCGCCATTTAACAAAATAGCTGCACTGAAACGTAATCTTTCATTTTTTTCAAAGTGGAGTTTTCTAAACTCAGACTTTTGAGATTTATCAAAAAAATCAAATGAAAAAAATTGTCAGCTAAAAGTGTGAGTTTCCATAGAAGACACTGAGAAGTGACATTTATGCAATTTTGTTTTTCAACATTTTTTTTTTGCTATACAGGTATGGGATCCCTTATCCGGAAACCCATTATCTAGAAAGCTCCGAATTACGGAAAGCCTGTCTCCCATAGACTCCATTTTAATCAAATACTTCAGATTTTTAAAATTGATTTCCTTTTTCTCTGTAATAATAAAACAGTACCTTGTACTTGATCCCAACTAAGATATAATTGATCCTTATTGGAGGTAAAACAATTCTATTGGGTTTAATTAATGTTTTATTGATTTTTTAGTAGACTTAAGGAATGAAGATCTAAATGAGTCCCTTTTCTCTGTAATAATAAAACAGTACCTGTACTTGATCCCAACTAAGATATAATTACCCCTTATTGGGGGCAGAACAGCCCTATTGGGTTTATTTAATGGTTAAATGATTCCCTTTTCTCTGTAATAATAAAACAGTACCTGTACTTGATCCCAACTAAGATATAATTACCCCTTATTGGGGGCAGAACAGCCCTATTGGGTTTATTTAATGGTTAAATGATTCCCTTTTCTCTGTAATAATAAAACATTACCTGTACTTAATCCCAACTAAGATATAATTGATCCTTATTGGAGGTAAAACAATTCTATTGGGTTTAATTAATGTTTTATTGATTTTTTAGTAGACTTAAGGAATGAAGATCTAAATTACAGAAAGACCCCTTATCCGGAAAACCCTTGGTCCCGAGCATTCTGGATAACGGGTCCTATACCTGTACTTAAGAAATTCAATCAAGCTTTTAATGTTTTTTCAAGATCATGTTTCAAAAACCCCCAGAAATTAAGAAATGGACCTCCCTATGTAGATTCCCATTTTAAAGGGATTATCCAAACTTACGGTATTTGCTCCAAAAGAGAGTAATTAGAAAAAAGTAAAAGAAAAAAATAAAGGCTTGAAAAATCAGACCCTGTGCTTTACTTAGTAGGGATGGTACAAAAGGATGCTTGCTTGCGACAGAAAGATTCTTAAAGGAAAAGGAAAGGTAAAAACTATGTAAGCTTTATCAGAAAGGTCTATGTAAATACAGCCATAAGCACTCACAGTAATGCTGCACTGAGTCCTCTATCAAAAGAAACACAGGATTTCTTGTCTCTTTTTTTGTAAACATGATGTTCCAGTGTCTGACTTCCTCTCTCAGAAACATCCTTAATTCCTGTAGCCAGAGTCTGCGCAGTTCTCTCTTCTCTCCCCTCACCTGCTCCCCCTCCAACCAGAATGCTAAGAACTCCCCCCCACCTCCCATAGGAATGTGTGATCTGAGCTATAACCGCTAGACTGCAGGCAGGAAGCTACTTAAAATGGCAGCTGCTATCTTAAGCAAATGGAGAAAGCTTCTAAAGCTGTTTACTCAGGTATAGTAATGGTTTCTGGTTCACTAATGTGGCAAATCTATTGGCAGTAAAATGCCAATGATTTTCCTTCTCCTTTAAAGGAGTAGGAATTGTAGTTAGAGCCCATGATAATCACATAAGTATCCTCCCCAAAAGTCTGTGATAATTTGCAGCTCCACATACTCAAAGTACAGCAGGCACAGTCTATTCTTATTTTTAATGTTAAAAGGGTGGCTTTGGGTGGGATACTTTTTCAGATGACTTTGTATTTCCAGTGTATGGCATTCTCAGTCTTAGCTCTGGACATATGCAGTAAAATAGTTACCCACTCCATTACACTAATGTTTCAGTGGCCAATTACTGGAACTAGTCAGGTTAACTACTGAGGTTGCTGCAATATAGTTGGAGATTGTGAGATGAGAGAAAAAAAATTCTGTGCACTAACATTCACTAGTACTAACTATCCAAACATTTGTAACACTTTGGGGGGGAATTCACAAAAGTGGAGATAGCCCTTTTTGGAGTAAAACTGGTGTAAAACACTTTCTCCACATTCACAAATAGAAATCCACCTAAATACCAACTCAACCACCACTTTTAAGTTTTTTGTGAAAGACAGTTTTCAGACACTTTTGTAAACATGTATGTCTATCTTTATTTTTAAAGCGCTACTTATGTACGCAGTGCTGTACAGTAGAATACATGAATACAAACAGGGGGTTAATAAGATAATAATAGATAAATACAAAGTATAACAATAAATACAAATAAATACAAGGTACAGTTGCAATAAGAGTCAAGAACACAAGATGATGGAAGTCCCTGCCTGTAGAGCTTACAATCTATATCAGCGGTTCTCAACCTTCCTAATGCCGCGACCCTTTAATACAGTTCCTCATGTTTTGGTGACCCCCAACCATAAAATTATTTTTAAGACCATCAGAAATAGGTGTTTTCCAATGGTCTTAGGTGACCCCTGTGAAAGGGTTGTTCGACCCCCAAAGGGGTCCCGACCCACAGGTTGAGAACCACTGATCTATATATATGTAACATAGTAACATAGTGTTAGGTTGAAAAAAGATGTACGTCCAACACATTCAACCATAATGCCTATATATAACCTGCCTAACTGCTAGTTGATCCAGAGGAAGGGAAAAAACCCCATCTGAAGCCTCTCTATTTGCTGCAGAGGGGAAAAAATTCCTTCCTGACTCCAAGATGGCAATCGGACCAGTCCCTGGATCAACTTGTACTAAGAGCTATCTCCCATAACCCTGTATTCCCTCACTTGTACTGAGAGCTATCTCCCATACCCCTGTATTCCCTCACTTGTACTGAGAGCTATCTCCCCTACCCCTGTATTCCCTCACTTGTACTGAGAGCTATCTCCCATACCCCTGTATTCCCTCACTTGTACTGAGAGCTATCTCCCCTACCCCTGTATTCCCTCACTTGTACTGAGAGCTATCTCCCATACCCCTGTATTCCCTCACTTGTACTGAGAGCTATCTCCCATACCCCTGTATTCCCTCACTTGTACTGAGAGCTATCTCCCATAACCCTGTATTCCCTCACTTGTACTGAGAGCTATCTCCCATACCCCTGTATTCCCTCACTTGTACTGAGAGCTATCTCCCATACCCCTGTATTCCCTCACTTGTACTGAGAGCTATCTCCCATAACCAATCTTTTGTGAATTTGTCTCTAAAACAACATGTAAACGTCATTTTAACAACACTTTTTCCTGACTTTTTTTTCCAACATTTTCAAGTATTAAAATACATAAAAACCATTTTGGGGTTAGTTTTAGCCTCTGCCGCAATGTGCTCCTCATTTTCTATCTTTGCCTTCCGGATTGCTGTTTTACAACACTTGCTATAGTGTTTATAATCATTAAATGCATCTACTGTCCCCTCTATATTTCTTAAATGCTTTCCTTTTTTTCACTATTAACCACTTTTCCTCAGAATTAAGCCACATAGGGTGATTCTTAACACTTCCACATTTACTTCTTAAAGGAATAAATTGGTAACAGTAATGATTTAATATCATTTTAAATCCCAACCATTTCTGCTCTGTGTTTTTATCAGAAAACATAATGCCCCAATCTATGCCCTGAAGCGCTGCCCATAGGGAGCTAAAATTTGTTTTTCTAAAATTCAGGGTCTTTGTTGCCCCTTCGTTGTATATTTGTTTTTTGCAACAAACATCAAATGAAATAACATTATGGTCACTATTACCCAGGGGTTCAACCACTTGCACATTTGCTATACGTTCTGGGTCATTAGAGATCACTAGATCCAGTATAACATGGTTCCTGGTTGGCTCCTCAACAACCTGTGACATAAAGTTGTTATGCAGCAAGTTTATAAACTTGTTCCCATTTACTGTCCTGGCAGTACTATTGATCCAGTCAATATCAGGGTAATTAAAATCCCCCATTATTATCACTTGCCCCAAACTAGCAGCCTTTTCTATTAGTAACAGGAGCTGGGCCTCCTCCTCTTCGCTTACATTAGGGGGGCTATAGCATACCCCTACAATTAGTTTGGTGGAATCTTTATCTGTGAGAAGTTCAACCCATAAGGCTTCAGCTCCCTCATTTACCATCATCACTTCCTGGGCACAGTTAGAGGGACCTCCTTCCCACTAACACAGCCAGGATAAGGTTTAGGGGCCTCATTTTTTATACCAAAAAAGCAGTTTTAGTAAAGTGGATGGGCAACAGTGTGCCCACACTTGAATTTTGGCAACAACTCATAAATGCAGCATTACCCCTCATTTTACTGACTGATATTGGTTGGGTCCATGGGAAATTCAACATAATCTGGGTGAGACTCAGGTATGGGGGTAGGATGACACCTCACAAGGTGTCAAAAGGTAACCAGAATTGGGGTCTGTACTGTACCCATTGATGCCTCATATGGGCCATATAAGATAATATAGGTCTGAGAATACTTTTAGAATGGAAAACTCATGCTATGTGCCAACAATCTAACGACAATATATGTAACCCGTTTATGTTTTATTAGCTTTGAAATGAAACAGTATGTGTAAATACGTGATTATAGAAAATAATATGAATACCTATAACATATTTTGAGCTTATTTCAACTTTTTTATCAGGCAGGTGAGAAATGTTGTTTGCTATCCCCACATCTTTACTGCCCTGCTTGTGCAATTTGCCTTTCACGCTGCTGTAATTTGTGCTGCCGCTGTATAGTGGAGAAAAGGATCCAAGTTCTCTGACCCCTTCCAGTTCTAGGGCAAACATTGTGGAATTGATAGATGTCTGTCAAAATAGTGTTCCGCATTTCCCAATTGGCATTAGTGACCGAGTGACCTGTTGTTTCTCGTTTTATGATCGGGGGTGGCAATTTACTTTTAAGATAAACTGTAATCACCTTTTTGCCACAGCAAGCTAAAGACCACAATGGATAATATATATATTTTCCATGCTCCATTATTGCTAGAAGTGTCTCATGTAACCTTTAGTCAGGAAGAAGATTTGGCACAGTGGATAATGGCAATTATCGAAATAAATGATATATTTTCTGGGGTTCCGTTTCTTCCAAGTGTGTTTTGTCTACAAACATACATTCTGTATACAAAAAACAGTCCTCAGTACTCAGAATGAATGTGTGGCCATATACAAAAGACATATTTCTAGTGAAGAATTAAAAATCAATTGTGTGCACAAAAGGATATCATTATATTACAAACTCCATTCTGTAAATTTTATCAAGCATTCTGTCTCACAAATGTATAAAATCTGTAAATCAGAACCAGTTATGTGCAAAGTTACAAAATTAATTATGTAAAACAAAACTTGGACAAAATATGCAATGGTGTGACTGACTAGCATTTTTCAAGTTAGATTTTTATGACTAAATAGATGCTTGTGACAGAAAGGAAGATTTTATAGCACAGAATTCATACTATCAGCAAAATAAATACAGAGTTCCACAAAAGTAATAAAAAAAAAATTCTGTAAAACAATACTTAATCAATTTTCTGAATCAATACTAAGCAAGCATATTCATTATCCAATAACATGCAGGTTTTAATTGAAGCCCATTTACTAGCCTTTCTTCTCACTGTTTTAAGTGGTTCTATAAAGTGTTGACCCACACACAGAGGGTCAAAATTAGAACAATAAACACTTGTGTGGGGGCCACTTGATGTAGTACAATATACCAAACAGATATTTATAGTAACAATGTTAGGCCTATTATAATCACGCGTTATGTTGGGAGCAATAGCGTCTCACCTCAAGTTTTGTCTTTTTTAGAGCTCATTTATCAGGCTCATTGGCAATAATGGCAATTATCGAAATAAATTATGTATTTTATGGGGTGCCGTTTGTTCCAAGTGTATTTTGTCTACAAACATACATTCTGTATACAAAAAACAATCCTCAGTACTCAGAATGAATGTGTGGCCATATACAAAAGACATATTTCTAGTGAAGAATTAAAAATCAATTGTGTGCACAAAAGGATATCATTATATTACAAACTCCATTCTGTAAATTTTATCAAGCATTCTGTCTCACAAATGTATAAAATCTGTAATTCTGTAAATCAGAACCAGTTACGTGCAAAGTTACAAAATTAATTATGTAAAACAAAACTTGGACTTGGCGTTTTTTCTTGCCCAAGGTAAGAGGGGTGGGGTGGGACCCTGAGGGGGCAGATTAGTGACATGGAGAGGGTGAGACAGTAACATAGGAGGGATGAGTGGTAATGCAAAAGGAGGACCAGTGGTGTAGTTGGGTGGGCTGGAGGCCGAGCGACAGGAACCTTGTGTGAATTGGCAATAAAGATCTGGCTTGATTAGGGATTTGGGGCAGGTTTAGGGCGGGCCAGAGGTAGAATGACAGGTGGTTACAAATTTACTAGAAAATACATTGCTGGTAAATTTGTAATACTGCCCCCAGCCTTGGCTGGTATTTTACTGGCAAGGTGGTAACCCTACCAGGTAGCAGCCTTACCATCATAAACATCTGACAAGTCAATAAAACACAAGATATTAATTGCATTATTTTAGTTTTTTTAAAAAACCCTAACAGTAGCAGAATAAACACTTGTGTGGGGGCCACTTGGTGTAGTACAATATACCAAACAGATATTTATAGTAGCAATAGTAGGCCTATTATAATCATGTGTTATGTTGGGAGGAATAGCGTCTCATCCCAAGTTTTGTCTTCTTTAGAGCTCATTTATCAGGCTCATTAAGGCCATTATCAGGAACAAAATCTCTAGAAACTTCATTATATCAGACCAGTAAATGGGCTCCTGAATGTTATAGGATAATGAATATGCTTCCTTCCTATTGGTTCAGTAATTTGACTGACAGTATTGTTTCAGAAGTGGATTACACTCACTCTTTTCTGGCAATCAGCAGACCCCCAAGAACTCTTATGAGTGATACTGGGAACTGGGATTTCCAGCACAGTGCTTCCACCGAGTGGGCACTGAGGAGAACACCTAAGGGCATTTACACACTTTTGCAGCTAAGATTAACTTTATGTAAAAAATAGAAAAATGCTACGGGCATCTAATAAAGAAACAATCCTGCACTGAGGACACTTGGGGGCCTATCTGTCTCTCTAGCAGATAATACACACTGACTGTCTAACTAGCACAGATCTTTTGTAAACACAGTCCCTCAACTCTGGATGGGATTAATAATGCACAGAATAGTTAAATGCAGAATGTCCCTTCCCACAAGCTCTTATACCCCAGGTAGTGCTTACCTGCCCCCAAAGTACCACAGCTTGGATTTAGTAGCCGCTCCCACGTAGCAGGTACACAAACAAAACCTGTCCTCACACAGGGGCCCCACACTTGTAGCCTTGCCAGTATCCTCCCTTTGGAGGGTTACTCACCAGGGGGGCACTCAGAGGCCCACACTCTGGAGTTTACAGCTTACTAGTTCTTTTGTATAGATGTTTTTTTTATTCTTCACTAGAAACATGTATTTTGTAATTTTTTTCCAGTGTATATATGGCCACACATTTATTCTGTGTTTTGTGTATACAGAATGTCATTTTGTAGACAAAAATGTGCTTGGAACAAACAGCATAGTATTTGCATGGTTTCTGTGCTTGTAAATCTCTAAGATATTGCCTTTTTCTCAGTTCATGTATCATTCTTATATCTTCTTCCTTCTGTTCAGGGAATTTCTGATGAAGCTCAGTTATTCTAAGAAATCATCTTATAGTCACATAACAAGCATTTTGTTATTTACTTGAATCAGCATTGCTGTATAACAGGGAGCCATTTGTGTTTTTGAAAAATGGATTTCAATGCAGAATTCTGCTGGAGAAACTGATGCATTTTGAAAGAAAAGTGTTTTCTCATGACAGTATTCCTTTAACAGATTTAGGCCTAATTGCAAATGGAGGTCCAGAGTATCCCAAATTATATTCCAATGTTATTTGAGTTAACAGCTACCTTTCCATTATTTTTCGTAGAGTTTTAGGGTCATGATAATAATAACCAAAACGAAAAAAAAAGCAACATTATCGTTGTGTTGCATATAAATCTGCAGTTGATCGGGATCTGGTTTTTATGATGCCACAAATCAAACAGATGGACTTTGAACTAGACTTGAAGTAGGTGAATTGCTAAGCAAATAAATTCTTCCCATATCCACCATCCAAAATTTGTCCATTTGTGACAAAACAATTAAATACATGCTTTTGATGTAATTACTATGACTTGTACCAGCCTTCTCATAATGATATATATTTATATGTATATATCTGCCTTCTGTTCTGCACTGATGCAATAAATATGGTACGGAAGAGAGCAGATCCATCCCTCTGGGCTGTAATGACCCAACATCAGCATTAATAATTACTTGCATTTGGCAGAGGAATACTTTTGCATATAAAAGGAGCAAAAACCCATTTATCAGTCAAGAGGCAGACTAGGTGGTCTGTGTTTGAACAGTTTGTTTGTGTCAGACTCAAAATACTTCTTATTTAGAGAACTTCTGTAGCCCCAGGTAGCTCTATGTGAGGCTGTTAGGAAAGATGATAAACTAGAAATCCAGCAACATAAAAAACAAAAGGGCTCTTTATGTTTTCAAACAGTACCTCCATCTAGAATATGGAGAAAAGGACTCAATTTGTAAATAAAAATAACTTTTTGAGCCGTAGTCATATTTTTTTTTAATTACAATGTTGTTCTATAAGTTTTTGACCCCTAGGAAATATATAGAGCAATAGTAATAAGGCTAGCCCCACTGCTCAACTTAAAATACCAGTACTCAAAATGAATATACTCAAATTAAAATATCCTTAACTCAAATATTAACTTTTTAGGCAAAGATACATTTTTTTTTTAAATGCAGGTTAATAATAGTTTAATTTAAATGAATATAAAGGCGAAGGAAAGGTAAAGTACGCTTTATCAGAAAGGTAAATATATGTAAATATATGTGAATAATATATGTATAATAGTACTTACAGAACTGCTGCTCTGAGTCCACAGTGAAAAGAAACAACACATTTATTTCATTTTATTCTGCTTACATGATCTTCTGTGTCAGACTTCCTGCTCTCAGAAAAATCACGTCACTAGTCTGCTCAGTTTCCTCCTCTCTCCCTTCTCCTCCTCCCCCTCCTATCTTTCCTCTCTCCCCCTCCCCTCTCTGCTGTGTAATCTGAGCTTAGAGCTGTTCCAGGAGCAGTATGTAGGCAGGGAATTCAGACCAAGCTAAATTGGCAGCTGCTATCTTAAACAAACAGGGGGAACTTCTATGCCTGTTTACTCAGGTAAAGCATCCTGTAGAATATATATAGCATTCTAGCTTGCACTATTGACTATTGCCAATAAAATGCCAAAATGCATTTCCTAAAAATGGGCCTTTTACATCACAAGTACAGTGATAAAAGTTGAATTTTTTTGTTTTCTCCCATAATGTAACATTTTTTCTCAGAATTCCAGGGTCATTGTGGTTGTGAAGGGGAGCTCCGCCTGGTGGAACTACAACCAACACATCACAAAATATTGCCACAACTGTGCTTGAAATTGATTGCAAAGTCTGTTTAGCATAATTTTCAGGGTTCAGTGAGTGCTGCCTGTGCCATATTGTGCAAGTGCACTGTACCTTTTGACACAAGCACTGAGGTAACCATGGAGTAACTACCTGGTCTGGAGGTGGTGGTGGCTCCAGGTTTCCTCTGTATCAATAGTTGCAGCAGTGCTTGATTAGGAACAGGAAGGCAGTGGTTGTAAGGGCAACTATAGGTATGGGACCTTTTCATTCAGAATGCTTAGGACCTCAGGTTTTCTGGATAAGGGGTATTTCTGTAATTTGGAACTCCATACCTTAAGTCTACTAAAAAATCATTTAACAATGAATTAAACCCAATAGGATTATTTTACCTCCAAGAAGGATTAATTATATCCAGAGCTCTCTAAATAATCGGTTTCCGCATAATGGATACCTTCTATACAGATGTGCAAGGATCACACTTTGACACGCTTTAACAAATGGGGTTTTACATGTACCTGACTGCAAAGGAATTTGGACAAATGCAACTACACTTGAGGATATAAATGAGCCCTAAAATGTTGCCACCAATATTGTTTTATACTAATTCAGTAGTTAGCACAAGTACAAAGTATTGGTTTAATATTACAGAGAAAAAGGAAATAATGTAAAAAAAAAGAATTATTGACTTAGACTCTATGGGATATAGCCTTCCCATATTTTGGAACTTTCTGGAGTATTACATTTTCATATACTAGATCCTATACCTGGAAAATTAAGGGGAGATTTAACAATGGTCGAATTTGATTTTTTTTCATCATTCAAGTTTTTTGCGCAAAAAAACTCAAATTCGAGTTATGGTTCGAAAACTTGAATGTCTTGGTAATTATTAAGTGCAAAAACCCAAAATCTCGAATGTAAAAATTCACCACATAAAAGCTTGCAAGCTTCTACAGAACTCCATAAGAGTTGTCCTAGGCAAAGTCAAGCCATATTGTCAATTTGAGATATTCGAGTTTTCGAGTTGTATTCGAGTTTGTAAACCTAAAAATTTGAGTTATTTGAGTTTTCCTAATTGCACGAGCACCACATTAATTAATAAGTGAGCATTCGATATGTGAGCTTTATTGATTTAGAAGATCAAACTCAAAAATTGATAAATAAGCCCATAAAAGTAACTAAGGAGGATATACAGTATTATGTGGAAGCCCTGGTGGATGTGGCCACATCTTTTCTTTGCGCCTAATTTGAGCAACTGATTAAGACTCAGTGGTGCAATTACTGTGTTGTGCCCCCCCTGCAAATAATTCTTCATAGAGGACTTGTGTAGAGTAGCAAACCCATTGGGCCCCCTTCCCTCTGCCCAAGTGCGTTCCCCTACCTGCTCGCATATAAATCCCCACTCCCTGTCTGCTCTCCTACCTGAAAGCTGAAGGGGAGTGGGGAATAATATGCAACAATGGAGGAAGTAGAACCCCCCGTCAGGACCCTCCGTGGCTGCAGAGTCTACTTCCGTTATTGTTACGTCGCTGTTAAGACCTACCTTCATGTCAAGCATTTATGGAAAATACATCAAAGACTATTCTATTTTGACAAACACATCAAAGGTGATTCTATTTTATATAAAAAACAAACATTCATTTTTGGTTCAGCTTTTTATACATAGTGCCCTTTGCATTTTCGTTTTGAAGTCCACTTTCTCTGTAAGGAATGGCTTGGGAATAGAAAGTCATTTGTTTTTGTTCATTAAGATATGATTAATTATTTCTGCATTGGCCATTTTGCAAATCTTATCTCTTTGGGTAGTGAAAAGCAAGGTTTTGTAGGTTGGTGTATACTCCAGTTAATCCTTTGGGGATATATTTTTAGTCAGCCTATTTTTCATTTCCCACTCCTAGCAGATCAGGCAATCCTCTGTAGAATTCCTTACTTCTGCCTTTTGCATTTTCAAGACCTGTGAATATAATTACATAGTTAAGTTGGGTTGAAAAAAAAAAACCCAAAGTCCATAAGGTTTAACCCTTCCAAGAAAACCCCAACGCACACACATAGACCCATACTGACAGATCTACACGGTCACATACAGACCCACACTGACCTATCTATACACTCACATACAGACCCATACTGACCTATCTATCCACTCACATACAGACCCATACTGACCTATCTATCCACTCACATACAGACCCATACTGACCTATCTATCCACTCACATACAGACCCACACTGACCTATCTATACACTCACATACAGACCCATACTGACCTATCTATCCACTCACATACAGACCCACACTGACCTATCTATCCACTCACATACAGACCCATACTGACCTATCTATCCACTCACATACAGACCCACACTGACCTATCTATACACTCACATACAGACCCATACTGACCTATCTATCCACTCACATACAGACCCATACTGACCTATCTATCCACTCACATACAGACCCATACTGACCTATCTATCCACTCACATACAGACCCACACTGACCTATCTATCCACTCACATACAGACCCATACTGACCTATCTATCCACTCCCATACAGACCCATACTGACCTATCTATCCACTCACATACAGACCCACACTGACCTATCTATCCACTCACCTACAGACCCATACTGACCTATATATACACTCACATACAGACCCATACTGACCTATCTATCCACTCACATACAGACCCACACTGACCTATCTATCCACTCACATACAGACCCATACTGACCTATCTATCCACTCACATACAGACCCACACTGACCTATCTATCCACTCACATACAGACCCACACTGACCTATCTATCCACTCACCTACAGACCCATACTGACCTATCTATCCACTCACATACAGACCCACACTGACCTATCTATCCACTCCCATACAGACCCATACTGACCTATCTATCCACTCACATACAGACCCATACTGACCTATCTATCCACTCACATACAGACCCATACTGACCTATCTATCCACTCACATACAGACCCATACTGACCTATCTATCCACTCACATACAGACCCATACTGACCTATCTATCCACTCACATACAGACCCATACTGACCTATCTATCCACTCACATACAGACCCATACTGACCTATCTATCCACTCACATACAGACCCATACTGACCTATCTATCCACTCACATACCTAAACCATATATACCAACATCAATACTAACTGTAGATATTAGTATCACAATAGCCTTGGATATTAGGCTTGTTTAAGAAATAACCCAAGGCATTCTTAAAGGCATTAATAGAATCTGCCATCACAACATCACTGCCCTCACCATGAAAATCCACCTACGCTGCTTCAAATGAAAGTTCCTCTAAAGGGGGGCCTCTGGTGCGCTGATAATTTTTATAATAAAAAGAACATCCCCTATCTGCCTATAATCCCCTCTAATGTACTTGTACAGAGTAATCATGTCCCCTAACAAGTGCCTCTTTTCCAGAGAAAACAACCCCAACCCTGACAGTCTAACCTCATAGCTTAAATCTTCCATCCCCTTTACCAGTTTAGTTGCAGTCTCTGCACTTTCTCCAGCTCATTAATATCCTTCTTAAGGACTGGAGCCCAAAACTGCACTGCATACTCAAGGTGAGGCCTTACCAGTAATGATGAGCGAATATTTTCATCAGGCATGGATTTGCAGCAAATTTCCACATTTCGCCATTGGTGAATTGTTTGGTGAAACTTCTATGAAATTTCACCATGAAAACTCAGTCACGTCAAAATAAAAAGAAAAGGGCGCAGCCCTTTGAGAAATAGAAAACAGGACAGATCTGCTCATCACTCCTTACCAGAGACCTATAAAGAGGCAAAATGATGTTTTCATCCCATGAGTCAATGACATTTTTTATACAAGACTTTGGGGCTGATTCACTAAAGGTTGATAAAACGAGCGCTATTTATAGCATGCGTTAAAAATGTTATCACTTCTTATTTTTTGCGACTTAACGATCAATTCGTTAAGTATCAAAAGGATACTTGCGATAAATAAGAAGCGATGTTCTTGGCATTATTTATCTCGCAATGATTGATTTTCAAGCGGTATTTTCTGCTACGTGCGGTATTTTTAGCACATGCAATATTAGCGCATGTTATTACACACGTAACCGTTACTTTCTGAAAAATACCGTTCTGAAAATGACCATTTCCCTGAAAACTGGAAGATGCATCACTCTAGGAAGATCACATACTTGAAAAAATTCGACTGCAAAGTCCATGTTGTCACCACAGACAATCACCAGCTGCAATCTTGTATAGTAACGCCTACTCCTGGGAAGCGTTAAGTTTCATAGTAATTATCACCACATTTTATGCTTATAACGCTTCTTATGCGTTTGTGAATCATGCGTTAGTATTATTTCTATGCGAGAATTACCTCAATGCGTTAATTACCTCAATGCATTATTTAGTGCATGCGATATGTGCGTTAACGCATGCAAAATGACTTTGATGAATCAGTACTAATTTATTGCATGCTTTTTAACGCAAAAAATCATGCGATAAGCGTTATCTACCTTTAGTAAATCGGCCCCTTTATCCCAAAATCCTTCTCCATTAAGGATCCCCCAACACAATACCATTTAGTGTATAACTTGCATTTATATTATTTCTACCAAAATGCATAACTTTGCACTTATCAACATTGAACCTCATTTTCCAGTTTGCTGCCCAGTTTCCCAGTTTTGCCAAATCGCTCTGCAAAGCGGCAGCATCCTGCATGGAAGTTATAGTTTTGCATAATTTAGTATCAGCAAAAATAGAAACAGTACTGTCTATGCCCACCTCCAGGTGAGATATAAATTTCATTTAATAAACTGGGCCTTTATTTCCTAGCCTCAAACTAAGGAGATGCTGCAGTTATATAATAGATTATTCTTTTATCCAAATATGAAACCGTCCAGAAATAAAAACCATGGAACATAGACACATTTTCATGAGAAAATTCCTAGGGGTCTTTAATGTAACACTTGTCCGCTCGTAATTTGTTTTTCTGCATACAGGTATAAAAATATAGCAGTACAGGTATGGGATCTGTTATTCAGAATGCGCAGGACCTGGGATTTTATGGATAAGTCCTCTTTCCATAATTTGGATTTCCATAAGCCTACTAAAAATGATTTAAACATTAAATAATAAGAGTAAATTAGTTGGGTTTATTTAGTTCCATTACGAAAAAGGAAATATGTTTTAAATTGTTACAAAATATTATTAAAATGGAGTCTATGGGAGATGGCCTCCTCATAATTTGGAGCTTTCTGGATAATGGGTTTCTATATAAGGATCCCATGCCTGTACTTATATTCTATAACCAAATATTTAAACACTGTATGGCATTCCTTATCCAGAAAACCATTATCCAGAAAGCACCAAATTATAGGAAGCCCATCTCCTATAGACTACATTTTCAACAAGCAATTCTAATACTTCGAATTTTCCTTTATCTCTGTAATAATAAAACAGTACCTTGTGCTTCATGGTAGCTAAGCTGCATATATTGGTGGAAAAACAATCTTACTGGGAGAGATTCCTTCTCTGGAGTCCTCAAAACCCTGTTTATCTGATTCAACAATAATGATTTTTGCCCCTTAGGATGTATCTGGTCTCCATTTGCAGGAAATTTACAAACTCGTGCCTCTGGAAGATTTTTTTAGTAAAAAAATGTATTTTATGGTAACAAAACTGCTGTACCTATATATATATACAGTATATATAGACATGTACCTGATTTTCTTTAGTATTGATGAGCGAAACGGGGCCATTTAGCAAAAAAATGCGTAACTTTCTGCTAAAAAAACGAATTTCCTCTATGCTGCAACTGTTCTTCATAGGAAAAAAATGGCTCCCATGTTGCCAGATTCTTCCAAATATTGCATACGGACAGCTTCTCAGGCAGGTGGGCCCTGGGGGGGGGGGAAACAAATTCCACATTTTTGTTTGTGAAACTGCCACAAAAATTTGCTGCAACAAAAATTTGCCACGTGAGGAAAAAGTCGCTAAAAAGTTATGTCTAAAGAAGTTGCATGCCTCAAAAATGTCATGTGGTAGCCACATCTCGCTGCTTATTATTAGTGACCAATATATCTGAAAATGATGTATTGAGGAACTGCTGGCACAAAGCTGCCTCAAACCTGCAAACTTACAACTAGGGATGCACCGAACACACTTTTTTGGGTTCGGCCGAACCCCCAAACCCACCCAGAAGGATTCGTCCGAAACCGAATCCTTAAAAAAAGCTGGGATTTGGTCAAATCCCGAACCGAGTCGGCATTCGGTGCATCCCTACTTACAACACAGAAGATAGAGACCACACAGCAGACAATGTTTTTCCCTGGGAGCTTACCCCATTTATGTCGTTATTATGCCGTTGCAACCGCACAATTCAACATTTCGGGGGCGCTCCCTCCTGACCAATATTTGGTAAAGGCGTAACATTTTTGTAAATGATGGTCTTTTGCAACCATGCATTTGTTTTATCTTCAGCTTGTATGTCTGATCAGATTTCCCTCGTACTGTGCGGCTTTTCTTCAAGTTCGACACTAGAAAAACAGCTTTGATTTGTAGAGGCTTGAGGTTGCCTAGAATACTTATTAGGTCAACGTGCAGAGCATTGATTGTAATGTTAAGCAACAGGGCCCTCTATTGGTGATGAGGCAGCAGTGTATTTACACAATAACGCTGAATGCTGTCCAGCAAAACCCAAACGTTTCAAAAATTTGAGGATGCTGTTCTTTTATATTAAACATTGTCCTGCAAAGTGCTGTCTTCACAGGATTGTTTTGCTTTTATTGAGCACACATCTCACTGCTTAAAATGGACCAAACCTGCCTTTGTGTGCCATATAAAACCAGGGTCGAACTGGGCCACCCAGACCCGACCCTTGTCAGCGCTCCCTCTGCCCGACCGTTCCTCCACGATGCATTAAATTTACGCGTGCTCAGGGGAGGACTTTGGGTGGGGGACCCTGCAGGGGGGTTAGGGGGGCCGGTGTTATACAATGGTTTCCATTGGACTTCATTATCTATTTTTTTTTAGATTATGCATTATTGTACTTCTTCCTCTTACTCTTTCCAGCTTTCAAATGGGGGTCACTGAGCCCAGCAGCAGTTTCTTTCGCTTTCAAAGTCAACTTGTCTTGTAGAAATGCAAAGGTATACATACTGTTAAAAAAATCCAGAAAGAAAACACAATCTCTGTATACTAGTTTGTATAAGTAAACCAGCACATTTATTTCTTGGTTCTGTGTTTTACACAGTGTTTTACTCAGAGCAGTAAAAAAACTATAATAATAAAATCCATCTCGGGTGTCTAATGGTATCGAAGAGATATGCATGGAAGACTAGGCTAATAAGTGGGTTTTAATTACAGGTATGGAACCCATTATCCACAATGCTTGGGGTTTTCCAGATAAGGGGTCTTTCTGTAATTCAGATCTCCTACCTTAAGTCTACTAAAAAAATGATTTAAACAGTAATTAAACCCAATGGGATTGTTTGGGCTCCAATAAGGATTAATTATATCTTAGTTGGGATCAAGTACAAGGTACTGTTTTATTATTACAGAGAAAAAGCAAATCATTTATAAAAATGTCAATTATTTGATTAAAATGGAGTCCATAGGAGATGGCCTTTCCGTAATTCGGAACTTTCTGTATAATGAGTTTCCGGATAAGGGATCCCATACCTATAGTGAATTTTAGACCCATAGTCTATACAGAGTGCTTGTCTTCATTTATTTTATTGGTATGGTTTGTTTCAATCACACAGGTACATTAGGATATTCAGGATACAGTCATGATTTAAACAGCTCTGCCCTACAAGAAATTGCTTGTAACTTTACTGTGTAACATATAGAAGTAAAGGGAGAGCAAGCTACTTAAAACAAAGCAGTAAAAATCTGAAAACTATTCTGGAGAAAAAGAAAGAAAATCTAAAATATTCACTAGACAACCCTACCAGATACCTTAGAAGCCTTGACCAAGGTTATAGATGTTAACCTTATTTTAACCTAATAAATACTGCTGAAAACACACTAGACAGTGGTACAGGTATGGGATCCCTTATCCGGAAACCCATTATCCAGAAAGTTCCAAATTACGGAAAGGCCATCTCCCATAGACTCCATTATAAGCAAATAATGCAAATTTTAAAAACTGATTTCCTTTTTCTCTGTAATAATAAAACAGTACCTGTACTTGATCCCAACTAAGATATAATTACCCCTTATTGGGGCAGAACAGCCCTATTGGGTTTATTTAATGGTTAAATGATTCCCTTTTCTCTGTAATAATAAAACAGTACTTGTACTTGATCCCAACTAAGATATAATTACCCCTTATTGGGGGCAGAACAGCCCTATTGGGTTTATTTAATGGTTAAATGATTCCCTTTTCTCTGTAATAATAAAACAGTACTTGTACTTGATCCCAACTAAGGTATAATTACCCCTTATTGGGGGCAGAACAGCCCTATTGGGTTTATTTAATGGTTAAATGATTCCCTTTTCTCTGTAATAATAAAACAGTACCTGTACTTGACCACAACTAAGATATAATTACCCCTTATTGGGGGCAGAACAGCCCTATTGGGTTTATTTAATGGTTAAATGATTCCCTTTTCTCTGTAATAATAAAACAGTACCTGTACTTGACCCCAACTAAGATATAATTACCCCTTATTGGAGCCAAACAATCCTATTGGTTTTATTTAATATTCAAATGTTTTTTAGTAGACTTAAGGTATGGAGATCCAAATAACGGAAAGATCCTTTATCCAGAAAACCCCAGGTCCCGAGCATTCTGGATAACAGGTCCCATACCTGTATAACAATACAATATTTTCTGGCTTTAGGGCCCTTATTTATAAGGTCCTTCCAACTAACATGAGGGCATCCATTCCAATTAGAAGAAAAGAGGTTCCATCTAAATATTCGGAAAGGATTTTTTACTGTGAGAGCTGTGAAGTTGTGGAATTCCCTCCCCAAATCAGTTGTACTGGCTGATACATTATATAGCTTCAAGAAGAGGTTGGATGGCTTTTTAGCAAGTTGGACTGGTCCGATTGCCATCTTGGAGTAAGGAAGGAATTTTTCCCCCTCCACAGCAAATTAAAGAGGCTTCAGATGGGGTTTTTGCCTTCCTCCATATCAACTAGTAGTTAGGCAGGTTATACAGTATATAGACATTAAGGTTGAACTGGATGGACGTGTGTCTTTTTTCAACCTAACTTACTATGTATGTTACTATGTAACTGTAATCTCGATGTTTAAGGATCTACATAATGTGACCTTCAGCATCCTACTTTACTGCGGTCTTGGGACTTTCTTGGTTCTGTATTTAATATCATGATAATTTCATTTAGTGGTTAAAGTATATATATATATATATATATATATATATATATATATATTGCATCCTATTAGGGGGTTCCCCATGCTTTTGTTACAGAAATTAATAATGAGCAGAGTCCCCAACCCCTCAGTTTCTTTGGAATATTAGGCTGCGTACACCTAAAAATGTAACTCTCCTTGAGGCATAGACTTCCCAGGAGTGTGAACAAAATGATTAATGATTGAGCCAAAGAAATCCGACTTGTGTAACAATAGCTTTATGCTAAAAATGTAAGCTGTGCCCAAGACAGCTGGAGTTCTAAAAGCAGAATAAGATTAATTCTATCACAATGTTATCAACTAAAGGCAAAGTGACTTTCGAAGCAAACTTTTAGATCATTTGAAGGTAAGTAATCATTTCCAAGTACTTACTTATGTAACCAGTGCTATAACCATACTTGAGCTTCACACAGAACTATAAGACACCATTAATTATAAAGGGTTGTAAAACCCCACCAGAGTTCTTCACAGTGCATCACTGGGGGATGCCAAATGTTAATGATTATAACCTGATATCCCAGGCTTTAAGCAAAAAAGTAGCCTTTTCACTCAACTGGGCACGTGCTGGCCCAGGGCCAGATCAGAAATACCTGAGGCAGATTCAGTTTTCTGCTAACAGGAGTACCTGCTCAGGGTATCAGGTAAGTGATTATAATCACTGAGGGGGTGCCAAGCACTTGGCAACCCCCAGAAGGGAAAGGGTAACAGTGAATAGTAAGAGTAGAAAGGGGTAGAGGGAAATAGGAAGATTAGGAATAGAGAAATGTAAGAACGGTACAATAAGTCAGCCTTGATATAATAAAGGGTAGCACTTGAAATATAGTTTTAAATTCACATTTAATGTTCAACCAACACCCTAAACCAGTGATCCCCAACCAGTGGCTCAGGGGCAACATGTTGCTCACCAACCCCTTGGATGTTGCTACCAGTGGGCTCAAAGAAGGTGCTTATTTTTGAATTTCTGGCTTGGAGGCAAGTTTTGATGGCATAAATCTCTGTGTAAAGCCAAACAGAGCCTTCTATAGGGCTGCCAGTCCACATAAGGGCAACCAAATAGCCAATTCTAGCTCTTATTTGCACCCCCAGGAAAGTTTCCCATGCATGTGTTGCTCCCCAACTCCATTTCCATTTGAATGGAGCTAATGGAAGCCAGTTTTCACCACTCCCCTTTTTTAAACCGCACCCACTACAAACCACACCCATGTTATCACAAGAGCTTTTAAGACCATACCCACATTAATGGTGGTTGCGCAGCAAAAACCCAAATGGTTGGTGTTCACTGGGGGATAACAACCTTCATTCATATGTGAAAGAATGATGTCATATTAACATATTATCATACCCTTAAATCCATATGCGTCCTCCTCGACCCTGTGGATAGCACAGCAAACCCCAGCACATAATTACACATCTTAGGGAACATTTAATGGCTATCTCCAACTGCTAACAAACTCCCAGAACAAACCCCTGCCAGGTTCACCTCCCACAAGCAGCATAGGGAAGGCAGAGTATGGCACACACAGGCAGCATAGGGCAGGCAGAGTATGGCACACACAGGCAGCATAGGGCAGGCAGAGTATGGCACACACAGGCAGCATAGGGCAGGCTGAGTATGGCACACACAGGCAGCATAGGGCAGGCTGAGTATGGCACACACAGGCAGCATAGGGCAGGCTGAGTATGGCACACACAGGCAGCAAAGGCCAGGCTGAGTATGGCACACACAGGCAGCATAGGGCAGGCTGAGTATGGCACACACAGGCAGCATAGGGCAGGCTGAGTATGGCACACACAGGCAGCATAGGGCAGGCAGAGTATGGCAGCCACCCATAAATGATCCAACTTGGTCTCAATGTATTAATCTCGGGAGTAGGGGGGCTAAGCGATTTTCTAGAATTTTCTAGAAATTTAGGTCCGCTCCATTGAAGGTTAGAAGAGGTCTTCCTAGGAGAGGGTTGAGATGTTGAGGCAGAGATACTTGGTTGGATGCCAAGTGCTGCTAGGAGCTTATTTCCTCTGTCTGGGTTAAACAGTGTATATTCCTTTGTGGTTAACTATCAGCTTGAAGGAATATCCCCAGGGATATGGAATTTTGCATTCTCTTAGCTTTTGCGTTCTTGGTTCTCTCCTTTTGGCTAAAGTAACAGGTCCGCGAATATCTGCAATTTGTGGTTGTGGAAGTCCACTGAATTAGTGGTGCATTTTGTTAGGAAAATTGCCTCCTTTCCCTTGTAGTAATGAAATTGTGCAATTATATCCCTGGTGGCTTAGTCCTTGTAGGTTTAGGAGTGAACAATGTGCTCTCTCCAGACACCATAGACCAGGAGACAGGTTTGGGCAGAGATGGCAGAAGTCATTTAGGTATTTTGCAATATCAGGTCCTCCAATATTCTCAAGGATACCTCTGAATCTTAAATTCTGCCTCCTAGACCTATTTTTAATGTCCTCACAGGTTTCCCTAAGCTGCACCATTTCATCTTTAAATGTAGAGTTCTCCCAAATTTTTGGCTACGTCATCTGTATAAGTTTCCAGTTTATCGGTGTGCTCTCCCAAATATGTAAGATCTTTTTGTATGTCCTTAATAGCAGTTGTAACTACCAGTGCTACTTTTTGGGAAATAGTGGTTGTTAAGGTCTCTTTTAGTTGAGTGAGCTGCTGTCACCGGTTGTGAGGTGTCAGAGTCATTGACAGTGCAGTGGGACTGACATGTGGGAGTGTTGTGAGCTTTCCGTTTCCACTGTCAGTGAGGAGGGCGAAGCACTAAGTGAAGGCTGGATCCGGTGTGTTGCTAGGCCATTGGCGCCATCTTGGGAAAAGGCCTGATCATGCGGCTGCGTCTTTCTCAGGTAGGAGACATGGTAGGGTTTTGCTCCCTGGGTGCTTGTGTTCGGGCAGATAGATAGGATAGAGCTCTTACAGAGTTTGTGCATGCACCATCTAAGCTGGCCATGCCCCTGAACCTGCTTTCTTGTAATCAGGATGAATGCCGTTGTGTCTGCTGGAAGGACCTACTGGTAAATAAAGCATTAGAGAGATTATTATATGATCTATATATATATTTATACATAGCTGCCCTTCTCTGTACCCACTCTAATTCAATAGTATCCCATTTTAGCACTGGAGACCAAAATGGCACAGTATATTCTAGATGGGGCCTTGCAAACGCTCTGGAAGAATAACCCCCTCCTCCCATGAATATATATCCCTTTTAATAAAGCTCAAAACCTTGTTTGCCCTTGCCGCTGCTGCCTAGCATTGCTTGCTACAGACAAGTATGATCTACAAATACCCCCCATGTCCTTCTCCATTATGGATTTGCCTCCATGGTGCATCCCTAACAGCAGTGCTGTAACAAAAAGGTCAAGCCCACCCTAAGCCTGAAAAACATCTTCTACTAGGGGGGCCTGGCCCCATAACATTATGCCACTGCCTAATTGTAAAGGATCACAAAGTGACCCCTGCAGCTGTACTACATATCCTCAGTCTGAATTTATATACAGGTATAGGACCTGTTATCCAGAATGCTCGGGACCAAGGGTATTCCGGATAAGGGGTCTTTCCGTAATTTGGATCTCCATACCTTAAGTCTGCTAAAAAATCAATAAAACATTAATTAAACCCAATAGGATTGTTTTGCATCTAATAAGGATTATTTATATCTTAGTTGGGATAAATTACAAGGTACTGTTTTATTATTACAGAGAAAAAGGAAATTAGTTTTAAAATTCTGAATTATTTGATTAAAATGGAGTCTATGGAAGACGGGCTTTCCGTAATTTGGAGCTTTCTGGATAACGGGTTTCCGGATAAGGGGTCCGATACCTGTATATATATGATTCTGTGCCTTATCTATTTGATTTCAGTCATGGCTGCTATAGAAGATCATGTCTAGTCAGGGTCCGACTGGGCCGCCGGGACAATCCCGGTGGGCCCCGGCTCTAGTAGGCCCCTGCGGCCCAGACCCGACCCTTGCCGGTGCTCCCCCTCCCGACCGCTCCTCCGACGCGTCAAATTTACGCGCTTGGAGGAGGACGTCGGGTGGGGGGCCCTGCGAGGGGGGTTAGAGGGGCCCCTGCGGGGGGGGGGGTTAGGGGACGCACCTGGCTTGGGGCACCTGCAGGGTCCCTGGGACAGGAGCCCCGGTGGGCCCTTCACCCCCCAGTCTGGCCCTGTGTCTAGTGTGCCATTACTCTTTATGGGATCTAACCCTGATCTAACTTGATTTATTAATGAGACAAGGTGAAAATCTTGCTTACTTTCAACTGACGAGCCAATTTTCTATTTGTATTTTTATTAACTGTAGAGAATAGAATTGTGCTCTCTGCAATAGCGATCTTCCCCCCCACACACACACTGCTCCAGTTTGCGTGAAGTAGAGTATGGGGGAATGAGGGTTGTGGTATCAGGTATTACACCTCGGGGCAGGAGGGCCAGAATTATTCTGTATCCACCTGGATCTTAGCAGCATGGTGACCAGAGAGAAAAAAAAACTTTCAAAATGGGCTGAAAAAGAGTAAATGCTTCCTCCTGTTAGAGGACTTACAGAAAGCCTAGTATCAAGAGAGCTACAATTCATAATCTGAATATTTTGTGTTGGAAGGCAGGATATGTTGCTCACCCACACATTATAATAGACCGAAAGCCACACACAACAGAAAAAAAACTCAGAAGCCTAGGAATGAGCAGGTAGAATTCTAAAGAAAGAATTACTTTACTATTAAAATGACCGATCATCTACCCTGCATGCCCCTTGTGCGTGCAGTTTAAACTGTTGACGTTACGCTATAATAAGCAGGTCATAGAAAGAGTTCTATTAATTAATGTGCTAATTAACAGTCACTTCATTGGGGGTCAGTGGATATGCCCTAAGTTTTAAACCCTACACTCCTTCCTGCCCCTGATCTGTGCTGTCTTTGCTTGATATTGACGTTACAGGAGTGTTTGCATCTAAACTAGGTACAGTTAAGGGCCCAAAAACTAGTCAGTATAAGTTCATAAAAATAGTTTAAAATATGTGTTGAAAAGGCACTCTTTAAATTGAGGGATAAGCTGAGTTCATATATAAGTTGCATAAGTTTCTTTGAAAGTAACATAAGTTTTTGTATTAGGTTACGTAAGCAGCGTAAGTGTAGGGGGCCCCAGTGATGTTACACTATAATAAGCAGGCCATATAAATAGTTAATAAAATACTGTATATACTCGAGTATAAGCCTAGTTTTTCAGCCCCCAAAATGTGCTGAAAAAGTCACCCTCGGCTTATACTTGAGTTGGGAGCCATGGGTCCTTCCAGACTAGCACCCTCTCTCCTTTGTGTGCAAATTAGGCCACCTGCAACCAGACCCTCCAGTGCCCTGGCCTAGGCTCCCACTAGCAATACTTATTCCCCCTTACCTGTCCTCTGGGATCGGGTCTGCTGCCAGTTTGCCAATGCACATGAGCATGGGGTAGTACTCATATTGTTTTCCTTGACCCTCTTCTCCGCTTACAGAGCTAGTTTACTGTTTTTTTTTTAAATAAATATTTTAAAAACATACCCCTGATGCCTCAATTTATGTAATTTACTGGTTTTTATTTTGATTATTGAAACTTAGCAGAAGCTGCTACATTTCCCACCCTAGGCTTATACTCAAGTTAATAAGTTTTTCCAGGTTTCTTAGGTAAAATTAGGTACCTCGGCTTATACTCGAGTATATACGGTAGTTAAATTTATGTGCTATTAAGCCAGTCAGTTAATTGAGGGCAGTAGAATTTACCTTAAGTGTTTTTATTCATTGGTGGTCAGTGGAGTTTGCCCCTGCCTGCCCCTGTCACGCTTCTCTGCATTGTCTTTTTTTACACCTTGCAAACTCTGACAGGTATGATGACAGGGTATGAACCCTGTCATAATACCTGTTACCCCAGTTTTGGACCCCCTCCTTAGACTCCAAGGAATTCCCTGGCTCAGTAAGATCACATACACAGTGAGCATAGATTGGCCTATGTGGATGTGGCCCACGGGAAACCCAGTGGGCCACATCCACATATTCAACGTCTCTGCCTTATAGGCAGTTCAAGTCTTCTAAAATTGACGATAGTGTATGTGATTGTGATTAGGACCTTAGATTGTAAGCTCCACTGGGGCAGGGCCTAATGCGATTAACGTGTAATCTTTGTAGAGCCCTGCATGAATGTGTTTGACGCTATATAAATACCAGTAAATAAACAAAAATAATGATATCACTGAAACAATTTCCTCTGCTTCTTCATTGTTGTTATACATTTCATGCTATTACTAATTTTGACCAATAGGTGGAGGCTATAGTCTGTTAATTTGATTATAAATGCCATTTGGAGAAAAAAATTTTACTTTTTTTGTTGTAACTTCAAAAGGAAAGCTGTATAGTTTGTTTACATAAAAATTTTGATTTAACTGTTTAGTAGAAACTTTTAAATAATCATTTCCAGGGACACATCTATGTAGCTCTTTTAAATCTCAGAATTATGCAAAGGCCATTTTAAGCAAATAACCCTGATATTTAAAAATAATTTACTTTTTCTCTCTAATAATACAACATTACCTTGTACTTGATGGTAATTAAGCTGTATTAATCCATATTGGTGGCGAAACAATTCTATTGGGTTTATTTAATGTTTAACTGATTTAAGGTATGGGGATCCCTTGTCCAGAAATCCCCAGGTCCCAGGCATTCTACATAATAGGTCCCTTACCTGTTTGAGAATTTTTTTTCACCGTTTTCTCTCACTGTGTACAATCTAGCACAATCTAATAGGACTAGCCATACAGGTATAGGACCCGTTATCCAGAATGCTCGGGACCAAGGGTTTTCCGGATAAGGGGTCTTTCCGTAATTTGAATCTCCATACCTTGTCTACTAAAAACTTAATAAAACATTAATTAAACCCAATAGGATTTTTTGGCTCCAATAAGGATTAATTATATCTTAGTTGGGATAATTTACAAGGTACTATTTTATTACTACAGAGAAAAAGTAAATCAGTTTAAAAATTCTGGATTATTTGATTAAAATGGGAGAGGGGTTTCCGTAATTCGGAGCTTTCTGGATAATGGGTTTCCAGATAAGGGATCCCATACCTGTACCTCTATAACTATAATAAACAATAATGCTCGGGACCAAGGGTTTTGCGGATAAGGGGTCTTTCCGTAATTTGGATCTCCATACCTTAAGTCTACTAAAAAATTAATAAAACATTAATTAAACCCAATAGGATTTTTTGGCTTCAATAAGGATTAATTAGGGGGTTTCCGTAATTCGGAGCTTTCTGGATAATGGGTTTCCGGATAAGGGATCCCATACCTGTACCTCTATAACTATATAATAATACAATAACTAGCTAGATGTGTAGTTTTGGCAGTCTATAAAGAATTGCTTTGATACGATGAGCCCCCATATTTAGAAATGCAAAGAGACAACAATGGCAAGTTTTGCACTCACAATAAATGATAGCTGTCAGTGTGACCTTTGCTCTAAACAAAGTAGATCAACTGGAGACCCTGATTCATAAGCGATGGGGTATAAAATGGATTCCAGATGGTCGTGACAGAAGCCAGGCAAGATGCTGGCACAGGTTTATGTGACAGGGGAAGAGATAAGACACGTGAGCAAATACATTCTGCATTCTAAATAGACAGGTCTCCTTTGCAATTGTTTCTATAAGGGTTACAAGAATGACACCAGAGCAGCGGCCCACCAACAGAATCCACTAATGTTATGTTTCCACTGAAAGGACAAAGGCAAGGTGATTTTTTTCTTGACTAATACAATGGAACTACATAAAAATGACCATAATAATTAGAAGATTCGGCTCTATTTTACTCTTCCATTGTTACAACGGTACTGGGGGTTCTTCACCTAGCAGCAACAAGGTTTCTATTGCAGATTACTAGCATGGCCCAGGGGTAAAATAATGACTCTTATCCTGTGATACTTTCACTCTAACCGCAAAATGCAAAAAATCCCCATAAAGTATGAAAACAGAACAATGTCGACCATACTGTAATTTCCCCACAATGATTTAACACTACTTGTTGCAAAGTCTTTTCAAAACCATTTATGACCCCCAAATGCAAAGGCTGAATAGAATACTTTTTCTTCTTTGTTTTTTTTCCTTCAGGTTGTGAACCAGAAGCTAAGCAGGGGGTGAGCATGGTTTCACTGGATTTGTGAAAAACAAAAGGTATTAACTCTGCATTTAGCAAACTAAATTAACTTAGCACTACCATATAGGCACAAAAAATGTTGGATAATACAGAAAATGTAAAATGGGCACATAATTCAGTACTTCTTGAACACATAAAGGTCTGAATTACGGAAAGGCCATATCCGTTCTAATTTTTAAAATGAATTTCCTTTTTCTCTGTAATAATAAAACAGTAGCTTGTACTTGAACCCATCTAAGAAATAATGAATCTTTACTTGAGGTAAAACAATCCTATTGATTTTATTTAATGTTTAAATGATTTTTTAGTAGCCTTAAGGTATGAAGATCCAAATTACGGAATTATCCCTTATCTGGAAAACCCTAGGTCCCAAACATTCTGGATAACAGGTCCCATGCCTGTACTGAACAACACACGTGCAAACAATCTTGATTTCAAATTGTTTGTATGTGCACAAACAGCGAAGCTGCTGCCATGTCGCGAGTTGAGATTGTGCTCTCTACACTAGCCAATCGGCCAACCATGAACCCCCTCTGGCACTGTAAAGGTAAGTAGGGGGGGCTGAAGGGGGGGGGGGGGCAGACATGGCATAAGCCTCATAGCACACTGTTAATACAGATCCTCTCAGCTAAGACGGCAGAGGAGAATCACAATTAGGTTTTTCAAGCCAGCTGGAATAAGCGCAATCCAATCATATAATCCATTGAGATTCTTGTTAATTTAGCGAATACATGCTTCATTTTAATTGCCATTAATAAGTAACTAATAAGAGGATTTGGGAAAGGTCACTGAGGCATAAGGGCACAAATCTACATCTGCTTCCATAAAAGAAAAGACAACAGAGGTCTGCCAGCTTTTTTTCTTTATTTATTTTTGGATAATTTAGTGTAACATATACATGCTTAAGAAGGAATCTGGATGGACTGTAACTGTTCATGGGAATATTGTGCTTTTAGATATTTATTCTGTACACTCGTCATATTGAGTCATGTGAGGCCATACACGATTCATTCACATTACTGTAAATGTTGCTCTATTAATTGGAGTACAATTGCTTTAGCAACAGGAGGGCACCCATCTCTACTCATTTTTTTTTTCCTCTGGTGTTTCAATATGCCTGAAAAGTATTGTTTTGTGCTGTGGGACAGTAGAGTTCTTGCCTTTACTTATGATAAACCCCAAACATAGCAAACATATGCCAGCTGGGCTGATCAATGGCTTGTTCTAAGCTGGGGAGCCTTTGTGCATAATAAGCAAGAAGGTACCTACACATTTTGTTGATCCTTATTACACCCAAACACCTGCTAGATGTTTTACTGAAAACAAATAATCCAAAACATTTATTTGTAAGTATAAGATTCAGATATTTAAAACAATATTAGACTTTTATTTTTTATTTGACTGAAACCATCAAAGCATGGGGTTGCTGGGCTATGTGGTTCACAGCATTTACAGGGTAAGAGTTTTGGCTAAACCAACTCACTACATCTATCAATACATGGGTATTATAACGACATAAGGCACAAAGCCACAGAGTTTTATACAGGTCATAGAACCCCAAGATGATTTCTAATATTCTCATATATTACAGCAGAGGTTAAATTATTTCTTATAAAACACTAGATTTAGTTACATGTGACACAAAGTACATCACTAAGCAACAGTTATAACTAATGATATCACTGAACACTGTTTATAAAGATATACTTTACAGGATAGTAATTAGTCTTGTGTGTGTGTAAATATATATATATATATATATTTATATATCCCTGACGAAAGCTCCTGCGTGGAGCTGAAACGTTGTTCACAATAAACCTCTGATTTATTCCATTTTTTTGATCCTGTGACTCCTTTGTGAAAAACCTGTGTGTGCCGTCACTCCAGCCTGTATATATATATATATATTTATTTTTTGTTGCTGGAATTCAGCGCTGTGCTTCACTGACATTATTAGCAAAGATTAGGACAGTAGTTGAAAATGTTAATAGTAATTTTTGTTGCGGCGCCAGATAGCATTATAAAATACATTCCACCCTCATACTGACTTTCTGTAGCCCTTGCTAGTGTTTGGACAAACCCCATTGTTCGGGGTTTGCTAAAAGCCAAGTGACAGTATTTATTGATGAAACCTAGTACAGGTATGTATCCAGAAACCCATTATCCAGAAAGTTCTGAACTATGGAATTACTGAATCTCCCATAGATTCCATAATAACCAAATAATTTTAAAACTGATTTCCTTTTTCTCTGTAATAATAAAACAGTACCTTGTAAGTGATCCCAACTTAGATATAATGAATCCTTATTGGAGGCAAAACAATCCTATTGGGTTTATTTAGTATTTAAATAATTTTTAGCAGACTTAAGTTATGGAGATCCAAATTATGTAAAGATCCCTTTTCTGGAATACCGCAGGACCCAAGCATTCTGGATAACAGGTCCCATACCTGTAATGCTATAGCAAAAATACAAAAATACACTTGCAAATCACTACTCATGGCTATGCCTTCAATCTGCCTGAATGAATAATACACCTCAAGAGAAAAGGCATAGCAGGCAAAGTCTAATTTTCTTGGAATTTGTTCCAATGAACCAGTGGACCATACTCAGCAACCGAGGATAATGCCAGCTTCTATTCACACCCACATGATCAGCGCCCACAATGTACGCCAGACTCTGGGAGTTTCAAATTTAATTCTAAATACTGATAACGAATGTTTGAAGGGAGTGACCGTGATTCATCCACTTGGAACTGATCAGACAGCAATTTTAATTTATCTAATATTTATAGGTTGTGATAAAGGTTTATTTCTAGAACAAATTTTCAACAACTCATCAGTGAACAACCTAAAAAGCAAATAATGTTCCTAGCTTTAGCCACATTTGCAACATTAAAGGAAATGACATACAAGGAGATTAGTTGTCCCATGATTAAACTCCTCTAGCAGTGGCGACTTATCTCCTCAAATGCTTGCTTACCAACAACAATGTAAACCACCGGTAGGAAAACATATGTGCTGCCTCAGCTTTCTGAAGTTGCCTCGAAAGGACACTTTAGGACCTTTAGGGCTCTGGCACATGGGGAGATTAGTCGCCCGCGACAAAACTCCCTGTTCGCGGGCGACTAATCTCCCCGAGTTGCCATGACCCGCCATCCCACCGGCGAACATGTAAGTCGCAACTAATCTCCCCGAGTTGCCATGACCCGCCATCCCACCGGTGAACATGTTATTTGCGAGTCTTTTTCGGCGATTTCGGGAAATCGCGCCGCCGCGTTTGCCATCCCGCCGGCGACTTACATGTTCGCCGGTGGGATGGCGGGTCATGGCAACTCGGGGAGATTAGTCGCCCGTGAACAGGGAGTTTTGTCGCGGGCGACTAATCTCCCTGTGTGCCAGAGCCCTTAGGGCTGAGACATACAGCCGGTAGGAAGGCATACGTGGCGCTGCGATTTGCCATCCCACTGGCGATTTACATTCTAGCCGGTGGGATGGCATTTCGGGGAGATTAGTCGCCTGCAACAAGGGAGATTTGTTGTGCGGCGAATAATCTCCCCATGGGTCACAGCCCTTAGATCTAAGTTATCCAGAAAGCTCAGAATTACAGGAATGTCATCTCCCATAGACCTATAATGAAATCATTCAAATTTTTAAAGCATAATTCCATTTTCTCTGTAATAAAAAAAAAAAGTACCTTGTACTTGAGCCCAACTAAGTAATCCTTATTGGAGGCAAAACCTATTAAGTTTATTTAATGGTTAACTGATTTTTAGTAAAATGAAAGCACAGAGATCTAAATTATGGAAAGGCCCCTTATCTGGAAAACCCCAGGACCCAAGCATTCTGGATAACAGGTCCCATATGTGTCATGATCAGAGAAAAGGAATTTTATACAGAAGAGGGGATAGTTGTCCAAGAAACATTAGCCTTCTTAACAGTAGTAATTTCTAATAATTCATTCTTATTTCTTGCCCTCATGGGATATTTCTTGCCCTCATGGGATATTTCTTGCCAGCTGTAGTTCAGTCTGGATTTCCCCTGCCCCCAACCCCCATTCTTTTTAAGGCACTGCAGGGTGCCATTAAGTTCAGTATCAGTGATACCAGAGTGCAGAGCCAATGCATCACATGCCTCTGTCATAAAGTCCTGCCCTACAATCCACTTCAGCTTTTGCAAGGGAAAGGGAGGGTTACCATCTACTTCCCATCAACCCACTGGCACTTTTCAGGAGTCCCATCCTGCTGCTGACAAGCAAAACAGAAAGGAGGGCTCACATAATTTCAAAACCTATTTACACCTAGCAACCCCAGCTTTATTTATCAATAGATGTGTGATGGTTGCTATAGTACAGCTGGATGTAAGTTAAAATGAATGTTGACAGTGATGATTTCTCACATTTCTCAAGAAATTGTTACAAGTGCTCATAGGCGGAGGGTGACTTTTTTGTTTGGGGAGGCCATAGGCGGAGGGTGACTTTTTTGTTTGGGGAGGCTAAAGATGGCCCATACACAGACTGACCTACAGCTAATGTGAGACTTAGTGGATTCGCTGCTGGTGTAAAAAATTAACCTCCCAACTACCTCTGGCAGTTCCCACTGACTCCCAGGGATACTGTGCAAAAGTGCGGGTGGGGGGGATTTTTTTAACCCTAAAATGCTTACGATGTAAAAGCATTCATACGTGCACTTCTGTTAGGGGTTCTCTATACATTTGTGTTCAGTTAGGTTAAAGGGGTAGTTCACCTTTAAATTAACTTTTAATATGATGTAGACACTGATAGTCTGAGACAATTTGCAATTGGTCCTCTTTTATTTTTAATGGTTTTTCGGTTATTTAGCTTTTTGTTCAGCAGCTCTCCATTTGGTATTTCAGCAGCTATCTGGTTGCTAGGGCCTTATATACCAGGTAGTGGTTTAAACAAGAGATGGGAATATGAATAGTTAAGGGGCCTGCATGGAAAAATAAAACTGTAGCTTCACAGAGCAATACTTTTTGGTCAGTGACCCTCATTTGAAAGCTGGAAAGAGGCAGAAGCAAAAGGCAAATTATTCAAAAACTATATAAAATTAACTAGGAAGACCAATTGCAAAGTTGCTAGGAATAGGCCATTCTATAATATACTACAAGTTAACTTAAAAGTGAACCTCCCCATTAGATGTGTTTAAGTTAGCTTTATAGAGAGAGAGGCAGCAGGTACTGACATCCCAGGCACGTTATATACAGTGAGACACAGTCTTTATATACAAACCCAGCACATTATATGCAGCGAGACACAGTCTTTATATACAGAACCAGCACATTATATACAGCGAGACACAGTCTCTATATACCGAACCAGCACATTATATACAGCGAGACACAGTCTCTATATACCGAACCAGCACATTATATGCCATGAGGAGCAGTGGGTACTGATGGCACATATTCAGGCCCTGGCACTATAACACTGGCACTGATACACAACATTGGCTCCACTGTAACTTACTATAAATGAAAAAAACAATGACAAAAGTAAAAAAAAAAATAGAAAGTGCAAAAAACCATAACAAATATATAAAAGCACAATGAGCTTTGTCAGGGGGAAAAATTAACTTACCCTCCATCTGTTAGGGTAGGGGATAGGGATATTATAAATGTCAGATGACAAAAAACAATTTAATTCCAGCTAGTGGGTCAGTCTTTAGAACATATACAGTATAGTACCTGTGGGATGAAAACTGCAGCAAAGTTCAAAGCTGGTTCATGGGTAAACTTACAGTCTGCAGATTCTTCTTTTTTAAGTCTTCATTTCTGCAGTTTGCAAAATTTCCCGATCCCTGTCTGCATCTGTGTCTTGATTGGTCAATTTTACTGTCTGTCAAGAACGCTGCGCTCTAATTGGAGAATATACAAGAAGAAAGATCCAATCAGAGCACAGCTGATTAGAGCAGAACCCGGAGCTTGCAGGGACAGGAGAAGATTTGCAGGACAGCGCAGAAACAGAGCCAGGTTTTTTTATTTTATTTTTTTATTTTTAGGGTGCCAGAGCAGGTTTGGGGAGTCTTAGCCTCCCCTAGCCTTATTGAAAATCCGCCTATGCAAGTGCTGGGAGACTGGTGTGCGCTCTTACTTTCAGGCATGCTGGTCCTTGGACTCATCTCGGCATCCTTTCTGGCATGGAATGCGCAGTAGTGTTTGCCGCAGCGTTGTGGCATCAACAGATGCGCTGACATCACTTTGTTGCCAAATTCAAGCATAAATAGCACGCTTTCGCTTGTTTTCATTGCACAAGCTGGCTGAGTATCCAGACCTTAGCTAAGCTTTGTTTTTAATTGTTTTTTGATACTGAATCTTTGCTCCCTGCCCTTGACCCTTTGTCTGACTCTGATGTTGCCTCTGCCTGACCCCTTTTGTACCACGTCAACCATGGTAGCGTATAAAATCCCTGTCTTCCCTGCAGCAGAAAGGGCCCCAAAAGGCTGGGGTTGCCAGGGCTCTTCTATTTCACCTAAAAGGTTTATACTAGCAGTCTACGAGCTTCCTCATATTACAGTCCGTAGCATAAAAATTGAAATCGCGGGCATTGTATTTTGCCCTATTACTGCTACCTTGAAAACAAATGGGAATAAAAAAAGTATATATTTTTTAAAAAAATGAGAGGATATGTTATTTTGTAAACTTATTTTATGCCCATTTGTTTTCAAGGTTAGCAGTAAGAGTGCTTCAATGCCCATGGCACTAGGGTGCTTAATGCCCACTGAAGAGAATATTTCTTGAAAACAAATGGGAATAAAAAAAATTTACAAAATAACATTTTTTTAAAGAAATATTCTCTTCAGTGGGCATTAAGCACCCTAGTGCCATGGGCATTGAAGCACTCTTACTGCTCCCTTGAAAACAAATGGGAATAAAAAATTTTTACAAAATAACATTTTTTTTAAAGGGAGCAGTAAGAGGACTTACCATACCATAAAACAAAGAATGGGTTTGATTGCAAAAAAACAACACATATTTCAAAGAAAAATACACAATAGTGCACATAAAAGAGCAGCTCCTCTACATAAACTTCTGTGAACCATCATGGGAAACAATTGTAGACACTCCATTCCATATCACTATCTGTAGTCCGCACACTTCGTATATCCACAAAAGCATCTATCACTAGTTCTGGGCCCATTCCCCCCACTACAGTACCCCCCACGCCCCGGCAACCCCGCCGCCTTGTGTGTGTGCATCATGCGCCCGCACAATAGGGGGGCTGGCCCAAGCGACCAGGTTGTCTAGGGCGCCCGGTCAGCTTGGCCCGGCACCGTGTGCCAATATAATAAGGTTGCTATGATATCGGTATACTATATGTATAAATATGCAGAGCCGGACTGGCAATGTGTGAATTCTGGCAAATGCCAGAGGGGCTGCTGTAAAATGCTATAGGGCTGGGGTTACTATTTATTGGGCTGGTGGGGGGGGGGCTGTTAGGACCTCTGTGTACTTGAAATGACAGGGCCTATTTTGAATCCCAGTTTGGACCTATACATACGGTATGTCATGTATATTGCATGTATATTTATATATTTTACTCTTCTTCTTTTTATACTTCATATTAAACCCACTATACATTTGTAATCAGACTTACCTCTCCATACTCATTTGTGGTTGCCTGTACTGTCTTCATGGGAATATGATGTTTTTGTACTAGGCGTAAGAAACAAAATGTAACACATTTCCTGTGTCAGAGCTTAATTTAAGAAACCTTATCCAGTCCTTGAGCTGACTGCTAAAAATATTGTCATTCCAAGATCTGCCATGATGCTACTTCTGTTTGGTACTGGAACTTTCTGCAGGGTTCTGTTTGATGGTAAAAATTCATGCATGCCCAACTTGGCTGTTCTGTATGGGTCTCTCACAAGACCTGTTGGAGAGGCTGTGAAGTGGAATAATGTAATCACCCTTGGAATTTGCTGCTACAATGACTCTGTATCTATATTTAGCATTACTTTTAAACATTACTTAAAAGGTAGAAAACCTACTTCTATTTATATATAAATAACAATATAGAACATAATAGAACTAGAGTTTAGAATAAAAACTATGAAACTGGGTGGGTCTTGTTGCTGACCATAGGATGTTGAGAATTATAGTTTCTGACCATAGGGTGAAAATGCAGAGAATATTGGCTACTTCATGTCAGCATAACTATGGGTATTTGCTTTGCCCCTAATACCCTGGTCAGTCCCACCCCAAACTAAAAAAACTTTATGATTTGCGACAATTCGCATTTAATATGAAAATTTCTGATGTGCGTTAAGTTTGAAAAGTCACGTCATGCTTGTACGAAAATATTGTGGTACGATCCGAAAGTTACGAAATTTTCGTATCCGAACGATCGTAAACGGCACGAAAACCTTTCTGACTTTGGACCTTCAGTGCATGATTTTGGAAGCCTCCCATAGGACTCAATGGCACTCTGCAGCTCCAACCCGGCCCAAGGAAAGTCTCCCATAGGGCTCAATGGCACTCTGCAGCTCCAACCTGGCCCAAGGAAAGTCTCCCATAGGGCTCAATGGCACTCTGCAGCTCCAACCCGGCCCAAGGAAAGTCTCCCATAGGGCTCAATGGCACTCTGCAGCTCCAACCCGGCCCAAGGAAAGTCTCCCATAGGGCTCAATGGCACTCTGCAGCTCCAACCCGGCCCAAGGAAAGTCTTCCATAGGGCTCAATGGCACTCTGCAGCTCCAACCTGGCCCAAGGAAAGTCTCCCATAGGGCTCAATGGCACTCTGCAGCTCCAACCTGGCCCAAGGAAAGTATCCCATAGGGCTCAATGGCACTCTGCAGCTCCAACCCGGCCCAAGGAAAGTCTCCCATAGGGCTCAATGGCACTCTGCAGCTCCAACCTGGCCCAAGGAAAGTCTCCCATAGGGCTCAATGGCACTCTGCAGCTCCAACCTGGCCCAAGGAAAGTCTCCCATAGGGCTCAATGGCACTCTGCAGCTCCAACCCGGCCCAAGGAAAGTCTCCCATAGGGCTCAATGGCACTCTGCAGCTCCAACCCGGCCCAAGGAAAGTCTCCCATAGGGCTCAATGGCACTCTGCAGCTCCAACCCGGCCCAAGGAAAGTCTCCCATAGGGCTCAATGGCACTCTGCAGCTCCAACCCGGCCCAAGGAGAGTCTCCCATAGGGCTCAATGGCACTCTGCAGCTCCAACCCGGCCCAAGGAGAGTCTCCCATAGGGCTCAATGGCACTCTGCAGCTCCAACCCGGCCCAAGGAGAGTCTCCCATAGGGCTCAATGGCACTCTGCAGCTCCAACCCGGCCCAAGGAGAGTCTCCCATAGGGCTCAATGGCACTCTGCAGCTCCAACCCGGCCCAAGGAAAGTCTCCCATAGGGCTCAATGGCACTCTGCAGCTCCAACCCGGCCCAAGGAAAGTCTCCCATAGGGCTCAATGGCACTCTGCAGCTCCAACCCGGCCCAAGGAAAGTCTCCCATAGGGCTCAATGGCACTCTGCAGCTCCAACCCGGCCCAAGGAAAGTCTCCCATAGGACTCAATGGCACTCTGCAGCTCCAACCCGGCCCAAGGAAAGTCTTCCATAGGGCTCAATGGCACTCTGCAGCTCCAACCCGGCCCAAGGAAATTCTCCCATAGGGCTCAATGGCACTCTGCAGCTCCAACCCGGCCCAAGGAAAGTCTCCCATAGGGCTCAATGGGACTCTGCAGCTCCAACCCGGTCCAAGGAAAGCCTCCCATAGGACTCAATGGCACTCTGCAGCTCCAACCCGGCCCAAGGAAAGTCTCCCATAGGGCTCAATGGCACTCTGCAGCTCCAACCCGGCCCAAGGAAAGTCTCCCATAGGGCTCAATGGCACTCTGCAGCTCCAACCCGGCCCAAGGAAAGTCTCCCATAGGGCTCAATGGCACTCTGCAGCTCCAACCCGGCCCAAGGAAAGTCTCCCATAGGGCTCAATGGCACTCTGCAGCTCCAACCTGGCCCAAGGAAAGTCTCCCATAGGGCTCAATGGCACTCTGCAGCTCCAACCTGGCCCAAGGAAAGTCTCCCATAGGACTCAATGGCACTCTGCAGCTCCAACCCGGCCCAAGGAAAGTCTCCCATAGGGCTCAATGGCACTCTGCAGCTCCAACATGGTCCAAGGAAAGTCGCGATACCAAAGCTTGAATGAATCTGAAACTTTTGTTGGCAATAGCAGAGGGTTATTCAGTCATTGTAACTACTATCTGAAGCCCCCATATATTGGGATGCATACCTTGTGATTTGTCCCAGCTGAGGATGCTTCAGGTTATTGGTCTCGGGACTGGGTTCCGGGACTGGACTGGCATTCTGTGGATTCTGGCAAATGCCAGAGGTGCTGCTGTAAGATGCAACAGACACTAATGGGCTGGTGGGGAGCTGTTATGTCCTCTGTGTACTCGAAATGCCAGGGCCTATATTGAATCCCAGTCCAGGCCTGTTGGGATCTGTTTACTAATGCATTTTCGTCAGGGTCGGACTGGGCCACCGGGACACCAGGAAAAAACCCAGTGGGCCCTTGCCGGCGCTCCCCCTGTTGACCGTTTCTCTCCTGCTGCGTTAAACTTATGCACGCTCAGGGGAGGACGTTGGGTGGGGGACCCTGTGGGGGGGGGTAAGGGAGGCTCAGCGGGGGCCCCTGTGGAGAGGGGTTAGGGGTGCGAGGGACACGGGCGGCGGGGGAACTGCAGGGCCCCTGGGGCGGCAGGGGGGATAAGATTTACAGAAATAAGGGGAAATTTTACAAATGTCTTGCAGCTGATACACGTTTCAGAATTTAAAACTCTTAAACTATGCTTGCCACCTAGCCAGTATTTTACCAGTCTGACTGGTAATAATAATGCCCCTATTATTAATAGGGGAAAAAGAAATAAAATATAGGAAGGCTAGTATGTTTTTTCTAGAAAAGATGGCAACCCTATTTAAACTCTATACTGCAAGGTTGAAAAGCAGATATAATATTGTTTATAAAATAATATAAGCACATAAGCCTTACACAGGCAGATTTAAGCTGCTGATTTAGTCCCTTTATACCAAGGCTGCAACTTATCTGGCCATGTATGGGGCATTCTGAAGAACCTGCCTGACTGATATGTGGTCAAAAATTAGGAAAAATTCTCCCACGGAGAGGGCCACTTGGTTGCTGACGTGGTTCATTCCCCGATGGCCTGCATTTCCATTGCTGTGATGCAATTGTTTGGCTGTATATCGAAAAAAAATGATACCCTTGTTTACCACCCTTGACAAATAAGCAAATATTTCAATGTATGGCCAGCTTTACTCACTAAATTAGGAAGTCTTCCTCAATCAAGAAGGAATGTGGCATGGATGTATAAGGTCTTCTATAATAGACATGTCAGGACCCCCTAGGATTTACAAATTGTACACATTTTAAGCACAGGGAAACAAAAAGTACGATGCAAAGTAAAAAAATACAGAAGACAGTGTACATACAGTACTTTGCAGAACTGCAGATATATTATGGGGCAGATTTACTAAGACATGAACGCTCTGAGCATATTTTCGTCAAATTTTTCGTCACTTGCGCGACTTTCTCGATGCCCGCGCGACTTTTTCGTACGCTTGTGCGAAAAAATCGGAAATGTTTTCCCGCTGTTTACAATCATTCAGTGTGAAAATTTTGTGACTTTCGGATCGCCAATACGATATTATCGTAACTAATACGATTTTTTCATAAGCATTTTCGTGATATTTGCGATCTTCAGAAATTTTTGTATCCAATCCGAATTTATCCCATTCGGGATTCGAACTTGCTTTTTCATGAATGTGCCCCTATATTTGAAATGCTGAGAAGGCAGAAGGCAAATAAATCACTGGTAAAATGGAAAAGCTAAATGTTATGAAAGTCAGCTGTGCTGTATAACTGACTTGTAGCTGGGTACTGTAGAAATCCACTGTTTCTGCTAAAGCTGTCTGCCCTATAATCATGTATGGAGTCACTTGCAATATGTTGTCTGCTTGTATTCATGTTCCTACAACATTCCAGTGATTAGTAGTCAAAAAGTTACAATATGCAGTTTTTTGAAAGTGCTGATTAGACCCTGTAACATATGTCAGACATATCAAACTATTAATGGAATTTGAAATATAAAGGGGCCCTTTGACATAAGAAATGGCCCTGTCAAATGTCCAGGCCAGTAAAACTTGATTTAATGGGGGGTGCCAATACTTTTGCCCTGGAACAGTGTTCCTTTTAGGAAAAAATGAATGCATCGCAATGCCACCATTTTGCTTACCTTTCTCAGGAATGCCTATCACTGATTGACCCATATGCATTCACTCTACTGTGCATGAACAAGCCCAAGCCGGCTGGGCATCATAGTTCCTCCAAATGACAGGACCTGACACCACCCCCTCCATCGTTTCTCACACACCGAGTAGCTGAACATTTTTCCTTGCAGCTGCATTTGGGGGTGGGGGAGAACCCACAGTTATACAAAAGTGGGCCTGAGTTGCTAGAGCCCACAAAGTTTTTTCCCAGTGTCCCAGTCTGACTCTGACCATAATCAACCCAGCTGGCTTCCCCACCCAATCCCAATACCCCCCCGTATGAGTTAATTGATGAGCCAGCAGTGGGAGGCCACTCACCACTGTGCCTTAGACAGGTGACTTTTCCGCATACCCCTAGCCCAATCCAGGGAAGTTTGGGAACATAGTAACATAACACAAAGCTTTTTCCTAGGCCAGTAATTTTTTATTCAAGAAGGAACCCAATCCATCATGAACAGTGCTGCCAGACTCATACACCTCTCCTCCCGCTCCACAAATACTCCCCCTCTCTGCCAATCCCTGGCTACCTGTCATGTACAGGATTCAGTTCAAGATTCTTGTACTCGCCTACAAAGCACTCACTGGTGCCGCACCGCTCTATTTAACCACCCTAACCCCCAAGTACACCCCCAGACTTAACCTTCGCTCTACATATGACCTCCTTTTCTCCTCCTCACTCATCACCTCCTCTCACTGTCGCATCCAGGGCTTCTCACGCGCTGCACCCATCTTCTGGAACGCCCTTCCCCATCCCATTAGGCACTGCCAGACTCTCCAAGCCTTTAAACAGTCTCTTAAAACTCACCTTTTCACTCAAGCCTATAACCTAAACCCCCCAAGCATTCACTAACCACTGGTTTTTACCTCTCACTCCTCACTTACTGTCACTTTACACACCTACATGAACTCTAACGCCATGCTAGTTACCCTGACCTTATGTCTCAGCCCTCCCTTTTAGAATGTAAGCTCTTGTGAGCAGGGCCCTCCCCCTAGTGTCTCCGATCCTCATCCAAATCTAATTGCAAACCATTTTTGTGAATTGTTTATATGTACATGTTAACTGTTCTGTCTTATGTACCCCTCTATTCTGTAAAGCACTGCGTAAATTGATGGCGCTATATAAATAATAATAATAAGGAAAAAAAACTTTTTACTTGATTTGCAGTCTAACATTTTGGTACCCCCATATTTCCCTGCCCTGTAATGTTTCATGTTTCATCCACAAATTGCCACAGGTTTTAATAGGAACTTGGCATTGACAAAATAACATATATAATGTACTACTCGCTACTTTAATCTACTACCATGACCCATATACAAGTTCCAGACCTGCAGCCCCACATGAATATATAATAAAAAGTCTAAACTGTAAAAAATAAAAATACAAAGGTACAATGTTCATTACAAATACAAAGTGAAGGTACAATGTTTATTACAAATACAAAGTGAAGTTATAATGTTTATTACAAATACAAAGTGAAGTTATAATGTTCATTACAAATACATGTATCCGCTCTGCTAATATCAAAGCGTCGCTTCTGAAACCGTTTGAGGTCCCATTGTCCTGCGACTGGGAACAACGTGTGAAAGTAGTTTGCGCCCATCATTAGAGTCGGACAAAGCGATTTCCTATTGTCAGTGAGCACTTCCCCCGACCCCACTCCAGTGATGGGATTCCGTGCGATCCAGCCCACTATTTATTAGCTGCCCGCTGAGTGAGGCACAAGCATCGCCTGGTCTCTGTCCCCGACCCTAGTGCTGGTCCCACTGCGAAACTGCGCGACCCCTGAGCGATTTCTACTTTATATTTCCATGAGCAGAACTGCACCGGCTCAGCCTGTCCCGACAGCCGCTTTACATGGACTACAGAAGCGTTAGTCGCACTTCACCCAGTCCCGTTATTCTGCTACTGCTACTTCTCTTCTCCTGCGGGCAAGGTAAGTGTCTGATACCCCCCCGCAGGTTTAAATGCAGATATTCCCCCTATCATATAAGGTATACAGAAACCCCACTTTGGGAGCATTGTATTTACAGGTTAAATAAAGCACCCCCACTGAGATAGTGGAATCGTCCATCAAACTTTCATGGTGGAGCCCCATGCAGTCATGTTTATTATCACTAGCTGTATCTATACAGTAGGTGCCCAACTGCTAAAGAAACCAAACTGAGTTTTTCAGGTTAATATAAATACATTTTAATTATATTTTTAGGTAAAAGTTAGTACTTTTACTGTTAACACCTTCCACACAGATAGATATTCCTTTTTTCTGGTTATTTGATCTATGAGCTGAATGTTGTGTATATATATCAGAGAGCACCACAGCTTCATTGTAATCAGCTTGAAAAAGTAACTATAATGTTCTGCAAGCTTGCTATGGTATGTATGTATGTATAACTTTATTTATAAAGTGCCACAAGGGTACGCAGCGCTGTACAGTCTTACAGAATACAAAATTACACACAGGGAGGACAAGTGATATAATAAATAAATACAATAAATATATATATATAAGTGCCACGTGGTATGAGACACAGTAGGAAGGAGATCCCTGCCCCGTAGAGCTTACAATCTATGGTTATCTTAGTTATCCAATAAAGGTATCGCCTTTATACCACTTTTGTTATTTTTTTATTTCATAAGGGTTACCCTGTAACAGATTACTTTGTTAGTAATCTTCGCATGTGCTTCATACTGTAGTCAGGAGCCCCATTCCCTCATTGTGGAGTCATGGTTTGTACATAGTGAAGACAGAAGCAGCAGGCATTCCTTTGTTAGCTGTCACCTCGGCAACTCACAGAGCATGTGAACTATCTGCTAAGCAGCTTCAGCGACTAAGTCTTTACATACAAAAGGAAAGTCCCAAGGAAATCCCTACAAAAGACAAAGTGGCGCAGTCGTTCTGCTTTTCTGTGCAAGACTTTGTTTAGAATGTGCATCTTCGGTATAAGGTTATTTGTAGGTTGTTGAACACCTTGAGTTTCATACCCCCCTTCTCATCTAGATTGTAAGCTCTGTTGAGTATGTATCAGTAGTATTTGTTGCCATTTTATTGAACAGAGCTGAGAAATGTTTCAGCGCTTTACAAATACTTGTGAATTATAATCAGAAACACATTAGAAACCTACTGGTTCTTTCCATGTTGTGGAACTACAACTCCCACAAAAATTCTCCACTCGCCGCTGGCTGTGCCTAGACTGAGCTAAGTAACCTCTATTGTTTGATAACAATAGTTTAAATCATGTTAGAAAGTAGTGAACATATTAAAATTAGTGATGCAAAACTATATCATTTTGGACTAAGCACTTTTGCTCTAAATATGTGTTTTTTAGTCTTTCTCTCTCCCAAATTAAGTCAGAGAGTCAGATCAGTAAGGACGCCAGGATTTTGTGTTCTGGAACCTTGGGGGGGTCTGTGTGTAGATGTACTAGCCACAAAGAAAGGAAAACTAGTAATGGTGACACTACCTATTCAGCACCCAAGGGAAAGCTTATAAATTGACTTTATCCCATAAAGCAAACGTTCAACTTAACCTTTACAACAATGTAGACTGTGACAAATGTAGCTTTTTAGTTTAGTGATTAAAGGGCAACCAAAGTTCCACCCTTTGTTCTAACCCACTCATAGCCCAGGTGACATCATGGGCATGACTGGATTGGTACTTTGTGCATAATTGTCTGTTGCCATTGCCTTTTGTTGTAGATGAAGAAGAGCAGCCTTTTGAGACCCATCCTTGTAAGGAGGTCTTGTTTTTCAAACATAATGAAGCTGCTTAATTAGGGCCCTCCTCAATATTTCTGGGTCTCTGGCAATCACAGGGTCGGCTGCACTCTAATTGCAGCTTTGCTGGAGGAGTAAGCTAGGACAGATGCTAATGCACAAGGCTTATGAACTAACAAAAAACAACTAAGTTTGCATCAAATGGGGGTAGGCACCTGCATGGGAGATGTAAAGCCAGAAAATATGGTTATAGTGATAGCAAAGGCACAGATATAAAACAAAGAAGTTTGCAGCTGGAAGTCAGTCCTGGCATTATTTTAAAATAAAATCAGGGGTTGATTTGGGAGAAAAGGGTTAAGTGACTAGTGTAGAGCTGCTAACAGGATTACACTGTAGCTGAGAGCATGTTAATCTGTAATGCTCTGTCTGGTATAAAAAGGCGCTGGTAGATGTTGCACTGCAACTCAGTTCTTTAAAATCGCCAGTCGGTAAAACAGCTAGCAGGTTATAGGTTATGCAGAGTTTATCTAAACATACCAAAAAACTTTCAGCTTTTGCCCCAGTGGATTGATCTTTGTTGATAGACATAGCATAGAGGGGGAAAGACAAACTAATCACTGACAAAGCCTGATACAAGTGGCAATAAATGGTCAGTTCTCACATTCCCAGTCAACTGATAACTCTTCGGTACTGCTGGGAGTTGTAGTTTATTCATATTGTGAGGAGCTCAGTTCTCACTTTAGTTAAGCTTAAAAAAGAAAAAAATCAGAACTTCCAAACATAAATATTTTTTTCACAGACATAGCTCATGCCATGATTGAAAGGAACCCATGATAGTCTCTCCCCGAGTTGAGAAACTCACCTTAAGGTGGCCATACACGTTAAGATCCTCTCGCTCCCGATATCCCCACCTACAGGTTGGCGATATCAGGCTAATTCGGTCATTTGGCCCTGGGGCCAAGCGATCGAATTAGATCAACGGGTATAGGCGAAGTCGGTTTGGGGACCGCATCAATGAGCTGATGCGGTCCCCAATCCGACTAAATTTTTAAACCTGGCCGATCGATATCTGGCTGATTCCAGGCCAGATATCTGTCAGGCAGGCCCGTCGTTTGCGCCCCTACACGGGCTGATAAGCTGAAGAATCAGTCTAAGGGACCAATATTGGCAGCTACAATCGTCCCGTGTATGGCCACCTTTTGGGGGCAGTGCCACATCAGTTACCAAAAGTGGCAAAAAGCCACTCCTGGTAAGTTTAAGAGTTGATTTTTCATTTTTTATACTGGGAATTTGGCTCTTCTAGTGCAGGGAGTGCTATTGCGCTCTCTCCACTAGCGATGCAGCCCCTTAGACCCCCTCTGGCGCTCTATTGGTACAGAACCGCAGCTGATCCAATGTGAAGTGATGAATTCTGAGACTTAAACTCCCTCTGCTTTCCGTAGTGGGTGGTGCAAAGATTCTTTTGAAAGCAAGCGGACTTCAGATCCCATGATATAAAGCTAGGTGATGTCTCATTTAAAGAATTATTATTGTAAAACTGGGTGAGTTCATGTGCAGAATTATTTTATTTTATCAGTCAGAAAATGGATGCAGTCAGCATGAAGTCAGGCCGGTGGCATTGCGTGGGGACTTGCTATGTCCGTTTGTGCAACACATTTGATCTGAGAAAATTTGTTACTGCAAAAACTATGTCAAGGACAAACTTGTGATTATGTGTAATTGGCATTTCTTATTTCTGGTCAGTCCCAGACTGGCAATCTGTGGGTTCAGGCAAATGCCAGAGGGGTTGCTGTAAGACGCCATAGACAGTCACTAATTATTGGGCTGGTAGAGGCTGTTTGGGCCTCTGTGTACTTGGCTTGCCAGGGCCTATGTTAAATCCCAGTCCAGGTCTGTTTCTGGTGTTGTGTTTGTTGTTTCTCTCTAAGACAATCTTGGCACATACATCTGTTCTTGCCATTTGCTGCCCTGTGTGTACATGGTCCAGAATGCTAACACACACAGTGTGCCACACATGTGGCCATACACTATAGGATCTGATTGTTTGGCAAGGGTGCCAAATGAGTGAATTTTTTTCCCCAAATATGTCCACCTAAAAGTGGTCATACATGTGCAGGTGCAGATTTAAGCTGCTGATTCAGTCCTTCAAAGTGGGTTGAAAGGTAAATAAATTGATCAACCACTTTCAAGAAATCCACATTTTTGCCTAGTTTGGTAGGAAGGCCTTATTTATATATAGGCACCCAAAGGGCATTCTGAATGCCAGCAGCAGAAGTGACATCATGCACAAGTAACATCACAAGCACTAATGCACATGATATCATTTCCATAAACTGGGGGAGGGGCGATTCTGTGCCCCACCCACCCAGAGGTGGGACTTCAAATGTCACCCCCGCTCCCTGCTTCCAATAGGAGGTTTCCTCGGCACAGGTCATAATTTATGCGCTAAAAGAGCATAAATTACAATTGAAAAATTGGAATATAAGACAACTGTTGGTGGGCCCCTGTCTTGATGGGACATCCTATCGATTAAAGTGGTCCTGTTTCCATTATATACGCACTAGATCAGGGGTCCCCAACCTTTCTTACTCGTGAGCCACAGTCAAATGTAAAATGACTTGGAGAGCAACACAAGCATCATAAAAGTTCATGGAGGTGCCAAATAAGGGCTAAGATTGGCTATTAGGTAGCCTCTATGCACACTAGAGGAGCCTACGGGAGGCTTTAATTGGTAGTAAATCTTGTTTTTATCCATTCAAAACTTGCCACCAAATCAGAAATTCACAAATAACTCCCTGGTTTGGGGGCACTGACAGCAACATCCAAGGGGTTGGCGAGCAACATGTTGCACTCGAGCCACTGGTTGGGGATCACTGCACTAGATCATTAGTTGACTGAAATCTGGACTGTCCCATGACTTGTAGAAATTTCTTAACTGCATTTCTTTTACATTAAGTGCTGAGATTGTAGGGTTAGATGTGCTGTCACCCTGTGGTGTCACAGAGATATGAGGCTGCAGATAGAGAACTTGCTGAGGTGTTAGAGACTGGCAGAACATTCCACCAGGAGGGAAATAGTACTGGGACCCTCATGGCACTGCTCAATGTTTATTTATGTGTAAGATACAATAGGGTTGATTCACTAAAGTGCGTTAAAATGAGCGCTATTTATAGCATGCGCTAAAAATTTTATCGCGTCTTAACGCACCATTCACTAAAAGGATATTTGTGTTAATTTAGATGCGATGCTGTTTGCATTATTTAAGTCGCGAAGACTATATTAGTGCGGTATTTGACGCAACGCTAATTAACGCAGTGCGCTACTTGTCGCGCACGCTAATTAACGCATGTGCGCTACTTTTTGCGCGCAAGCCATATTAGCCATACACAGCATTACATTCGTAAAACTACTTTTTTTGAAAATGACCATTTCCCTGCAAACTGGAGGCTGCATCACTCTAGGGCCAACACAGACTTGAATAGATCACACTGCAAAATCCATATTGTGTTGCCAAAAGCTCACGAACTGTACTTTTCTATAATTACCACCTGAATACGATAATACTTTAGCGAATTGCGCGTTTTTTTGTGCGTCAATTTTAAAGCAAAAAAGCATGCGACAATCGTTATTGCACTTTAGTGAATCAACCCTAATAACTTAAAGCCAAAGAGAACAAAACTGCAGTACTCGTGAAATGGAGTAAGAAAGCCATACATATAAAGATCTGCTCATTTGGCGAGGTTGCCAAATGAGCATATCATTTACTGATATGCCCACATTGAGATAGGGCTGATTGGATAATTTGCAGTACAAGCAGGCTGTCAGGGCGAGGACTGCATCATGGAGTTAATGCATCCCTTGCCCCAACTGGCACAATGGCATTGTAAATGCCCACATGCTTAGATGCTGTGTATCATATTAGATGCAGTTCTCAGCTTAGAGGTGATACATGCACCCTAGTTATGGCAGTGACTCCTTTTTCTCAGTGTTTTCAACTTGCCGCTCTGGAATACCCTTGGTCACACTCTCTTAACTGAATATACCACTTCTGTTCTGACAGCATGGCCACAGCATAAGTTTATCTTTGAGGTTTGGGTTAGCACAATCTGCTTTATATTCTGTGTATGACTTTTTGTCCCCTTTTCAGGGTCGGTGCTGATACTGAAAATTACTTTCCCCTTTGTTCCAAGCTTACAGCATTAGACACCCTGCAAGATTCTATTGTCCTATGGATTTAGTACATAGCTTTGTTACAAAGTTGTGCTTCTCAATCTGTCTATGCCTTGGCCCTTACCCAGCACATCTCACAGTGTGGAAGTGGAGGGATTATGCTTCCAAATACACTGGAGGAAGAGCAAATACTGAAACACTATCAGCTATGTTGTGATTTCTACAGTTAGCTGAACATAGTTTATCAGGCAGGGAGAAATGCCAACTCCAGACAGAGGACCTCAACTTTATGGACACAGGGGCCCAGTGACTATTACAGGAAGGGCCTGGGTTTGTCACCTCACCCTTGAAATCTGGACATATATACAATCAATACAATAACTAATTAGCAATTAAATAAGAGGCATATCTTCACAGAAACCAGTTCTGTCTGCAACATGTGCAGCAACTAATTACTATAGCTATTGAATGCATTTATATAGCATCACAAATGAATTACTTAAGTGCTAGGAGTGCAAATGGAATGAAGTCTCTGCCCCAAAGAGGTTACAATCTGTTAGGAACAGGAAACAGGAAAAAAATAGGCATGGGGATCCATGCTGGATAAATTATATGCCTGGTTTTCAGAGTTCTCCTACTTTGGCATTTGTAGGTACATTATTGTGCGGTGGATTTATTGTGTATTCCACACAGGAACATGGGAGTCAGCTGACCCATACCACCCAACTGCCCCAATTTTCGCGGGATATTTACGATTTTAACAGCTCAGCACGCAGTACCAGATTCTTACTGAAAAGTCTTTCCCTGGAAGATCTCCGGCACTGAACGCTAAAAAAAGTTACAAACTTAATTAAATAAGTAGGCTTTTGGCAGAGAGCCCAGAAAACTTAAGAGGCAACACCTGCACGTAGATACAGTTGTAACTAATAAGCTAAATACGTCTCTTGGGGGAACTGAGACTTGCAGCTTATTCTGTTATTCTGTATTATTATAGCAAAACTGTAATAACACATAAAACAAGACCCCAAACCCCCCAGAAATGTGTTCAAACTTTAAATAACCTGTCAAATGTTACTTTTTCAGTAACATTCAGTTACTAGTCAGGGGCACTGCATGTTTCTTACCTTTCTCAGATATCCCTTGGCAGACTTAGACTCATACCTGCACATAAGTGTAAAGTGCAGTTTCTCTGTTACGCATATATGAGCCTAAGTTTGCTCTAGGGACCCTGGAAAAGGTAAGCCTACTGGACATGGTTATACTTTTACCTGAAAGGGACTAGCCAAGGGACTAAATTCCCTAGGATGATGCCTAACTAACTTATGGCACCTTTAGTGAGTTTAGTTTTTGTTGTACTGCGGTGTTGCAGTGTGCTAAAATGCACAAAACCTTACACACAAGAAAACCTTAGACCAAGGGTTTTCCGCATTATTTTTCTTCTTCTCCTCAGTAGGCATGCTTATTCTCCTAGTCATACTTTTGTATACTATCATCTATCATCTTTTCATTGTCCCTCTGTGTTCTTATGCAGAAAAGAGGAATGGCCAAGATATAGGCATATGAGACACATTGAAGTAGGAGGGTCCATTGACACCTGGACAAACTGAGAGTCTTCCTGGTATCCTGGCCACATCCAGGATAGAATTGACTGGGCTGCAGATTTTTGTGCAATCTGATACATTAATTATAATACCCTTCCCTAAGTCATTAATAAACAAGACCTTAGTTTAAAAAGCAGTCATTTGTGGGGCACAGTATTAAATGCTTTGGAAAAATCCAAATAGATCAGATACTGCAACCCCAATATGGTTGTAACCATATTGTTACCAATTCAATGGGGCCACACTCTCAACCTGCATCTTTTTACTATTAATATACTAATACTAATAACATTTTGGGATTAGTTTTAGCCTCTGCTGCAATGCGCTCCTCATTTTCTATTTTAGCCTTCCGGATTGCTGTTTTACAGCACTTGTTATAGTGTTTATATTCATTAAATGCAGCTTCTGTCCCCTCTGACTTATATTTTTTAAATGTTTTCCTTACTTTCCCTGTTAACTTCTTTACCTCTGAATTAAGCCACATTAATGATTCTACATTTACTTCTTAATGGGAATAAATTGAGTAATGATTTAATATAATTTTAAATGACAACCTCTGCTGTTCTGTGTTTTTAGCAGAACACATAATGCTCTGAAGCACTGCCATTAAGGAGCTAAAAATTGCTTTTCTAAAATGAAAGCTCTTTGTTGCCCCAGTGTATATTTATTTTTTGCACCAAACATCAAATGAAATAACATTATGGTCATTATTACCCAGGGGTTCAACCACTTGCACATTTGCTATACGTTTTGGGTCATTAGAGATCACTAGATCCAGTACAGCATGGTTTCTGGTTGGCTCCTCAACAACCTGTGACATAAAGTTGTTATGCAGCAAGTTTAGAAACTTGTTCCCATTTACTGTCCTGGCAGTACTATTGATCCAGTCAGTATCAGGGTAATTAAAATCCCCCATTATTATCACTTGCCCCAAATAAGCAGCCTTTTCTGTTTGCAACAGGAGCTGAGCTTCTTCACTTACATTTGGGGGTCTATAGCATACCCCTACCATTAATTTGGTGGACTCTTTACAATCTGTGAGAAGCTCAACCCATAAGGCTTCAGCTCCCTCATTTACCTTTATATTTGCTTTTAATTCCCCTCCTCCTTTTCTATTGCCTCTGTCTTTCCGAAACAAAATATAGCCTCCAATATTAACTGCCTAGTCATTTGACTCATTCAACCATGTTTCAGCAACACCAATCACATCATATTTCCTCTCCAGCGCCAGCACCTCCAGCTCTCCCATTTTCCCAGTCCCAGTAAACATGCATGGGTACCAGCATGATATTTTGCATATACAACTTATGGGCCTCCCTAGCACCAGGCAAGCATCATACAGTTCTGCATGTTGTAGGGGCCTTGTGACAAATGACCCTATCTACCTTTCTAATAATTGAATCCCCTATAACTATAGCCTATCTTCCTTTCCTAGCACTACTCCCCCCACCTTTATTAGAGGTGCTGCCCCCAGAGTGCTCTGAGAGTCAGCCTGCTCCATACATTTCAAAGCTGTCCTCCCCAACATCTTCACCTAAGACGGTAAATCTGCTGGTTTGGACAATCTGTGGACCAGACCCCTACCCTTTCCATTCCCTACTTCCCCTCTTGACTGTTACTAACTTGTCTCCCTCATTAACCTGCGCTGTCCCTTCTCCACCCCCCACTACACCTGCCCCTGCCAGTGGTTGCTCAGTGAGCCTCCTGTCCTCCCCCACGTTTGCAGCTGCCCTCAGTGCTGCTGGTTCCCCCCTTAGAGTCTGCAATTCCGACTCCAAGAGGAAAACCCACCTGCATCTCTCACAAGTAAATGCTGCATGGAACTGCTGCTCCAGGACCACATACATGCAACAAGATACACACTGACACCGGCAATCATACTGGAACTCATATTGTCATTGGGTACTTCCAGTCTCCCAAGTGCAATCCTCGTATTACTCCTTTTTTACTTCAAACGCCTTTTGGTTTTTAACGCCTTCTAATACTCGCTTAGCAGCCCCCACACTCGCTGTGCAGTCAGTAACTTTTTGAGGTTCAAACCAACATTTTCTAACATTATTTCCTATTTTTTTGTAATAATAGAACAGTACCTTGTACTTGATCCCAACTAAGATATAATTAATCCTTGTTGGAGGCAAAACAATCCTATTGGGGTCAAACGATTTTTTAGTAGACTTAAGCTATGGAGATCCAAATTACAGAAAGACTTCTTATCTGGAAAACCCCAGGTCCCGAGTATTCTGGATAACAGGTCCCATACCTGTACTGTCTAGAGCAAAAGTATCATAACTGAGCACTGTGTATAACAAACATGCAGTTTAGCTATATGGGGCCTAAGGAAAATGGAAACCACATTATTAATGTATTATAAATTACCCTTTCCTAATGTCACAGCAAAGATGCTGAATTTTATTATTTTATTATTTTGTATTAAATGTTGAAACAATTTTGCCTGAACAGAAATGCATTTTTTCAGTATGCAAGTGGCAATTTTTGCAATTTTAATATTTTTAACAGCAAAAATGATTGTATATGGCAGGTCTCAAGCCAACCCATTCCTGATAGCAGATCCTAAACCTGTACCGAGAAAGGCAGTGTGCATCATTGAGGGCATTGTACTTGTGTGAATGTAGTTAAGCCTCATGCAAAAAAAATGGTGTTTTCACTCTGTCTGTTCTGTATGATAACCTCAGCTCTGGCTCTCAGGATTGGAATGTTAAGTGAGACTTTAAGACCTGTTATCAGCAGAGCTGTCTGACAGAACCATATTGCAGGTACAGCGCACATGTGGGTAGCGTCACAGAATGACAGGCAGATATGTGAAAACACACAGAACAATTTACTGCACCTTCTCACTTAAAAGTATTTCAGCTGAGCACACTGTCAGATTTATATATAAGGTTGCATCTCTGTATTATAGTCACATAGTGTGCAAATTATAGCTGCACTACAACTTCCAGAATTGTTATACAATGAATTAGGCTGTTGGGAACCCTGTTTTATCCTAACCTAACCACAAATTCAGTCATTTTCAGTGCCGCTCCACTGCTTGTGTAATTGTGTTTTGCTCTAAAACATGTAACTATCATGGTGCTTTGGTTACACTTATCAGTGCTCACATGAAAGCACAGCGGGTATTAGTAGGAGTGGGTTCCCAGAATGATTATGATGTCAGCTGACACACAGAATGATAATAATGAAAAATCACTGATGCGCAAGAATGTGCAGTACTAACTCATGTTCCACAAACTCCATGATACACAGAAATCATAGTATTTTGCTCTTTGGGTTAATGAAGCTGCTCTAAAAATTGTAGTATTTAAACAGCAGGAAAGTGGAGTTCCAAAACAGCCATGGCTTACCAGCAAAACCAGCTTGATCCTTCATATACTTTTGCATGAAGAAGCAAGCTGTTAAACATTGTGATTTTAGAGCCTTGCATTCTGTAATGTAATGATTCAGACCGATATCTAAAAAGTGTAGAGATCCAGTCATTTGTATTGTCACTACTTGTGATTAACTTCTATATTCCACACCAGGGATCCCCAACCTTTTATACCTGTGAGCCACATTCAAATGGAAAAAGTGTTGGGGAGCAACACAAGCATGAAAATGGTTCCTGCGGGTGCCAATGAGAGCAATAATTGCCTATTTTAAACCCTCTATGTGGACTGGCAGTCTACAGAAGGCTCTGTATGGAATTATACTGGGTTTTATGCAACCAAAACTTGCTCCCAAGCCAGAAATTAAAAAATAAGCACCTGCTTTGAGGCCACTGGGAGCAACATCCAAGGGGTTGGGGAGCAACAAGATAGAGGATAATTTACTGAATAGTAATAGGTAAACTGCTATTTTAAAGTAAGAGAGCAGGGATATCTAATTTAATGATCACATCTCTCTGCTCTGATCCAAACATAAGAGCACTAAGTGAATTTGGGTTGACAACTACAGAAAACATAATATGAAGGGTGATATTCTGGACCAGATATGGTTGCTAGGGTCCAGGCAGCAGTTTGAATGAGAAACTGGAACATGAATCGGAGTATATCTGAATAGAAAGATAAGTAGTAAAAAGTAACAATAGCAACAAAATTGTAGATGAATTGTGTGGTGGCTTTTTTATGATAAAGGTTGCCTTGTTGGTGGGGTCACATTATTACTCTTTATATTATATTTCCCAAGCAATATTGGTCCTTATAAATCTATGTTCTTATTCTATGTGCTGTTGCTCTGCAAAAACCTGGTGTTTTGGCTACAGAAAAGCTACTATATAAATAAGCTGCTGTGTAGCCATGGGGGCAGCCATTCAATCTGGAAAAAAGGAGAAAAGGCACAGGTTACATAGCAGATAACTAGTAGATAAGCCCCATATAATCTGGGTTTGTCTGTTATCTGCTAAGTAACCTGTGCCTTTTCTCCATTTTTCCAGATTGAATGGCTGCCCCCATGGCTACACAGCAGCTTACTTATATAAACTATAGTAGTCTTTCTGAGGCAAACACACCAGTTGTAGCAATGCAGGGCAACAGTACGTTATATTGTTATTACTTTTATACACTTTCATTTTTTGGTGTTACTGTTCCTTTAAACCCTTGTACAGGTGTGGGGTCCATTATTTGGAAACCCATTATCCAGACTGAATTATAAGAAGGCCATCTCCCATAGACTCTATTTTAATTAAAGATTTCAGATTTTTTCTGCAGTAATAAAGCAGTACCTTGTACTTTATCCTAAGTAAGACATAATCAATCTTTTTTATAGGCAAAACATTTCTATTGAGTTTAATTAATGTTGAAATATTTTTTTTATTAACCTTAAGGTATGGAGATCTTAATTACAGGAAGACCCTTGGAAAACCACCAGGTCTCAAGTATTCTGGATAACAGGTCCCATACCTGTGTTCATTTCTGTATTCAGAAATGTATCCACTGGATAAAGTATGATTATTTTGGCAAAGTTTGAACATGGTACTTTTAACTCAACCATAGCTGTTATGTAACTAATGGTAATACCATGGGTGTTTTATAGAAAGCTTACATCCTTTTGTCATTTTGCAAGTTCAAGGGTTGGATTATATTAAAATGAAGATGTTACACAGGGTCGGATTGGGCCACTGGGACACTGGGAAAAATCCTAGTGGGCCCGGGCGGCCCAGACCTGACCCTTGTTCGCGCTCCCCCAGCTGACCGTTCCTCTCCTGACATGTTAAACTTACACACGCTCATGGGAGGAAGTCGAATGGGGGCCCCTGCGGGGGGTGTCGGGGACGCGGACGGCGGGGGCACCTGCTGGGCCCCAGTCCAACCCTGATGTTACACAAGAAGAATATAGAGTCTTTAAAAAATTGGGGAAATAAAGTCTCTTGGAAGGTCACTTCTAGCCTGTTAGCCCTGCTTTTTGAAGGAAAACTTTACCCCCAAAATGAATTCTTAACCAACAGATAGTTTATATCATATTAAGTGGGCTATTAAAGTATCTTACAAAACTGGAATATATATATATATATATATCAGTAAATATTGTCATTTTACATCTTTTCCCTTTTGTGATATTTGTGTGCTGTATCGGAGATCACCTGATAGGAAATAATGCAGCCCCAACTCTAACAGGAAGTGTGAGAGTAAAAGTGAGAACGTTATTCGGTAATTGGCTCATGTGACCTAACATGTGTGCCTTGGTTTGTTTGTGTGCACTGTGAATGGTATGATTCCAGGAGGCGGCCCTTTTCAATGGCAATTTTCTATTCAGCAGTACACATGCAACTAAAAAGTATGTTTTTATAAAAAGGATTTATTTAGATGAAACAGGGTTTTACATATGAGCAATTTAATGCAATTTCTTTTTATAGACCTACATTGTTTGTGAGTATAGTTTTCCTTTAAGAACAATACACAGAAAACTTTACATGGGATGAGCATAAATTACCCTTCTGCACTCCTCTCTGATTTACCCTTCCCTATCACCATTAAATACAAACTATACAGTGAAACCTGATCCAACTTTAATTTGTTTAAAAAGACAAGTCCATTTCTGACTTGTGACCTGAGCTTCAAAAGGAGTTAGGTTTATTAATAGGCGTTTTGACCCCGTGAGCACCTCTGTGGCCATGGGAATGGATCTGCTTTTTGCATTTATCCACTAGCTGGAAAAAGAATACATTTTCCAAAACAAAAAAGTTCTGAAAAATAGAAAGCCCACATGGTCCAGGACCAAATATGAACAGAGATCTATGGTTAATGTCAAATGAGGCGTTTTGTTTGCTGCAGAAATGCTGGCAGGGAAAACCTCAATCAGCTCCAATTTACCCTGTAGTCTGAGCTCACTAAAAGAAACTGCTTTCACCTGTCCACATCGACATGGTGTGGATTTCTGCCCAAGAACTCACTTACCCTTCCTTGCACTTTAAGAAAGGCTAAAGGAATGGCACATCTCTAGTCCAGAGTTTAAGCTCTAAAAAATAAACAAATTCTGGAAATGCAAGGTATGGGCCTGAATTTTTTTATCTGTGTAGAAGCCTTTCCCACAGAGAACTCGGAAAGCTAGGAGCTTCAGCAACATTTTGGTAATGTATGGTTGTCAAAAATAATTAACTTTCCCTTTTAGGAGCCTTGAGGGGGGCTTATTATAAGGCAGCTGGCTGATATTCCGGTGGCATTTATTTAGTTTTTCCAAAATATGCTAGGCATTCCAGTGATAGTCAGATTAGGTCTCAATCTTGTTTAAAAACTATAAACTATAATTAACCCAAAAATATACCCTTAGGGTAAAAACAACCAAAATGGGCCATATGCCATCGTCGTAACGGTATATTTTACAGCAGGGGTGCCCAGAATTTTTCCTGCGACAGTCGACTTTTGGCTCTTCCCCACTTACGTACGCAATGCAGCGTACGTAGTAAACCCAATAAACGCCCTGAACCACTGCACTTCCGCATTTCCCGGCTTCGACGCGGTCCACTAGAAATCCATGGGTGATCGACTAGTGGATCGCGATCAACGTTTTGGCCACCCCTGTTTTACAGGGTAATTAGAGCTGTGGTTACGACAAGTCAGCAGTGGGAATCAACAGTGGTAAAATGTCAATATCCGGCGCTTGCACAATAAATGTTTTACAAAGACACCAAGATAGTTGAAATTTAGTGTGGGTGACAAATTTCCTGTGTGCCATAACCCTTATAAACAGTGTTTAGTTATGTTATAAGTTCAATTATAATCAGTGCTTAATGATGTCACATATATTTTTTAAGATTGTAAGCTCTTTTGGGCAGGGCCCTCTTCACCTCTTGTATCGGTTATTGATTGCTTTATATGTTACTCTGTATGTCCAATGTATGTAACCCACTTATTGTACAGCGCTGCGGAATATGTTGGCGCTTTATAAATAAATGTTAATGTAATGTAATGTAAAAAATTTGTATATTATAAAAAGCAATCCCTTGTTGTAATATATAAGGAGATTAGAAGTCACCTTGGAGTTCCATGAAAATGAAGCTGCTGTTCAACAGCTACCAGAGTTGGTTCCTGGGTTATGTGAATCAGTCACTGTACTAGTTTGTGCACTATGTAGGGAGATGTAGTTTAGCTACAGCTGAATAGTAATAAAGCTGATTTGCTGAACATACAATTTAGGAGTTTATTTTACTTGCTATGATTTTGGTAGCTTTAGGGACCTTTGCTTTGTTCCATTTCTACATTTTTGTGTACAAACCACTGGGCTTAAGTATTTTGATTCCAAATATGGTACATTCCAAACCAATCCTTTTATCCAATACAAGGACTATGTTGTCATTGGAAGAGGAATTCCCTGCCCTCCCCCTCCAGCCCATTTGCATTGTTACAGCCCTGTCATTAGGAATAGGATGCAGGGGACCAGCCATTGATGGAGTTCACTTGTCACATACAATGGGACCAAATTCCCACCGTCTCTGGGCTTTGTCATTAAGAATGAGCTCCCTGCTCTCTTGTCACTAATTAGTACAACATTCCAGCAATCTGCTATCGGGTGAAAGCATCCCTAAAAGGGTTAAAGGAACAGTAATACCAAAAAATGAAAATGTTTTAAAGTAATTTAAATATAATGTACTGTTGCCCTGCACTGGTAAAAGGTGTGTGTTTTCTTCAGAAACCCTACTATAGCTTATATAAACAAAGCTCCTGTGTAACCAATGGTGCAGCCATTCAAGCTGGAAAAAAGAAGAAAAGGCACAGGTTACATAGCAGATAACAGATAAGTGCTATGCAGTGGGAATCTGTTATCTGTTACATAACTTGTGCCTTTTCTCCTTCTTTCAAGCTTGAATGGCTGCAGCAGCAGCTTTATTTATATAAACTATAGTAGGGTTTCTGAAGAAAACGTATAAGCTTTACCAGTGCAGGGCAAAAGTATGTAATATATTAATTACTTTGATATAGTTTTATTTTTTGGTGTTAATGTTCCTTTAAACCAAATTTACTCCAAATTTTTGTACCATTCTAGTGTAAACCTTGTTATCTTTAAAAAGTTACTGTTAGATACTGAAAGAAGTGAGTAGCTAAATTCATCTATGTATACAACAAATAACTGATTAAACCCATGTACATTTTGTGAATAGAGGTTCTTTAATGTATCCCGGCAGAGGTTTTTACCAACCCCATTCATGGTACATGGTCAGGACCTATAACAAGCTTGTGGGTACAGGAATAAATAGTTTTACCAATCATGCTATAATTACAGGGGTATTAAAGTATTCACTTAAAATTTTGTCCTAATTGGCCACCAGGCCTCTCTAACTATACTATGCTTTATTAGAGTGACCTGTATGTTGAAGTATAGAAGCAAGGTTAAATATCTGTGGTGCTACCAGTGTGGTTCAACTAAGAGTCCCAAGTCTAGCCTGGTTAAATGTACCTATCACGGCGGAAGAGGTTGGCTTGGTGATACAGACCCTCCCCTCTAACAAAACCCCCAGGCTAGATGGACCAGACTGGTATAAGTTCCTGAATGACCTGGGGCCCCTCACTTACTAAACACCTTCCAGGCAGCCTGGGATTTTCAATCCTTACCGACCTCATTTGCTGAAGTCCTTATTGTAGTTATCTCTAAAGCTTGTTGAGATACCACCCTCTGCCCGATATCCCTCATCAATGCAAAATGTTGGTAAAGGTACAAGCTGCCAGACTTACTCTGGTGATGGAAGACTTAGTGCACCCAGACCAATCGGGCAACGGATTTCAATCTCTGATGTCTATTCACTTACCTCCAAATTCCCCACGCCAATAGCTGAACCAGAGTAGTGGCCTCTCTCGACTCGGAGAAGGCCTTTGATTCGGTAGAATGGGACTATATTTGGGAAGTGCTCCAGAAATTTGGCCTGGGGGACCAGTTCATTCAATGGGTTAAACTACTTTACAAGTCCCCAATAGCCAAGGTCAGGGTAAACAAAACCATCTGGTTATGTAGGGGAACCAGACAGGGGTGCCCACTCTCGCCAGTCCTCTTTGCATTAACAATCAAACCCCTGGCCGTTACAATACAGAACAATCCAGATATAAAAAGGGCTCCAATATGCTAACATTACTGAGAAGATGTCACTTTTTGCAGATGACATACTGTTATACCTGGCGGACCTAGAAGATCCGCTTTCCACCCTTTTAGAGGTTATCCAGAACTTCCGTTCTCTGGACTTAAAATTAACTAGAATAAGTTACAACTATATAATATTGATCCCAACCCAGACATACAGGTCCCACAAAACACACTGTTGAAGAGGGTCACATCCTTTAAATACCTGGGGGCCTAGATACCCCCAGACCCACATTCATCCATGCAGCTCAATCTAGTCCCCATAATTAACTCTTTCTCTCTAACACTTAAGAACTGGGCGAAGCTTCCACTTTCTTTATGGGGGCAGGTGAACATTATCAAGATGATATATTTACCAAAATTCCTCTACATACTCCATAATACCCCGTTCACCATTCCCTGCTCCTTTTTTAAGAAACTAAATAAATTGATTAACCCATTTATATGGGCAAATAATACACCCCAAATCTCCTGGGTGAGGTTGACTTCCTCACTTCTATTTCTATTATTTGGCCTCCCAAATCTATTATTTTCTTTGGTATCTCTCACCCAATCCATACAATCTCAATATGACTCTCCAAGCCTCTATCCTCCATTCAGTTAAATGTCTGACTGAATCAGACAGACCTATCCTATCCCTACAGGCATTCCTCTGATATGGCACACTGATTTAGTGTAACTTGAAACCACCCCACCAAGTCTTCAGGGGGGCCAGTGCTCTCACTATCTCCTTGTAGATTGTAAGCTCTTTTGGGCAGGGCTCTTTTCACCTCTTGTATCGGTTATTGATTGCTTTATATGTTACTCTGTATGAAACCCACTTATTGTACAGCGCTGCAGAATAAATGTTAATAATATCTCTTAACAGCGGACTAGTGATGTGCAGGTTGGAAAAACACACCCAACCCAAACAAGCCTTTGTCTGCCTGCACACAATTCAGCCCAATGAGCCATCATTATTTATATACCTGCACCCGACCCCTCCATCTCTGATGTCAGCAGAAAGTATATGAATAAGCCTCACTGCAGAGCTTGGCCCTCTACCACCCATGACCCAGTAAAGATGTGCTTTGCCTGCCTGACCCACAGGTCAGAGGTTCCCATATACAGGCAGATAAGCTGGTCTGAAGGACTTGAGTTGGCAGCTGAAATGTTGAATTGGCAGCTACATATGTATGGCCGCCCTAATATGGACAAAAAGTTATGCAGAAAATATTCATGGTTATATTTTTGTTAGCAATGCACATTTTTACTGCATTATGCCAGTGCCAGTACAGTGGTGGTACTGGGATACTGCTCTCGACTAGGGTAGGTGCAGATGAGAGCTGTCAACCAACCTTGATTTTCCATGAAGCACAAAGTTTTTGTGGGCGGAGTTGAGAGCATTATTGGGTCATAATTGGGACTAGCTAGGTGGTAATTGGCAGTTGTAGGGTTGCTTCACGGAAAAAAAAAAAACTCCAGGGAATCACCTCTGGAATGTGGACACAACTGGCAGATTGGGATACCCAGTATTTGATACCCAGCTTTGATGCCCAGTATTGCTTGGGTCAATAATTTCCTAACCCTTAGCTTTTCAACATGAACCCATTCCAGCCTGAGGTTGAGGGACTATTCTACCTGTGCCCAACCTGACCTCTATGGTGATTTCAGAAATGAAAAGGTTTAGCACTACACTATCCCCCAGTGATAGACAGGGGAACATGGTGGCTCACACCCAACCCAAACCCTCCCTTGAGTATCGTGCCAGCCTGCACACCACAAATATCCAGTTAAAAAGTATTTTCTTATAGTGTAGAGCATAAAAAATACCAGGAAAAATGTAATTTATTTAGAACATAATATACTCTTGTTCTGTAATAAAAGAGATTGTTAGAATGAATTCTGTGCTTCCTGATTCTATAACTCCATTTATAAAGTTATAATTTAAAGTTTGTTGTATATAGTGTAGCTTATGAAACGTGTACATACCTGCATATTTTTTAACTTTGTATGGGAGTAGCACCAGTGATCACAATCTGCCATCTCACCTTTTTGCATGTTTGCATTTATAATCCAATGTATCTCTTTTCATCTTCATTTATTCCGTGTTTAATCTCCAGGACTTGCCCAGACCTGTGTGTCGTCCCCTTGCCTGAATGGTGGAACATGCCAGGAAACAGCAAGTGGATTTACCTGTCTGTGCCCAGCGGAGCCATTGGCATTTACTGGAACTACCTGTGGAGATCTGTATGATGCCTGTGCCATTGATAGATGCCCCAGCACCCATAGCTGTCAGAGCACCCCAGGGCATCCTCATTTTCAGTGTGTTTGCCAACCTGGGTTGAACTGCACCAATGAGTGTCAGAGAAATTCCTGCCCATTCCAAAATTTTCAGTGTACAGTTGGTGAGGACAGCTTTATGTGCAAGTGCCAAAGTGGGTACGGTGGAGTGGACTGCAACTTTGAGGTATCACCGTGTTTTCAGAACCCCTGCCAGAACAATGCCACCTGTTTGGCAGAAGGAGACAGCTTCAGGTGTGTATGTGAGCCAGGGTTCACAGGGCAGGAATGTGAGGTCAATGTGAACGAATGTGCTTCAAACCCATGCCAGAACGAGGCTCTCTGTGTGGATAAAGTGGACAGATACATGTGCTTCTGTGTGCCCGGCTTCCAAGGCCACCATTGCGAAATAGACATCAACGAGTGTGCTTCCAGACCATGTCAGAACAACGGAACTTGTATGAACCAACTGGACCAATATGAATGTGCTTGTGCCAATGGTTACACAGGTAAGAATGCAAGGAACACCATTAACTTCCTTGTGGTTTCTCCATTGATCTTGGTTTGTAATATTTCTTCTGGAACTTGCCGGTTTAGGACTGCTACCTAGTTGTTAGGCTGGAAAATACAGGACATCATTACAAGAAAGCGTTTAGAGTGATTTTCAATCCAGATCTTCTGGTATGAAGATCTTGTGATTTTAGTACAGTGTTGGTTCAGGAACAGGTTGGTGGTCATTTTGGAACAATTGTTTCCCATTCTGAAATAACTTGAAGTCATCTACTTTCTCTAGATCAACAAAAAGTTACAGAGGTGTATCTTTTATCAATCATATCATATATGTAACTATATATATAGACCATTATATTTGCTGGTTCATATGGCAACCTGCAAACCTTCCATTCTTGGACCTGTAATGCACTTAGCCGCCTTTGTCAGCTCAACTCTTCCTAATCCGTTTTGTATTAAACCAGTTAATAAGAATGATTTGATGACAACCCTACTCTCAAATATAACCACTTAGCAATTAATTTATACCCTTTTATTTGCTGATCTTCCACTGCATCTAAGGTTGGACCTTACACTTGAGTCTGAATATAAACCCTGAAGGACACTTGGAGTTGATGGTATTTGAAGTTCATCTGCTGCTTAAGAATCAATGACGTCAACTCTGTATTATGCTTACTAACCACCCTTTAAAGCAGCACTCTTAGTAAAATGCATATAAACTAAAAAATACAGTTCAGCAATGCACTTTGCTAATCTTTTGGTCTGAAATTCAGGCCACAAATTTTTCCAGCTCTGTCTTATTATACTTACATGGAGGCTGGTACCAGCAGCCTGGGAAAGTGACAGGTATACGGTATACATGTGTAGATATCGGGTATTGTTTTATACATTACTTGAGTGATCAGTCACAGTTCCTACACTTAAAATCTTCTCGCCAATAAAGCAGACTCGATTGCATTAGAGCAGATGTTTGAGACTTTTTTTTCAAGGGGTTGTTCACCTTTAAATTAAAGTTTAGTATGTTATAGAGAGTGCTATTCTGAAACAATTTGCAATTTGTCATTTTTTAATGATTTTGCTTTAGTCAGCAACTATCCAGATTCGCCTGGATTTTTAACAGCTATATGGTTGCTAGGGTCCAGATACCCTAGCAACCAGGCAGTAGTTTGAATAAGAAACTTGAATATGAAGTGGAACAAAGGGGTATTTAGCAAGTGATATCCCAAAAGAAAATCAGTGTTATGCTTTCCTTGGGGAAACAAGCAGGAATCATAGGAAGGAAGGTTTGCATGCTGTAATGAAAGCCACCTGACTGGGTTTAGAGCATGGCAAAGGTATCTGCTGATCAGATTCCACTACAGACCAGTTTCATCATCAAGATTTTAGCAAATTCTAATGGCACAAATGCAGATTAAGGTAGGATGAGGTGGCCAGATAGCCAGTATACAGCATTTCCCCAGCATGGTGGAAAGGAGTCCTATCATTATCTATACAACTGCCTTGCAACCAGCAGCGCTGCACTCTGTATCTAGGGTTGCCACCTGGCCGTTAAAAATAATGCTTCATGTTAATGTTAGTAATAAGGAAGAAAGATAAAAATATAGCAAGGCCAGTATTTTTTTCAAGTATATTTTTTTTACCAGAATGTGCTAGGTCCAAGTGATGCATTATTTACAAAGTAGGTCTACTAATGCCTTCTCTAATATGACAAAACTATGTTTCACATTAATATTGTAGCACTATTTAAACAGAGAATAACGTTGGTTAATCTTCTTCTGCCACCTGCTGGCAGTTTCTTATTACTGCATGAATATTTCTTGAATTAAGGTGGCCATATGTGCACCACCAATATTATTGTGTGATAATCGGTGCATATATGGTGGGGGACGAGGTGACTGATATTGGTAAAAGCCTTGGATAGCGGTTATCTCGTTGATTGGTTAGGACTGATTTTTATCAGGTGCCTTTGAAGGTGTCCAAACATCATAACATTAATGCCAAATCGTCAGATAGGGGTAAAGAATTCCTTTGTTTTTACCTGCATATCTGACGATTCAGCTCTTAACATTAGTAGAGTGGATGAATGATCTTTCCTATAAACAATGGTCGTGGAAAAGATCATAATTGTAGCATGTATGGCCACCTTTAGCTGTCTCTAAAGCGTTCCTTAGTGTAACTTTAACATTACTGGAGATGTACTAAATCCTGCATTCGGCCAAATAGCAAATCCACAAGAGATTCAGCCCACTTAAATTTTTATCGCACCCCAATTCTATAAAAAGATCCACCTAAAATCTGTTTTTTGCCTAATTAAATAAAATGTCATTCTAAGCAACTTTCCAGTATACATTTGTTTAGAATTTTCAATGGTTTTCATGTTATTTGTAAATGCAATTACAACTGAAAGCAGTATTTGTTTATCCCTGCTCTCTGCATTTGCTCCTGGTTCTGACTTTCACAGCGATATAGCAGAAGTCATTTTTCCTCCAGGTGTAGCTTTTGCCACATTGTTTCAAGAATCAAGCAAGAACAGGGATGCAAAGAACAGAAAGTCACATATAGATACTGCTTTTAATATCAAACTTACAAACAATAGTGCATCCCTGAAGGTTGCCAATGTTGAACATTTGCCTTGTAGCCTTGGCTGCAGTATTGCACAATGAGAGGGAATGTTTGTAGAGACTCGGATCAAACCAGTAATGCTTATAAAGATGACTTCGATTTTATGTGCCCTACAAACTGACTGTTGTACTTTTCTCTCTGAAGGAATTAACTGTGAGATGGAGATAGATGAATGTCAGTCAGTTCCATGTCAGAATGGAGCTACATGTAGGGACCATATTGGCTACTTCACGTGTGACTGCCCAGCGGGCTATGATGGAGAACAGTGCCAGCATGACATTGATGAGTGCCAGAGCCAGCCCTGTCAGAATGGAGGGCAGTGTATGGATGAAATTAACAGGTAAACCAAAAGTGTCACAGCATTATTATTCTGCCAAAATTCCAAAATTGGGAGACTCACAAAAATTTCAGGGTAGTTGACAACTCTGTATTGAGCTTTTATCAGATTTCCAGGTCTAGGTTAACAGCCACCAGAACTCATCAAATCCACACACATAGGGGCAGATTTACTAATCCACGAATTTGAATCCCGAATGGGAAAAATTCGTATTGGAAACGAAAATTTCTGAAGATCACAAATATCTCGAAAATGCTTGTGAAAAAATCGTATTAGTCACGATAATATCGTATTGGCGATCCGAAAGTCATGAAATTTTCGTACCGAACAATTGTAAACAGCGGTAAAAACTTTCCGATTTTTTCACGCAAGCGTACGATAAAGTCGTGGGGTGTACGAAAAAGTCGTTCAGTGTACAAAAAAGTCGTGCGGACGCCAGAAAATACGCTCAGAGCGTTCGTGCTTTTGTAAATGTGCCCCATAGAGTTGCTACCTTTAGGGCTCTGGCACACGGGGAGATTAGTCGCCCGCGACAAATCTCCCTTGTCACGGGCGACTAATCTCCCCGAGTTGCCATGACCCGCCATCCCACCGGCGAACATGTAAGTCGCCGGCGGGATGGCACACACGGCGGCGCGTTTTCCCGAAATCGCGGAAAAAGATTTGCAAGATTGGTCGCCCGCGAACATGGAGTTTTGTCGCGGGCGACTAATTTCCCCGTGTGCCAGAGCCCTAACCCTTGAATACTGGTCACATATTGAATTGACTTCCTGCAAGGCTAATTAGCAATGTATCGATATACATGCTGCAGACTGAACTGATTTATGTGCAACCATGCAGCATGCATCTAAATGAATTGTTACTTGACATGCAGCATGTTGATTCAATGTGTGGCCATTATTAAAAAGTCGATGGAAAAAAACAGCTTTAGTGGTGAACCTTTGCAGATAACCTGACTGTCTATGGTAATGAATTAAAGCAAATGGCTAAGCAATGGCTAAGCACCGACTCATATCCAGTAAATTACACAAAAATGCTGTTATTGATTCACATTATATTGTGCAAAACATGCAACGCAACACATCAAAACATGCCACTTTGTATCTGAAGATTACATTTTTTTAGCCTTTCTTTGGCTCATTTATCAGCCCAACTGTTTCATACTATACCTCCTCCATCAGGCTGCCTTGGTAGAACATAAAAGTATGTTTAATGTACAGTGCCTCCATCTCCCTGCCAGTAAGGCCAGAGTGTTTGTTCTGAATGCAGATTGATCTGGGCTGTGTATTTCAGGTTCCGCTGTGATTGCAGTAATACTGGCTTTGTTGGTGGCCGCTGTGAAGTAGAAATCCTGGAGTGTGACTCAAATCCTTGTCAGAACAATGGCACGTGCATGGAGAGAGTCAATGGCTACGAATGCTTGTGCTGGAAAGGTGAGGAACAGATTTTTATGCTTTTGAGCATTCCTGCTCTGCAATACTTGGTTATGGGTTCAGTTTCTCTCCTAGCAGCAAGGTAGGAGCAGCAGGACACACAGCCCAGCATTGGGGCCCTGACCTTACTGCCAGTCCTAATGCACAGTGAGCATTGCGTGCCCCCCTGGGGTGAAAAATGACCTGTATAATCTTCATACCTACAGAACTTGCCTCTTAGTCAGGAATTTAAAAAAAAAGAACCTGATTTGATGCCCGTGGGAGCAACATCAAAGTGGTCAGTGAGCACAATGTAGCCACTGTTTGGGGATTACTGGTCTAGTAGAATTTTTAAACCTGCCTAATTAAAATCTGTGCTATCCTGAATCAATGTTTTTCAGACAATCAAAAAAAAAAAAATGTCAATTTGGGACTACATATTAACCAGGCCAGTATGCATACCTCCCAACTGCCCCAATTTTTGCAGTCCTAGATTCTTATTGAAAAGTCCCTCATTTCCTATTCTGCATTGAACGCCAACAAAGACACAAAGTTTCTCAAACTTAATTAGATAAGTAGGCTTTTGGCAGAAAGCCCAGAATACTCAACAGTCAGCACCTGCATTTATATATAATTGTAACTACTAAGTTACACAGGTCTTTTGGGGGAACTAAGACTTGCATGTTAAAGGGCAATTTCACCTTCAGTAGCAAAACTTTAATAACATATTAAACAAGACCCAAAAAAACCCAGAAATGTGTTAAAACTATACATAACCTGCCAAATGTTGTAAAATGGGGGTGGTATTTAGGGGGTGTGGTCACAAAAATGGGCATGACCGTTTTGTATTTTCCTAATGTTGGGAGGTAAATGACTGAAATATTGGCTGGTGTTTTGTTTTCCTTGCTGCTATTAAGGGGCCATTGAGTAGTCCAGGGCAGGGTACAACATGCACAGTCCACCATGTCTTTTCCATACTAAAACATATGGTTATGCTCTCCCCTGTCAGCTATAGCAGAAGAAAACATCCATAAGCATTAAATACCTCCCCAACGCCAACCTCCAAGTTCTTACTTTAAAGCTGAAAAATACAAACAGAATAATTAATGGGGGGGTGGGGTAGGCTGCCCTGGGGATGTCATTCCCCGGCAGCATACTAAAACACATGGGTAAATACCAAAGCAATACCAAGGGAGGGAATGAATACAAGATATTTATTTCTGAGAAACAGACAGCACAACTGCCCAAACTGAGCATCCGCTGCAGAAAAGAAATCTATTTTGTAAAATGGGAGAGAAAGATTCCCAATTCATAATCGGACTGACTTCCTTCAACAATCTGATGCTGTTTGTCTGATGCTGCTTTCTCATGTACGATAGCGCTGTAAGAAGCCAAACAGCACGCTACTAAGGGCATAGATGCCTGCACCACATGAAACTGAGGGGATGACCATCATGATGTATTCATGATGTCTGGAAGCATGTGCCCCCTACCCATCTCCTAACTTACTCATCATTCAGCTTTTTTGCCCCTTAGTGCTCTTGTGCCTTTGTCCAGGGTCATAGTAAATAATGCCTGCAGTATCAGTGGTAAACAGTGAATTAAACATTGATTCATATTACACTTCAGTATCTTGTTATATAATACTAATATACAGTGTAGGCTAGGCCAGGTGCCATAAGCAACCTAGCTGGCCACCTTGCCACCCTGCACATAAGTTTGCACATGTGCAGTGACATGGTTGGGTAGTGGGGAGGATTTACAGTGGTGAGGGGGCAGTGAGGAGCTGGTGCCACATATTGGACTATTGTGAGCAGGACTGGAGGGACTAGAGGGGTAGGTAGGCAAGAGGCATGCATCTTGCACTCCCCCACTGTTGCACCTTAAGCACATGCTTTTTTTGCCTACCCCTACTTCCAGCCCTGCTAATATGTTTCATTCTGTTCTGTATTTAGGGCTCAGTGGACCAGCTCATTTACCTGTTCTCCTGCTTAGTTAGGGCAAAATTGCTATATTAGTGTGCACTGCTGCACACCAGTGGCTCAGGGGCAACATGTTGCTCCCCAACCCCTTGGATGCTGCTCTCAGTGCACTCAATCCTGGTAGGTTTTTTTAAATTCCTGACTTGGGCGCAAGTTTTGGTTGAATAAAAACAAGATTTACTACCAAATAAAGCCCCCTGTAAGCTGATAGTGTGCATAGAGGCTGCCTAATAGCCAATCTTAGCCCTTATTTGGCTCCTCCATGAACTTTTATGATGCTTGTGTTGCTCTCCAAGTCTATTTACATTTTACTGTGGCTTACAAGTAAGTAAGGTTGGGGACCTCTGCTTTAAGGGGATGGTAAACCAAAGCTTGAGTGGGTGGGGTTAAAACCAATTGAACAACCTTGATAAAGAATATGAGACAATTTTCCCTGTGACTCAGGCACCAAGAATCAGATTGTGTACATTCAGTCTTGGTATAGTACATATATATATGACTGAAAGATTTACCCCAAATGGATTGCCCCATCTTTGCATTGGAGTTTTATTGATATTTACGACCATTCCTCTGCTTTAAATGCATAAACATTTTCTTTTGCCCATGCTCTGCCTCTGGAGGTAAATAAACCATGAAATATGGGCATGTAATAGTGTACGGCTATTAGTGGTTTATGGTTGTTTGAGCTTATTTCTTAAAACCTTCTCTCTTTCAGGTTATTCTGGAATTCATTGTGAAATAGATGATAATGAATGTTTTGAGGAGCCATGTGTAAATGGTGGCCTATGTCTTGAACTATCCAACCAGTCATATTATGGCACTGAACCAGAATTTAACAAGTTCAGCTACAGCCAAGCAGCAGGATATTTGTGCCGCTGCCAGCAAGGATTTACAGGTGAGTGTTGGGCATGTCCATGTGCAAAGACTGGAAGTAATGAAAAGTTTGTATCAGCTCTAGTAACCAATTGCAACTAATTAAATATTTGCTTTGTTTGTTAATATAAGCTGCTGTTGACTACTGTTCATAGCAACAATCTTAAGCTATTAGAGGGCTCACCAACAGCTGAAGGGCTATGGTTTGGTCGTTGCTTATTCATCTTGGGTTTTTGGGGGGACGGAGTCAGGCATCCTTCATTGCTTGGGGTTATGTTTCTCAAAAGTTATATATACTATGCCTGATGGATAAAGAATTGTAAGTGTAACTGGAAATATATGTCTGCAGGACCAAACTGCTCTGTGAACATTGATGAATGTGAATCTTGGCCTTGTCTGAATGGCGGAACCTGCACCGACTTAATCAATGGCTTCCTGTGTAACTGTGCTTCTGGATATACAGGTAGGACAAACTGGTTATGTTATGGTTACCCAACTCATATCCTAGGATACCCAGTAACTGTAATAGTTGGCTCTGGCTTAATATCCAAATAGTAACCTGGGGCCGAGGCATGACCTTAGATGTAAACTATGAGGCTGCTTCCTGGGAGTAGCTTGGAGCATTGGCAGGGGCCTCACCCTGAAGGTCTGTTAGGTATAGAATAACAGAGAATACCTATGCTCTTCATGATACACCAGACAGCCCTGCTTCAAGAATCAGTAGTTTGAAATTAGAACCTAAAAAAAGGAATAATATATAATGAAGCATATACAGTTATGGAATCCCTTATATTGTTCTAATTTTTAGAAATATTTTCTCTTTCCTCTTTAATAATGAAACAGTAACATGGTAAGTTAGGTTGGAAAAAGACATACCCATCAAGTTCAACCTAAATGCCTATATATAACCTGCCTAACTGCTAGCAGATGCAGAGGAAGGCAAAAAAACACCATCCAAGTCTCTCAAATTTGCCACAGAGGGGGAAAAATGAATCCCATCTGGTCCTGGACCTTTGTTTACCTTTATATGTTCAAGTCTCTTTTGAATTTCCTCCTGAGTGACCCACGCGTCAGTAGTTATATGAATTGGGCCTATTAAAAGACATGTTAACACCAAAAATAAGTTTTTGCCTAAGAAAAGAAAACTATGGCGCCCGTTTACTAAACTGTGCTAAAATTGTCTATGACTTTCTGCAGGTTATCGAAGAGAATATTCTTGTGCCAGAATATTGGCCATGTCAAAGTTAACTATGCAAACGTACCAGTTAACGTTGGCGTTCATTTTAGTGAGTTGCGAATATTCTGGCGACAAAATAAGTTTGCAGATATTTCTGCTATAAAATAGTCTTCTTTTATGGCGTTTAAGTTTGTGATTATTCATGCTATAAAATAGTCTTGTTTTATGGTGTTTATTTTTACACATTTATGGCCAGATATGCATCTTCAAAACTGATAAACTTTAATAAGTGATTGTGAAGATACCATCAACAACATAATAAACACATTTTACCCAATTAAACATGTATTCATCATATAATCCATCCAGTCACAAGCCTTACCCCCATTAATACAAAAAGTATTGTAATAAATGTTGTTTTCTTTTTTTAGGCAAAAATACAATATATTCTGGGTTGACTTGTCCCTTAAACCTTGAACTATTTGATATGTTTGCTCCAGGTTGCATGATTGGACTGCACCATTCTTTAACTTCGGTAAATTACTCTATTTTACTTTAAATAAAAAGTTGGCAAATTCCTTCAGCTGATGTTGCCTACAAACACTGGAATCTTGCCATAGAAAACTAGGCTTTGTGGGGGAGCCGTCTGCTCTGCTCTGTTCTCTCTTTTGCTGTGTAAGGTGCCAGCCTTCATGTATTTGGGTATGAGGGAGAGACTAGGAATTCCGTGGGAGTTGCTTGAGAGATAACATCACCTACAGTAATTGTGAGAAGGAAAATATATTGTGGATACTGGTGAGCAGACCAGGAATGTCTACTGTGGCTGAGCTTCAGCTCCCCTTAGCTAGGTATCTGCTTATTTTCTGTAGGTGCGACTGATGTATACAATGGGCTTCACACATGCTTTGTAGCTTTAAGAGAATTAGCTGAATAGAGTTGCTAAGCAGGGAGAGAGAGAGAGACTGTGTGAACAGCCTAACCAGAAAGGAAAATAAAGCCAATAATCCCCCCCTGCTTTGTTTATTAATCCTTCCAGAGTCAGATTTTTAGTTCCTATTAGGATCACAGACGCTTCACATGGCTAGCTAAAAAAGAGAAAAGGACAGCACCGGGACATCATTACTAAGTGACGGTCCCTTGCCTCTCTCACATTGCCTCACAGGCATTACCACATTTGCCCTTTTTTTTTTATTCCAGTTTAAAATCTAGGCTTTTAACTGTGTCATTGGTTAGGTTAATTTATCACTTCGCCACACAAATCCCTGTATTAGTTCCTTAAGATCTACAGGCCTGAGACTGACCTACAAAGCCTCTTGCTGTGACATCTTCTCTACATACTCTTGTAATTACCCCCATTGCCGTTAATGTTTAACGTTAATGTTTACATTTAGTTTTTTTTAAGTGGAATTCAGTTAGAGTAAAGCACTGTATTTTTTCCAAGTAGCACCGCTGCCTTCTGGAATTCTACAGAGGTGCAACCAGGACTGGAACAAAGGCATAAAACATAGACAAATGCATGGCAGGCCCCACTAAATCCCAACCAACAGCACATTGGTAGGATGTAGACATTGATATTCTAAGACAATTTGCAGTTGGTCTTCATGATTTATTTTTTTATGATTTTCAGTTATTTAGCTTTTTGTTCAGCAGCTCACCAGTTTGGTATTTTAGCAGCTATCTGGTTACTAGGGTCTTATTTACCCTAGCAACCAGGCAGTTGTTGAAATGGGAAACTGGAATATGAATGGGAGAAGGCCTGCATAAAAAAAAGATAAGTAGTAAAAAGTAACAACAGAGCAGTAGATTTTAACTGTGGGGTTCAGTAACACTCCATTTGAAAGTTGGAAAGAATCAGAAGAGGAAGGCAAATAATTAAAAATTGTAGTTGTGGGTAGGACTGGGCTACCGGGGCATCGGGAAAAAAACGGTGGGCCCCAGTGACCCAGACCCGATCTCAACAGGGCACCTCCCCAAACTTCAGGTCTCCCTTCCCACGAAGTGCTGAAGGTAAGTTTAATTTACGCACACTTGGGGGAGGGGTTCAGATGGGTGGTGGGGGCCCTCCGGGGGTGGGGGGGGGGAGTGTGAAGGCCATTACGATTAGCAATTAATTCTGATTGTTATTACATGGCAGCTAAGAAACCAGCACAATTAGAATTATAATATAATAATCACCCCTGTAGAATCAGCTTGACAGGCTCATAGGCAAACTTGATTTTCTGCTTTATAATTTGCGACAACCCCTAAGCTTAGCTTCTCAACAGCTACTCACAGCGCATGGTGCCGACTCCGAGTCCAACACAGTGAGATACTGTGGCAACTTTGAAGGCCTCAGTCTTTACTGTTGCAGAGATACCAAACCTTTAGGCTGGTAACGTAAATGCAGTAGATAAAATATGGAATTTTTAGCCATATTTGTTTTTACGGCTTTGTAGCCCTGCCACATCAATGTTCCCTAAGGATCCCTGTTTTTGTTTTATTTGTGCACTTTCTTTGAATGACTTTCCATTTTCAAAAAAACTGTTCCAAGTAACCAAACACTTGTAGAAAGTGCTGAAATGCCTAATAAAAGCGCGGAGGGACTGTGGAGCCAAGTAACTACTCAATTCCCTCCATGCATAATAGGGTTAACGCACCCAGCTTGTTTTCCTGCGAAAAAAGCAGTCGCCTTGCTCACCACTCCTCTTCCCGGCATCTCCCACACTGCGATCCCCTCCTTTTGCCTGGTGTGTCCGGAGCCGAATCGCCCTCCCTGTTTCAGGCACATTTGTCTTAAGACATCTAAGCTCTGTCAGCTACATATATAAATTTCAGTAAAGCGGTTTATTCTTATTGCTAAAAAAAAAAGAAAGAAAAAGGTAAATATTTTGTCACAGCGAATGGCGGGTGATAGTCCTTGGCCATTTAATCTATGGTGTTATTTGATGTCTTCCACATGACAGTGGCTGGCATTCGGTTATAAAACAGCTACTGTATACAGTTTGTTAAAAGTTTGGTAAAGGTGAAATGCATGGCAAGAACTATCGATGATGTATCCTATAATAAAGCTGTGGCCAAACTCCACCCCACTTAATGTGTGTCCTCTTGGTTAGACTAGTACATTGGGGTAAGGTAGGAAGGGAGGGAATAAGTCTCCACAGTCTGAGTTGGGTTGCCACTTGTCCAGTGCAAATGATGCTTGATGTAATAGGGGAGATAGATGAAACCCTAGGTAGGCTGCTATTTTGTTTTCCCATAAAAAGGCAACTTATGTAGCTCACTATTATTGTTCAGTTATGCTCTAGGGGTTTATGATTCTCTGCTCTCTGAAAAGGCAGTGTTACACAGTTGAGGGGACAGCCTGCAAAGTGGCCTTTTTGTGCTCTTTTCACACTGTGTCCTGCATGTTAAATGAGCCCTAATGATTTAATTCCATTTTAAAGAGCTCAACATCAGTTATTCGTCTGTTATTGTTTGTGCAGCAATATCTGGGTCACATAAATGGAATTTTGATTACTTTGGAAATTATCTTTGTGCTGTACGAGTTGCAGATTGTACAGAAGTTGGTTTATGGCAAATTGCGTTTACATTGAAAGATCGCCGGGTAAATATACAGTACAATAAGGGTCATTTATGCCACAAGTTCAGCGTGCAAAGAACCCATGTGTTTTAACCCATAATGCAGCAAAAGCAGCTGAAAGAGGGAGATATATACATCATTTGCATTTAATGTTGTTTTGGGGAGACTGAGAATATATATATATATATTACGGTTACAGTAAGAACTGTAATAGTGGCTGCAGTTCTCCAGCAGTGAAAATCCTATTCTTTGTGCTTGTTGGCTTGATGGTTGCATCTCTAACAAGAGCTACTTGTGTTTTTGGTACAGGGCAGAGAAAGCCAGTTCCTTTGTGCTTGTTGGTGTCAGACTGCTCAGAGCTGGATATCAAGCAGTAATTGTTTCTGAAATGGGTGGCAGAACAGCAGGCCATTAACACCATAGTGTGTGATACCACTGCACCCAGGAGCCCTTGCACATAATCGTTAGTCACGTTTGCTGCACAATTCTGTTCCTTACTCAAATGCAAATTCTGTCCTGAAACCTGCTGAATAAATTCAGGATAGTGGTCCCTTTCCAGTCTACCATAGATACTATTACTTACTTACCATAGATACTTCTCACATAGATACTTCTCACAATGCACTGTTTTACCCAGAATTCTGGTGCCATTAATGATGCAAATAGGTGATTCTCTTTATGCAATTGTGCTGCACAGGTTGCCCGCTGCACTTGCAGATGTACCTCAAATGTACCTCACATTCTATCTAAAAAGCTCCTTACAAATAACTACTACAATAATCTATGTATCAACGTGTTTATCAGCTGCTACACTCTATCTTCTGCTTCATCTAATAGGTGCTATTTTCATTGCTTGTCATTAATTTGCTGCTGTAAACATCTGACATATACTATTGTATATAGGCAGCACAGTAGGCCATTGGGTAGTACTTCTGCCTTGAGGTAGTGGGGTCCCGAGTTCTATTGCAGCTTGGGCACTCTTTGCAAGGAGTCTACAAAGGTACCATACCCAATTCCTCAGCGCTTAAGATAAAGTTCCAGTGAAGTATATAATGGCTGTGATGCTGCTGCTCCTCTTACGAAAATAACCCCTTTGACCGGGTCTCAAACGTGTCCAGAAAAGTGTGAAGGGAGCGCAAATAAAATGAAACAAAACAACTAATAGTGTAATAACGTTTTAAACCTTTGTTCAAATAACAAAGCCGATCACCTTATTGTGAATAATAATGTCTGTATGTCATCCCCGTGTCTGTGTGCATTTCCTCCCAAATTGCAAAAACATAGAGGCAGGCTGTAACTCCGCTGGGGCAGGGACTGATGTGAATGATGTATAATCTCTGTATATCCTTGAGTAAATGTGTCAGAGCTATAACAGATTATACATTGTTTTTTTGATATATTAAAGGAGCCCCAAATATTTTTACATATCATTTTTAAGTTTAGGTAGGCTGGCCAGCTACAGATTTAGTCTCTAAGTAATACAGTTATTAGATTCTTCTGTATACAGTGACTTAAGGTGGCCATACACAGGCCAATTGTAGCTGCTGATATAGGTCCCTTAGATCGATTCGCATCTTATCGGCCCATGTATGGGCACTACCGACGGGCCTGCCTGACCGATATCTGACCTGAAATTGGCCAGATATCGATCAGGCAGGTTAAAAAATGTAGTCGGATCAGGGACCGCATCGGCTCGTTGCCCAACCGACTGCGCCTATTACCTGTGTTCTAATTCGATCGTTTGGCCCCAGGGCCAATCGACCAAATTAGTCTAAATTCACCCAGTATCGGCCACCCGTAGGTGGGGATATCGGGAGAAGATCAGCTCGCTTGGCAACCTCACCAAGCGAGCAAATCTTAATGTGTATGGCAACCTTTATCTCTTAGTATATAAAGCGAGTGCCTTATAGGGGACTATTGGCTGAAAAATCAGTGGGGAAAAAAATACATAAAAGAGGTTACTTTTAAATGAACGTATAGCACCATGCCTGGAACACATTGGAAGAAACCACTAAGTCAGAGCAATAAAAATGCTCAGTACAAGGGCTGCAGAACATCATTTTCATTTACAAAAGAAATGGTATTGCTTAGGAATTTGTCTTTAATAAAAGGAACTATGTCTAACGTAAGGTTATGCCCTTAGGAATTTATAATATGCATGCTTAATGGGACAAAAATTGTTATGGAGAAGGTCCTATAATTACTTGTGTATAATAAATATATCTGGAACAAGTAAGGTAATCAGCAGATACAGCCAGCAAGGTATTGTCATGTGTTAAAAGGGGTACAGGCTTACAGGAGGAAAGAGTAGTTCTTCCCTTTTAGGGCTCTGGCACACGGGGAGATTAGTCGCCCGCGGCAAATCTCCCTGTTCGCGGGCGACTAATCTCCCCAAGTTGCCATCAGTTGCCATCCCACCGGCGACAATGTAAGTCGCAGGTGGGATGGCACACGCGGCGGTGCGATTTCGGCAGATCGCCGAAAATGCCTCGCGAGGCAACTTCGTCGATTTGCCGAAATCGCCTGCGTAGCTTGTACCATCCCACCGGCGACTTACATGTTCACCGGTGGGATGGTAGTTCGGGGAGATTAGTCCCCCGTGACAAGGAAGATTTGTCGCAGGCGACTAATCTCCCCATGTGCCAGAACCCTTATACTGGTAAAGCCCTGTCTAGAATATGCAGTGCAGTTCAGAAGGGAGATTATTGAAATAACAAGAGTTCACCTGAATTTATTTACAGCAGAATTTTCTACAAGGCAGGGCACTTTTCCTTTTTCACTTTTCTGATTATCCATGTAGGGGTGCCTAGGCCACAGAAGTTGCAACCCTTGAAGTTAGCTTATATAAAAGGTTTCATAATGACAGACATACTTCTTTTTCAACCTCAGCCGCTATGTAAATATGTCAAATTGTGGGGCAGTGCTTGGGGCAGTGGTTCGAGAATGCAAGTGTTTTTTATTGTTTATATATTCTGCCTATAGATGATACTTCTTTAAAATACATAAGCCAGTTCAGTGAGCCTATGATAGACTAAATGCCCGACAGGAGAGTTGTAGAAGAAAAAGAATGTGTGTTAATGTATACTGTATATATAATTATATGTGTGTGTGTACATGCTAAACACTTTGCCCTTCTCCAACATCTGCTGTGCATTACGGCACACTGTACAGCTTAATGAGTGTCGTGGCATTCGGAAGACTTTTGACCCTAATAATGCAGTTCCTGGGCTGGTGTTTCTTGCTGTTGGGCTGTATTGGGGTTAGGAGTAATTCCATGGCTGCTTGCTTTTACTAGGACAGAACAGACAGGCAATCTATGAGTCAGCAGTGACATGAGCCAGCTGGTTGCTTGCACGGGGAAGGGATTACATGTGTAGCTCAGTTCTCTAGCTCCATGCAAATCCAATTCCTTTTGCCTGACTGGCATGAGAGAAAGAGCCTCATCGTCCTAAACAGCTACGCTCACCACCTACCTGCCTAACCCACCCTGATGCCAGTGCCACAACATGACTAGGATATGGGTTGTGTCTTTATGGACTGGAATCTGTCTTCTTGCAGGTAGGAGAAGGGGATGGGGGGACTCTAGTTATTCCGGAGCACTGGAAAAACTTAAAAAGTGTGGGGTGGGTTTTATAGTGACTGCATATTCTAGCAGAGACCCCGGTCTGTGTAAAGCTTTATTTCTTTAATGTATGATGGTACATCTCTGTATCTTTATATTGATTAACTATATCTCCTAGAAGTCTTTTCAGTACAGAGTGCTGTGGATTGGGCTTCTGAATGTTTAAATATTAAACCGTATTTATGCAAATACTGTTATCCAGAATGCTTGGGATCTGGGGTTCTCTGAATTACTCATAAAAAATCATTTAAACATTAATTAATTAAATCCAACAGTATTGTTTTACCCCCAATTAGCATTAATTAGATCATATTTGGAATTAGGTACAAGGAAATCTATTTTACAATTTTGAATTATTAGATTAAAATTGAGACTATGGGAGATGACCTTCCCCATAATTTTGGAACTTTCTAAATAAAGGGTAATGGATCCAATACCTGCCATGAGTAATGTGTTTATTCCGTTTAAATTGATAATGAAATCTGTTTTTAAAAAATTAAGTCTGCAACAGCCAAGTTGCATTAAATTTGTACCTATGTGTAATTATAAAGCAGTACCTGTACTTGATCCCAACTAAGATATAATTACCCCTTATTGGGGGCAGAACAGTCCTATTGGGTTTATTTAATGGTTAAATGATTCCCTTTTCTCTGTAATAATAAAACAGTACCTGTACTTGATCCCAACTAAGATATAATTACCCCTTATTGGGGGCAGAACAGCCCTATTGGGTTTATTTAATGGTTAAATGATTCCCTTTTCTCTGTAATAATAAAACAGTACCTGTACTTGATCCCAACTAAGATATAATTACCCCTTATTGGGGGCAGAACAGTCCTATTGGGTTTATTTAATGGTTAAATGATTCCCTTTTCTCTGTAATAATAAAACAGTACCTGTACTTGATCCCAACTAAGATATAATTACCCCTTATTGGGGGCAGAACAGCCCTATTGGGTTTATTTCATGGTTAAATGATTCCCTTTTCTCTGTAATAATAAAACAGTACCTGTACTTGATCCCAACTATGATATAATTACCCCTTATTGGGGGCAGAACAGCCCTATTGGGTTTATTTAATGGTTAAATGATTCCCTTTTCTCTGTAATAATAAAACAGTACCTGTACTTGATCCCAACTAAGATATAATTAATCCTTATTGGAGGCAAAACAAAAATTATGGAGATCCAAATTACGGAAAGATCCCTTATCCGGAAAACCCCAGGTCCCGAGCATTCTGGATAACAGGTCCCATACCTGTAATCAGTGTCTTTATTCTTTTCTAAATAAAAGTAGATGAGTGTTACATATGACTTAACATTAAAATATAGAAGAGAAAGCAAATGTTGAATTTAATGACATTAATTAATAAGCACAAGTAAATAGACCAGTGATATTGGGAGCCATGTGTGTGACCTCTGACTATTTTGAAAGGGCTGCATGTTTGTGGTAGTTTTCATGTTAATTTAGTTTTTTAGGAAGGGTTGTAACTTGCGGAAAATGCTGGATTGGTATAAGCAATTATTGAATGAACATTTGAAAAGATAACATATAATTGTACATATTTCTAATATTATATTTAATATGATGTATTTATAATCACATATGCCAGTGATTTTTTTTAATGTACATTCATACTGATATTTCTAAGTGTGCAATTAATAGATTTTCTTCAATTGGCCTTACAGAATGCTTAAATTAGTGTGTGCCACTGGGCAGAAAGTGACCTCCTGTTGGCCGGGTATCACTTTTGAGTGTCTTTCTAGATCTGCTGACACCCACTGGGTGCTGTGATTGCTAGTGTAGAGAGTGTAATTGTTTCGTCTGGAATAAAAGAGCTGCATTTCAGGTTTAAAAACGGTTATTATTAGGCATACCCAAAGATTGCAATGTTGAATTTTTGCCCCACTGTTATTGTGTTATTGCTGCCCACTAGTGGAATGGTTAGTGGAGTATCACAGACCTCACCATCAGATCTAAAAGAGAAGGGTACAAGCTCATTTGCTCAAGTTGACACCTGTCTCATAAGGTTGTGTGGAGAGGTAAAGAATTCATTTGAAACTCACCTAATTTCTCCTTGGCCTCTATTATAATGAATAAATGGATAACCATGAAATTAACAGTATAGTTAATTTATTTGCATAAAAGGGCAATGTGTCTTAATGGGGCACATGGAAAGATACCAATGTAGAACAATAGATGATATTCAAGTCTACATCTCTCTCTCTCTCTATATATATATATATTATATATTTCTTGTTGGCTGGGCAATATTGAGCATTCAGTTGCAAAACCTCACTCCATACAAAAAGATGGAGCTTGCAGTCTAAGGTCCCTATGGCATTCATAGAGCAGTCTAGGGACAGTATTATCTAGAACCCATTACCCTGCTGCCTGTATGTTTTTTGAGGGTATGGGCAAACTTAATTACCCAGAGGAAACAACACAAGTATGGGAAGAAACTCCCAACCTTGATTTGCTTTGGCTTGTCTGCTTTTTTATTGCAGATGTCTTCCGCCAATGTAGGCTACTAGGTGCTACTTGTATGTAGCCACACAGGAAACCAATGTTGGGCAGTGATACCTGCAATTTAGGAATCAATTATTATTATTATTAAAATTTATTTATAAAGCGCCAACATATTCCGCAGCGCTGTACAATAAGTGGGTTTCATACATTGGACATACAGAGTAACATATAAAGCAATCAATAACCGATACAAAAGGTGAAGAGAGCCCTGCCCAAAAGAGCTTACAATCTACAAATGAAACCTAATTGAAGCCATCTACTGAGCTTCACATCTGACATGAGTCTAAATCTAAATGTTCATTCCATCTAGATATGGAACTTTTCCAAGGGAATAATCAGGTGGGAATGACCTTGAATTAATGTAAAAATACATCTCTTATTAGGGCTTTTTGTTTACATTTATTTCTTTTTACTGAGACACTAAAGAAATGAAGTAAATGATATTGCTGTTAGTAAAGAAAAGAGACTGAGTATGGTAGCTCACTACTATGAAGAAATATAGTGAAGCAATGTTTTTATATACATTACAAGATAACTTTCTGTATATTTAGGGGCAGGCCAATTCAAACAAAAAATGAATGTGGAATGCAGTGAAAATGTATTGCTCTAGCCTGCAGAAATGCAGAATATTTTAGCCTCATAGATCAAATGTGTACTTTATATTTAATGAGAGTTTGCATACTGGTAATGTGTTGCCATACCTACATTCCTTCCTACAATTCTGTCCAAAACCAGAAAGGACAAATATTACCCCCCCCCCCCTCCATTCCTGGTCTGTATGTGGCTGGTGCTGGCAGGTACGGATTATGTTAGCTTTATGGCTTCAGCTTGTGCCGAGTGCCCGAGAGAATCCTTTGCATTCCACTGTTCTCTGACTCCCGCTATACATGAAAAGGAAATTCTGGGGTTGGGAGATTAAAGTGAGTCTGAACAAATGCTAATTCTTGACAAGAATAACAGAACCACAACTCCCAGCATTCTTAGCTGGCTACTGGTAAATTATGGGGTGCTGTTTGTTCCAAGTACATTTTGTCTATAAAAAAAAAGAGTCTGTATACAAAAAACAATTCCTTGTACAAAGAATGAATGTGTGGCAAAGAATTCATTTTAGCAACAAAATGAATACTCAGTTCCACAAAACTGATAAAATATCCATTCTGTAAAACAAGTCAGTCAAATTCCTGAACCAATAAGAAGCAAGCATATTCAATATCCAATAATATGCAGGGGAACAGCTGACTTACTTCAAGGTATCACATTTATGTTTTGAATGCTTTAAAATACTTAATTTTCATCTACACAATGCATATCATTAGATCAGTTTTGTGCCACAGAATCAGTACAGCATTATATTTCTCATCAATCTGTAAGACCTAGGGGCACATTTACTAATCCACGATCCGTCCGAAGGCGTCCGAATGCGTTTTTTTTGTAATGATCAGTACTTTCGTAAATTGTCGCGACTTTTTCGTAGCCGTTACGATTGCTTCGCAAAATGTCGCGACGAAAGTTTTGGATTCATTCAAGCTTCAGTATCTTGACTTTTCTTGGGCCAGGTTGGAGCTGCAGGGTGCCATTGAGTCCTATGGAAGACTTTCCTTGGGCCGGGTTGGAGCTGCAGAGTACCATTGAGCCCCATGGGAGACTTTTCTTGGACCATGTTGGAGCTGCAGAGTGCCATTGAGCCCTATGGGAGACTTTCCTTGGGCCGGGTTGGAGCTGCAGAGTGCCATTGAGCCCTATGGGAGACTTTCCTTGGGCCGGGTTGGAGCTGCAGAGTGCCATTGAGCCCTATGGGAGACTTTCCTTGGGCCAGGTTGGAGCTGCAGAGTGCCATTGAGCCCTATGGGAGACTTTCCTTGGGCCAGGTTGGAGCTGCAGAGTGCCACTGAGCCCTATGGGAGACTTTCCTTGGGCCAGGTTGGAGCTGCAGAGTGCCATTGAGTCCTATAGGAGGCTTCCAAAATCATGCTAAGTCTGAAAGTTTCGCCCGCCACTTACGAGCGCTCAATACGAAAAAATCGCGACAAGATACGAGCGAATCGTAACGGCTACGAAAAAGTCGCAAAAAATACGAAAAAGTCGCAAAATGTTTGTTTTCCAATCAGAATTTTTCCATTTCGGATTCGGATTCGTGGGTTAGAAAATCAGCCCCCTAGTGTTTAACAGCCGCCCTTTTAAGAGTGTTTGTTTGTTCTTTGTAAATGGTTATTGCTATGCAGCACAGCAGACATTAGAGGGCGCCCTCTATAGCAGGCCAGACAGTATCCTCTGCACTAGGGATGGCACAGCCATGTGGGGCAGAACTGTCAGATTTTCATCTTGCTAAATAAATCCTACAAACAAATCATTCTCCGTGTGTGGGGTCAACACTTTATAGAACCAGTGCAAACAGTGGGAAGAACAACCAGTAAATGGACTTCAGTTAAAACCTGCATGTTATTGGTTAATGAATATACTTGCTTCTTATTGGTTCAGTAATTTGACTGACAGTGTTGTTTCACAGAATGGATATTTTAGCAGTTTTGTGGAACTGAATATTCATTTTGTTGATAAAATAAATTTTGTGCTATAGAAACTTCCTTTTTGTCACAAGCATCTATTCTGTCGTGAAAAACTAGCTTGGAATATGCTAGTCAGATACACCATTATATATTTTGTCAAAGTTTTGTTTTACATAATTCATTCTGTAAAGTTACACATAACTGTTTCTGCTGTATAGATGTTTTACATACATTTGTGAGAATGCTTTTTAAAATTTACAGAATGGAGTTAAAAATATAATTATATCCTTTTGTGCACAAAATTGATTTTGTTCTCAGAAATGTATCTTTTGTATATTTTTTACCAGTGTATATGGCCACACATTCTGTATACTGGGGACTGTTTTTTGTAAACAGAATGTATTTTTGTAGACAAAATGTACCTGAGACAAACGGCACCCCATAGTAAAGTAACAAGACATGCCTCTATTACACCCTGAGGGAGTTCAAGATCTTTGGCTGATTATGTACCTTTTGGCTCTGTTATTTTGGTTTTCTCTCCAGTTTCATTAAAGTTGGATTAATTCCTTCTTTGAATAGAGTCTTCTCCTACCGGCTCGGATCTTGTGGAAATGAATAATATATCCTTGTTTCAGAGAAACATCTACAGTAGTCTATAGGCCCTCAGCTTCTTACTGATCTCAGCATTTCATGTCAATATACTGCATCCTGTTCTAACCAACGTAAATCCCATTTCTTATGTTTTTTCCTGATCAGTTTAAACCCTGATTCCTTTGCCACATGTTATGTTTATTGGATTACTGCAGTAATCTGCACAAGGCAGAATAAGGACAAATCTTATTAGGGGGACAGATTGGCCAAGCGGATATCTGGATTGTATTAGCTGATAGATAACAAAACTATTTAGCCTGATACAGGTAAACGTATATGCAGTAAACTGTCTTCTGCAGATAGCTACTTACCCAGCTCTAGAATATATATTGAGTAAATCCAATCCACAGGTCTAGGATCGTAAGAAAACTCACCTAGCCTATAAAAGTTCTAAGCATGGCCCATGTACACACATGCATTGAAGAAGTCCTAGTCACTAAACTCATCTTCTATTCCTTTCAACTTCAACTACTTGTTTCAAGTGGCTGTTTCTCTGTAGCAGTATTGTAGGAACAGCAGAAAGAATCACTGGTGGCACTCCCATCCCTGGACACAATGTCCTAACTAACACCTAATTTCATGCCCCCCTCTTGCCAACCAACACCCCCCTCCCCTGTTGTGTGCACTCACTCAGCAAAAACAGAAAGTGGCACCATACAAAAGATGCATTGTTGGGTCTGCTGTTTGGTAGTTAGACCTCGATTTGGCTTGGTGTAGGGAAAGAACAGTGATCTGGAAATCAACCAGGACTCCCAATAGAAGTGCAGAAGACCAGTTATTATTAACATATATAATTCCTATATTATTAGGAATAGTTCCTACCCCAGAGCAGTCAAATTAATGGCCATTGATAATGAAGGTTCCAAATTACGGAAAGGCCATCTCCCATAGACTCTATTTTAAGCAAATAATTTAAATTTTATAAAATGATTTCCTTTTTCTCTGTAATAATAAAACAGTACCTTGTACTTGATCCCCAACTAAGATATAATTACCCCTTATTGGGGCAGAACAGCCCTAATGGGTTTATTTAATGGTTAAATGATTCCCTTTTCTCTGTAATAATAAAACAGTACCTGTACTTGATCCCAACTAAGATATAATTACCCCTTATTGGGGGCAGAACAGCCCTATTGGGTTTATTTAATGGTTAAATGATTCCCTTTTCTCTGTAATAATAAAACAGTACCTGTACTTGATCCCAACTAAGATATAATTACCCCTTATTGGGGGCAGAACAGCCCTATTGGGTTTATTTAATGGTTAAATGATCCCCTTTTCTCTGTAATAATAAAACAGTACCTGTACTTGATCCCAACTAAGATATAATTACCCCTTATTGGGGGCAGAACAGCCCTATTGGGTTTATTTAATGGTTAAATGATTCCCTTTTCTCTGTAATAATAAAACAGTACCTGTACTTGATCCCAACTAAGATATAATTACCCCTTATTGGGGGCAGAACAGCCCTATTGGGTTTATTTAATGGTTAAATGATTCCCTTTTCTCTGTAATAATAAAACAGTACCTGTACTTGATCCCAACTAAGATATAATTACCCCTTATTGGGGGCAGAACAGCCCTATTGGGTTTATTTAATGGTTAAATGATTCCCTTTTCTCTGTAATAATAAAACAGTACCTTGTACTTGATCCCAACTAAGATATAATTACCCCTTATTGGGGGCAGAACAGCCCTATTGGGTTTATTTAATGGTTAAATGATTCCCTTTTCTCTGTAATAATAAAACAGTACCTGTACTTGATCCCAACTAAGATATAATTACCCCTTATTGGGGGCAGAACAGCCCTATTGGGTTTATTTAATGGTTAAATGATTCCCTTTTCTCTGTAATAATAAAACAATACCTGTACTTGATCCCAACTAAGATATAATTACCCCTTATTGGGGGCAGAACAGCCCTATTGGGTTTATTTCATGTTTAAATTATTCCCTTTTCTCTGTAATAATAAAACAGTACCTGTACTTGATCCCAACTAAGATATAATTACCCCTTATTGGGGGCAGAACAGCCCTATTGGGTTTATTTAATGGTTAAATGATTCCCTTTTCTCTGTAATAATAAAACAGTACCTGTACTTGATCCCAACTAAGATATAATTAATCCTAATCATTTTTAGCAGACTTAAGTTATGGAGATCCAATTACAGAAACATCCCTTATGCAGAAAACCCCAGGTCCCAAACATTCTGGAACAGGTCCCATCACTGTAATGTATTTTAAGTATTTTATTATGCTGTATATTTCCCACATCTTATTTGTGTTATTGTATTGTCCTTTTCATGGTGTTTTGGCTGCTACTGCAAATACATTTCCTATTTACTCTTGTACAAAATACAAATAAACTTGTCTTGACTATCTTTTAGGTTTCGACTGTTCCATAAACATCGATGAGTGTAAAGACAGCCCATGTAAGAATGGGGCAAGCTGTGAAGATGGAGTTGCTGACTACTCCTGCATCTGTCCACCAGCTGCCCAGGATGGGACAGTATGGGGTGGTAAAAACTGTTCTGTAATGTTGATTGGATGCTTGGAGCACAGCTGCCAAAACGCAGCAGAGTGCATCCCTTTATATACTGGACAAAGCCACAGTTATACCTGCAAATGTCAACCAGGTTTTGTTGGGAACAATTGTTCAACCCCTACAACATTTTCCTTCTTGTCCCAGGGGTACCTAATGTATGATTCACCTTTAAGTAATGAATCGTATCAAAGCAACATGTCAGTGAGATTCAGGACAACATTACCTGACATGGTCCTCATGTACCGAGGAGATGAAGATAGCTTTCTCGCACTTGAGATTTATAATGGATTTCTGCACATGCGCCTTAAGGGAAATGGAAGGTTGTTTCCGCTGGTTATTGATGATTACAAGGTGAACGATGGCCACTGGCACAATGTGGAGGTAGACCTTCTATCAAATTCATTCTTGAAGATCAGCCTTTTTCATAATGATTGCCGTAATGGACTCTGCTCCCAAAAACAGACACCCACTGAAGGATTTGACCCCTATCTTCCAGAGTCCTTCAGATCATTGTATATTGGAGGACTTATTCAAGAGTCATTAATCAAGAACACTCTAAGTCAGCAAAACTTCACTGGCTGCCTGGAGGACTTGGTTGTTGACTTGGTTACTCAGCTGCCGCACAACGTAAGCAGTGACAGGTCCTTTGGAATGGTACTCGGATGCAAAAAGGCGGAGGTGTGCCATCCAAACCCATGTCACAATGGGGCAAACTGCATTGATCTCTGGTCCAGCTTTACATGTGAATGCATCAGGCCCTTTAAAGGGTCCACCTGTATGCAGGGTAAGTGTATAATCATTACATGTCGGGAATCTTAAATCCAGTAGTGTTATAGTTAGTTATCCAGCCTTAATTGCATTAGATGATTATGTTTTGTATTTATGTGTGCATCTGTTCATAGCAAAGGCAATACAGTGTGGTGGCAGTATTCATGTATGTTCTTCTGATTGAGTATGTTCATAAAAACCCTATAGTTTGGGAAAAGACCCTGAACACCAAAGGTTTTACTATTGCCCATGGTGGTGTGATTTTCTGTTAAGACATCATTGTGTAATTTCAGTAAGAATTGTGCAGATTTGGAGCAGGATGTACTATTAAATATATATATTTCAAGGATTAGATGCTATTTTAGACAGTTTCTACCTGTACTGGTTTTCTAAAATTGATATTTTCCTCTTTAGCCTGATTTCCAAAAATAATTTTGATTGGTCAAAATCAAAAGGTTTTCTTTTTTGCATGTTAACTTGCATCTGTAGACGCAGTGATGGACTGTGTTCACAGACAGTGGTGCAGTGATTTCAGTTTCAAGATTTGATGTTGTCTTTGAACTTTTTGCTGGTAAATATAGCGTTATATTTTTTTACATTTTACACAATAATCCAGCTTTTTTGGAAACAGGTTTGTACATTGCCTACTTTGAACCCGCTTCACACTAGCTAATGCTTGCTGTATCCAGTAACTGTCCTTGTCCTACATCCTAGGAGTAGTTGGCCCATAAAACCAAGTGATGGGATCTAACAGGTTACATAGTTACATAGGGTTGAAAAAAGAGTCCACCCTTCCAAGTCCCACCACTGTCTGTAATCTGTCTCTATCCAAGCACAAATATTATGTTCTAGGCCAATATTCCTAATTTTTATCATTAACTTTTTGTGAGGTACTGTATCAAATGCTTTAGCAAAATCTAAGTAGCTGCATGTTAGGTAATATGACTTTAAATGTTTTTTAACTGCTGGTTTTGGGTTCATTGTTATTACAAGATTTTTGCCTCTGTCCCCGGTTCCTCCAATAAGGACTCTTTGGTTTCATCTACATGTATAGCAGGAGTCATTTGGAGTTTTGAAGCGTGTGGAAAAGTGGGTTCTGTAAATGGGTTCTTCGTTGAATTCAAAAAGTTTTTTGAAAAAATGTAAAAAAGAAAAGATGAATCCAATGCAACTGTACAGCTATGAGCAGACACATAATTTAGTGCAATGTTCAAAGTTCCCATTGGCTTCATTTATGCATTGACCACAAACATCCTTGTGCTTTGTTTGTGCAGAGTATATAGCAGGAACATTCTTCAGGGAGGGGATTCCAAGCCACTCTTACTTTGAACTCAATCAGGATTTCGGAACGTCTTTCAATATATCTGCTTTTATCAGAACCCTAAAATCGAATGGTCTCCTACTGCAAATCAGCTACGGAACAACGCCTTACTTCAGAACTTACCTGAATAATAGTTGGATCCACATTGAGACACTATCTGCACAACCTCTTGTCTTTAAGAAGAACGTCAGTGATGGCATGAAGCACTTTATAAGTATTTCTGTCAGGGAAGGTAACGTTACAGTCACTGATCTTCAGCAGGAAGTTTACTTGGGAATGTTGCCGCCGGTGATCATTACCAAAGGAGATGCAGTCCATGTGGGCGGTTTGGCTACAGCAGACAGTACTATTTTTTGGGGTGGGTATTTCAAAGGATGTGTTCAAGATTTAAGGATTAACAACGATCACTTGGAGTTCTTCCACCCAGAACATATAAATGTACAAGAAACCTTATACTTTGGGAACAACACCAACGTCACTGAGAACTGCATCTCTGATGATGTTTGTCATGTAAGTATGTTAATATGTTAAGCACATAACATGCAAAGCTTGTTGGTGTCCGGCCCAGACTGGCAATCTGTTGATCCTGGCAAAGGCCAGAGGGGCTGCTGTAAGATGTCTCAGACAGTCACTATTTTTTAGGCTGCTGAGGGCCTCTGTGTAATTGAAATTCCAAGGCCTATTTTGAATCCCAGACTGGGCCTGGTTGATGTAATCAGTTTGTATAACCAAAGCTGTATAATGTCAAATAAATCCAGTGTTAAATGCTTGAATAATCCTAACTGGCATACAGCACAAGGGTGTTTGTAAACTGGACTCCAAAATTTCATCAATGTATAGTTCCATAGTAGTACAGGTATGGGATCCCTTATCCAGAAACCTATTAAGTAGAAAGTTCTGAATTACGGAGAGGCCATCTCCCATAAACTCCATTTTAATCAAATAATTCACATTTTTAAAAATGATTTCCTTTTTCTCTGTAATAATAAAACAGTACCTTGTACTTGATCCCAACTAAGATAAAATTACCCCTTATTGGGGGCAGAACAGTCCTATTGGGTTTATTTAATGGTTAAACGATTCCCTTTTCTCTGTAATAATAAAACAGTATCTGTACTTGATCCCAACTAAGATATGATTACCCCTTATTGGGGGCAGAACAATCCTATTGGGTTTATTTAATGGTTAAATGATTCCCTTTTCTCTGTAATAATAAAACAGCACCTTGTACTTGATCCCAACTAAGATATAATTACCCCTTATTGGGGGCAGAACAGTCCTATTGGGTTTATTTAATGGTTAAATGATTCCCTTTTCTCTGTAATAATAAAACAGTACCTGTACTTGATCCCAACTAAGATATAATTACCCCTTATTGGGGGCAGAACAGCCCTATTGGGTTTATTTAATGGTTAAACGATTCCCTTTTCTCTGTGATTATAAAACATTACCTGTACTTGATCCCAACTAAGATATAATTTTCCCTTATTGGGGGCAGAACAGTCCTATTGGGTTTATTTAATGGTTAAATGATTCCCTTTTCTCTGTAATAATAAAACAGTACCTGTACTTGATCCCAACTAAGATATAATTACCCCTTATTGGGGGCAGAACAGCCCTATTGGGTTTATTTAATGTTTAAATGATTCCCTTTTCTCTGTAATAATAAAACAGTACCTTGTACTTGATCCCAACTAAGATATAATTACCCCTTATTGGGGGCAGAACAGCCCTATTGGGTTTATTTAATGGTTAAACGATTCCCTTTTCTCTGTAATAATAAAACAGTACCTTGTACTTGATCCCAACTAAGATATAATTACCCCTTATTGGGGGCAGAACAGCCCTATTGGGTTTATTTAATGGTTAAATGATTCCCTTTTCTCTGTAATAATAAAACAGTACCTTGTACTTGATCCCAACTAAGATATAATTACCCCTTATTGGGGGCAGAACAGCCATATTGGGTTTATTTAATGGTTAAATGATTCCCTTTTCTCTGTAATAATAAAACAGTACCTGTACTTGATCCCAACTAAGATATAATTACCCCTTATTGGGGGCAGAACAGCCCTATTGGGTTTATTTAATGGTTAAACGATTCCCTTTTCTCTGTAATAATAAAACAGCACCTTGTACTTGATCCCAACTAAGATATAATTACCCCTTATTGGGGGCAGAACAGTCCTATTAGGTTTATTTAATGGTTAAACGATTCCCTTTTCTCTGTAATAATAAAACATTACCTGTACTTGATCCCAACTAAGATATAATTACCCCTTATTGGGGGCAGAACAGCCCTATTGGGTTTATTTAATGGTTAAATGATTCCCTTTTCTCTGTAATAATAAAACAGTACCTGTACTTGATCCCAACTAAGATATAATTAATCCTTATTGGGGGCAGAACAGCCCTATTGGGTTTATTTAATGGTTAAATGATTTCCTTTTTCTCTGTAATAATAAAACAGTACCTGTACTTGATCCCAACTAAGATATAATTACCCCTTATTGGGGGCAGAACAGCCCTATTGGGTTTATTTAATGGTTAAATGATTCCCCTTTCTCTGTAATAATAAAACAGTACCTGTACTTGATCCCAACTAAGATATAATTACCCCTTATTGGGGCAGAACAGCCCTATTGGGTTTATTTAATGGTTAAATGATTCCCTTTTCTCTGTAATAATAAAACAGTACCTTGTACTTGATCCCAACTAAGATATAATTAACCCTTATTGGATGCAAAACAAGCCTATTTGGTTTAATTAATGTTTAAATAATTTTATTAGCAGACTTAAGGTAGGAGATCCAAATTATGGAAAGACCCCTTATCTGGAAAACCCCAGGTTCCGAGCATTTTGGATAACGGTTCCTATACCTGTACACAGTCTTGAGTCAGGAGATATTTCCAGTAGTTGTTTTGAGTCCAGGTACAAATCTACATGATAAGTGTAGCTGGAAACAACACCATGCAGATTATAAAATCCTTTCAGTAAGAGGCGTCCATAAGCAAATGTTTTTCAAATCTATATAATTAAAGGGGTTGCTCACTTATAAATCAAATTTTAGCATGATGTAGAGAGTGATCTCCTAAGACAATCTGCAATTGGTCTTCATTTTTAGCTGAGATTTAGCTCAGCAGCTTTCCAGTTTGGAATTTCAGAAGCTATCCCGTTGCTAGGGTCTTGTTTACCTTAGAAAGCAGTGGGTAGTGGGTTGGACTAAATAGGGGGAATAACTAGAAAGATAATTAATAAAAAGTAACAATAATATTAAAATTGTAAGCTCACAGATCAATAGTTTTGTGGCTGCAGGGGCTGAAAGCTGGAAAGATGTAGCAGAAGAAGGCAAATAAATGAAAAACTATACAAAATAAACAATGTAGACCAATTGCAAAGTTGCTAGGAATAGGACATTCTGCCTGGGATTGCTGGCAAGCTTTTTATTTTATGCATAAGCCTGCTAGTGTGGAAAAATCTAGTTCAGCAGTCAAAGTAATTGATTGCAGAGAATGTGAGCTCAGGAACTCGAAGTTTCTACAAGCGTTTTCTGGAAATCCTTTCTCCAGAAGTTACAAAAAAAAGTCAGTTTTTAAGTTTAAAAAATGATTTGCTTTATCTCAGTAATAATAAAACAGTAGCTTGTAATTGCTAGGAACTAAACTGCATGAATTAATATTGGTGGCAAAACAATCCTATTGGGTTTCTTTAAAGCTTAAATAATTTTTAGCAAAGATTATGGAAATATCCCCTCTGGAAAACCCCTAGTCCCAAACATTCCAGATAATAGATCCTGTATAATAAAACAACTGCGAGTGTAACTAATGCACATGTGCATAAATATTTTGGGAGCTTATCCAAACCTAATACAGCTTTAATGACAGATTAGGTCCTTTTCCGAGTTTCTGTGTCTAAGCTTACTAAAGAATACTGCAGTTTGCAGAAGCAAGAAGGGGAAAGCAAGATTTTAACATTAACCCTTTGGGGCTGATTTACTAATCCACGAATCCGAATGAGAAAAATTCGGATTGGAAAACGAACATTTTGCGACTTTTTCGTATTTTTTGAGATTTTTTCGTTGCCGTTACGACTTTCCCGTAATTGTCGCGACTTTTTCGTAACCGGTACGACTTTTTCATAGCCATAACAAATTTCGTGAATTGTCACGACTTTTCCATTGCCATTATGCCTTTGGAGAATTGTCGCGACTTTTTCATTGCCATTATGCCTTTGGAGAATTGTCACGACTTTTTCATTGCCATTATGCCTTTGGAGAATTGTCGCGACTTTTTCATTGCCATTATGCCTTTGGAGAATTGTCGCGACTTTTTCATTGCCATTATGCCTTTGGAGAATTGTCGCGACTTTTTCATTGCCATTATGCCTTTGGAGAATTGTCACGACTTTTTCATTGCCATTATGCCTTTGGAGAATTGTCGCGACTTTTTCATTGCCATTATGCCTTTGGAGAATTGTCGCGACTTTTTCATTGCCATTATGCCTTTGGAGAATTGTCGCGACTTTTTCATTGCCATTACGACTTTCGCGAATTATCGCAACTTTCGTATTGAGAGCTCGAAAAAGTCGCGACAATTCGTGAAAAAGTCGCAAAGTACCGATCATTACGAAAAAAACGCATTTGGACGCTTTTCGGACCTTCGTGAATTAGTAAATGTGCCCCTTTGCGTGGCAATGACACATGTATGTGTTATGTCATCAGCAAGCAAAATGATTGGCTGCCAATGACCTAGGCCATACGTTTCCAGATCTAGTTACGCTTCACATAAAATGCGTTGCCTGAACGCACGCTTTTACCGAAGTGCCCTTCACTTGACAAAAAAGCAGTTAAATGGTTAAATAACCATAGTTTAGTTTTTGTTGGCCTTCAGTTTTAATCATGGGTAGAAGCATAACTCAAGTAGCCCTCTGACCTGTTATCCATTCAGAGGGGATGTTATGTTAGTCTTTGCTCATTTACATCAATACACTTAAGGTCCCCATACACGGGCCGATTGTAGCTGCCAATATCGGCCCCTTAGACCAATTCGGCATCTTATCGGCCCATTTAGGGGCAGAAACGAGGGGCCTGCCCAACAGATATCTGGCCTGAAATTGGCCAGATATCGATCGGGGCAGGTTAAAAAATTCAGTCCGATCGGGGACCACATAGGCTCGTTCATGCGGTCCCCGAACCAACTGTGCCCATTACTGTCGTTATAATTCGATTGTTTGGCCCCAGGGAGAAGATCCGCTTGCCTGGCCTTTACGTGTATGGCCACCTTTACTTTGCATGTGAACCATCATGTTCTGTGTATGTACAGTGGAGACATTACATTTAGAATAAGAAAACCCAACTCACATGGCTGTGATGCAGTAAATCGTAACTTTATGGTTATGTGTTCATCTGTTCTTACAGCAAGGCCCATGCAGAAATGAAGGAAACTGCTCAGTAACCTGGAATGACTTTGTTTGCAGCTGTCCGGCCAACTTCACCGGAAAAAGATGTGAGGAGCCGGTTTGGTGTCGACGCTCTCCCTGCTTGCCAGGCTCCACTTGCGTGGATGTTCCCAAAGGATTTGTGTGTATGAACTTTTTGTATTGTTATGTAAACAGCACCAACATATTCTGCAGGGCTATAGAGTAGGTGGGTGTATATATCAAACATACAGATTACATACAAGACTTGATATATACATGAGGCACAGAGGGGCCCTGCTCACCAGAGGTACACAATAAACTCACTTCAACCTTTTTTCTGCTTTTTTATACTTCTACTAATCCATCTGTCTTTCTCTTCACTTCTTTAGTTTTATGTTATTCTTTACTCTCATTATCCCTTTTGCCTTCTCTCCCATTCTTTTTCTCCATTCGTAATTTTTCTGTAATAGTTTCACCCCATCCTCACCATTTTTCACTTTCATCACTTTTCTAATTTTTTTTGTTCTGTCTGAAAAATCCTCTTTATTCTTCCCCTTTCACTTCTTACACCCATCTTTTTCCTGATCTCTCCCTCAGTGCATTTTGCTATATTCCTATAGTACAAATCCTTTTAGGAGAGCTCCCCCCTGTTAAAGGGGACTTGATGGGTAGAAAAGTATGGGGCTGCTTGAAATCAGAATATCTGGATACTTTTGTTTAAGGGGTTGTCAAAGTTCTAGACAAGAGGCAGTATATAGCCCCTAGGCTGCTGTCTAACACCATTTCATCCACCAATGACAGACAGCATAGATTCTGCCTCCTACTTGCCCACAAGTGTAACATAGTAACATAGGTTGAAAAAAAGACACATGTCCATCACGTTCAACCATAATGCCTATATATAACCTGCCTAACTGCTAGTTGATCCAGAGGAAGGCAAAAAAAACTTTATCTGAAGCCTCTCTAATTTGCCGCAAAGAGGAAAAAATTCCTTCCTGACTCCAAGATGGCAATCGGACCAGTCCCTGGATCAACTTGTACTGAGAGCTATCTCCCATACCCCTGTATTCCCTCACTTGTACTGAGAGCTATCCCCCATAACCCTGTATTCCCTCACTTGTACTGAGAGCTATCTCCCATACCCCTGTATTCCCTCACTTGTACTGAGAGCTATCTCCCATACCCCTGTATTCCCTCACTTGTACTGAGAGCTATCCCCCCTACCCCTGTATTCCCTCACTTGTACTGAGAGCTATCTCCCATACCCCTGTATTCCCTCACTTGTACTGAGAGCTATCTCCCCTACCCCTGTATTCCCTCACTTGTACTGAGAGCTATCTCCCATACCCCTGTATTCCCTCACTTGTACTGAGAGCTATCTCCCATAACCCTGTATTCCCTCACTTGTACTGAGAGCTATCTCCCCTAGCCCTGTATTC